>NC_089803.1:38123475-38834975 GCF_029633855.1 Hoplias malabaricus
TCTCGCTCTCGCTCTCTCTGCCTATCACTTACTCCTCCGTTGCCCGTCTCTCTGTGCTCCAAATATATGTTGTTCCATTGGAAGTGGAGAAGTGGAGGTGGAGGATTGTCCTGAGCGCAGGTTAATAGGAGCGCTTCTTCACAGAGAAAGAGCAGCCAAGTCCTCAGCGCTGTATCCAAGTGAGCGGAGAGTGAGTGAGTGGAGGGGGAGAGTGAGGAGCAGATAAAGAAGCTAGAACTGAGAGAGAGAGAGAGAGAGAGAGAGAGAGAGAGAGAGAGAGAGAAAGTAAATGTGAGAGGGAGGGACAGAAGGAGAGAGAGAGAGAGAGAGAGAGAGAGAGAGAGAGAGAGAAGCGGTAAGGGAATAGTGGAAAGAGAGGGGAGCATGAGAGAAAAACAGTGGAAAAAAAAAAGAAGTGAAAAAGAAATGGTAGAAACCCAAAGAGCGCAAGGAGTGAAACAGACAAACAGAAAGTGTGAAATGTGTTTGTGTCCGTGTGTGCGCGCGCGCGCGCGTGTGTGTGTGTGTGTGTGAGAGAGAGAGAGAGAGAGAGAGAGAGAGAGAGAGAGAGAGAGAGAGATGAAGATATATATAGAGAGAAATAATGAATGAAAAAAGTGAAGGAAAGAAACCCAAGAAAGAAATCGGAGAAAAGAACAGAGAGGGAATGAGAAAACAAGAGAGAGAAATAAAGAAAATGCATGAGAAATGGAGAGACAGAAAGATAAATGAAAAGAGAGTGAAAGGCAGGGGGGGATTTGGGAATGTGAGAGAGAATGAGAGACTGGAAGGTGAAGGGTGGGAGGATGGTATGTGTTGAATATGTATGTGTGTATATGTGTATGTGTGTATCTTCCACATGGACCATGCAAAGCCTGCATGTGTTTAAAGGTTTTCATTAACCTCAAGTGAGTTTCCTCACAAAGCCCTGCATGTCCTCTAGTAACTCTCTCCACCCACACACTCAGTAGCCTTAAAGCCTCTGGAGATCACATTATGGCATTAGTGTGGAGGAAAAGAAGTCATGAGGAGAGAGAGAGAGAGAGAGAGAGAGAGAGAGAGAGTATTCTGTGTAGGTCATTGTTTGGTTCTGTGTGTATGTGTACAGAGCATTAGACATGTGATATCTGATTTTCAGCAGAGGGCACCATTCTTTTGAATGTACAAGCAGTTCTAGTTACATAAATTCATGCAGTGACTCCTCTAGTGATCGGTTTTTCTGCCAAATTATTAAAAACTCTTCAGTATTAACCAAGCATTACAAAAATAAAGACTCAAACATGTCTTCACTCTACCAGAATTCTGGCCTCTTATCTGTAACTTGCATTATTAATGTCACACTTAAATACAGATTGTAAACAGTAAGAAACAATGATTTTAAATGAACGTTTATTCCTTTAATTATATTAGCTACAGTTTGAGTGAATAGTAAAATCTTTATATAGTATGTATTATTTACAGAATTTTGAGAATTATTCCCTTTTAAATAATCATCACTCTTATGCTGTACCCTCTTTCTGCAGGACCCCTAGTGGCCATAATGCCAGCAGGATGGAGTTGATTGGCACTATGACTGACTTTTTCTTTGATTTTAAAGGCTCTGTATATGATTATGGAGAACGACTGGTGATATTTAAATTTGTCAGCAAAGCAAACACACCCCACCCTTCAGTGCTCGTTAGAGCGTCTGCTGGCAGAGGATAAATTAGCCTAAATAAGGGTGAAAAAAGTCAGTGTTACCCACTTATGGAACAGGAACAGAGCAGTAGCCGCCTCTCCATCTCTTTTCATCCCTTTAAATGTTCAAATGTCTCTTAATTGTCCAAACACCTCACCAGTGTTTAAACACATGTTTGCATTGGACTTGCTCACTTTTTTTTTTCAAAATATCTTTTCATTCTTGACTGTTGGTTGACCCTCTCTCTTTGACAATGTGTGTAGCTCAATTCATAGCATGTGGCAGATACACATTCTCCCCTTCCCCCTCCTCTTTACAAGCACAAATGCCCTTCTTGTTGATTGGTTGAAGCGGTGCTGTATTTCTCTGTCCAAGCCACTTTGTTTGTTTCCCATTTATGGAGCCAGGGCGGAGTACAATAACCAGGCATTTTTCCAATGCACTAACAGACCGGAGACCTAGTGAACTGCGAGGAAGCATTTTCTGAATTTTACAAAATTTAAGAGAGAGAGGAGTCATGGTGCATGCATGTTAAAGCTGAGTAGAGTAAAATAAATCATTTGAATCAGAGCTCCTTTCACTGTGTAAAAGATGCTCAAGGCTTTCTCTATTGCTGGAGGTGCCATGTCTTTTTCTGAGTTAGTGCAAGAGCTTATTAAGAGTGTAGTTGGAATTAATAAGATCCTATACCTTTTTTGTTTATTCAACATTTAACTTTGCATTTATATGTTGTACAATGAAATGTGCCTTACACATTTAACCCATCAGTGGCAGTGAGCATACACCCAAAGTGACCGACAGCCATCCCCATTGCCTGGGGAGCAGTTTGTGGTTAAGTACCTAAGGACACCTTAGAAGTGGATTTGCATATTGTTAGCCCCTGTTAACTTTTTCAATGGTCAGGGCCCCCATAGGACCACCACAGAGCTTCTTCAGTACTCTACTGATATATCAGTGCAGTGCTAAGAATTATCCACCACTTAAATTATACCTTCTCTGTGGTGGTCTTTTGGGCATTGTAACTATTGTGAAAGTGGACTAACAATGTATGCAGAGCAACAGATGGTCTACATTCTTTAACATAAGAACTACAAAGTTAACACAGTAAGCTGATAAGTGAATAAATGTTGTAGACACCAGGAAGTGCCTTCACTGTTATGGCTGAGCAGTGTGTGTTTGTGTGTGTGTGTGTGTGTGTGTGCATGCGTGCCTCTTTATATATTGCATTTTATATGGAGTGGAGAATGCGGACTGTACCCAAAGGGTACAGGAAGGAATACTCAGTTCCAGATGATATCCACAGCCATCACAGATCAGACATTATGTCTGTGAATGTCGTCCAGAGGAGCAATACAGAGCAATACACTTAACCCCAAGTCACCCTGTGTAATGTCCCTGCAGCTAATGGCAGTTGTCCCTGTGGTTAATTGAAATGGGTTTGGACAAAAGCATCAGCTACTGTATGCCATGTACAGGTATGATTCAGGTTAGTTTAAGGAAAGCAACTTTAGCAAATGCATCCATCCATCCATCCATCCATTATCTGTAACCGCTTATCCAATTTAGGGTCGCGGGGGGTCCAGAGCCTACCTGGAATCATCGGGCGCAAGGCGGGAATACACCCTGGAGGGGACGCCAGTCCTTCACAGGGCAACACAGACACACACACATTCGCAAATTCATTTACAA
The DNA here is from genome assembly GCF_029633855.1 of Hoplias malabaricus. NCBI lineage: Eukaryota > Metazoa > Chordata > Actinopteri > Characiformes > Erythrinidae > Hoplias > Hoplias malabaricus. Next base: position 38,126,843 of record NC_089803.1, read on the forward strand.
ACTATATTTTGCACTGCAGTTTGTGTAAATTTATTTACAAAAGTAGATGCTCCATTTTACCTCACAAAATCTGAGCGTGAATCACAAATTGCTCCGACTTGCTATGTAGTGCCGTATTTAATTAACTAAAATAATGGCTATAAATATAATGGCATAGAATGATGCAATTATATTCTGCATCTATAGTCAGCAATAGGCTACAAGGCTCCATATTTTGCATGTAATACATCATTTGGCACTAGATGTCTTAAATCCATGACTTATGTTTTGCACTATATAGAAAGTAGTGATAGGGCATTATTTGATATAAGGCCATAGAAAACGAGCTTCTGAATTTGAAGCCAACCAATTTTAGTATACATACACTAAACTCTGCCCCCTAGATACCAATTACTCAATCGGTGCTTAGAAATAATAACAAGGCCTGGTCACTTAGGATTATTTAAAGCCCCTGGCCGTGTGGGTTTCCTCCGGGTGTTCCGCTTTCCTCCCACAGTCCAAAAAACACACGTCGGTAGATGGACAGGTGACTGTAAAGTGTCCGTAGGTGTGAGTGAATGTGTAAGTGTGTGTGTTGCCCTGTGAAGGACTGGTGCCCCCTCCAGTGTCTATTCCTGCCTTGTGCCTAATGATTCCAGGTAGGCTCTCGACCCACCACGACCCTGAACTGGATAAGAGGTTACAGATAATGAATGAATGAATTAATTAATCTAAACTTAGGTGTTATGTGTAAATAAAAAAAAAACCACACAAAAGAGAAATATGATAAATCTCTCCTCAAAAATGACCAAATATGCTCATCAAAGCGCTCTGAGAATGGTGTACGCGTGGCCCAATACTAACGACCATGCGTGACTGACAGCTCTCTATCACTGGAGAACAAAATGCTGTTTACGTTACCATGGCAACACACAGCCCCCAGACAGAACAGTCACATGTTTTTTCTGGTTTTACTCTGAACTGCGGTTGTCATTTTACACAAGATACACTATAACATGGCACAAGGCAGGTACAATAGGCATTATACAGCCATTCATCTACGAACCTATGGACGTTTATGTGTCTTTGGTGTGGTTTCATGTGATTATTTTGTTAAAATAATTGTATTAACGTGATACCTTCTAGAGTGGTGTAGAGTGGTGCTTTCCCCGCTGCTACTCTGCTGTACTTCTAACCGAGTGTGGCTGTTATCCATCTACCATTCATTCATTCATTCATTCATTGTCTGTAACTACTTATCCAGTTCAGGGTCGCAGTTGGTCTGGATTCCCACCTGGAATCACTGGACACAAGGCACACCCTGGAGGGGGCGGCAGTGCTTCACAGGGCGACACACACACCTATGGACACTTTTGAGTCGCCTGTCCACCTACCAACGTGTTTTTGGACTGTGGGAGGAAACCAGTGCACGTGGAGGAAACCATTGCACATGGAGGAAACCAGCGCACATGGAGGAAACCAGCACACCCGGAGGAAACTCATGCAGACAAGGGAGAACACACTAAACTCCTCAGACAGTCACCCAGAGCGGGGCTTGAACCCACAACCTGCTGGTCCCTGGAGCTGTGTCACTGTGACACCACACTCACATAGCAGCCACCGTATCTCCCAGATCTACCACAAAATTGAAGTGCAAAATTTTGCACTACCGTGCTGCCCTTATCATATATGGCATCTCAGTGGAAGTTACCTTGTAGGGAATTTTATATGAAGGATTTTTTTAGGGATAAGAATGTATAAGTATATTTTTTCTTTTCCTTTAATTCTTATTTATATTCTAGCGTGTAGTTTGTCTTGTGCTGGGATAGTGGTATTAGTGTTAGTCATATTGTGATAATTCACTGTCTGTGTTGTTCCATAGTCACCTTCACCTACACACTGACCCTAATTGTATTTATTTTATTTTATTTTATTTTTACTCCAGATTAAAATCCTTGAAATTTGGGGTGAGACATTTTACGACTGGAAATAAGATGAATATTGATGTTTTTGAAGATATTGTTTTTGAGAGATTACAAAAGTAAAAGCTGTCTTTAGAGAAAAGAATCTTGATTAGTAGCAACACTGCTGGGTGGTGTAATCTTTCACACCTATCTATGTAAAATTACGTCACATTGTGCACTCTTAAAACTCAAGTTTGAAACATGTTGAGAATCTTACTTAATGGCTTTTCACTGATTGAGATTAGCACAACCTGAGGAGGGATTATTTTTCAAAATCGTAAGACCAAAAAAAAAAAAAAAACTTAGATGTCTAGCACACTTTGCTGGTATCTTACCTGAAGCTCCTATATTCTTCATAAATACATTAGTCTCTAATGTGACATCTTTGTTAACATAAAGTTTTTTCTTTTTTTTTATCTAGAAGAGCCATATGCGCTTACTGACTGACTGAATGACTCCTAATGTTGAAACATGCATGCGTAGGATGCGTGTGCTAGAGTAGGAACCGTTAGTTCAGCCGTATTTCAGAGAGAACTTAAGGTGGTGCTTCTACACTCTGTTGTTACTAAATTTGGAATCATTTGGTGCATTTCCACTGACATGAACTGGTTCGTGAACCAGAAAAGTGAGTTCCCAACTGGAACCAAAGAAAAGTAGGTTCTTCAGCACAAACTATGGCTGAATAATAGGAAATAAGACAGGAATACGCTCTGTTTATGTGTGTTTCTGGGGCTGTGTTTGGCGCGACACCATGTGCGTTTGTCAGAGCTTTGGCTCTGTATTGGTTAGTTCACAAGCTCAGCAGGGCGGCTCGGAACTCTGCAACATTTACACACGTATTATATACGTGTCTCACAGAGAGAGGAGGACTGCTGAATTTGTCTTATTTCACGTGAGTGTGTATCTTTGTGGTGGGAAAACATAAAACTCCACATAGCTGCGCACACTATACTCCTTAAACTTCACATGCTTTACTTTAACCCGTTACATTGAATAAATATGTAATTGTAATTCTTAAGATCAACAAAATGTACTTGGTCTTCTTTGGTGGTAGATTATCTAGTATTTACTTTTAAATAAAATGAACAAGAGAAACACTAATGCCTTTGACTCGTCATGTGTTTTTTCAGTCCATGGCTATAAAGACAATCTATCTACACAGATTGAATAGTGTGTTTTAAACATTGTAGTTGTCGAAGAAATCCCAAGGTGGCCTGATCTCTCTAATGCTGAGTATTTTGCTCAGCAGGCAGTGGGGAGATTTTGAGCTGCAGCCTCTGCTGGCTTTCAGTATTGGCTTTCTGACTGGTCGACTATAAATGTAGGATCAGCTTACACTCAGAGCTATTAAACCAGAGAACCTATTTGATACAGATGTTCTGCACTATATCCCATCTCCTTCATCTGCCTTGTAGTGTGTCTCTGTGTGAGTCAGTTTGCTTGTGTGTTTGTACACACCACACAGAGTTTGGATAACCCCTTTATCTCAGTATAGCAGAGTTCCATGGAAACTGCTGAAGCTCAGTCCACTGAGGCCAATAGCCCTGCTGCTCTGTCACTCTATAAACTGGAAGTGGAAGGATTTCTGAAGCAGTGCATCCAAATCCTAATAGACCTGTGGTCATCTCTTCATTCTCCAGACAGTATCCTGCTTGTAGTAGAGAGTCATGTATTCAGTGCCAGTCTTGTCCTGTGTGAAACAGTCTAAAGACCACTGTGTTATGGTGAATTTAAACATTAGTTGGGCCCGCTGTGAAGAGTTTGGTGTGTTCTTCCTGTGTCCATGTGGGTTTCCTTCCTCTATACAAAAACCCAGTGCTCTGGGCCCATTGCGACCCTGAACTGGATAAGCAGTTACAGACAATGAATGAATGAATGAATGAAAGAATGAATGAAATGTTTCAGTAACAATGATATGATTTTTAAACCATTTCAATATACATTGTTTACAGCATCTGTCATTGACTGACATTTATTACAGGGCAGTGTCAGTTCAGCACACTCAAATTAAAATTTTGATTAAAAATATTATTGACAAATCGATAGGTTTGTTTGATGGTAATATCAGGTTTCTTGTTGGTTCTTGGTAATTACATACTGTTCATATCTATATCGGAATTATATTGCATCAACCAAAATTAAGAAATATAATATATTATTATTTATTATTTAATTATAAATTGTGGCTATATTGTCCAGCCCTATGCTCTTCCTTTGGGTCCCAGATTTGAGTGAATTTTGCAGAAGTTTTCAAACTGAATTTTTAGACTTAAGTATCTACTAACCAAAATAAATGTGATTTTATTTATTTATTTACTCCCCCCCCTCCCCCCACCACCACCAACCCCATCCAAACTGCAAGATTTTGGATTGAACTTGTTGCATTTAATATATTTTAATTACATTTCTTCCTGATGAAATTATTAACTTTTTACTGTTAAAGTACAAACTGGTTAAATTGCACATATTATTTAAGGCTGTTTGTTATTCAGTAACTATTATTATTTTTATTCAAATTATTTCAAACTTTTTTCAGTGATATATACTTCAATATTTATGGCATTGGTTTGTCTTAAAAGCAAAGTTGGTAAAGCTTTAGACTACAGATTGTTGACAAAATCCATTCAAACTAATGCGGGTATGCTGGAATTTTGATTTAATGTGAAACATCAAATATGCTGTTTAAAATATTGTCTACTTAATAAACTGTTTGTCCAGTATGTGCAAGTGTCTAGACCAGGGGTTTGGTCCTGTTCCTGGTGGGTCTCGGCCCTGCATGTTTTCTCTTCGCTTCATCACACCCACTTCAACGTTGGAATGGGTTGTTAATGAGCTCATTAGTATCAGGTGTGTTGGAAGCAGAGAAATCTAAAATGTGCAGGGCAATGGCCCACCAGGACCAAGATTCAGAAACTCTGGTCTAGACAAACATGTGCAAGCCAAAAATTATTGTAAGGATTTAATATTCAATTTACCATTTTCTAATCTCTCTGGCCATTGATGGATTGAGGCCTGTAGCCAATCGCAGCCTCACTTCCAACACAAAGACCCAGGTGACGGCCATGGGGACGTACACAAGTGGGGAAGGCAACATAACAGAATCTATTATGCTACAGGCCCAGAGAACGAGTGATCTCAGCACATCACCTATCTTTGTTTTTGTCTTGAGTCCCTGCTACAAAGGTGTCAATCACTTCTGACCCGCCTGCTGAGTGCTGTGAACGAATCCCTGTGGAGAGTTGTGTCCAGAAGCACACCCCTCCCCCGGGTAAGATGTGTAAGGTATTTTACTTGTAATAGAGCCATTTTGGGACACAAGACAAATTTCAGAGAATTCTGACAATAAAAGTGTATTGTATTGTGTTGTAATAGGACCCTGCTCACAGACGGCAGCCGCTCATTGGTCCACAGCTACACGAATTCTAAAAAGGAACGCCCTCAGCTTTGAATTCACAAAACTTTACGTAAAACCTTCCCGTTGCCTGGGTGCCAGGAGCTCCAGAACAGTGTGTTACTGTTACGCAGGAAATAAAAGCATGTTTACTGTGGTGTGGTGAGCAAGGGATTATATTTTTGAGCTTTTTACCGGTGCGGCTCCTTTCCTGAGACAGTAAGTGATTTGTATAGACAGAATTTGAAGAGAATTTACAGGTCTGTTATGGTTTAAAAGTCTGAGTTTAAACTGCGTCCCGCTTCAGGTGTAAAAACAGTGCCGAGCTCAGGCTGATAATCAGTGTGCGGGCAGTTGTGGTACTTCTGAAACATATGAGTTGGGGTTGAGGCCCTGTGTGATAAAATCATTTGACGCTATGAACTAATTAACTTTGATTAACAATATGGGCATGCTAGAGGGTGTTTATGCACAAAGAGGTTAAGCATTATGTTAAATTCCACTACCAAATATTCAGGACAACATCATAATTCAAACGTTTCTCCAGTGAGAAAAAACAAGAGCAAAGAGAAACTAGGCCTAGTTTTGCCAGACCGCCATTACCCATATAGCCATTGTCACAGAGGTGTTTCTAGCATTTCAAAAACAGGAAAGCTCAAAATACATACCTTTTGTCAGTGGAAGGTCTGGAGATGATTTGGTGCTTTTTATCAATGCCTCGTTTACAATAATAACAAATTTTATTACAGTAATAACAAATAAATATAAATAACAACCTATAAAAATAGTTGATCTTGTCAGTTGCTGGCAGTGTATGTATGATCATGGAAAGCCTGTTTTGTTGTTCATACAAAGCTACAAAACTTAAGCACCGTGTTGAGATGACATTAAAGCAACTCATTTACCAGAAAACAAGATAACATTTTAACATTTAAGTTTTTGAACATTTCTAAAAAAAAGCATGTTAACATTTTATCAACCAAGTAATCTATAATGGATAAAAAAACAGTGCATCGCTGAAACTAGATATTTATATCTGACTTACATTTCTATAAGGGTCTGATAAAACAGTGTTGTAACAAATTCACAGCCTCGTTTAACACCTCGTAACACCTCGCTCTGGTGTTCTGGCTTTAATAATCAGGAGATTTTGTCCATTCCATGTAAAGTTAAACAAAAAGTTATGCTCAGCAGAAAAATTTACTCGTCAGAAAGTCTATAAGGACAGACAAGATGACTTTCTGTTTTTGTTAAATATAGAGTAGAAAACAAAAGACTGGGTCACAAACATTCTCCAAACATAGAGAAGAGACTATGATAAATATTACCTCAACAACGTTCAACACATTTCTGTTCGAGGCTCCAGTAAAACACTGAGCTGCGGTGGATGGTGGACCTTCAGCGCTGAAGCGGAGTGAGTGTGTCCCAGTTCAGCTCTCAACTCTCTGAGCCCTTGAACATCTGAATATGCATGTTTTAGGTCCCAAAAAGAGTACTTGTCCTGGGAAAAGGTGACCTCTGGTAGTTACTTCCTGTCGTGATTAGAGATTTTCTAGTGTAAACAATATTGTTACAATAGTGTTTCAATATTGATCAAACCACTCACTCTCTGGTGCCATGGCTTTAATAATGCAGAGATTTCCCATTTTCAGGTAAAGTTAAACAGAAAAGCTCTGGTGCACTCATTAGAAAGGCAATAAGTGAGAAGTGTTTTGGGTGTTATGGGAGAAATAAGCTGACTTTAAAATGTTGGAAAGTTAAAATCCCGTGGGTCACAAACACCTCCACACATTAATAACAGATATGTATAAGAGAGAATAAGAAATGATCTCAGCTATCAACATAATTTTGTCTGAGCGTCTAGTAAAACACTAATGTTAAGCGGAGCTCAGCAGAACACGAAAGTGAAAGTGTTTACGCCGTAGTGATGGACACAAAGAGATGAAGTGTGCTGTGTCCAAGTTCTGATCTCAGACTCCTTCATCACTTGAGCACTTGTGTCCTGTTTGCTCACACTTGCACAACATAATCAAAGTGCACACTTTAAGGAAGGCTAGGGCTCAGGTTTAGAATTGGGACAGGGCAAAATAGCTCTGATTGACTGCTGAGAGAAGAGGGCACTGTGATCTGTTTATACTGTGTTCAGTCTCTGTGGAAGTTTACTTTTCCTTAGAAACTTAAATTTATGAATTATGATTCACATAATGATGAGAATTTTTCAAATTTGAATACTTTACCAGCTCACATGTCCAAGTTTATCAAATGTCAAATATTTAAAATATGTATGTCATTGGTTTAGCTTCATAATTTAAAAATGTTAAAATGAGAAAATTAAGTATGGATCCCATACCCATTTATATATGTCATGTTTGTAAACACCTCTGTTCCTGTCAGAGGAACTTCAGCAGTGTGCCAAAGTATCACCATATTCCCTACATAGTGCACCTCATAGATAATAAACCTAATAGACATTTTCCAAGTTCTAATTCTTTCTTTTATGCCACTTGATGAAGAGGTGGCATGTCTGTGCTTCTTAGCATTGTAAATCTCTCTCCAGCACAAGGTGAGGAGCTGTGTATGAGAAGTTTAACCATCGTTCCCACTAGTGCTGTGCTATGAAACTAAAAAATCTGTCCCCAATATGTGCCCCCCCCCCAAAAAAAAAACAAAAAAAAAAACATGCAGCTGCAACCCATGGATAGTTTTTCTTTCTTTTTAAGGCAGAATTTTAGATCATATTTTGGGACTCAACATTGTTTAGGTTTGTTGTGATTCCTCAGTGTTCTGTAGGCCCTGAAGTTCATTTGGCTGGTCTGCTGTTATTAGAAGTGAAGAGGCAGAATGTCATGGCAGCATAATTTATTGATCAGCCAGATGTAAGGAAGTGTATGTGAGAGTATGTGAGTTCTCTGTTGGAGAGAATCATTACTCATACTCATTTGTTTTACAGACTGAACCAATGGGCAGGAAAAAGCTGACCATGTCAGTCTGTTGTAATCGTGGAGATGTGAAGCCCTCATTACATCCACCAATCTCCACATTCCCCAATCAATCTATCCCTCTTTTTCTTTCTGTGCCTCACTTTAAATAAGGGAACTGACATTGATTTGAAACTTACTGCCCATTTTGCCCAAGGAAAGGGATTTATAACATATAATTTTGGAGAGGAAAAATGTTCAGCATGAGCAATATGAGGACACATCCAAGTTTAAAATATGAAAACAGGATTATATTACTGCTTGTATTGGCAGGATCACAGGATGCTAAGGAGCAAGTGGCCCTTAAATCACTCAGGGGAATGGTTTTGTTTTGTCTTCTCAAGTTAAATGTAATCCACCTGGTCTTCTGGCTCAGTTGTCTACATGTCTTTCACTGCATTCTTGTTGAAGAGTAGAATAAATATTAATTCTCTCCAGGCTGTGGCCTTTTGAATCACAATCTCTAGCAACAATCTCAAAATCTGTGCTCCCCTGTTTTTAGTTAATGGGTCTTCTAGTATATCAGATGTGCATGTTCTTTCATGAGTCTTAAAATACTAAAAGTAATACTAGAAAATTCAGTATTAATTATTTTCATCCTAAAAGTATTAAAACGTAAATGTATAATGACTCAATAAAAATGGTGCAGAAAAGGTCCTTGCTGTAATGTCAATGAATAACCAACGTTTGTTTCCCCAAAAGGCCTCAGCATACTTCTCTCTAAACAAAATTTGCGAGTGCTGGGCGAACTGAAAGTGCATTCGCGATTTTTGCAAGGTTGCATACTTTCTGCGGTTTCGTTTTGCCTGTCGCGTACTCTTCTCTACTGCAGATGTTCTGAGAATTGCCCCTCAAATCGTCAGTGTTTGTGTTGTGACACGCCTCTTGTGTACTGACCAATGAAAAGCTTTGTCGCATAGCTTTTATGCCGCGGAGTTCGCCCAGCTTCAGTGTACATGACATGTGGCAAACGAAGCCTCTGCACAACGTATGCTGTTGTTTTCTCCTAAATTACATAATATTTTTCACTGAAGCCAGGTAAAAGTCATCTCTGCAAGAAGTACGCTGAGGCCTTAAGTCTTTAGATTTTTTTAGGGTTTGTGTGTGTGTGTGTGTTTAAAAAGATTAGTTTTTTGGTTTTTGAAGTTATTCAAAGTAAACACCCAAGTCTAAACTGCTTTCTTCCAGCTTAACACTGCTTGCCTTCACCCCATTTTCATCATGACCACTGGACTACTGCAACACCCTACTCACTGGCATCCCAGATTAAATCATCAGCCCCCTTCAGTATGTCCAATATACAGCTGCTACAGTCTCACTTCAAATAACCCACTAACTTCTAGGGCTGTGCCATATCATATCGTGTGCAATAAAATCACAAAAAGTTTCTTAAAAAACTAAAAAAATAAATAAATCTATATCATGATCATTGTGGTATTCTGACGTGTTTACGTAATGACATCATGCAGTTACACCTAACATGGCGTGCATTCATTACATCAGTCATTCATTATAAAGAGCCAGTCAGCTTCCTGTGAACTGATAAAGTCCCGCCCTTCAAGATCCAATCAGATTGCTGGTTATGGAAAAGCAGTATAGTCAACCGCAATGACAAAAGCTATAAAAAAAAATTTCTGTGTAAATCTCAAGTCACATTTTCTACTGTGACTTTGTGGTTTTTATATGGTTTTAATTTAACACAGTACTGTGAAAATGCATTGAAAAACTTCAGTGTCGTGCAGTGTCGGTGTGCTGCCTCCATTACAAATAATGGTGTTGAGATGATAGAGGGAGCAGCAATTGTGTGACTAGCCTTACGTTACTTTGCGGATGTTATTTAAATTAGCTAACGTTAACTTGGACAGGTTGCACAATTTGTAATCTACCTTTCTCTCTCATCTCCCAGCCTTTTGTATTTCTTTTCAAATTAAAATCCCTCTTTTGGGGGGATGATACGGAGCCCCTGAAGGGACATGGTGAGAATTTCTTTTTAGGGAAAAATCTCAGGAGCACCACTTAGCATGTCATGAACACCACTTTGCTTGTGTGTCTGGCAACATGGCAGGGAAGGAGAGGATGTGCTGTAACTCCTCCATCATGGACGAAGACCTATTTAACTGTTTGAAGTCACGTTACATTGTAGAAACATATATTCAACAACTTAAAGATGACAAGGTTAGGATATTTCTGCAGACAGATTTTTAAAAATACAATAACAATGAAACTAAACATTCTCTCACTGTTAGTTATTTTAGATGGCCCGTAGTTTGAAGACCCTTGATCCAGAGGGAGGAGGACATGAAGTGGTCACAGAACATGGACAGAGCAGTTTAATTATTTAATGTTGTCTTCTGGAATGAGCAGGAGATGACTGGCCAGCTCCCAGAGAGCAGAGTCTCTTCTCTAAAGTTTCCTCTGATTTATAATTATACATATAAAATAATACATACATAAATATAAATACACTTTTTAATTAAATATTTGTGTAAATACAGTATAAAATTCTATCTATAGGAGTGTAATTGTACATATAGTGACTAAACTTGTTTTTATTTATAATAATAATCACCAGTACACAGATAACTATTATTAAAGCATTAATAGACATACAAAAGAGTTCCAAAACTGAAGAGCTGCTTCACTGTTTGAGGCGGATTGATGTCCACTGGATTTAAAAAAAAAAAAAGTAAACACACAAAAAAATGGAGATATAAAAGAGTAGATGATTCAGCCCATGTTTTACCTCACAGGAGGAGTGAGAAAGACCCAGGCATTGCAGAAATGGATAGAAAAAACAGGAGCTCCAGGATTTTTAAACCCATCTGAATGGGGAAGTAACTGCAAATTAATTGTGAAAAGTGAAACACACATGCTGCTGCCACACTCAGTAAAGTAGCAGTTACAATAACTGGAAATGGCAAACTGAAATCTTTCCAAAGACTTCGCTCTCGCTAAGGTGGATAATTTTGTAGAGATGAATGTAGTGGAAACACTAAAATGTCACTGCTGGGGGGCATATCTTTATCTGTCATGTCTCTCAAATTACTGGAAGCACTGCCACAGCTGCAAACAGCTCGACTGCAAATATTAAAGCTCATAAAGATTTTGAAATTAATGATCACTTAACCAAAATTGCTGTCTGATTAATTATTTTTCTAAACTGTATTAGTGAAACTGATCAGGACTGAGTGGGTGTTTCAGTCCCCATGGGGATCAATAGTGGAGTAGCCATGGCAACATATACAATTCCATGGAATCAGGCTTTTTGTTGTTTTTAGGCTTTTATTTTTTGGCAGTCATGTTATGAATCTGTGACGTATTACATAACAGACTAACTTCCTTTCTGATGAGGCTGCTTGTGGTAGCTGGGTTTGTAAATGTTAATGATTAAGGCAAATTGTAATTTGGCCAAACATTCAAAAGCATTTGTTAGGGAAAGGTGCGTACGATGGGTAACAAATTAAAGCAATGGGAGCACATAACAGCATATAGTACAGGCTTGTTCCAGAACAATTTATGATAAAGAACTAACTTTTCAACATGTGTGCCAATCATGTGACAGTCCCTCAGTATTCTGCTCACATGCCCTGCACTAGATTGTGTTCCATTTAATACTTTATAATGGCATTTTAAATGCTGAAGGGCCATTCGCAGGAGTTTCCGTCAGCTGTATACATATTAATGGCACCACAGATCATCTAATGTCTCTGTTTGTACTCTCAGACATGTCAATCAAATCTGAGTGAGTGAAGAGGGTCAGATGCACACTAGGGACAATGTTTCCCCTATGAATGATGTAGCATCGTGCTTGTTGGGGAAAGGAGGGGACTAATCACCTGTCATGGGACTAATCTAATAATCATGAGTTTTCAGACTGGCTCCTGCAGAGCAAGACCTCATAAACATAAATAGTTCCTAATTAAATTACTCCTCTCAATTATCTGTTTTTCATCTATCCATGAACTTGCCCACAGGGATGGCTTTGTTTGCTTTTATGGTGAATCAGAATGTTTAACTGACACTGTTTTTCCTCTCTCAACACTCATCACTCAATGTCCATTATCTCAGGTCAACTGACCATACAGGAGCAGTTTGTGGTTCTAATCACATGTGCCCCTCACACATGCACAGTAATCCAGAAATGTTTCAGAGACTACCTGGAGGAGCTGTATGTGTGAACACGATTGCTCCCGACATTCATCAAAGACATTACCCAGACTTTCTCCTGCATGTGTGTGCCACACCTAAAACACATGTTTCATTTCAGTTTTTCATTTTTCACTTGAGAGCAGGTTTGACTGAATGTGTGAACGATCACTCTAGAAAATTTTAGATTCTATACAGATACTCGTTTGTTGGGTATATATTTGGTTTTTAATTTTGAGATTCTGATATTTTGTTTTTTAGGATAAATATGGCGATAAATGCAACCCTCCATACCACATGTGTTCGGTCTTGTCAACATAAGTCTTGAACTAAGCCTAAAACAACCTAACATGCTATAACAACCTACTTACAATGAAGTATGGCAAAGCTTCAGTTCCTTTTTCAGCTTTACACCTCTAATTAGTTTATTCGTTTACACTCTGTGCCCTTAGTGGCACAGTGTATGCACAAGTTAGCGAGCGACTCCACGACGACTCAGATAGTGAAGGCATGCTGGGAGCAACAGTGTAGCCTTAATTAACAATAGGGCTGGCCCCAAGTATTCGGGTTATCAGATATGTTTGTTGGGTATGTATTCAGTTTCTAATTTTGTGATTCGAATATTCCGTTTTTTGGATAAATATGGTTATCGATAAAGGCAACGCACCACCACATTCAGGCTCTCCAGCAGTAAAAACAGTGCTCTATCACAAAAAAACAGCTCAACATGCTAAAACAACACACTTACAATGAAGCGACACAACACCACAGTTCATTTTGTCAGCTTTGTGCCTAAAATTAGAGCACCTCTACTCAAACTGGTTAAATTGTGTATACTCTGAGCCCTTAGTTAGGGAGCTAGTTAGCTAGCTGGTTAGCGAGCGTAGGTAGCAAACCACAGCACAGCCTGTAGAAAGGGATATTAAAGCAGGGGTCAGAAAATGATCTTTTTTTAATAACAATATCACCCCACACCCCGAATATTCGTATATTCACCGAATATCGCGGCTGAAGCTCCGAAGCCCTAAAACTGGTATTCGGGACAGCCCTAGAGAATTTCTAGAAAAACTTTGGAATATCAGGTCCAGAGATGTCCAGGAATTAATTTGTGAAAGAGGCATTAGACTGTAATCCACCTGTTGCTCTGCATATATTGTTGCCCCTTTTTCACCCTGTTCTTCAATGGTCAGGTTTTATGATACAGTGCTGCAGTAAAATAACAGTCCTGTTCCATTCAAAAATGAAAGTGCTTTGGATGGAACAGACAGACATTTTCTTTCTGGTCAGAGTCTGAAGCATCGTCCTTTTGTGCATGTGGGTCAGTCTAAGTGTGATCTGTTCAGACTGATATCAGATATAGGTCACATTTTATATAGACAGTGTGAACAGCAGATCAAAATAATCTAATTCTAATAGATTAGCTCAAAACAATGTGGAGTTAATAATATATGTATATAATTTAAAATGTGGTCGTTACTATAAATGAGCATAAAGAATTGTCAGAGGATTGCAGTGAAATTATGAATCAAAGTTCATTATTGGATTAACCCCTCATGGAAAAACATGGGTTCCATTATATGAATGGTTCCATATTGATTAATGGTAAAAGATAACATTTTATGTGCATGTTATTTTCATTTACGTTAAGCATGGGTTTGCTGTTTTTTGTAGGCTGTTTTTGAAAAAGGCAAATAAATGTGAAATCTGAGAAATCCTCACATACCAAAGTATTTCTGTCACAGTGTAGGTCCTGTGAGATACCCTGCTAACCCTGTGAGACTAACTCAAAATTGGCAAATATAATTGTGTTTAATAAAAATGACATGAATGTAACAAACTGTTGGATTTGTTAAAATGAGTAGCCCCAAATATTAATCTCTTAATTTAATTTGACTTTAAATCGCAGTGTGCTTAAAAAGCACATAGGCTTAATGGGTAGACTTACCCTAATTGTTAAAACACAAAAAGAACATCCAACTACAGACTACAAAATGATGGTTCATGTGAAAATGGTCTCATAGGAAATGCAGTATTGCTTTGGTCATGAGCATGTGGAATCGCCATGTTTCTCTTTTCGTATCTGTGCATGTGCTGACAAGAGAGCAAACATGCTCCAGGTGCATAGTGTCTGAATTAAGTGTGGCTCTGGGAAGGGACACACTAAATTTGATTTGCTCTCTCAGTTTTCTGTATTAGACACAGATTGACATATGAAAAAACACTTGCTGAAAAATCAATGAATGATGGGTTCATTACATTGTATTATATCCAGAAATGTTATAATTCTTAACCTCATTGTTGTGCCTTTTTGATTTCAATTTATAGGATTTTGTGTGTTTGTGTGCCCTTCTGTATTTCCTGCACATCTGTATCTTACTGTTGGAGCATTTTGTGTTATGAGTGAAGCATAATTACAAGCCTGCAAGCTTGGATCTTTGATGTTAATAAAAGAAATGTTTGAAGACACTGTGCTTGTGTCATCAGAGCAGTCTAGTTGCCATGGCTAGTCTGACGTCATGGGGACCTGAGAAATGGTTTGCTCTTTGTTATTTTGAGCTCACTTTGTTTCTCCGTGGGTGATTGGGTGACTGGGCTGGACTGCTCTGAACTGGAAGAGGGGGGGTTATGGGGCTGATTTCACTGAGCCAGGCCGCTGCAGAGGGTATCAGCAGTGGCCCTAGGATACCACTGTGCAGCACCCCACTCACGACCAACTGTTTCTCTTCCAATCAATTGGTTATGCTACCAGCCTAAAGCCATCAAAGAGGGAGTCATAAAGGAACTTTTTTTTTTTTTTGGAAATCGAACCATTGCATGGAAGAAATTGGGAATAAAAATGTCTTTCAATTTTCAGATTCAGCTGTGGCTTTTTTCACTTGCAATTTTTTGGTGTGGTTAAGTCAAACTCTGGTTATTTTTTTTTTAACAGTTCATTTGGCCAAGTGTAAAAGAGATAATTGCACTTGGATGAGGACCAAAACAACCTTAGTGAGATTGAAAGGGGGTGATCTCTGTTTGGTCCCAAACTAACTCTAGTGCTCTTTGTTTTTTGTGAGAATGTGATCTGACCTCAATCTGACACATTTATAAGGTGTACACAGCAGATCTGAGATAAACGGCTCCTGCAGTCCTGGGTGCTGTGTGTATTGGATGCAACTGAGCAAGTAAACGGAGAACTGGCTAAAGTTTAGCTGCTAATCAGAGAAATAGAACAAATATGCAGTAGTCCAGACTACAGGACCTTCTGACTGGTCAAACCTGGCTTACGTGGGAGCAAGAACGTAAACATAGAAGTGAGAACATTTTAATGTGGTTTGCAGTGGCACGTTTGGGCAAGCGTGCATTTTACCCTGTTTAAAAACCCACCAAACCAATGCAAAAATGCTTCAAGATTACGAACATGTTAACTGATTCAGATCTACAAGTTTAGAACACCCTAAATCTACACCTAGAACCTAGCCTTTAAAATGCATTTAGAATTTTTATTAAAATATTGGTTGAATGGCAGCCATTGACAAGCATTTATCAGTGTAGCTGTTTTTTACAGAGCAGGCCTTCCCCCCATAGGCTTAGCTACCTTTTGTTTATCTGTAGAAATGCTACAAAAGTAGCATATGACCAGCTGCTTTTCAGATGATTGAATGACCCAGTGAAAGTATAAAGCAGGAGAAGTAGAAGAGCATATCATTCCATTGAGGGTACAGTGTATCCTTCAACCCAGTATAACCATGAATTGTGTTCCAAACTGTTGTGTCCTATATTGGTCATGCAATCCTGACATGACAAAAGCTCTGCTGGAAGGCCTGATTTTAAATGTATCATTAGCAAATCAGATGTCCTTTGAACCCAGCGAAGACAAGGATGGACAAGACATGTTATGTTGTCTATCTGCATTCAAGATTCAGATAGCAAGTAGCCCTGAAATAGCCTGTGCAGTAGTGGGGGGTTGATTAGGTAACTGAAAAGAAAGAGGCAGACACCTGTATTTTCACAGCTGACATGAAACACTCACTCAAAGGAATAGAACCTGTGGGATCTGAGCTAGCAGAGAAAATTATGGGTTACTGAGACAACAACATGATCCATGATTCCAAGCCAATAGTAATAGATTTTAAAAAATAATCACAGCCTGCATTGCAACCTGAGTGACGCTCTTTATTTCAACTTAAGATTTTTCCTATAATTTGTAGACTGGGTGGTTCAAAAATGTCAAGCCTGCTGTATATTCAGTTCAGCTGTGTATTCTCTAAGCATTGCTAAAAGTTCAAAGCCTGTCTTATGGTGCTCAGAGGATTTTTATGTAACAAATGCCTAAAATCAGGTTTATGATTATTTGCTGAACATTGAATTGAATAGCTCCAGTTAAAGAAAGTAGTAGATGTGATAGATAATAATGTATGTGACACTTAAATGATTGTAAGCTTAATGCATATTTTGAATATAATTGCATGAAGAATATAATTTGACATATGTATACCAGTGGCATCAGCACAAGTACACTGTGCCCAAGAACATGTTTGGAAACCTGCACTTTACTCTAGGTAGATTCTGGTCAGGGTTCTGATCCAGTTTGTAATGGATCAACAAAAAATATCAAAGGTGGGAAAACTATCCTTGGATTTAGTCTTAATTTTGAGTGATCTTGTGTTTTTTTGTGGTCCAGTGAAAGAGCTTGTCAAAAATTTCTGTGATATCATTGCCTTGAGCAGGCATGCAATTTGTCAACGTGTCCATTTAAAAGCTGGCTGCTTCGGTTGCTTTGTACAAAAAAATGTTGATAGTGATAACTGCTTTTTTCAAAGGTGAATGGACTGAAACATTTCCAATTTCCACAGAGCTAAAAAATAGAGCAGTCAACTAAGGTTAATATTTGTGTACACCTAAAGTAGTTAGTTGGTTTGGATTCAGGATTCGTGACCCCTGGCGGCTAAATGTGTAAACTACAATAACAGACAGGCACTTCACTGAAACTGACTAATGCACCTTAAAGCAGACTAGGCAATGTTGGGCATCCTTCCTTTCTGTCAGCAATCAGAGTCAATCTAGGAAATTGGAGGGACAGCAGCAAAAGAGCAGGAACCACATGAGTCTTCTCACCTCAGCGTAAACCCCGATGAATCATTTTAGTCAAAACTCAAATGACCAACAGATACCCTGGGGGGGAGCTAGACGAGTGTGGACATGGTGGCAAAAGAATAGACTGGAAGTCTGCTTTTAAAACAAATGAAATGTGGAGCAGCTGTGTGTAAGCTCTACTCTGAGTCGTAAATAGCAATTTTGTGTTTTCATTGTTAACTGGGCTCTATGCCTTGCAGCAATTTATATACACACACATTCGTGTACTGTGGCCATTATCTGGCAAACAAACAGTTGAGTGGATTTATGAAGAAAGCAACCAAGCTCTTGAAAAGACTTATGTTCATTTATCATAACACTTAATTAGGGTGAAGAAGAGTTCAACTTAAAAACTGATTAGAAATTGTCTGTCATTTACAATACTGATTCTGTGGATATACGCACCTTGTACCATATCTGCTCCTGAAATGGGGTGGGGTGGTGTGTGTGTGTGGGGGGGGGGGGCTGTTTTATTTTGAAGAATTGTCTGGGTTGCCAGATATTTTCAGCTCCATTTGGTGATAAACCTTCCCCCTTCCTCCTCTATCAGTCCAGGCTGTTTCCATAGCAACATGACTGCTATCAGCTTGCAACTGCCCACAGTAAGGTAGTAAAGTACAGCAAGTTGAAAGAATTTTGTTGAACCTGGATCCTTGTCTGATAGACACCTACCTTCGTATCACAATTCCTTTATTTTTCATGTCAACAGATTGTACTTTCCACAGAGCATTTTGATTGTATTGTAGAGCTGATCTCTGCATGCCAAAATGTCTTTCATTCGAAATGATGCATCAGCCTATTCCAGATTAATTTCCAAACAGCCTAGTTATTACTTGGTCCATAATCCTGAAGACTTGCTGTTTACTGGCATCATACCAATTATGCTGCCATTTCCCCCCCCCTATTAGATGGACTGTCCTGTGAAGTTTGTCCAAGCAAGCAACTATGGTAGGCAAAGCATTTTTTGGAACAGTTGTATTACAAATGGAGTAGATATTCAGAAAATGTTTTTGTTCATTAAAATTAAATAAAAAAACTTGGGGTCAGGTTTAGCCTGAGAATGTTTAAAATTGAGCGACCATGCTATAAATTGCTATCTTGTCTGTTAGAGTAGAAGAGCAGGAGCTGATCTTTGAGCTAAGATAGCAACAGTGTAAGCCATGTTACTATCACCACAACTCCCACATACACTGCAGAGACTGTCTGGTGCTGCTGGCCAGTGACATTAGTCATTTAACAGCTTGCGATGAGCCTCTGATGTCTTGTTATCTCAAGAATGTTTTGCTAGCCCTGTGCCATTGTCTGTACATTAGCCCATGCTTTTACAGTGGACGCTGGACAGGTATGTTGTAATGTTTGCATACTTCCCTATTCACACTCTACCACATAAGTCATATTGGCTGTATATATAATGTTAAAATTCTGCTCCATATAAGAAGCCTAAGTTATTAGGCTTAAGATTTGAAGAATAGCTCTTAGGCTTAAGCCTGTCAGTTTGTGAATGAGACATATCATTTGAAGGAATTTGAGGAATGTATCCTCTTACTTTGCTGAATTAAAAAGGAAGGAAATGATGGACTTTTGTAAGGACAGCTGGCTTTTATTGTTCAGTGGAAGGTAGGAAGGCTTTGAAGACAGGCAATGCTTAGGCAAAAAGACCATATTAATTCCTCTAGCGATATAAGACCTTATCATCTTTTGAGACATAGTCAGTGAAGAATGAGAAATTAGCATAACTCAAGACTCTCTTGCTTCATCTCATAGGGATATTGGAGGCGTTGCCATGGCAACAAGCATGTGGCAGGAGGTTCAGTGGTGGTAGGTGAGAGCACACGCTCCAGGCTGCGAGGGTTTCCCCACTTTTGTTCCCTTTGACCAAATAATATCAAAAGTCAAGCCTTCTCCTTAATGATTCATCAAGGGTTCAGGCAAACAGCGGAGTCTACATACATGCACTTCTTAGACTCCACCAAGACCTCAGACCAGGGCCAGTCAGAGCTGATTTATGTGCAAAGAACAATATAAGATTATTTTATACAGGAATACCCCTGCCAACATTAAGAATACCTAAGCATTGCTTTCCATGTATACATAATAGTAAAATCAAAAAACCCTCAAAAACCCTAATGTGTCATGAAGATGTTTTTGAAAGACTACAAATGGCTTTTGAGGTGAGATGTTTTTAATTGTATTTTTTATTTGTTTGGTGGTTGAATAACAAATTATTGTTCATAAAGATGTTAGTTCCATATCAGTAATGCTGGATATCTGCAGAAAATAATTTGTTAATCTGTGGGTCATTTGGGTATAAGCCAGGATTTTTAGAAGTGCATAGCTTTTCCCAATGATTGTGAAATGTTTTTCATACATGGTAAATTGATTTGAAGGCAGTTAGACAAATGATGGAATTCAGATCCTGACATTACAAATATGAGATCTAAAGTGTTATTATATCCATTGTTTACAAGCCTCTCACTATCAATTTTTGGCTTCCATGTTTTCCAATTAATAGCTAAGTGGAAATGGTGCCATGTGCTGTGCTCTTAGTGCTAGTTGATACTGGGCATGAATATTTAATGTATACAATGGAAAAAAAGCTAGATTTGTTTTTAATATATGAAATAATTGTTCTGTCTATGTGCTTCTAATGAAAATAGTAGTTAAAGCTAAAACTGTTTTTTTTTTAAATGTTAGCTTTAATAAACCTTTCTGAAGACTAAATAAAAAAAAATAGTAAACACATTATTTTGTGAAACATTGAGTATGAGGCTGAAATTGTAGACTTGTCATCAAAGCAGAATGTGTTCTCAATTCTTGTGAATAAAAGGTTTAATCTTTGAAGCTTCACAGACAATAGTTAAAATAAATAATATTAAATCCACTTAAGATAGTTAATCATTTTAATGGAAAGTTTTATGTTTCTGTTGAAAGACAGTGAGGGCGGCACGGTGGTGCAGCAGGTAGTGTCGCAGTCACACAGCTCCAGGGGCCTGGAGGTTGTGGGATCGATTCCCGCTCCAGGTGACTGTCTGTGAGGAGTTGGTGTGTTGTCCGTGTGGGTTTCCTCCAGGTGCTCCGGTTTCCTCCCACAGTCCAAAAACACACGTTGGTAGGTGGATTGGCAACTCAAAAGTGTCCGTAGGTGTGAGTGAATGTGTGTGTGTGTTACGCTGTGAAGGACTGGCGCCCCCTCCAGGGTGTATTCCTGCCTTGTGCCCAATGATTCCAGGTAGGCTCTGGACCCACCGCGACCCTGAACTGGATAAGTGGTTATAGATAATGAATGACTCAATGAATGAATAAAAGACAGTGTCTGCTTGTTTATTAATTTCTAATCGTCAACAGAACCCACAAACTAAGTGTATGTCAGGTCAGTTCGAGGTCAGTGTTTTATCAGAACAAAACATTCTTTTCCTCATCTTGTTTATCAAACTGGGATGTCTCTAAGGAAACTAAGCTTGCAGAAACATCGAGTGATTATCTTATGCTTATGACGGATAAACTACCTTTATAAACTTTCTGTGAAAACATCTTCTTTGTCCACATTCACATAGTACTCTGTGCTATTGTATATTGACCACCTTAAGGTTAAATAATCTACTTTCTGATTGCAAATGCTCAGTTAGATTTCAATTCTCAATACTTATTTTCTCCACCACAATCATATCTATGCATTGCTTGCTACCGTGTAAGGCATGGCGAGTAGTTGTCTAACCAGCAATCAGTCACAGTTGACTTATTCTGCATTTGTTGTATCTCCAGGGAAGAGGTAAAGGGCAACCAGTAAGACATGCTGTTGCTTGTTTAAATGAACAATGGCATGTTCTGGTGCAATACAACAACTAATTTTCATCTTCTGTAATGAGCATAATGCACTACTGTTTTAGATTAGACTGGATGGTCTGTACACATTTTGTTAAAAGCATTAGGTTTGGAGCAACTTATTCTTAATATTGTGGCAGTTATGAGAGATTTTAAATGAAAGCTTTTACAGCTAAATGAAGTGCATGGTTTGAAAAATAACCACTTTAGCATAAATATAGTAGGGTGCACTTAAAAACTTAGTACACTCTGGGTGTATGGTAGGGCAGGACAAATTCCATTTTAATATATATTGCAATAAATAGTTTATATATTGCATATATAGTTTATATATTAGTATATATTGCAATAAAAGGTTTCAGTAATGGTAATATTCAAAAACACTGCAATAAGGAAATGACAGCTATTTCAAAAAACTTTTAGAGGATCAACTGTGGAGAGCTGAGACACTAGAAGTTTTGTGCCTCTTTGACTTAATGATACCTAGAAGCACTGTGAGCTGGTCTTGTGACAATTGAGTATCTTTTGGCTCTGCAACTGTTCTGCTGTAAGCATTTCTCACAGGTGCAGTGTTTCTCAAATGGATTGTGCTTTGTAAATAATTGCATTCCAGTCCACAGGGTCCATAAGCAGTGCCTTAGTATTTCCTACACACTTATATTGGCAAAGGAAATTTCAGTTAGTTAAATCCTTTAATTTGGAAATGCCCTGCAATGTCATTATGTAAGAGATTTTGCCAGTGGTCTTTGACCATTGTTTTCTAAATAATTAACTGCAGCCATGTATAATACTGTCAAAGTAACATGGGGATGAATGTGGTTTGATTTTATGTGCATACAACAGTTTGCCATGTTGTCAGTTATATGTGAGTTCTGACTGGTATGCTGCACTGTCAGCTTTTTTTTTTAAATTAATTAATTAGTTTATTATTATTATTATTATTAATATTATTATTGTTGTTGTTGTTGTTGTTGTTGTTGTTGTTATTATTGTTATTATTTGTGCTATTAGTGATATCCTGATCCAATCTCAACATTACATTACAAACAGCATTAATTTACTGATCAGTACACCACTAATTATTTAATTACTTTATTGTTTTGGTAAAAATTATAAATAAAGGGGAGGGGGGTACTACTGTCTTCCTCACCACAGCCTCCATCATTCTGCTGTAAACTGGTCATGCTGCCAAACATTGTCATGGCAAAAACCTCACTGAAATTCATTATTGCAGGATACTGGTAAAAGCTAATGTTTTGGGAAAATCCAGTGCTGCTAGAGGTACTTCTCCTAAAGAGCTTATTTTTTATTTATTGATTTATATCTTTGGCCATCAAATAGTGACACACTTATGTGGGGAATGGAAGGAATTGAAAAGTAAGTGGCATTCAAGCAAATGAAGATTAAATATGACAAAACATTACAACTTGGCTTATTACCAGGGAGAAAATAATGTATTCAACCTTGATAGCTTGGGAAAACCTTAAACTCAGTAAACAAAATATGTAATGTCAACCTTGCAGCAGAGTGACCTAACATCAACATTTAAAACTGTTGCATCCACCTAATATGGTTGTACATCCTTAGCAATGCATTATGCTACTGTTGTGGGTTATGTCCTTATGCCATTTGGATGTTTTGTCATATGCTTTGATGCAGAGTACCTTTCTATGCTGGATTGCCTGTGGGTCATTTCTTTAGATTATATAGCTGATGTGAGCTGAGCAGATGGCGTGTTACATACTGAATGCAAACAGCTGGGTGATAAGTTTTTCTTTAGTCCTCCTTTTGGTTGGGATGGTTATCCTGCATAGTTCAAAAAATGTTCAGATCACTAATGCCTGCCATGATTGTGAGTTGATTTGTTTCTTCAGTGGCTGCACTCATTTTCTCACTCATGCTGTTTATGTCCAAGATGTAAGCGAGTGATAAACCTGTTAAATGATTGACTGTTTGCGTGTGACTCATAGTACATTCCATTATCGGGACAAGGCTAGCTGTTAAAGAGCCAGTGCAGGAGCACATTTGGGGTTTGTTTATAAAGCCAAATGGTGTATATTCATTATGTGCCTTTCTGGCAGTTTGTTTTGAATGCATTCAAGTGAAACACTGACATTATTATTGATACAGGTGATATGTATCCCAATATTTGCACATGCCTCGTTAGCGGATGTTTTTCTTTGTGTGTGTGTTTTGTGTTTGTAAGCGCAAGAGCCTGCACTCTCCATGCATAATCTCCGACGACCTCTGCTCGGTCTCAGCAGTCAGGGGAGATAAGACATGGACCACTGGGAATATTATACAATTACAGTCCTTCAGCACAGTTTGAACAGTTCACTTTGCACTAAAACACTCAAATTATCCGATTTCAACAATTAGAAATGTAGGTTTAGTGACTGAAGGCCAGTTAGCCCAGACAGGAGTTGTGAACTACATACTGATCCAAACCCTGAGGTAATTGCCTGCAAACATTTCTTATTAGAGCATGTTTTCAGAGGTGGTGATGTTTATACAGGAGGACAGACTTGTAAGCAAGAGGTTGAGTTTCAGCAGCATTCAGGGTTCCACAAGACTGATGCAGTACTGTGGATGTGCTGAAAAGGGCATTTATCTAGATTTAAATGTGGCCAAGCCACATTTATCTGGAGGCTCACTGAGTGATATCGTATTATGATCTTATCATGAAAATCCTGTGAGCAGGGAACAGGATAGGCTTTTTTCCCCACTCAAGAAGGCCCACTTTAGATTAAAGTGCCAGATTGAAAATAATCCTTTCTTTGTGAAATGCAGGGTTTCTCTCAAATGCTAGATGACATGAGTGGACAAGCATGTGAATGCATTGTTGAAGCCATAGGAGGCATTTGTGAAGACACATTTGTTTACATCATTTCCACTGATTCTCAAAGAAGCTTATTTTTCCAGAGATGTTTCATTTTCCCAAATGCAGTTGTTCTCCCCTGTAGAGCAAAAAGTGCTCCAAGGGTTGTTTTAATTTATTTGTTGTTATTATTATTTTTTTTCTTTGCTGTTTACAAACAATGCAAATATACTTAATTCATGTTGAACTTTATAAATATGGCTTTGTGCTGCTGATTTGGGGCTTATGTTCAGAGCTCAGGCTGTGAATTTTAATAAAGCACATATAAGCCTGCCCTGCTGTCTGCTAAATCCTAAATCTGTCCTGCATCATGCAGATACCTAATATGCCCATAAAACCTATTACTTCAAAAAAGACCATGCATGGTTAGTGCGCTAATTAGAAACCTAGAGGCACCATATGAACCCCATGCAGCATTGAACAGACATTTCTGTATGCTTGCATACTCTTGTATGAGACAATAGTCAGTGTAATACATTACTAGAATGGTTGTTTTTTTTTTCTTCCCAAAAAACAAAAACAAAAAGATAAGTCACAAATGCAAGTTTATCCTCGTTGTGCCTAATTTAAATACATCCAGAAGCAAAGTCCCATCCTAATCAGTGCAAAAAAAGGAAGTTCTCAACCACTGAAGGATTACATGTCAAATGTGGCATTTGCACAGCTTTTTGTCATTGAACAGCTCTCATTATCTGTCAAATTACTCCTGTTTTTAGCGCATAATTATTCCTCCAAATTACTCGTACAGAATCAAAAGCATGACTCAGATTTCATGTTGCCCATCGTCGTAAAATTCTCTGCCTGCTCCAGGCCCTTTTTATCCCTCTGAATATCTCATTATGATTAAATGTTTAAGAAAATTGCATTCGTGGAACTGGTTAAGCCTTGAGATGATTCCCTTCGCTGTGTTCAAATTTCATGGTAAATGGACAAATGGACTAGTAAAAAATTACATTCACGTCTAATAGAAGTGTATTTCTAGGGCTGTCCTGAATGCCAGTTTTAAGGCTTCAGAACGTTGGCTGTAATGTCTGATGAATTCCTTAAAATCCTAATCTCCAGGCTGTGCTGCAGCTTAGAGTGCGGCTCCTTGGTAGCTTCTCTTCCTAACCCAGTGGTTCCCAAATTTTTCTGCCGTGCCCCCGAATGTTGTGCTTAACAGTCATTGTTAAACATAATTGCTTCCCTGCACCAAAAATAAATTATAAAACAGCTTCCAGAGAGAAAAAGCCTAAAACCTGCACATTTGTTCTGCAAAAAAGACACGTTTAATGCCCACATCTCTACAGTGACTCGTAAGAGTAGTTACTACCAACCGCGTATCATTTAGACAAGATCTCAATAGTTAATTTCCAGTGGTCCTGTTAATGCTGTGCTCAAATGACTGAAATATCAAAAATGTTGATATTTTGGTTTGAGAATCGATTTTAGATCATAAAGATCTGGTATCAAGGGTATTGATATTTCAGCATTGATCTGCTCAATACTGCTCATCATATTTTCTTGTTTTCCCTTTGGAAGTTGTGGCTTTAGAAAACTTTGGGAACCACTGTCCTAACCGTTGCTTGCATTATGGGCATGGAGTACACACAAGTTAACCAAAGGTATTCTAATTTTGGGTATGAAGACATTGAACTGTCTTCACCACCCTTTGTGTGTTGAGCATATTTAGGGTTATGCTGGGACTGTTCAATGTTGCAGGGGCTTCCGATGAGCAGAGTGTTGTATGGGGGTGGTAGTTTGGGGTGTTTTTAAATTAAATGTAAGTATAGAACGCTGGGGACCCTGAATATGGGTTGAATGTTACATTACTGATAGCCTATTTAGACAACCCTCTGCAATATTCGAATCTCAAAATTAAAAACTGTATACCTATAGATAAAACTGTTTTCATAAAGATTCAACTTTAATGTAATTGCTCTGTATAAGGCAACGATATACAGGGCCAGCCCTAGTGCATTTGCCTTTTGTGACATGACCATTTTGGAGATCTGCAATAATATAAAAGCTAATAATCTAAAAGGATTGTAGTACCACTACGCCAGATTCTAATTTGATTCATTAAGAAAAGCTAACAGTGCTGTCAGTTTATTGCTCTGGCTGCTTTTAAAGGACTGAAGAAACGATACATGCATAATTGCCTGACGGAGGCAATCGAGGCCCACTTAGCAATGGCGACATTTTAGTTGGGAATGGAGGACATTCTGAAGGCAAGCTGCAGTGAATGACCTTTCTCTGGAACTTCCCTTATGTCTATTTATACTGTAGACTGCAGATTGTGAATATGTTAATACCTGGATAAAAGGAATAAGCTGACCTTTACAGGCAACCTGTCAGCAGGAGAAAATTGGCTCATTTGAGAACATGGCATAAATTGATTTGGCCTTAATAGAAGGGTAGTGGCTCATTGACTGACTGGCTTTAGCTATTCTTTTGCACGTTTCTTTGCTCCACTAGCAGACATGCTCTTGTCCTGTATAGTTTGAATTTTCCCAAGATTTTGCCACCTCACCTAGCCCCATATGGAGTATATTATCATTTCATAGTGTGTGTGTGTGTGTGTGTATGTATCAGTCTCACGGGATGTCATGCTGTGCTTTTGACTGAAAGCAGTTTTACCAGACAGTCTGTGTAAACAGTTTCAACCAGGTTATACTTGGAGTTTGCTGCCTGTTATATAATAAACCATGTTATATGAAGGATTATTTTGATTTTTACCAAAACAATGTTACCCATTCTCTCTTCTGTTTTACTACTTATAAAAAATGAAATTTAGTCATGTCAGGTGGACTAATAGAAATGGTAATTTCTTAGCATAAAATCATACTATGTCAACTTGAACTTGAAGTTTGGAGATGTGTTTTTTTTTGTGTGATAAAGTTTGGATTTTGTTCCAAGAGTGATATAATTTTTTTTAAGATTAAAGAGAGACAGTCCTTTCGAACCAGTATAATCTATATAGCTCAAAACTATATACACACACAAAAAAAATGTGTATTCAAGATTCAGTTGGTATATGTTTAGCCCCACCCATTCAAGTTTAAGTAGCAATGAGTATTTTTTCATGGACCGACTGTGTCCATAATGGACATTAATGTGTTACAAATTATGCAAATCCAAGGAACTATCAACATGCTAAATATGCGTGCATCAGTGAACACGGGGCATTTAGTGATCAGATTTCCACATAACTTCTGCAAGTGGAAAGATCACTCACTCTTCTGCTGCGCTTGTTCACAGAACCCACACACAGTGTCTATAGAAAACATTAAAAAAAAGTCTTTGGTGCATCTAATAGCTCTCCTTCAGTAATTGCTATTATACGCTAACTTGGGTTGATTTTACGCTTTATCTGCCATAGACGAGCACTATCTTGCACTACATGTGTACTTTCTCACACATCCTTAGTCAAAAAGCAGGTGCCTGACTCTGAAGTGCAGCCTGGGGGCAGTAAAGCAGCACATTCACTACCTCTTAATTAGCACACAGGATTAATTTTATTAGTACTTTTTTCATGGAAGCATATAGAATTCACACAAAGCAACTGCTCTCAGGCGCTACAGTGAGGCACTTCAGGGCTTTTAGAAACCTTTACTTCTAGACATTCCAACACCCTGTAAATATAGCAGGAGCCATTCTGAACTCCCCAAGTCAGTAAAGAGAGGAAAGACTCTGGAAGAATGAATTGGCTTGTGTGATTTGTAATTATGCCTTAAGTTGAGACTTCTACATTTTCAGATCTTACAGCTGTTTTAACTCATGATGTACCCACACAAACAACCTTAATCAAACGCTGAATGTAATACTTCATTCTATGCCTTTGTCTTGCAGATTCTGCATTTGTGTCAAATTTTAGCTTAATCTTTGGACTGACTTCTTTAAATAAATCTACATTCATCGAGGTAAGGTCTAAATATTTGTGGTGATGATTTTTTAATGAATATTGAAATGCTGCTGAATTGATACATCAAAAAAAATCCATAATTTAGCAACCATTATATCTGTTTTCTATCTATGTAGAATTTGTCATAGGCTTAACAAAGCTCTCATAAAACTGAACAGATGCACGAATGCTGAAAAATCTGCTGGTGACTGTGCTTGAAATGCAAGACTGTGTGCGAGACATTTCTGCTGTAATAATCATAGTAATGCTCTTTGACTGCAATGACTGGTTATTTCCCAGCAACACCAGTGAAACTAATGCTGACAGTAAAGGTGATCAGATACTGACCCCAGCTCTATTTTTATATAAAAAAATTTGGTGTCAAGATAGATAGGACAGAGGAATTATTGTGTGTGCTCATGTTACCATTAATCATCAATCTTTAATTTGTGCCAATTAATTCATAATGTATATAATTAGTTGGATACAAAATTGCTCAAGTGCTCCACCACAACCCAGTCTACAACACTAAATCCTGATGATTATAATACGAGATACGTATTAATTTCTTTAACTCCCTTTTTTTTTTCTAGATATAAGACAGCTGCTAGTGGTCACCATTGTCAGATTCTGCTCTTTCTCTTTTAATGCTTTAAATGTATATTGAAACAGAGTTCATGTTAAGGAGTACAATTACAGTGTGATATTGGTCATTAAATCTCCAGCCATGACCTCAATAATCATTGTAACTGATCATTATAATGGTGAAATTTCATATACCATGCAACTGTAAAACATGGCTATTTTCTGAGTCGAATACTGTACCAAAACACTCATGAGGTTAATCCTACCTGTAGCACATTTAAAGGCAGGTTTACACTGTCTTTAATTCAATAGTCAATAGTCCTGTCAATAGTTACCACTGTTATGTGGTAACAAGTTTTGTAATTACATTTTGAATTGTTTGGGAACTGAGGACACTACTCGTTACTATTTTAGCTCCCATTCTTTCTGGATACAAGACAGCTGCTAGTGATCCCCACTGTTGGATTATTTTCTTCCTCTTGATCAACCATAGCAGGCAGATCTTGACTGCAGGCAGGCTAGTCAAGTGCACACACGTTCTATTTACAGAACCACATTGTTGTAATGTGCAGAATGATGCCTGATATGGTGTTGCTGAAATAACACACCCTGTCCATTCTCTCAGTTCCACTGACCACACATGAGCACTCTGTAGTTCTGAAATTAGACACTGTAGTCTCTGTTGTCCTGCATACTTTTTTGCTTGCTTTAACCTTGTTCTTCAGTGGTCAGGACCCCCCACAAGACCAACACAAAGCATCTGGCTATATACAAATTGGAAAAATAATCATCAGTGCATTAAAATCATATTACAAGATATTTATATTTGCTCATTTGTATTTTTGACATGCACAATATTCATGGTTGAAAACTGGTTTTGAAATATATTTGTGTGTTTTTTTTTTGTTTGTTTGTTTTGTTTTTTTGTGGGGTGTATAATGATATAAATGATAATACATTATACAGTGGAACCTCGAGATACGAGTTTAATTCGTTCCAGACCCGAGCTCATAAGTCGATCTACTCGTATCTCGAACGAATTTTCCCCATAAAAAATAAAGTAAATCCAATTAATTGGTTCTAACCCTATATAAAGTCCCAAAGTTACCCTAAATGTTAAAAAAGACATGTTATGAATTAATAAATGTACATGAAACACGTATACATAAACAATAAAATAAATAATGAAATGAGAAATGCAGAAAAGATATCAATAAAATGTATGTAAAGCAATGGTAAATGTACAGAATATTACCTGGGTGGCTGAGGACTGCGGGTGAGGAGGAGGGAGCGAGGGGGAGGGAGGGGGAGTTGCTCACTGCACAGAGCTTAGGCTACGTCAACCACCCTTCATTAACAGCACAAACAAAACAACACTTGCACAGTTGAATGACTAGAAAATAAAAAAAAAACGTTCACTTTCTTAAATGTTAACTTGTTAAACTTAAAACTGTCATTAACTCTAAACTTATCTTATGTTTAACTTTACGTACGTAGGCTAGCACTAATCATCGGTTCTTGCCTTTTTGGCTGCACTTTTATCACCTTTACTTGGCGCAGTTTTTTCATGAAAAATGTATCTAGTCACGATTGCTTTTGCCTGCTCTTGAGAATGTTGCGAAAATGAGTTAATGAGTTGTTAAGCGCTGTGATACTTGCGAATGGTCGAGATCGTGGTGTACACACTCTGCCGTTTTTGTCCAAGTAGTGGCTGAGGCAACTTCTCCCCATTTTCCCGCGCTGGCAATTATGGTTCCTATCCCGAGTGAGAACGGAAAGATCCGATTTCGGACGATCATCGTCGATAGGTTTCAGCTATTAAGCTCGACTCGTAACTCGAATTGTCGCTCGTAAAACGAACAGAAACTTCACTGCTCGTATCTTGAATTACTCGTATGTAGAGTAGATCGTATCTCGAGGTTCCACTGTATAGCGATTCTTAAGTACTCAGTCACTTACAATTTTCAGAACAAACATACAGAAAAGGCAGACATGAGGACAGGAAACATAATTATAAAATCACAATAGAGAGAAAATAATCGTGGACAGACTAACATTAATGGGAACTGAAGGAAGACGTAGGTTTTAAGTTTGTATATAAATGTGGAAATGGAGTTGGCCTGTTGAACAAGTTGGGGAAGGGAGTCCCAGAGACAAGGAGCCAACCTTGAGAAGGCACGATCACCAAACCCCTGCGAGACTGTGGAGAATTGAGTAATCCAGCAGAGGAGGACCTTAGAATATGAGTAGGTTTGTATGGGGTAAGTAGATCAGACAGATAGGAAGGAGCTGTGTTGTGTAAATCTTTGTACGTGAGCACAAGGATTTTGAATTGAATGCAGTATATTATAGGAAGCCAGTGGAGATGTTGCAAGACAGATGTGAGTGAGGAGGCGAGCTGCAGAGTTCTGCACCATTTGAAGTTTATTCAATTGAGCAGTGTTAATGATATATACATTTTTTGTTCCATTTATTTAATGTGCCTCCCAATGTGGGGCATGTCACTTTAAAGTAACAGAAGCAGTTAAGGACAAACTGCAAGCCAATGTTAGAAGCAGGACCTTCAAAGTTTTAATTGGTCTTACAACAAAGTCTAAAGTAAGCACCTTAAATCTTAAGAGGAGAAAAGGTGGTTTGTAGAGGTCCCAGGTGAAGAGGAAGGTGTACAGTGTTATCAGGGGTTTCTGTCTGGGTTTGAAGGAATTGGTCAATGAATTTTGTCAGTCATTTTCTTGTAGGCTTTGTATGGGCTCTTAGCTTCAAAATCAAAGCCCCAGTGTTTTATTCAGAGTGGAGTCCAACTGACTGTCCATGTTCGGAAATGAGCTCTATACAGGCTGTTTAGAGGCTCTAAACAGCCATTGGAAATGCATCTTCTTAATGAGGCTCAAGCCAATGGATATGTTGTGTATTTGTACTTGTAGCCAACACAGCTTTGGGGTTATTGATATAAATTGTGGCAAAGAAGTGTCAGTACCTTGGTATTTTACCAACCTGCACCTTATTCTTACAATATATGAAGGACACCTCTGTTTGTGCCCAGTGTGCTTTAAGTGTATGTTTTTAAATTAATGTGGGAAAAGAATAAAGAGCACTATCCTGTGCATTCTTACTGTTATGACATTGTCAAGTTTTGTACAGAGAGTGCTGTGTCAATATCTTTTCAATCTCATCACATCTTGCTTCCTTCTCATTAAACCCTAAACTGAGCTGTCTTTTAGAGTTTGGCTTCTTATCAATTTTCTGTATGGTCTCTTAATACTTGTGGGGGATACAGTGAGTTATAATTGCTGTCTTAGGAGACTTGCATTGATCTTTTGACAGCTTAAACTTCTTTCAGGTTCTTGCGTTTTCAGAAAGGTAGCTCACTAACTATTGCCGCTGATGAATGATTGAATGGTTGATTATTGTATTTGTAAAATGTTTTTACTTTTTATTGAATGTGAGTTCGTTCAAGAGACCTGTCTAGCCTGTCAATAACTGGTCATATATGAATGCTAATGCGAATTGTGGCCCCTATAATTGCTGAGGGGGGCTTTATATTAGGAATGTGCACAGGTACTAGATGTCAGTATTTGAATAGTGAAATCATTATTTGAGTATCTGTTGCCACTGAATCTTGTGAAAACTGACTGCTTCAGATTTTGAATTAGAACTTTTTCATTTTCAGAATGTGTTAAAATCACTGACCAATCTGTTGTTATGGTTACAGACCAAACAAGTGAAAAGGAAGAACACCTGGTCTGACTTTACAATAGTCCTAACATGACAACTTGTCATTACATACATTAGTGACAACTATTTTATTTTGCAGTTGTGCTGTTTGGAAGAACAGCACCGCACAGGGTGGACCCTGCTCCGTAGTGATTCTTTCTGGGGTTTAATAAAGTTTTTTTGGAGGAAAGGGATTTGCAGATTTGAGATTTGGACTTTTTGGTCTCCCATTGAGTAACTGTTTTTAGCTGTTATGGTTATCTGAATATACAATGTATTTTACATGCATATCCCTGTTTTACTGTACACTGATGCAACTGTACATAAGTCTATTTGTTTTCATGGAGATTTGACATGCGATTGTGTACAACTAAATATCTGTCTACAACGGGAGCACCTTAAACTTTTGAACATAAAGTGTATAATGAGTCACTGCTCTGAGCCATTGTATTTGACAGGATCTTGGTGCACACATTAGAAGACTAATTAAAGAAAAACTAAGTAGCTAGATGACAAAAGGAAGTTACATGACAGTCTTCAGAAGATTCAAGATGCATCACCCACTCCTTCATTAGGAAAAACACATCCTAATGGGAGGTTATAAAAGGCAGAACAAAATGCGAGGGGTGATGTTTAACTTGTCTATGTTTTTATTCACTGTATGAATCACCACAGAATCTCACTTGTTATTAGAGTTTAGTTTTGTAGCACGCTGTCTGTTACATTTCATGCAGTTAGTGGTCTTCTGAGCTTAGCTGGTTCTATCTACAGCAAAAATCATTTAATTTTACCCATGAATGGATCAGGAATCTCAGTTTACGCTGTTCAATGTTTGTTGGTCCATTTGTTGCCTAAACCTCCAGATTCTGTTTCTGCGCCATGAACAAAGAACGAGAAAGCCTAACATACTGGATACTAGACCAAGACTATGCTTTATTTTTATTTATTATTAATATTATCATGATATCTTTTTCAAAATAACATTTACAGACACTAGGGTTCATAAACACAGACTGCTTTTGTGCATTCAAACAGACTGAAGAGTAGCAAATGGTGATGTAATGATTTTATATAAAGAGTTTTTAATCTTGAACATCACCTAGGTTACACACCTGTTTTTTTCACTGGGCAGTGAAAAGGCATGATGCTGTTACAATATGGTTATTAAAAGAAGGGAATATGTTCTGTCACACAGTAATTTTCTACCAAAACAAGTCTTGTTCTTGAACCAGTTCTAGTCAGGATTCCTGGAGCCTTGGTTCTATCCAGCAAACCAGCCCATATTTCCGCCAGTTTAGAAGGGAACAAAGGATAGATCATTGAGTGGGGTTGCTCTGTTCCTGTGGTGCTTTGGTTGAATTCAGCACCAGAGCCGAAGATAAGTAAATGGACAGAGTCATGACAAGGTCTTGACTCTGAGCACACACAATATAACATGAGCACACACAATACTCCCTCTGTCTTATCTATCTTGACACCAAGGACAGAGTCATGACAAGGGGTTTTTTTTTTTTGCAGAGGGTTTAGATCATGGTCATATATAATACTTACGTGAGAATGTTGCCAAGTTCCGAGCTGGCCTACTGAGCCGGTGAGCCTGTTTATGTAACATGAGGTAAATGACCTGTTCAGCTCCATTGCACAATAACAAATATGTATGCATGCATATATAGCTGGGAATGAACATTTTTAATTTGCAAACCAATTTCTTGGTGGAAATGTAACGCAAAAATGTTTACAAATTAGGTTTGTGAATGGGAACCAAATTGGTTCCATGTTGGTGGATTTGTGGAAGGTCCCATCCTTCAATAAAATAGCCAGATAACTCTGGAAAGCAGTGGAAATGCATATAAACTGTAACCAGAAAATCTTGTTTTTTTTCTTCTCTTCAGTATAGAACCTTTTACATTTGCCCCAATATACCAATGAGTTCATTTTTTTAATGCTATGTTGACCCTTATTTAAAGGCTTATTAAAATACCTTTAAATAGCACTGCAGACTTAATGTTCTATTGAGTAATGGGAAACGGACACAGCTATATGATTGTTTACAGATAGTTCTTTGTTTGGATTAGTAACCACACAAAGCTGTATCACACTATCCAGTGGGAAAACATCCAATATGTGCTCGCAAATCAGCTAAGTTAATTTTGCTTCAGCAAGCATCTTTAATTTAAGACATAACCAGCGAGGTTCTTTCAGCTTTTCCTTTGCTTCCAGTTTGTAAATGTATGCTCATGTAGGCTTTTAATTTAAACGCTGCACTGAGCATAAGCCTAAGGTACACCAGGATTTGATGCAATCAAATAATTTTACTAGTGTACCTCACATGGTTATGTTCATCCATCACTGTGAGTAGCATGCTAAGTGCTGACCCTTTCTTTGTTGCTGCAGATGTCTTTGGGGTGCTTTCCCCTCTAACACAGGAGTGAGCACAGAACAATCTGACAGGAGTCCCCTGCCAAAGCCCTGCGTCATGTTAACTTAGTCCTGAAGCTTATTCGGACTGTGTGTGTGTTTCTGCCTCACTGTAGTCATTTTCCCCTGTGTTCTCCAGAGTTTTGCTGTCAGAGTAATTCTCCTTACATCCACTCCACTGGTGATGCAGGTCACTAAACAGCAGTAAACCGTCACTCTCCTTTTTCCTCTTAGCTTGTGTGTTTTTAATATGTGCACAAAACACAAAGAACCTTGGAAGTGGGCTTAATGTTTTAAACAGTTTCATTTAAAAAATGAAAAAAAATTTAATACTATAAGTGTTTTGTTGGTGAGACAATGCAATGCACATAACTATGCAATGTTATGATGTTCTAGGATGATGTGAGCACTCTGACTGAAGCTCTTCAGGTATTACTCCACCACATACACAACTTAGCAATGGGAGCTGGGGAGTGGGGTATAATCGCAGTCAAACAATTGTTAGTTCTAGCCATCCAATCTGATTGGTTGAAAAACATTCTCAAGAGCAGTGTTGCTAGTTTTTAAAGCCCTCTGTGTCACCGCTTAACTGAAGTCCAACCAATATTATTCATACTAAAGTATGACCGACGTATATTGTACAGCAACAGATGAGCTACAGTCTCTGATTTTACAAGGTGGACCAACGAGGTAGGAGTGCCTAACAGTGGAGAGTGAGTGGACTGATGTATGATCCACTTGTACCAGTGCAGTACACACCACAACACTAAAGCTCTGAGAATGATCCAGTTCAATGAGTTTAGATCCAGTGATTGTTCTGTGTATAATTACATTGATCCTCTTATTTACATTTAAATATTTATTAGTTTTAGTCTTAAGAAGGGACAGTGAGATTAGTCATTATTAATTGTAGCAAATTGTGTGATTAATCCATTTAAAAAAAAATTGATTTCTGCCCTACTTGTAATACACTCTAAACCAAGAAAAAACCCTACGCAGTGAAAAAAAAATAAATGCGATTAAAAAGCTGTGCTAATATACTTTTTACCACCTGTTTGTATGTTTTAATGGTCCTTTGAGACCTGGCCAGAAATAATAGCATTCTTTCCAATCAGGGCTGGAATAAGGCAATAAATACAAAACAAACAGCAGCCTGGGCCACTGGAGTATTTCTCTTAAACTCACACACAGGAAGAGCAGCAGGGAAATCATTGGTCCTGATGCCCTGTGTAAAAGGTTCCCCAGGGCAACACCTAAGCATTGAGCTCATTAATAGCTCTGGAGCCTTGTTTCAAAGGCTATTTTAATTGAACCGGGGAAATTAAAATCTCTATGACTGTGTGGACTAAACTGTGCAAAGCCACCTACTGCTAAAGTTTTCATTGGTTCTTTCTATGAATTTTGAGGTTCTTTTTTGTCTCTTCTTACTACATTGTGATAAATCATACATTCTTTATTAAAATGTGCACTTTATGTAGCTCAGTGAAATATAATGCTGCTTTGTCTTGCCCCATTGCCCTCAATATGATTTTATTTCAGCATAAACAAGTTGTACAAAAGCTTGTATTAAAATGTGGAGGAGTTTAAAGGTACACTAGGTAAGAATTAGTTTTTTTTTTTCTCCTGGGTCCCCCCTGCAGTGGCCCAGTGTAATTCACTTTTACAGCGCACTCACTTACAGGACCTGCCCACCATCAGAAATTGGTGCCATTTCTGTGCTTAGCCAGTTTCTTTATTCTTTATTACAGGTCAGGGAAGAATCAGTTATTTTCAAGCTGTAAATCTGATGTGTATTTGTAGCACCCGATTTACAGCTTAAATCATTGAAACCTTTTCCCTGTCCAGTTAATACATTCAGCTAAATTAATTTGTATCATGTGAAATGTTCATGATGAATGTACTAATAGAAATGCTCAAATTACTTGGTATAAAATCTTTTCACATTCACTTGTTGAAAGTTAAGGTGTTTTCTTTCTGTAAAGTTATTGGTAACATTTTATAATACAGCCTGCGTCTTTCCCCGCACTTACTGCGTATCTTCACATGTTTTATGGTGTACTTTCCCATGTTTTAAGTGTATTTAATGGGTACTTATAGTATACCTTCCCATAACTCCCTTACAATTCAGTGCATCTAAAATATATATTGAAATTTCGTACTTGAAATGTCCTCCCAGGTCTGGAGGTTCAGTTCTACAACAGCTCATGACAAGATGAATAGAAAGAAGTTACCTTTCAAGTGCACAGCTATGGAAGGCTTGTCATCCAAAGACCAATATATTCATAACACAATAATAAGACATGCAAAGTTTTATACACATGTTTTTATTCAATAATTATAAAGAAACCACAAAGTGTTGTTCTCTCCTTCTTACACGATTAATACAGGGAAACAACTGGGAGCAGGCTGGATTATGTAGTTCCCCACAGTTCTCTGCTTCTTACACTAAGAATTGGGAAACAACAGGGAGCGGGCTGGATTATGCAGTGGACAACTGTTATCCCGGTTTACTCTGTAAATACACAAAAACAACAGGGAGTGAGCTTTACTTCTGTGTTGTGTTATTCAAGATTAGCTCTGCCATTGGATTGAAGACACACACATATCGTAATAATGTGGAGCATTTCTTTTCCTTGTCTACATAAAGTGCACAAAAGATGGTTAAACAATGTCAACAAGTACCAATAGATAATTAAGATAATTATATTCAACAAAAAACATAAAACAATGTTCTACGAACAATCAGTATCTATAATCTCACTCATATAAAACACCAATTTAATTGCATAAAACATACTCAGTATATACCTAGATGTTGGAGATAAGTGGGTTAAGGTGATTTATGTCGACAACTAGAACATATAATACATTTTTAGGCCTAAAATCAAGGAGCCTCGCCATACCTTCTCTCAACATGGTTTTATAAAGATGAGTGGGGAAACTCCACCCCTATGGACAACTTTCTCTAATAAGCTTTTTATTTATTTATTCACTGTGGTGAACTACATTATCTAGTCTGCTAAGTGAAATACAAGATATAATTATTAGAAAAATAATAAGCCCCTGTGTCACGACTGGGCAGGGCAGACAAGGGAGGCGGACGAACATGCAAGGAATTTATTAACAAAATAGAAGCAAAATAAACACATGTAATACAGACTGAATGAAGACAGGATTAAACTGAACAAAATAAAACAAGGACAGACAGGAAACAACCGTGAACTGGGGTAGATGCATGTAAACAGAAAGACACAGTGGCTCAGAAACACACATGTACACACACAAGAACCGACAAGGAAGCACTGAAACAAAGGGACTATATATACACGGCAGAGACAAGGAACACCTGGGGACAATTGGACTAAGGTGGAGACAGAAACAAAACAATAACAGAGCCATGTGGTAGTAGCAAACAAGGCAATGCAACAGGAACACAGAGCAGGAACACAGACAGGGCAAAAGCATGACACCCTGGAATGTGAGTGAAGCTTGCCTGCTGAATAAAAACATAAAACAATGACTGTCATACACAGAATGTACACCATAAATTCGAAGAAATTACATGGTAAAATATCTGAAATTACACTTATAGTCCCCAATATTTAAGAATCAGAAAGAACCCGTAAGTATTTGATATTTTCCAATTCATATAAAGAATCCATGTGTTATGTGAAGGTACACTATAAGTATGAGGTAATTTTCCCTTAAAACGCAGGAATGTACGCCATTAAAAAAGCGAGGAGATGCACTGTAAGTGCCAGGAAAGTACACCTTAAAACCCGGGCAGGTAAGTGTCTTAGATGCACTGACGCATATAATGAAGTTATGGGAAGGTACTCTGTAAGTACCAGGTAAATGCACTTTAAATCATGGGAAAATATACCATAAAACGCATGAAGGTACATTGTAAGTTCTGTCTAAGTACACACTAAGACGCAGTCTGTATTATAAAGTGTTACCAAGTTTTTATTTCAGAGATAGCAGTTTTGATAGAGAGAACATGATGTTCGAACCCTCCCTAGGGTCCTCAAACTCTGCTTCCCCTGTAAAAGACATGCCAGTGGGATTGAGAAGATGCTCCAAATATTCTTTCCACAGCTTAGTGACTTCCCTAGTCGAGGTCAGCAACTCCCACCATATACGGTGTTAGTGGAAAACTGCTTTCCTCTCCTGAGCTGACTGACGGTTTGCCAGAATCTTCTTGGAACCAACCTGAAAGTCGTTTTACATGTCCTCTGACCTCCTCCCACACATGAGATTTGAGTGAGGGTGGGGCTGGGCTTGCAGTAACGCTGAACAGGTCTAACAATGGCAGTGTCCCAAACAGCTTGATATCAGGGCAGAAAGATTGTTTGGATAAGCTCAAGAAGCTGGCTGATGATTACCTTAAGGCAACTTCTTCTTTAGAGTCCCTTCAGAAAGAGGCCAGGAATCAATGCATTTTTACTGAAAATACATTCATGTGTATCCAGGTTTTGTATTATTTATTTATTTTTTATTATTATTATTATTATTAATTTAAATAATGTGGTTATGACACATTTAATATACCGTTTGGCTGTTTCTGTACCCGTTTGGAAGCTGTTTTGATCGCTCGGGTTTTCCTGTTTACTCGTTTCCATTGTTATTTCTATATTTATATCTGTTTTTATAACCTACTAACCATCCATAGATCTATCTTTTAGATTGTCTCCGCAGGAATATTCATTACAGAGGCACTAAAACTGCCACCGGACCCTGGAGTAACGTTCTTGGTGTAAGTTACTAAAATTCACTAAAAGCGGTAAGTACCTGCAATTCCATGGCTACTACTGGCTGTTTTGCCTGCTCAGAGTGTGGCATGTTTAGTTTAACGCCCTTTTCCACCTCTAGCGATAAATATAGTGGTTGTATTTGTAGTAAGTGTCAGCTAGTTAGCTCCCTGGTGGATAAAGTGGACCAGCTAGAAGTGCGCATCCGGAGCTTATTATTGTTGAGGGATAAACAGCGAGATTCAGTGTTAGCAACTCCGGGTGCCTTAGGGAGAGTTAGCACCCCCACGACTCCGGCGTTAGAGCCCTCACAGCGGGGTGAATGGGTGACGTCTCGGCGTCATAGCCGGAAAGCTAAGGCTGATGCTAACGCTGAGGCCAAAGCTAGCCCACCGGGACACCACGCTCCTCCGATTCGCGTGTCAAACAGGTTTGCCCTGCTCAGCGAAGCACCCGCTGAGGAGCCTGTTAAGAGTGCTCTGGTTATAGGAGACTCTATTGTTCGGCACGTGAAATTAGCTACTCCTTTAGGGGCGCCGGCAGTAACAGTTAGCTGTTTATCGGGAGCCAGAGCGCCGGATATTAGTGGCAACCTTAGACTGTTAGCTAATAGGAGATATTCGAGGGTAGTCATTCATGTAGGGGCCAATGATATTCATCTGCGGCAGTCTGAGGTAACTAAGGGTAATATTAGAGAGGTGATTAAACTGGCCCAGACAATGTCCGATGCCGTAATCTGCTCTGGCCCCATACCAATGCGGCGTTGCGACGAAGCTTACAGCAGACTTTGGGCGTTAAACTGCTGGATGTCCAAGTGGTGTTCCGAAAATCAAGTGGGCTTTATAGACAATTGGTTACGTTTTGAGGGCAAGCCTGGTCTTATAGGTAGGGATGGTATCCACCCCACGCGGGAGGGTGCTGCCTTACTTTCTTGCAGTATAGCACATAGTCTTTTAGTTAGTCAGCAGAGTAGTGTAGATAGCTGCTGACAATCCAGAGCCGGGACCAGGCCGCAGACAGACAGGCTAAACTGACCGTCTGCGAACTGTCTTGAGACGTCACCCAGGTTCAACTGTATTGAGACTGTGTCTTTCCCCCGAACTAAATGTAAAAGTAGAAAAACAAAATCAGCCTATTTCAGCAACCTAATCAATATTAAATCATACACAACACCTAGCAGCAACACCTCAGAACTAAAATTTGGGTTACTCAACATAAGATCACTAAACTCAAAAGCACTCATCGTAAATGATATTATAAGTGATCATAAATTCAATGTTTTCTGTCTCACGGAAACGTGGGTTAAACCAAATGAATATTTAGCACTAAATGAAGCCACCCCCCTAGGCTATAATTATGCACATAGCCCAAGAATATCAGGCAAAGGAGGTGGAGTATGTGTAATTTACCAAAATACCCTAGAAATTAGTCTTAAACAATGTGACACCTTCTCTTCTTTTGAGGTTCTCTCCACTATTATTACAAATCCGGTCACAAAAAAGGACGCATTTTTATTATGCAACATTTACAGACCACCAGGGCCTTACTTAGAATTTCTGAAAGAATTCAGCGATTTTGCTACAAACCTAGCGGTGTGCAATCATAAAGTTATAATTGTAGGAGATTTCAATATCCATTTTGAGAAGGAAAGTAACCCACTAAAAAA
This sequence comes from Hoplias malabaricus, assembly GCF_029633855.1. Classification (NCBI taxonomy): domain Eukaryota; kingdom Metazoa; phylum Chordata; class Actinopteri; order Characiformes; family Erythrinidae; genus Hoplias; species Hoplias malabaricus. Next base: position 38,168,133 of record NC_089803.1, read on the forward strand.
GGCATTTACCTCAATCTTAGACTCTATTGGTATTACTCAAAATGTAACAGGGCCTACACACTACTGCAGCCACACTTTAGACTTAGTTCTGACACTAGGTCTTAACATTGACAAAATTAATATCTTACCGCAATCCTCAGCAATCTCCGATCATTACTTAATTTCATATGAGCTACGTTTTATCCATAATATATGTAAGAACCCTCGCTATTCTACAAGGCGTATGATAAAACCATCTACCGCCCTACAATTTATAGAAAACCTACCAGAACTATCGACCCCAGTTCCAACTCCATCAGACCCAATGGACCTAGATGTACTAACTGATTACCTAGAAAATACCTGTCGATCTACTTTAGAAAAGGTAGCACCACTTAAACATAAAAGTATAAGACAGAAAAAGCTCGCACCATGGTATAACGATAAGACCCGTACTTTAAAACAAACATTACGAAAACTAGAGCGGAAATGGCGATCAACCAAGCTTGAAGTGTTCCATTCTGCCTGGAAGGACAGCCTTATAGAGTATAGAAATGCCCTCACTAAAGCTCGCTCAGCATATCTGGCCTCGCTGATCTCCCATAATAAAAATAATCCGAGAGCACTGTTTAGTGTGTTTTCTAGAATTACAAAAAATCAAGCAGGTTCTGAACAACTAATTCCAGCAACTCTCACCAGTAAAGATTTTATGGACTTTTTTAATAATAAAATTGAGAATATTAGACAACAAACTCTAGCCACAGGATCAAATCCATCCTGGCTGCCACCTGATGTGAATGAAATAAAACATAATATAACTGTAAAAGAAAGACTTGAAACCTTTTGCCCACTCCCACAATTAGAACTAGAGAAGATTATCACCTCCGCAAACTGTACAACTTGCACATTTGATGCAATTCCCACAAAGTTGCTCAAAGAAGTACTACCAGCTATTATTGATCCTCTTTTAACTATAGTAAACTCATCGCTTAGTCTGGGCCATGTACCCAAAGCTTTTAAACTAGCAGTTATTAAACCTATGATCAAGAAACCAAATCTTGATGCTAGTACACTGTCTAATTACAGGCCTATTTCTAATTTGCCATTTCTGTCTAAGATCTTAGAAAAAGCTGTGGCCCAACAACTTAGTTCATATCTACATAAGAATCATATATATGAAAAATTCCAATCTGGATTCAGGCAACATCATAGTACAGAGACAGCTCTAGTCAAGATAACAAATGATCTTCTTCTTGCCTCTGATCAAGGCCACGTATCCCTGTTGGTGCTTCTTGACCTAAGCGCAGCCTTCGATACAATAGACCACAATATTCTCATAGAAAGGTTAGAAAACATGGTTGGAATCACAGGGACAGCCCTATTATGGTTTAAATCTTACTTAACGGAACGTTATCAATTCGTAAAAGTAAACAATCTAAATTCAAATTATTCTAAAGTAAGATTTGGAATTCCACAAGGCTCTATTTTAGGACCATTATTATTTACATTATACATGTTACCGCTAGGCACAGTTATAAGAAACCATGACATTAACTTTCACTGTTACGCAGACGACACACAATTGTATATTTCAGCCAAGCCCGATGACAAACACAGATTAAAGAAAATAGAGGACTGTGTAAAAGACGTGAAAGGCTGGATGTTGCGTAACTTCCTCCTCCTAAACAGCAACAAAACAGAGGTCCTGCTTTTGGGTCCAAAAGTGACAAGAAATAAATTATCAGACTTAATTTTAAATCTAGCTAACTTTCCAGTTAAACCTGGTTCAGCAGCAAAAAATCTTGGTGTCATAATTGACCCGGATTTATCATTTGATCAACACATAGGTAGTATCACTAGGACAGCTTTTTTACATCTTCGCAATATTGCTAAGATTAGAAATGCCTTATCCCTTCAGGACGCAGAAACATTAGTACATGCCTTTATTACTTCAAGGCTTGACTACTGTAACGCACTACTGTCAGGATGCACCAGCAGCAATTTAAGAAAACTTCAACTAGTTCAAAATGCTGCAGCTAGGGTCCTCACTAAAACTAGAAAATTTGAACATATCAGCCCAGTTTTATCATCACTTCATTGGCTGCCTGTTAAATTCCGCATTGACTACAAAATTTTGTTATTAACATATAAAGCTCTACATGGGCTTGCTCCTGAATATCTTCAAGATACAATTTCCTATTATGAGCCCCCACGTTCACTCAGATCACAGAATACTGGATTTTTAAATGTTCCCAGAATTCAGAAGGCCTCAGCTGGGGGAAGAGCCTTTTCTTATAAAGCCCCCCAACTCTGGAATGATCTTCCAGAAAATGTTCGGGACTCAGACACAGTCGCAATCTTCAAATGTAGGCTAAAAACTCATTTGTTTAGTTTATCATTTGGTAGCTAATGCTCCCCCATAGATAAAGGCGGCAGATCCGGGGGGTCCATGGACACAGGGAATTATAGTATACTGAGACGCTGGTGCTGTCATCCCAAGCTGCTTTGTGACAACATCAGTTGTGAAAAGCGCTATATAAATAAATTTGATTTGATTTGATTTGATAATATAGTTAACCCTTAAAAGCCGGCACATTCAAATTTCGAAACAATAAATTTGATGGTTTAAAGTCTTATATCTCCGCTGTCAAATCACTGATTGCAAATCTGAAAACTGCACCATGCAGCCAGTAACCCAGGCTAAAGGGTGATGTTATTGGTCAAACAGTTTGTGTCGTTATTTTTTGGAAAATTAATGAGAAGTCAGAGAAAAAAGTTTTTCATTCGTCCCACCAGCACACGGAAAGCAGCTGAGAGAGTGGACAGCACTATGACCATGATAACAACACAGAGAGAAATCCTGTCAGTTAGATGAGGTAAAATGGATTTGAAACAGTTTATTAGTGTTATTACTTCTCATTTCTACAATTCTCAATAAACTTGGTTTTAATGGTAAAACTGTAACATTATTAGTGCTGACGCTGAGGTGATTTTGAGAGATGTGTTCAGTCAGGTGCTGAGTTCAGTCAGGAGCTGAATCGACTGTAATGTTTTTATGTCAATCTAGGTAGAAATAAATATGTGTGGAGAGTTTATCAGATACCTTTTTAGTCTTGTTTGTTTAGTAGTTTGTAAATTATGCAGCAGTGTTACACAAATAAGTGAACAGTAGTGAACCAACCTAAGTTAAATCTAGCGGAGCTATTGCACTCTGCAGCACTGGGGTTGGAAGCTGCTCAGCATATGTATGTAATCTTGAAATCAGTTAGTTTTCTTGTTTTATTTATAGATACTGACTCTGGATATTTTTGTTTATTCCAAATTTTTCAATAATAACAAATTAATTCCACCAGGTCGGGGAAGCCCCAGTGGCCACCAGAGTGGATGGTAGATTTTTGGGTGTGTCTGAATGGGTCATGTGATTCTGCTGAGGTTTGTTTTTTTTCCCTTCATTATAAATGAAGAGACTAGAGGTCTGAGCAAAGCTTTGATTTAATACTTATTGTAATGTTAATTTTTATATCTCTGTTGAAAGACCTTGTCTGCTTGTTTGTATATTCATTTCTAATCGTCAACAGAACCCACAAACTAAATGTATGTTAGGTCCATTTGAGGTCAGTGCTATATCAGAACAAACATTTTGTACCTCATCTTGTTTATCAAACTGGGATGTCTCTAAGGAGACAAAGCTTGCAGAAACATCGAGTGATTATCTTATGCTTATGATATATAAGCTACCTATATAAACTCTCTGTGAAAACATCTTCTTTGTCCACATTCTCATAGTACTCTGTTCTATTGTGTGTTGACCACCTTAAGGTTAAATAAACTACTTTCTGATTGCAAATGCTCGGTTAGATTTCAATCCTCAATACTTGTACTTATTTTCTCCACCACAATTTGGCGTAGTCTGCAGGATTTCACTTGGAGTCTTGAGGGGGGGGGGGGTGTGGCTTTCTAGTGGAAAGGGACTGATCACCTCTTGAACCCCATCTCACCTGTTTGAGGAACGGGACACGGACCGATCTCCCATCCCTGACGGAAGGAAGGGACCTGGTGGTGGAATTTTTTTTTCAAAATTCCCGGGTGAATATCTTGCATTTCAGAAGTAGCTTATACGTGTGACAGCTGTAGAATAATGTCTGTAGTGAAGGTATTCAATTCTTGGTCACTCAGAGAATCTCAGAAATGGGTCAAGGTTCAAAGGGAGAGAAAGGGAAACCTTTCCCAGCCGCAACAGTGCATTGCAATGAATCTCCTTTTGGTGAATCAATAAAGGGCATGAAACAAACAAAACCAGATAGCTTCGTTCAATGAGTGGGTAAAATACTGTCACTTTTGCCCCGAGGCGACATTAAATATAAATAGTCAACTCTAAACAAAAATTACAAGCACAACAAGACAGGTATGATAAAGCTGAAGAACATTGAAATAGTAACAAAATAAAAAAATAACCAAATTCCCACGGAAACCAAATTGGCATGCTTATGGGAAGTCGAGACAGGCAACACAAAAGAGGCAGACAAAACAAAGCCCAGGCACACATCTGACATCCCACAAAAAAAGGAAAGCGTTATCTGTGGTCAGTTTTTTTTTTTTTTTAATTTGCAGAAAGAATCCCTGGATGATTGGCCTCCTCCTCCTCCTCCTCCTCCAGAGAATGCTGGCCATGAAGCCTCCTCTAACCTCAGCCACCACCCAGCCACTGATAGCTCAACCCAACACCAAAGTGGTAGAAGGGATGAAAGCCAGAGGGATCCTCCTCTGTTTGAATGTTTACAGCAACATGCTAAAGTCCTGGAGGAGCAAATCAGAGAACTGGAAGGAAGAAGCAGAAAATAGAGAGCAACGGAAAGACCTCCTCCCACTTCACCGCTTCAGGAAAGCCCAGAGGGACTGAGCACCTCATTTCAAATGCTGAGTATCCAGTTGATGGGACATAATGGGGCAGATTATATTAAAAATCATGGACATGGACAGACTGTATGTAAAGATCTCCCCCCAATAAATAATTACATAAATTGTATTTAATTTTGGCAAAATGACTTAGATGAAATTTCATATCCTGTTGCCTCAAAACTGTTTACTGAATTGTTCAATGATTATCCAATTCTTGTATTGTTGAATTGGATTATTTGAGAGTTGGTTTTATGGAGTGATACAATGTTCATTGTTCTTCAATAGTGCTGAACTATATTGTAGGTATTTGCAAGAAAATATACAGCTTGAATGATAGTTTTTTATGTAATGTTAATTTGTTGTTGTTTTTAAAATATTTATATCATGCAAATAATATAATATAAATATAATAATATATAAAAATAAAAAATATTTAATGTTTTTGAAATATACACTTTTGTTAGAGTGCTTATTTTGTCAAATACATTTAATCCCCTGTCTTATTTCAAAAACATGAATGTTGACAATTTAGTAATAATTGAAAAAAGTACACTCTCATTGGTTTAAATTGTATGCTGACATTGGTAAAAAGTGAAGTTGAAAAAAAGGAGCTACATGAACATTCTAAATTGCTACTATAACACATGCATTTCAATGCATAAATGTCTTGACATCCTGTGCAAATGACAAATAAACTTGAAACAAAAGGTCTATATTGTGTGGTAAGCTCTTTGCGAAGTAGTGTATTTTGAATGATTTTTGTAAATACATCAATTGGTGTATTATATGTTGGCTGTGGTTTTATAATAGCAATACGCCACTCAAGACAAGATCATATTGCTTCAGTTGAAACATTTTTTGGGTGGAAATTATGCCTGTGGGAATAGTAAAGACTGGTATTTTAACTGTCAATTAACTGAAGTGATTCATTTGTTGAAGAGATTTGTTAGTTATCTGTCAATAGTTGTGTATGACATTCTTTTGGCAGAAAATGTAATGAAGTCTTGTGTTTGGAATCAGTCATGCACAACAGTGGACTCCCACATCTTCTGGCCACTGAGCCATGATCGTCTCTGGGATAGATACTGCTGCTCTGAGTTAGGGTTGACTGCCTCTCTGCTAACCAACAAGAGGAACAAAGTGTCAGGGACAGGCAAAAGTCCAGCCATGGGTTGTTCTGACCTGCTTGTCTGGAGGTGGAGGCCCAGTTCATTCAAAGCAATGGAGTGCAAGATTCAAGATTCAAGAATTTTTTGTCATTTCCACAATATAGAGTACACAGTGCGATGAAATAACTTTCTTCTAGAACCATGGCGCAACACAACACATGAGTACAGACAGAAACACAAGTGCACACAAGCAGAGAGTACATTCATTCATTCATTCATTATCTGTAACCGCTTATTCAATTCAGGGTCGCAGTCGATCCAGAGCCTACCTGGAATCATTGGGCGCAAGGCGGGAATACACCCTGGAGGGGGCACCAGTCCTTCACAGGGCAACACAGACACACACACACATTCACTCACACACTCACACACACGGACACTTATTTGAGTCGCCAATCCACCTGCAACGTGTGTTTTTGGACTGTGGGAGGAAACCAGAGCACCCAGAGGAAACCCACGCGGACACGGGGAGAACACACCAACTCCTCACAGACAGTCACCCGGAGTGGGTATCGAACCCACAACCTCCAGGCCCCTGGAGCTGTGTGACTGCGACACTACCTATAAAATGCAAACAAAAATGTGCAGTGTTATCTGTAGAAGATCTACACAGCAGCATTCATAGTAGCAGAAATGGAGCAATAATACAATAAAAGAGGTAATGTGTATAATATGCAGTGTGTAACAATGTGCAGGATCAGTGTCAAGAGGGCCTGGGCACAGACCTTACTCCCAGACATAGGGAGATGTCAAAGTGTTTTGTTTATCTTAATTTGGCATAGCAAAGTGTAAGGTGAAAGTGCATGGTTTTTGCTTTTAATCTGTTTACAGACATAGGACTTTGCAAACTCAGATTTGTTTCCAGCATGCAAACAGAATGGAGAGCTAGCAAATGATGAAGAAATCCTCCTCTGAATTAGTTTTGTTGAATTGTTTTTTGCTGTGAGGAGTTGGTGTGTTCTCCCCATGTCCGCGTGGGTTTCCTCCGGGTGCTCCGGTTTCCTCCCACAGTCCAAAAGCACACGTTGCAGGTGGATTGGCGACTCAAAAGTGTCCGTAGGTGTGTGTGTGTGTGTGTGTCTATGTTGCCCTGTGAAGGACTGGCGTCCCCTCCAGGGTGTATTCCCGCCTTGCGCCCAATGATTCCAGGTAGGCTCTGGACCCCCCGCGACCCTAGAATTGGATAAGCGGCTACAGATAATGGATGGATGGATGGAATTGTTTTTTGAATGTAGTAACTTGTTTTTGTTCTATTTGTTCATTATCTTCTTTTGAAAAACGTATGTCATACCTTGATGGAGAATGGTAAAGTCAGATTCATTACAAGCAGAGTGATATATTTCAATTTCCTAGTGATGGGCTGTTTTTATTAATTTTTTTCTATCACCGCCAGTTCTGATCAAGTACAGACACATAAATGGAGATACTGATTACGATATGAGTTCTTTTTACTTTAATATTATCGTTAAGAGTGGTTTTGTGTTTAGGGGTTCATCGAGAGGCTGAAACAGACCACACAGCTCTTATTAGAAAAACAAAATATACACATACTGGGCCTCATTCATGAAATGCTAGCAGAATTAATATAAGCGTAATTTTTTTTATGATTAATTTATTTAACATAACACTTACATAGCACCTTTCTATGAACCCAATGACACTTTATACTCAACACTCAATCCGCACACACTGGCGATCATCATTTGCAAATCACTTTTTACATAAATACCTGGATTCATCAAGAGGTTCGTAGGTACAAAGAAAACTTACACCTGCTCCTGAAAATACATGAAGTGTGTAAAATTTGAAAGACATGTCTGAACTTTAATTACATGTAATTAAATATTAAAATGTATGAACTAAGTAAATAAATATAACAAAATTTAACAATGCTTATGTTCTAAATACAGCCTATTATGCAGAGCAAATAACATTAGCTAAAGGACAATTGTTTGCTAAATTTTGTCGCTAAATTGAAATCATTGCAATAAGTGTTTAGAGTCCATATCACCCACCTCTGTGATATTTGATTTGCTAAATTTAAGACAGAGCTCTACATCAAAAAAATTGGAGTCTTTGGAGACGATGCAGGTTTATTAGCTGAGTGATCACTTGCTGGTTAGCTGATGTTTACTGTTGTTTACTTGCAAATTTTCTTAATTGCAACAATATACAGCCAGCTTTAAAAAGAGCTGAGCAGAGAGCTCAGCAAGAGCTATTCCCAAACCTGTGCAGATGCTGGCTGTGCTTGGCTCCTTGGATGCTGGAATGTTTAAGACAGGAATTTAAGCTCTTAAACTTCCCAGCATCATCCCAAAAATTAAGCTATGTATCTGATTCACTTTAAATGGCGCACTTTGTGACCCAGAATGAGTCTATATCAGACCAATATGACATCAGATCAGGCCCGTCTCTAATAATAACACAGTCCGGTGTATATTTGGAGAGAGCTTACTTGTAGTTAACAATTCATTCGATTTCACATATTCTCTAGGCTCACCATTCAAATGCCTTTAGCAAACCCTGCCGTCTAAAGAGGTTGGAAACATAGTAATTCAGCATATGTACAGCAACATTGTCTTATGTAATGTTCATTCAGTTTGGGTGTGAATTATACTCAGTAACTGTAGGGGAAAGCAGGAGACAAAAAAAAGCTAATTCTTACCTAGATTGTTTAAATGAGACAATTTGATCTGACAATCAAATCTATCTTAATCAACAGGATAATTAACAACCTTAATTAACCCTGTAAAGGCAAGGCTCAGTGGACACCAAGTAAATTAACAAATATTGGAAATTAATGTGTCCAAATGCATTAGAATCTCCTAATTAAGGACACACTACAATTTAATTTTCAGAAATTATACACCATGTCAAAGGAATGAAACCAATGATATGCCTTGTTTACTGCTGAAGTGTTCAGGTAGCCAGGCTTCATTTAAAATATTACTTTGTTCATGAATTCAAAGATGTGGCAATTCTGAAAGAGCATCCTGTTTCCCAGGTTGCTTGACATTCTGTCTATTTGTGCTTGGAGAGAAGAAAAGTTGCATCCACATGGAGCATCTGGAAGGTGCTCCTCACTGCACCATTTCTGTCCAAACCTTCACGCCCATTAAAGCTACTAAACATAGACTAAACCATTAAAACAAGCTCCGAAGTCTTTAAACACACACAGACTATTATGGTGAATTAATAAGATAATTGTTTAAGATCATTTTTATTTTATTCATCACATTTAAATGAAGTAAAACAATCCAAACTTTTTAGGGGGTCTCTGTATGCTTCACCTGCAAAGTAAACAAACAGGTTTATTAAGTATTTCTTCGTATCTATCAATTCATGTAAAGAATTGTTCCAGTCTATCCAAGGCATTTGGGGCAGCTCAAACACAAAGCTTTATTTGAGCTATACTGCAGTTTTTTACTTACAAGTAGTAAGTGTGAAAGGGGGGTCTGTGGCTTCTTATTCCTTCTTTATTCATGATTAAATTACTCAGGTGTGATAAATTTGCACTGTAAAGCAGAAGTTTAAAGAGTGATGCCAAGAGTGATAGCATGATAACCTAATATATATGAGCCTGTACAATCAGTTTTACCTCATGATACTGCAGAGTGAGTTAACTAGTTAGAATTAGCTAAATTAGCTAATCTTAGGTAACATTAAATATCTGTTAGCTATTGTTTGCTCTGTTAACTAAAATCAGTTAGCTATCTCTAACTAAAAGGTATTAAATCCATGGGATGTGTTTATTTAATGCTCTACAAACCTTAGAAAACAGGTAATAATAATAAAAAAAATACCTTGTCAGTAGAGTAGTCCCATCTAGAAAACCTAACAAAACTGGCTCCATCCATCTCTGTAACCTTGACAAAGTTATGCAAAATGAGCTGTACTCTGGAAAACATGTTATTTCTCCTAACAGCAGTTTTTCATGCAGTAATAGATTACCTTAAATATATTATTGAATTAAAAATGATAAGACAAAATAAAAGTATATTCATGTCATTCAATGGTGTACCTTAATCTCAAACATTGATGTAAAACAGGTGACTCTTATCTAATATGTGTCTAAAGAACACCATACATATACTCCTTTAGACTATTTATATAAAACACGTTAAAATAAAGTTCACGTAACTTTCACCTGGAACATTTCACACTAACATTAGGAGAACTTTTATTAAGGTCAAGTAACGTTTATGGAACATTCCATTGACATCACTGTAAGAACTGTTGCTTCTAACATTAGGAGAACCTTTATATAATGTTAGCCAAAGTTATGGGAACATTCCCTGTTAGCTGGGAGGGTGTTATCGTGTTTGTGTGCAAAGTGCTCCATCTCCACTTGTTTTCTTAAGAGGGTGAACCTGAGCACCTCTCTAAACCAACACCATATCATTCAAGAACTATCCCAGAGTTTAATAATAGCTTTATTATGGCACTGTGACTTGGTATGAATTGGTTATTCAGCTGTTCTATAACATATAAAAGTTCTGAAGATGAATGAAAAGCTCTTTCCGAAGTGGTTTATAACACTTTCTAAACAAGCCCCTGCCAAGTATCCTGTTTACGTTCTTGAAGGGCTGCCTCATACATACAAACATCTGAGAGGCAGTACCATTTAAAAATCATCAGAGTCTGCAGAGGTAGGAGAGCATCTGTACTGGCAATTAACCACCATGAAAGATCCACAGTGGATAAAATCAACTTTCTACAACAAACTACAGCCCCAAACCCCAATTAAAGAACTCTCACTGAGCTAACTGTGTGGAGAGGAAGTGCTGTGGAAGACTCTCCTTCTCCCTACACTCTAATGGGATTAGAGGCCACTGTGATCAGGCTGGTTGAGATCTCTGCCTCTGTGCCTCTGGCCCAGATTCATTTAATTGGGGTACGTATAAACAACAAAAGCCAGGTAGCACAGATGACAAACAGCAGCAAGCTAAATATGCCCCCACTTCATCCTCAGTGTTTGTTAAACTGAAAGATTATTAATTGATTAAGAGTTTTATGACATGTTAACCCCCAAAGCCCTGAGGGTTCACTTGTAGACCCACATTTTAGTTCCTCACTCTTACAGCAACATACTCCATGGCCAAATGTTTGTGAACACCTGCTCAACTCAGGATTTCCTCAGAAATAAAATACATGAATTAGTCAATGTTTCCCTTTGCTCCAGTTAGCTCCTTCTCTTCTGGAATGTCTTTTAATTGGATGTTGGAACATTTTTGTGAGTCTTTGGTGGAAATCTGCCTCATCATTAGTGAGACTGGTTACTGATGTTGGATGAATTGAGTCTAGATCAAAAAACCCATAGCAGGTTTTTTTTTCTTTTTTAAATATCCTTTCCTGCTCTAATAACCTATATCAATATTTATATATGAATATAAGGAGTTGAGTAAAAATACCTGGATCAGCAGTGTTCTATATTGGTATTTGTCATGTACAGTCATGTGAAAATGTTAGGACACTCATTGATAATCTTTGTCTTTTTGAACATATTTAAACACATAAACATTTGAGCTTCATTTGAACAGTAGAGAGATGGAGCTTATATAACTAAACAAATAAAACTGAAGAAATTATTTATAAACATATGTTGTAAAATGTAATGAACAAAAATTTACATTTCTTGTGAGGAAGACGTTAGGACACCCTAGTGTCTGGTAGTAGCTGGTATTTCTCCCTTTGGCTGAAATAACCTCAATTAGATGTTTCCTGTAACCATCTACCAGTCTCCGACATCAACTGGGAGAACGTTTTTCTTATTCCTCCATGCAGAATTCTTTCAGATGTGTGATATTTGAAAGATTTCTTGAATGCACAGATCACCCCACAGCATCTCAGTAGGATTAAGATCTGGGCTCTGATTTGGCCATTCCAGAACTCTCCATTTTTTACTTTTGAGCCAGTCCTTGTGAATGTACTGGAATGTTTTGGCTCATGGTCATGTTGCATGGTCCACCTCCACTTCAGCTTCAGTTTTTGGAAAGATAAGTCTCACATTTTCCTCAAGCAGCCTCTGATACAGTGAAGAATTCATAGTAGATGAAACAGTTGTAGCCCATGTCCAGGATACGTCTGTGTGTGGTGGCTCTTGAAGCACTGACTCCAGCAGCAGTCCACTCCTTGTTAAATGGTCTCTTCTTAATAATCCTTTCAAGGTTGTTTAGTTATTCTACAAAACTAAACAACTTGAGTACCAAAAGTGTTTCTGTGGTAAATCAAACAGTGCATAAATATGTACATACCAGTTAAACTCCAGCCATGTACCGTCATTCAACCCCTCAACATATTGTTCCATCTTAAGAGCCTCAGAATATAAACAGAGCACAGAATGGTAGGCATTCATTTTAAGTCTGTATAACGGTTTATAAACTATATTAAATTCCTTGTGTTTCATTTGTAATTTTTAATTTAATAATTAGGTCTGAATAGGGCGGCACGGTGGCACAACAAGTAGTGTCACTGTCACACAGCTCCAGGATCCTAGGGTTGTGGGTTTGAGCCCTGCTCCGGGTGGGTGACTGTGAGGAGTTTGGTGTGTTCTCCCCATGGGTTTCCTGTGGGTGCTCCGGTTTTCTCCCACAATCCAACAAACGCATGTTGCTACTGAAGTATCCATAGGTGTGAGTGAAATGTGTGTGTCACCCTGCGAAGGATTGGTGGCCCTCCAGGGTGTGTTCCCACCAGTGATTCTGGGTAGGCTCAGGACCCATCGCAAACCCAAAATGGTTACAGACAATGAATGGATGAATAAAGGTCTGAATATTATATGAAAGTTGCTTTTGCAGCAGTAGATCTGAGATGTAACTGATGAAAGTGATCTTTTGGAGTTTATCCACAGTCTGTTTAGCAGATGCCTGAAGGATTTGTTTGTATTCCTGACTGCCAGTGGTCAGGATGAATGACATCATGAGCGCTGACACTGTGGGCTGCAGTGCCCATGGATGTTTCCCGTGTGTGCAGCAGAACAAACCTTCTTTTGAGATCATGTCATGCTGCTCATGTGTCAGAAGGCATCAGTCACACCTGCAGTTTCTTCAGAGCAGGGGCCAAGAGTTCTTCCAGGACATGAATGGTACATTCTGGAAAACAAAGGTACATTAGAGGTACATATTGTCACTAAAGGTACTAACATTGTAAATGTACATTTTTAAATGTAACACAGGGGTGTTAATGTCCAGCTTTTTTTCCTTAAAGGTACATTACAAATATTCAACTCTCCTGGAGAGGAGAATGTAAACTTTTATTACAGAACTATGTATACAACACAGTTTTAAAATCTTGCAAATATAATAGAATAAGGTACAATTACATTCACTAATTAAAGGTACAGAATATGTACAACCTGAGTGTTGTACACCACAGTGACAGTTTTTCCTCAGTATATGGTACCTCTGAATCGCATTGTTTGATTATTCTTTATGTACTGAATATCAATGTAAAGATGACTGCTGTATGTCTCCCACACCCCAACATCCACATGGACATTAAAACATTTTCAGCTATAACCACAGAATACTTGTACTCCTTAAACCTCATAGTATACCTCCTTCACTTCCTTTAAATGACTGAAATGCTGCTGTGTCCCCTTGCCTGGTCAGTTTGTTTGCAGTAGTTTTTCTATAATGCTCCTTTTAACCTGTACATATATTACAGTGATTCTTAAAACTTGTCCCACTAAGAAAACTGCTAATTCTGTTGGAATTTAATAATATTTTCATGAATAAAAATAATCAAGGTTATAATCAGGGGATCCTATTTAAGCTTCTTTTATAAGATTATTTTAAATTTTTATTAATTTAAAGATTATATGATGGCCTGTTGCCTACACAATCAGTTGTCCTTGGATAATCATTTCAACTTTAGTAAAAAAAAAAAGTAATAATTGAATTGAATAATAAAATCTTTTTTTTAATTAAATATTTTTATATATTTATTATTTTGTGGTTGCTCAAAATGTGTCCCACATATTCGTCCCCACCAACAGGTATTTATTTATAAAACACAATAAAAATCTGGCAACTATAAAGTCAACTACATCAATGAGCACCCCATTTTCAAACCTTCAGGTCTACTGCATATTTCAAGATCAATCAAGCTCCCGTAAATTTTGCTATTTTTTCTTAAACATGTTCATATTTTTGGACACTGCTACTGTCACAACCATAACATGTCAACTCTGTTTCTTTTGTATAAGAAAATATTAGATTAGATTATGACATACATGTATACTTTTTAAGTAGATATCTAAAGTGGCTAGCAACAGAGGGGAAACAAGATGGCTAATGTGAACAACTCATGCATATCATGTGAAAGAGTAATTTTTTGTCACCAACGTCAGACACTATTATGCCATGTTCATTTGGCTTACGTCACAGCACGTATTATACAATATCCCTTGTAGGCTATGCATCTCCAATGACTAAAGCCAAATGAAAATGGCATGACAACATTTAACCAAATCTACCATTCACTGTAATTCTCCGCAATTTCATAGTGATTACACTCAACTTTGACTTTATGTACGTTAGAAAGTTATGGCTAGGCAGCAAAAATCTATGGAGGAGAGAAGGAGAAGAAACAGCAGTAGCAGAGTTATCTTATTTTTACTGGTAATGATAGTCTCTTTACTATTGTGATTTAATATGTGAGGATATTGGGATGGGGTACTTTTAATAATGAAATTGCTTAATTGGATCTTATATTCCTTGAAAAATGTTTATCACAGTGCCCAGGATTGTTATTTTTTTGGAACAAATAGTTAAATAAATTTGTTAAGCAAGAAGCCATTGACTTGAGTGGTATGAATTTTGGTTATTATTTTGTTATTTTGTTATGAGGCCACTGTCACCACCGTCAGTTCTAAATTCACCACCATCAGAGGGAGTTTTTTTTTTTCTTTAATGAATATGTTTACAATATGTTTCTTCAGTGCTGTTGAGCTATTAAAGTAATAGTCTCTTTTCTCTTTTAATACAAATATATTTTAGTTAAATAAAAAACATTAGTGTTTCTATTTAGGCTTAAAGTAAACATTGTATGATGTTAGCTCTTTTAAAAGAGTACATGTCAAAGAGTATAAAAAATATAAAAATTCAACATTTAACTGCATATTTGTTTACTAAGAATGCATATTACAATAAATTACAATATATATATAAATAAATAAATAAATAAAATAAATAAAAAATATTTAGCTTCTTATTGTGTCTGAAGGTATTGACAAAAACAAAGTTATAACTAGAAAAATGCCTTTTTTCCTGAAAAAAATAAAAATAAAAAAAATATATATATATGGAGGTTGCACCGGTACATTGCTAAACAGTCAAGACCTTAGTCTATAATGATATACCTTCAAATTTTGTAACTATTTTAGTTACAATTTTATAAATTTATATAATATTTATAACTAATTTTAACTAACTTTTTGTTTTCAAAATTAAAACATGCTTTATCCAAATTCTCGAAAATCAGTGACTAGGTACCATTCTGGATTTTCTCATTCTCACTTTGTGGTTTTAATTCTCTGAAATGTCTATCAAAAATACAGTAAACATACTAGTGTAGCACATGTACCTATGGCAAGCTGTACTGAGTAGATTTCCAGACTACTTCAGCTGAGTGCTGTCATTATATTGTACAGTACTAGAGTCTAGGGTCAGGTTTTGTAAAACAAAGTGACAAACCTCTGTACAACCTTTGCATTGACTGGGGAGCACCAAGTGAGCTGTACCTGAAAGATCACCCTGCTCCTCCATTCTTGACATGTGGCTGTGAAGACCCTGCTGGACAAGTCTCACTATCCATTTTCCATTTACTTCCTCATTCGGGATGACTCATTAAAAAAAAATAAAAAAATACACACATTGGTAGGTGAATTGGTGACTTTTGTCAATAAGTATGCCACTGGAATGCATCGCATTGTATTGTTGATCCCAAAGCCCGGATAAATGGGGAGGGTTGTGTCAGGAAGGGCATCCAGCAAAAACTGTCAAATCGATAATGCAAATCGGTTGATCCGCTGTGACGACTCCTAACGCGAACAGCTGAAGGAAGAAGAGGGTATGCTCCAGAGCAGAGAGGGATTTGTGACAACTGTTAACAAGTGCTCAGGTGCTTTAAGACACCATTCCTCAGGGCTGCTTAGCTCAGTCTGGAGATTCAGACGTGTCTGAACACTGATGACCTCACTCTACTCTAACAGAGCTGTGGTCAGTTCATGGCAGGGTCACTTTGCCTTTATTCAGGTTCTGTACAGCTGATCTACATGAGAGGGCAAGCCTCAGGACTGATGGATCTGTGACATTACTGCTGACAAGCAGATTTGAGTCATGCAGGGCAATTACTACTTCTCCCATCCAACTGAAAAATTTAATTCAGTATGGCTTTTGCTATTTTAAGAGTATATGGTCAAAACACAAACTAGACTAGCATCCCACTCTGTGTAGCTTTTTATTTATTTATTTATTTATTTATTTATTTTCCTCTCTCCCCTCAGATTGCATAATTGACTGAGACGTTTAAGTTTGGCAAAGCTAACTTAAGTTATTTACAATTATTTATTTGTTGAATGATATGCATATGCTTGTGACAGTCTAGTGCACCAGTCCCAGGCACACCTCACCCTCCAACCCTCTCTACAAATCGTTCATGAGTGACTTTTTTTTTTCCTTTTTTTGCCAATGTGGTATAATTATTCATCTGCACAGATGGATATCACCAGCTCCTCTGGGTGTCTTAGCAACTAGTGCTTCATAATAAGAATTTCACACTATTCGTCGCCTACTCCTCATCTTAGCGTTGTAATCAGTAGAGCAGTGTGGCAAGCTCCAAGTCACTACAGCGCTCTTTGGATTATCTGAAGTGCACTTTCATACAAATGTCCAATACAACAAGCGGGTTAAAGAACTGGCATGTGACATCTGTTTAAATGTGAGCTCTCAGATTTAGCATTAATATAGCAGCAAACAGTTTCAGTGTAAATATGGAAGTTAAGGAGGCCTAAGCAGAGAAAGCTGCTTACTGCTGTGTTTTAGTGTTCTCAGACACTTGTTTTCACCTTTAGGAAGGCTAAATGTCCTGTCTGGTGGAAGCTTTAGCCCTCCCCATCTTTGTTTTTTCCTCCAAGAGACAAGACCATGACTGCCCCCAAATTTTTCTGTATGCAAACTGGCAAAATTCCAGGAGTTTTTCTGGTTTTCAATTTGGTCAAAATTCTGGTTTCAATTTGGTTTCAAATCAGACATAGGGGTGGATAATATTAAAGGATTCTGTAATGTTTAGAAGTAGGGGTGGGTGATTATGGCCCTAAAATCTTATTAAATTTCAGGGTCTTTTGGCAATAATTATATTCTTGCTAATATGACAATACACTGAAATACTTTTATTAAATTTAAGAATACACTATTACAACATAAATGTTATATTAATTATATAAGAATGATTATGAATTGGTTTTATTTTTTTTTTACTACAAATGAAACATTCAGAAGAAAAAAAACTAAACACTTGCTTATATTAAAAACAGCAACTTAAGTTTCTGATTTTGTATAAAACCATGTAGCATATAAATCTACCACACAAAGAGCAGATATTTTAGTCTGCATGTAAATAAATGTAAACGATTGTACAAAACGTAACCTCAAAGCTAAACAATAAATAACAAAAATTTTTGAACAGTTGCTATTCTGAGTCTGAGTATATGAGTGTAGTCTGTCTGCTTGGGTTAGAAATCTTCTAACTGCATTTTTGATTCTCCTCTTTCTCAACCAGGTGCTTCTGCTTGAGGTTAAGAAACA
This sequence comes from Hoplias malabaricus, assembly GCF_029633855.1. NCBI lineage: Eukaryota > Metazoa > Chordata > Actinopteri > Characiformes > Erythrinidae > Hoplias > Hoplias malabaricus. The sequence continues at coordinate 38,185,987 of NC_089803.1, forward strand.
GATTAGTTGTTTCTGCCTTCTCTTGTTACAGGCTTGTTTCATTATTTACACATTACTGTGGTTTATTGTGCATGAGACATTTTATGACCAAATCACCTCCACACGACACTCCTATGTTGGAGCAAATTCTTCCAGCTCTTTTGTACTTTCCACCATACTTGACACTGTCGCCTAAATTACTTATACATTTGAACATATGTCATATTATTGGTAACAGAATGTCGTAGTTTTGTAAAGAAGTCAGAATATCACTGTTTACTCACTACTCACCCCACATCAGGTAAAGAGAGAGAGACAGAAGTTAGTCTAAACTACTTGGCTATAGTTTATTTTAGAATTAGTTTCTTTGTATTTTGTATCTTGCTTTATTGGTTGATTTCTCTGCCCTTTGTTGGTGAAAATGTTTCATTTTTTACTGAACTCTGCATCTCGCAAACAAGCATTCACAAACATGCCTATATCCTGCCATTCAAGCACCATGCATTTGCACCATATTATTACAAGAGCGTATCTCCTGCCAAATACCAGCTTTGGATGAGAGAAAGTCTATATGACATGTTTTAGTGTTTGGGCGCTGTTTGTATTTTAGCCATCATGCAAATGTATGTTAAAAAATTATACAAGCAATAAGACAAATAAATAACTAACTAAATAAATATTGTTCCACCGTTCAGTTCATGGTCAACTCTGACTCTCGTCTGAAGCACAGAGCACAGCCTGTCGCTCTCCACCCCATCCCCCACTTAATGCTCCTATTTAGAAAAACAATAGGCACTAACTGCTTCACAGCAGGGGTGCGGGGCATCTTTGCCTTACGAGAAAAATCGTGCCTTTCACACTTTTAGTGTTAAACAGTTCATTACTGCAATTACTGCAGATATGATATTGTGCAGGAAGGTGAATGAAGTTTTTTGACATCTTGCCAATTATTTGTTATGATGGTCTAGAATATTAAATTGAAGGTTATATATATTTTGGTAGAAATATACAAACTGTAAACAGACAGTTAGTGTGATCAGACGATCACTTTTTGCCAGACATTTTTTTAATATAAAAAATGCAAAAATTTTGCTCTCTACAGGCTTTCTTTCCTCCATTCCAATCCTTGACATAAATCCTCAACCCTTCCATGAAGTGTGCACTTTGAAGTTGTTTCGTAACATTGTTTTAAGTTAGCAAAATGTGTCAGGAACGTCAAGTGTCCAAGGAGCCAGCGAGCTGAGAGCAGAATTGGGACATACTTTGCTTCGCTGATCTTCATGTTTGTACGCTATAGCTCCGCTCAACAGTAGCGTTTCACTAGAATACCCCTGTCCCTATAACGATACAACTACACAAACACATCTGACAGTTACAAACTTCCTGATGAATTATTTACATCTGTGCATTTTGTATAACATTTACTTTGCAGGAAAACAGGTGAAATCCAAAACACTGGAGAGCGAGGAGGTTTTGCAGTTTAGTATGAACAGAAAAAACCCTAAAAGTGTTAGGAACTGTCAATTTTTAGAAACTGAACATTTTTATTTATTTTGGTTTATGCCCAAATGTCGAGTGAAAAGAAATCAGGCCACAAAGGTTAATCGTCTTGTTAAAGTGTATCTGTATATAATGTTCAGCAATATAACTGAATAGTTATGGATGTATTTGTCAGCTTTTTACACAGCCCCAGTGTGGCCCCAAGTGTTCTAAAATATGGTCAACCTAATAGTAGTGATTGTCTAAACTCCATTAGTACTTCAGTTCTTTGCTGTGACGGGAATGTGTAACTGAGAAGCCGCTGCCATTTTTTATGTACACTAAGATTTCTTATGCAGTGTGAATCCAGCATAAACCTTAATGACGTTTTGTGGTAAAATGTCCCTTACCGAGCACCCCATTAAAAATATTCCCACATGTACAGGGCTTTGTACAGGTATATTTAAATCATTTCTGTTTTGAGTGGCTGTCCAGTACATAGCAAACAAAGCAGAAGTGTAATTTCTCTCATGGGCCTAGATTTCAGTAGGCTGTAGAGGAAGATTTATAGTATGCACAGTAATATGCAAAAGAGAGATCACACACATTGATGTGCGTTAGTATTTCATTACAACTTCAAGGTTTCTCATGCTCCAACTAAGAGTAGAGATATGCTTGCTGTTATCTACACATTCACTTCATGGCTGCCTTGTGTGTGCTTTTTTCTGTTTGGTGTGTCGTTCAAAATAAACACTACATTTAGTACAGTACACACAAACAGTAGTGGCAGTGCAGATGATCAAAAGCATCACAATGGGGGAAGTTTTGATGACGTCTGTAGCTGCGTCTTAGTTAAGGGGCTGCATCCTTTGAAGGGTGTGGTCTACAGAGGCCTGTACTTTGAAGGCTGTTGAGTGTCTTTTGAAGGCTAAACTGAAATGAGATGTTCTACAGTGGATTTCCTGTTTGACTGCTGTTGCCGTCACTAAACGTTGCTCCTGTTCACTCATGACTTCTCTTGCACCTTAAAGGTGGAGCCAGAAACTTTCATTGAATTATTTACATTTAAATTAACACAGCTGGAGATAAAAGTGTTTTATTACTTTTTTATAGTTTTATTATAGTGGATAAGCACCGTGCATTTAAAACCCTGTTTACTCTTCTGCTGATGTCACAATATTCAGAAATCCCCGTGGCATGCAATGCACCATGGGATATCTTGGCTGGTGAAGAATAGTCCTGTTGCATCCTTTGTTTCTCAGGAGAGGAACCTCTGAAATGGGACAGCCTACTTGCGCCACTGTGAGGTAATCGGCATACAAATGCATCCTTATTTTCCCAAGAAACGAAGGATGCAACAAGACTGTGAATTGAGCCCCTGAATTGAGATGCAGCTTGTGTCAGAGCAAAGTCCATAGTGTCTTTCTCTGGTCTGCCCTCTATTGGTAGCCCACACACGTTCAAGGATTAGAAATCTGGCCTTGGGGGGGCACTAATAAACGATGGCTGCTTAACAGCTCCTGTTACTTTTTACTTCTAATTAAAGATAACCAACACACTGGTGTCTTTCTCAGCACACAATTTGTGACTTTTGCTCACTCTGAACAAGATGAAGTCTAGCACTCAGCAGCAGCCATTTTTATTGTCCCTAAAAGTGCATACTGCTTGTTGGATGGTTGTAAAATAGACTTTTATTGTACACACATTATGGTTCTGTAACTTTTAAGACCTATAAAGAATCCTACAACTGACATTAGTTTGATTTAGTTCTAGTGGAAATGTTCTCTATTGTCCATTTCATTTTCTCTGTAACAGCCATTCAGACAGCTACACATCATTTCAGACCCATAGTAGTTTCTTCTCGTAATGGAAGAATGAGAGACAGGAGAAAAATCAAGCTACTGCTTCTGATATGATGGAAAGCCCAATTTCTCTAGTTTGGGGGAAAAAAATAAAATAAAGTTCACTCTAATGATGAGCAAATAGGTGATTATCAGGTGGTAAGATGAATTAGTTTGTGTCACGCGGACAACACTCCAGGTTCCAATGGGCTAAAAAACCCCTCAACAAAATGCTGCCTGTCTCCTCCTTAAAATGTTTTTTTATTTTCACTTTTACGTGACTGGGGTCAGTGTGTAGATCTGGGAGGTGGCGTTGATCCAGTTAAGCTGTGCTTTCGTTCATAATGTGTGAATATTTGAATAGCATTTATGGATGTTTTAGTTAAATCGTAAGGTAAGTAAACATGTACAAGCTCGATTATTACATGTCAAAAATCAAGTGAAAATGTTCATTTAAATTAACCAAATTCGTTGTGAAAATCGCCCAGCACTAGGCAAGAACACATTAAACTTACCACAGTCACCTGGAGTGGGGCACAAACCCAGGACCCTGGAGCTATCTGACAGTGACACTACCTGCAGCACAACCATGCCACATTCATATGCACCTTGTTTTCCTAAAAATGAAAAAACTGCAATTTTAATTTGTAACATTAATGTACTCGACACAGCTGAAACAATGAGATAGCTTTTGATTTGATTGTGATAAGCTTTTTAAAAAAGCAATGATCTTTCCCTGTTTTCTAACATTTTAATGAGTTCTACATTGGAAAAGACGCTCTGTATTGGACTCCTTATCTACTAAACGCCAGTCCCTTTTCAGGGTGGATGTTAAATCTGTGGCTGGGATTTGCTTTCTCCTAAAGCCAAGTGAGTTTCAAGGTGATCCTCGACAAGGAGCTCTACTCTTGACATCTAATAAATTGTTTTTCCTTAGATCAGAAACACATAGCTGCATTTCCTAACTAGAGCAAAAGTGCTACATAAAATGCCCACCACCCTCTAACTCTGAGGACTGCTGAGGTGGTGATGAGTTTCGTGTCAGACACCAGTGCCTGAGGAGTTAAACAAACTGAAAGCAATTTAAAGGAGGTTAGAGGAAGAGTACAAAGCCCTGTGGTGGACGGCTTGGGAGCATTCTGTGAAGGAATGGTGTCTTGTGGACTGAGTTCATGTTTAACAAGCAACACTGCTCACCCAATTATGTCAGTCTGATTCTATCAATCAGCCATGGAAATGACACAAATGGCACAGAGGTCCACTATAAATGCCATAGAATAAATTGCTGCTGGGAGATTTTCAGAAGTTCACTTTACAGTGTGAGTCCAAATTATCCGGTAAGCAGAACAAAAAAGAAGAGAAAAGGAAAACTGCAATGGAATTTAATACAGACCGCATTTGTGAGCACAGGAACTGAAAATTATGCCTTTTTTTTAACAAAACCTTGAGTGTATGGAACCCTTTGAATTGAACAGCTTGTTGCACATTTAAAATTGTTTTTGACATATAAATGTAATTGTTTTTGAGCTTCAATTTGTGTTGTGTTTAACTTACACCAGCAGGTGGTGTTACTGAGGTACAGCAGCTTTGGGGGAACGCATCTCACTCTTAACCTCAGTGTTGAGCAGTACTTATATATTTCAGTATCACATTTTCTTAATATTTTCTGGGAATTTTGAACGGTGACAATATGACAATATTAACATATTGGTGTAATGCACAGTTACTTTGCCCCATTTCACCCTTTTCTTCAGTAGTCAGAATTCCTACAGTTTAATCATGTTTTATATAATTTTTTATTGCACTTTTTGTAAAGCACATGACCGCCATCAGCCATTCGCTGCACTGGAGTTATACTGATGTGTTGTGGTAAATGTGTTGTGCTGGTACGAGTGGATCAGACACAGCAATGCTGCAGGGGTTTTAAAAATGATGTGCTTACTTGGTCCCTGATATTAGGCGCATCTACCACCTTGGACCATTTTGTAGATGTAAACTCAGGGACATCTTTTGCTTAAAAGCTTATCATCCATGTCCATCACCAACAGGATTCAGTTGGCTGTATGTGTTTAGTGGAATGACTCATACCAACAGAACACCTAACCACCATATCAGTGTCACTGTATTGCTGAAAATGATCCACTGCCAAAATCATACCTCCTCTGTGTTGGTTCTCTGGGGCTCCTGTCCATTTGAAGTACAGAATGACAGTGTAGTTCTACAATTAGACTGTAGTCCATCTGTTGTACTGCTAATTTGTTAGTCAGTGCAGCTGATGAAATGCACAGTGAGCGTAGAAACAAGGGGGAGGCTTTAATGCTATTTTTATGTTTATGTATAATTTCCTCAAGGATGGAATAAAAGTACAGTGTATAGATTATAGTGCTGTTTTGATGTAAGAGGATCACTTCAGGAAGGATGTCTCCCTTCATGATAAACAAGCTTTGGGAAATAATGACAGTTCTATTAATGACAAGAGGGCACACTGTTACAAGATGGCATATTAGATGATACAAGATGAAAAACTACTCTTGCATCTTTGTTTGTTAAATTGTTTTACAGGTCAGAGCCTGTTGGTCTTCATCTAAATAGACCATATTCTTCTGTAAACATGGACAAGCAATCAGGGAAGAACTGCAGAACATGGATGTTATTTTGCATAATTTAAGACAGTTAAGTTCAGGCACAGACTATGTGACTGGGCTAAAGGAACAGCAATTATGATTCATTATAATAGTGGGAGCCAGTAAAGCTTGGAGCTAGCTTGTATTACAGAAATAGTTCTTTCCTCTATAGAGTGATTCCCACTGTTTACAAGGCCCCCTGTCTCTGCGTTTAAAGAAAGATAACCGTATGCTCATCACTTTCAAACCTGCAGGGGGTTGCTTTCAAAGCCTAGCAGAAGGTAGTGTACAACTTGGTGAACATTTCAGGAGTTCTAAAAGCTGTTCACAGCTCAATCCACATCAGAGGCAAGCAGAAAACCAAAGAACTGAATCATGCCTCTGGCTTCTTCATTCGTATGTGTATCTCTATTATATCAAATACCAGTTCAAGGAAATGTTTATTTTTTAATATATTTGGGTGGGTCATCTCCTGGTGAACTTCCATAAATTTCATGGATGAATTTAATACTAGCTTTAAAAAGTTCATGAGAATTGTATCTGTCAGTATGATATTTACACATCTATCATCACTTGGAACACTCCTTCCTTAAAAGTAAAAGCCATGCCAAATCACATTGTTTCTTCCTCTTCTTTCTCCTTCTCAAATTTACAAAAAATACTATTTTGCTAGGTTTTTGGCTACCCTTCAGGATAGGATATGAATGGCGAAACATTCAGATGTCACACCACCCATTTCAACAGCACAAATATGATTAGACACAACCACCATGCAAAAAAAAAAACAACACATTTTACAGCACATGGTTTTCCCTGATTACCAAATCAGTGGCCTAGCAATGGCTTAGCAATTTTGAGATGCCAGTTGAGAAAACGTTGAGATGCCAGCACATCCTCCATTTAAAAACCCATTCAACTGTCTAGCAACGTCTTAGCCTCCTGGGATACCATAGCAACAGTCTTGCACCAACTTACCAGCCATCTTGGATACTGTAACAACCTTAGCAACCATCAGTCAGGCACCAGTATAGGAACAAATCGGCAACAACTTTGGATACCATTGAAACCACCTACCAACTTTGTAATCTTCTGCGACACCACAGCAACAGCCTAGCAACACATTAGCAGACAACTGGGATACCACACCAGCTGCCAAGTACTCTGCCTCAGAGGCTCCACACACAGGTTGATGGAGAGTCTGATGCTTTCACTGTGTTTAGGATGGCTTCACTGTCAGGCATCTGTCTGTTGCATTCTGATTGGCTATATGCCTTCTACACATCATGCCAAAATAGCAGACCACTTAAAAGGTACCAGACTCACCCTGGAGTCTGGAAGTGTGAGACTAGCTACCAAGAAACACCTTGTCAACCAGTTGGGATACAAGACCAACACATAAGCAACCATCTCAGATTTCACAGCAATAATTTAGCAAAACCTTAATTGTCACCTTGGAAAGCACCTCAACAATTTAGCCATATCTTAGCCACCACATGGTATACAATAGCAACTGTCCAGCACCATGTTAGCAACAAGTGTTCATACTATGTCTGCACATTTGCAACAGAATTGGTTATCGTAACACCAAAGCAACCAACTAGAATAGTAACTGCAGTAAAGTAGTACAAATACAGACTGAGAGGCTGTACAAGTTAATTTTGGACTAGCTTTACTCACTAAAATGAGCTGAAAGAGATTTAAGGATACAAGACAGATGCTGAGTAGAGATGCATCAATTGGAATTATTTTGGCTGATTTGGCTGTTTTCTTTCTAAGAATTATGACCAACATACATAAACCTTTTTGTTCAACTTTTCTTTTGAGTTCTCCAGCAAAACAGACTAAACAAGCATGCTTATTTCAAGGCGTACATGTCAAAGTTATTTATAAACTGTAATGTAAACTGTAATCATATCAGTTTTATTCCTTCCTCAGTCTTTCAGTTTGGATTTGCAATCAAATCTTATACACGATGTTTGGTCAGTTTTTGTCAGTTGCAAATTTAAAAAAAAATCTTATGAATTGTAATTTTGCAAAGCTATGTTAACGTATGATAATATGTTGACTTGGTTTTATGACTCTGCTGTAAAGGTGATTTATACTTTGCAACTTTTTTCAATTTTATTTTGTCATGTGAAAACACTGAAGTTCAGATTCACTGTCTTGCCTTGTTAGCTTGCTACTAGTCTCAGCCACAGATGCTCTGCCCACAAGTTGACTAAGAGTCTGATACTTTCAGTACACAAACCTGGCCTCACTGTCAGGATTCTGCCAGTTGCATTCTGACTGGCTCTCTGTTATTGTTTTGTACTGGTATAGGGCTGAAGTGAATCACCTCCTTCTATATGTCATGCCAAAAGAGCAGACTTGTGATTGGTCCTTTTGTGTGTCAAATCTCTTTTCCTACAGCAGTAGGTGGTTCTTGGCCATGTTTAGTGGCAAATGGCATCAAGCAGGTCTATGCAATGCAAGACAAGTTTGCTAGCAATGTTCTAGTTGATGAGCATTGTGTATTGTCACTGTTTTGACACCAGCTTGCAGTGAACTTTGTTCCATTTCACACAACTTGTGCATCAGAGATCATTACTAATAGGAAGACAAAGCAACCAAAAGAGCTAAGGCTTGCTATGCAATAAAAGCTTTTTTGTACACAAAACCATATAAAAAATAGTCTATTATTGCACCTCAGGAAAGACTAGAATAAAATTGACAAAATGGAACTATGAAACTTTTAGAATCTCAGTCTGATATGAGCATTTTTTTTATATACTTATTTATTTATTTATTTATTTATTTGTTTTTTGAGGCTACTTAATACACAGTCTGCAACCAAAAGGGCTTTCAAAAAGCACATTTTTATTTATTACATATCAGGTACAAAACCAACATCATGAATTAAAAAAGTGTAAATGTAAAAATGTACACATTTTAAGAAAGGTCCTTAAAAATAAGACAAGGAAAACTTATTTAGCACAAACCAAAGGTTGTCTATTAATTAGCCCGCAACATTACAGGATAAACAAGTGTAGTGGCATTTCTATTGCAAAATCAAGTCTGTACAGTGTCATAAATCCAAGCACAAATTACATAAATATCAGCTCCATAATCTCAAATTAATCATAAATATGCAGTTGTCCATATAATATAAAAATTAATGGTACTTATATATTTCAATCGAAAACAGAATTAACAATTTTAAATCTTATTTAAAAAATACATCAAAGAATGACAAATTTATTAATCATAGATAAACCCAATTAAAGTCAAATATGTCTCTAGTGATGGTGTCATCCTTCTGTAACTCCATTGTGATTTTCATACCCACTAGTTTGAAGATATTCTCAGTACACTACGTGGAAACTAACGGTCAAATGCTTTGACATGTCTAAAAGCACAGTAGCATAAGCTGCCTGTTTGTTTGAAACTTTAGATGTATATGAATAAGGCCTGTTTGGGATATGAAACAAGAAAAATGGTAGAAGTGGACAGCATTGGTGTACAGTGTGCTCTGAGGGCCCATACTGGACTCTGGAGTGTAGAGTGAAATATCTGACCTTACTGTGACAGGAAGCTTCGCCAGGCAACATCTGTTTAACTGGAGAACCCAGAGCAAGTTCCACTGTCTGGATCTCTCTCACTAGTACTGCCAGCTCTGACGGCTCCAGAGACGCTGCATGGTCACTACACTTCCAGCTCTTGTCTAGGGTCACATGTCGCTCCACAACCTTTGCCCCCATGGCAACAGCAGTCACAGATACACAGGTTCCCTCTTCATGACCGGAGTAGCCGATCAGATTGTCAGGGAATTCCCTCTGGATTTCCTGTACTGATAAAGAGAATGACGTTCCAGAGACATTAATTACTGTTTGGTTTGGTTCAGTTCTGTTAGATTATATATTTCTGTACTATATTCTTCTGTTCTACTCTGCTGTACTCTAATGTTTGGCAATATTCTTTGCTCATCTGTTGTATTCTTTTCTATGTGTTTCCCTTTGTAGCCTTCAGAATTTGGTGCTTGGCTTTATAAATAGTTTGGTCAGTGGTACAACAGCAATAATTGGGGGAATACAAGTTTAACCTGGTTTGAAAGTATCTGGTACTTAATTAGGGAATAATAATTAAAATAAAAACACTGGGGCCCTTCCAGGAAGTGCAGAACAGTGTATGTCTGAAGCATATGTTATCAGGAATGAAGTGTATGTTATCAGGAATGAGTAAAGGTATCTCACTGTGATGATGCAGAGGTTGATATACTCTGTAGGAAGTGGGTAGGCACTGGTGCACTGCAGGAAGGTAAGGTTTGGGTTGTGCTGCTTCAACATGTCATAAAAACAGCTAATGGTCTCCATTGTCTGCATACCACTAGATATCACCATGGGTCGAGCTAGAAACAGAGCAGATGAGGTGCTCTGATACACCTTTAGTACAGAACATCTTTGTCTCATTTTATATTATATAAAAATATTTGAAAATATAGTGCCTAGTTGTAGTAATTTATACCAGTGTTCTCACAATACCAAAATTATGACGTCTATGTAATGCCTAAATATCCTGACACCAATATGATACCATGGCAAAAACCTAAAACAGAAAAAATAAACGAATTTGCCATTGAAGATAAGAACAAAATCTCATGTTTTCCCAGGAAACATGTTTGAAACTTTGTCTAAAAGAAATATATCAAAGCAAACCTTGGTACCTTAATGACTGCAAAAGCCTTAACACATTTTGGTTTGTGTTGGGTGATATGACGGCAACTGAATATCACGACTAACTGAACATTTTACCTCAATTACAAATAATGAGGGATGTTTGATTTTGCTCTCATGGTTTATTGACCAGGATTGTACTATATATATGCTTAAGTATTAAAGCTGGCATATTTATAATAACGTTTTATATTAATGTTTGATTTGCCTAATACGTTATTTATAGATGTATTTTTATTATTATTAATTGCTCACTAATAATTGCCCATAAATAATAATTATTATTTATCATCCATTGCTGATGCAGTGAAAAAGATGCCCTCCTCTGCGGAGAAGTGCTGCAGCTCTCTGTACTGTTCATGGCTGAACTCAAGATGGCGCTTATGGGCCCCGTATGTGTTTACCCCTGGAGTGAGGAGAGGAGTATGCGCGCTCTAGAGTATGCTTTGTGAACCTGTGTTCAAGCTCACTCTTCTGAAACTTCACACAGTCCACCCCACACGCCTGAGGGCGGGAACAGCAGAGAGAGAAGAGGAGGGAGAGGAAAGGGTTGAAAAATAGATGGATTAAACAGGAGGAGGAGGAGAGGAAAAATTGAGACAGTTTAGGAGTTGCATGTCGTCATATTGCTCTATATTAATGACTGGAAGCAGGCAGGAGATGGAGTTATATTCCATTCAATAAAAACATTGGGTGAGTACAGTGTGTCTTGTGTTTCGACTTTGTGCTTTATAACAGACTCCACAAGATGGTGTCTTCATATTTGACTGTATCTACTGTAAGCAGGTCATTTTAAACTGATGTAAACAGTGATGGAAATATGTAAAACTGTGTACCTGCTGGGAATAGACTGTATGTTTCTACATTTCTAATCACTAGTCACATTTAGTTTCAGTCCTATTACAGTCTTAAAGGGAAAATAAATACATCTATGTTACAATACCTTTCTAATCATCTCTTTGATGATTCTGACCGATCTCTGTGATGAGAAAACAGGGGTTGGAGCCCCCGATTCTTCTTCCTGGGCAAACTTGAAACTCGGCAGGTATCTTCAACACTGATTATGCATTAATATTTAGACTTTGATCCTGTAATCTGAGATCCTCACACTACCGAGCTGACACTCGCTGAAAAGGCTTACTACAATGACAATCCATAGGCCTCCAATGTTCTGCCCGCACACTGCACAGATGTTTCAAGATTGTATACAAAAGACACGTGACACATTGTTCTTCCTCTTCCTCTTAGAAATATTCATCCTTCTCAAATTCAAATGTATAAATGTATTAACCCTACATTAACAGAAAATGGAAAATGAGTTAATGAATTCAAAAATAATAACAATAATGATAAAAGTAATGGAAGCATATTGCTACCACACATGATAATATATAAGAGCTCAGTAATGACATACTGAGAAATTTGCCGTTGTGAGATAGTATATCGTTATTACAAGATGTCTTGTTTTATTTCTATATCCTGTATATTTATGAGCTAATTTATGTCATTTATATGTGTTGGTTTTACTTATTTAAAGCACTGTTTAATTTTGTTCCCAAATTGTTTTATTTATATATATATATATTCACAAATGTAACAAATAGTCCTTTGATGGACTGGCCCTAAAAAATAATTTGATAAATTAATTAGAATAAAATAAGTAAAATGTAACTTATTTGTATTCATTTATTTTCACAAAAGTAGGTTTCGAATATTATAGTGGTGTTAAACTAAAACAGATTACATTGTGTAAAAAGCAGTAAAGTACTGATAGTTAAACACATTAGTCACAAGGCAGCGTAAGGAACCAAGGCTACATCACTTCAGATCTGCTGTATGTTTTAACCAGGACAGTGCAAAAGCCATATGAATAGTCAGGAAAGAGTCATAGTTGTAGTGGACTCAGGTCCTGATTTTCTTTTTTTTTATTAAATCTCTCTCAAGTTAATTAAGATGTCTCCAGCTAGGACCTCTTGTTTATTCCAAGATCACAAACAGATCATGTGGCCAAGCCACCATCTGCTGCCTTCTAGAACATCAAAGAGGAGACATTCCCCCAATCCCTTTGAATGGAACCAGTCTATATTAATGGACAAAGAACTGTTCTCCTCACACCGCGAAATACATCCGAGATAATCTCGTCACTTAGGGGTCTGCCAGATGACTCACTCACCACTGTTATTCACAAGGACTTGATCAAGACAGCCTGTCTTTCTGATCAAACCATGGAATGTCTATATTAAAAAAGAAATTAAATCTCTTTTCCCATGTTCTATATGGAAAGGATATTACAAGCAGACACTGAGACTTTCCAAATAAATTGATAACAGGGATAATACATAAAAGTCAAAAGGAGTTTCCTGACTGAAGCATCCAGGACAACTGTGCTCCCACATGGAACAAGAGCACCCTCCAGTGGCCGCTCTGAACTGCAACGCAACGCAACATCAAAATAAGTCTGGTACTCTGTTGTCTGTAACAATTTCCTAAAACAGTTTCCTTCCTGTGACTTTTGAACTTGTTAATCAAGGTCGGAGCATTTCACAAACCCCTTACATTCTTGAAATCCCTGATATAACCTAACCTAGATTTGTAAAGATGAATGTGTGTTATTTCTGTTTTCACGAGCGACGCTTGGTTAGAAACAGTTGGATGAGGATCCTAACTGGAAGAAACCCTTCCCTTCTTGTATTATCTTGTATTTGTGCTAAAACTGTTTTGTGTATACGCTATGTACAACGCTCTGTGGAATAACACACCAAAAGACTATATATCAATCTACTCAAATATGTTCTATCCACAAATTTTCAATAAGTGGAATGAATAATTAGTGACTTGGTCTAAGGGCCTTTGTCTCCATTCCCACCAAATCCAGAAGTCAGAGCCTCAGGACTAAACTGTGACTGAAACACTGTGGACCAATCACCAGCTGCTCAGCCAAACCCTCAGGGTCCAATCAGAGCGCAGGCTCCTCCCCCTGAGGAGGGACCTAAGGAACCCGTGAAAAGCCCGCGTAGATCGAGCCAATACGGTAGTTACAGTGAGAGTACAGTCACAGTCAGAGTCAGGGTAAGCGATAAAGTCTGAGTCAGAGTCGGAGGTTGAGTCGAGTTCCTGCTTTGAATCAGAGAGAAAAGCGAGTGAGAGAGCACGTGCAACGGCATAACCTCAACAAAGGAGAATCGACTTGAAGGTCTACAACAGCAATACTCCCAGAAATACTTGTATGGAAGCCAATCTTTGTCATCAGGCTTTGAAATATTACTACCTTTGAATTTGTAGCACTGATTTTTTTTTTGCACTGAAATCATGCATCTGAATTTTATTGCTTTTGAATTTACGTCTTCAGATTTCCACCTCTAAATATTTCGCTTCGCAATATGCATACGGGTTTTTAAAAAAGCACTATAATTAACAGCAACAAATCAGTGCTCCGATTGATTAAACAAACCTCGCGATCTGATTGGTCAAGTTAAAGCTTTCCTATTGGTCCATCAATTGGTCGTCAAAACAGGGTCTTAAATCCGCAACTGAAAAAAGAGATTCGCCCACGCAGCAGAGAAGGCGAATGTGTGGATTTTTTCCACCTCATTCAAGAACTCCCACTGTCACATCTGGAACCTTAAAAAGGATTGCTCTTGCACATTTTAAGCCGTTTGAGAAGGTACTGATTCACACATTCACGACACTTGATTTACAAATGCAAATCTTTTTTACACATTTGTGAATTTAAATTATTATTATTGTAGTTGTTGTTTTAAATTTTTGCATTCCAATACATTTGTGGATCTTAGTTTTACGTGAATGTAGTTGCTCAAACGCAGTTACAAAGTCCGTTACATTTGTGAGTATTGTTTTGCAAACTCAAAATCTTTTTGACCCTTTTTTGACTCCATACTAAAGAGCACGGTTTTGATTCACAGGGAATGACAGGCATATATTTTTACTGTAGGAATCTGGAGTCTCAAAGCCCAGTGTTTTTATTTTCAGAATATTATGATTTTAATCTCAGTATATAATTATCTTAAAGGAACACTAGGTAAAACTTGGTATTTTGCTTTGAGTCGCCTCTTACTGTTGCAGAATGTAATTCATTTTTTACAGCATTGTCCTGTTTCTGCAGTGCTGACTCTAGAGCAGGGGTGGGCAATTATTTTTTCCATGGGGCCACATGAGAAACAGAAAATATTGTGGAGGGCCGGCCAAAAGGCTGATCTCAATTCTGCATAATATTAACTGTACTTCGTTGTAAAAAGCAGTAAATAGCATTGTTTTGACAAGCTGGTAAGAGTATATGTTATAATTAAGCAATGAAAACATGAGGTTGCCTTCCAAAAAATGTAATTTATTCAAGCGAATTTCACAAAACAATGGGAAAGGCAATTAATCACTAAAACGGCATCATAAAAACACGCTAAACATGCAAATAAAAATAAAAAAAGAAGCTTGGTAAAAAACGCCTTGCTGCTTTTGCAGTTTAGCTAGCAAAGCTTCCGATGTCCGCGCCCTTTCAGCATCAGTCACGTTCTTGTATTTCTCCCCGTGTTTCGTCTCGTAATGCCGACTCAAATTGTAGTCCTTAAACACGGCGATCTGCTCCCCGCAAACTAAACACACGGCTTTACCTCTCACTTCAGTAAATAAATACTTAGCAGTCCAATTTTTGTTGAAAACCCTGCATTCGGCATCTACCTTTCTTTTTTTAGCATGAGCAAACATTTCTGAGGGCTAAAGTCGTCTTGTGACTTGCTAGTGACACGCTCATGCCTCAATATACGTTTTGCGTCATCATGTACGTAAATAAAAAACAACTTCAAAATAAAAGCAATGCAGCTTCAGTCCATGCATCAGGTAAAATAAGAAAATATGTTTTTGTCATTTCCAATTAACGTTACACGGGCCGGTCAGAGTCAATCAAAGGGCCGTATGCGGCCCGGGGGCCGTACAATGCCCAGGTTTGCGCTAGAGTAACAACCACAGAAGCTCTGTTCTCCAGAGTTCTTACAGTTCTGTGAAGAACCACAATTAATTTTATTATTATTTAATTGTTTTAATGTATTATCTTGTTAATATTATTTATTATTGTTATTAATTGTTATTCTTTGGGTTGTTTGTTAACTTTCAAAAACGCCACGATTATTAAACTTCAACCATTTATAAACAATATCGTTTTTTTCTTCAACCATTCCATCTTTGTCTGTAAATTTTTATTCACTGTTTGATTTCCCACAGAAACTCATTTGAAACTCAAGTTTAGTTTTGTTGCATTTTCACTCTTTGTTTACTTTCATGTAGTTAGCGCTCTCCTAAATTTATAGTCAGTTCCAGCTACAGACCAAAAATTGGTCAAAATGACCTACCTATGGCTCAAGAATAGAGCAATATCCTCGTTTTTTCATGCTTTTCAACATTTGGAGGTGGAATAAAATTTGTTTTTGATTTTTATTTTATTTTTTATTACCAACACCGAATGAGGAGCTAGCAATTGGTGAGTAAACATCCTCTGAAATGCTTTTGAATCAAATTATGAATCTTTTAATTACCTAATTATTTAGTCAATCGTTTGATTATTGGATTCCTGTCAGGTAAAATGTGCTGATGTAGGGGTTTAAAGAACTGTGGTAATCTTAAATATCAGTGCTGTTGTTAAGGTGCTCTTACGGGATCACTCAGGTTGCAGCCGTTGGTCACTGATCTCTCTAGGAGCCTTTCTACCTCTGCTTTCACACTATATCTTAAATCCGCTTCACGTTCAGAACAGGCTGTTATTTCATGACCTAGTCTCAGAGAAAACCACGGCAAAATTGTCTTACTCTCGTTCATTGAGACACTTTATTAACAGCGTTAACTGGGAAATACTGTGTTTCTAGATCCTGGTCGGACACTGTCCCGTATATTTTATTAATTTCCCCACTCCTGACCTGATTCAACGGATCAGCGAACCCTTTCAGAGACTGCAGAGGTGAAATTAAGCAAGGAAAGCGGCCGGAGCTGAACAGATCAGTCCCCAGCTTTAACAGCTCAGCAAGTTCACGACTAACGTTTAAAAAGCTGACAATGTTCATCTATTTTTTTCACAGCGGTTTGAAGTCTCCTTAGAGACCGTCAAAAATTGCCAGTGCCGACTATATTTCAAGTCGTCACGGCGGGGTATTGGGTAAAGTTTTCAACTAGCAATAATCGCGCCTCGGATAAACCTCATAGGCTACGATACTGCCACTGCGCAAAGCTGGAGCTCATCTTCGCGACCCCGAGCTCCACAGCACAGCGGCTCCGCTTCCCGAAGACGGTGAGGAGCCCCGCGCTGCCGCCCACAGAGGGATTAACGGGTTTACTTCATCTACAATCATTCTGTAGAAAAATGACATTTTTCTAGTCGCTGTGTCTTATTAATAAACCCGTTAAAACAACTCTTCACTGCTGCGCAGTGCATTGTGGGGATCCACGAGGGGCGGAGACACGCACAGGGAGACCAATGAGGACGAGGCTGTGTTGTTCTGTAAACCTGATTATACTTTATGTCTACGGCCTCTCTCTCCGCCCGTCAGGACTGGGCTCTGAAGAAAAGTAAGAATGGAGAGTTTCCGCGAAGATGCGTTGTGACTCAAACAGTACCTCCTCCTTCCACTGTTCATAGTCAACTCGAGAATAAAGCAGCCACTGCTTTAGCTATGTAATTAAAACCGTTTTTACTCTCTTAGTCCCTAAGAAGAACCACAGCCTGTTTATGCACAGTGCAGGTTCATTTACATTTACATTTATGCATTTGGCAGACGCTTTTATCCAAATCGACTTACAAAAGAGGATCTAACATTCAAACTACAGCACAAATTATACAATTACACCTTACATTGAGTGCAATATGCCAGGAAGTAATAAGTGCATTAAAGAAAGACTTTCAATGCAAAAGATACTCTCGGAAAAGCTTGGTTTTCAATGATTTCTTGAATGCGGAGAAGGTTTCTGTTGCTCTGATAGTGCTTGGAAGCTCGTTCCACCAGCGTGGTACCAGAGATGAGAATAGCCTCAACTGACCTTTACGGGGGGTTGGTCGTGTTAGTTGGCGCTTCTTTGAGGAACAGAGAGGGCGGGCGCTAACCTATGGTTTTAAGAGTCTATTGAGGTAGATGGGAGCAGAACCAGTGAATACTCTGAAGGCCATCATTAGTGATTTAAATTCGATGCGAGCAGCTAAGGGTAGCCAATGCAGCTCAACTAATAGGGGCGTGACATGTGCTCTTTTAGGCTGGTTGAAGACCAGGCGTGCTGCAGCATTCTGGATCATCTGTAGCGGTCTCACAGCACAGGCCGGAAGACCTGTCAGGAGGGCGTTGCAATAGGGAGATTACTAACGTCTGAACAAGGAGCTGTGTTGTATGTTGAGTTAGGTATGGCCTAAGGTTAATTTGTTCATTGGATGGAGCCCAATTAAATATTGGAAATCACTAATTAGAAAACAAAAAAGAAAGATTGAGAGAAATACATAAAAATACGTAGCACAAAAGCCTGTATATCTATCCCACTTATTTTATATTTTATATTATTTGAAAAATTGTAAAATAAATTGACCAATAGGCAGAATGTGCATCATTTTAATTATTTAATGAATTGATGTGTGTAAGAATTTTATAAAGTTGTTGTTGTTTTCATACAAATGTAATGACTGGTATGATGTGTATGTGTTGTCAACATATTAAATCTATGATGTTTTACATGATATTTCATAAATGAACAAGAGAGCATGTGGACGTGAGCCACTCCTGTCAGAGTTGCCCTATGGTACTGGCAAACTGCATGTAAACAAAAATTGGCCCACCAATTAAAAATGTTATTTTGTATAAATGTATATATATATATATATATTATTATTATTATTTTTTTTTTCTTCTAAATTAACATGTAATTTGAAGGTGCTTCTGACGGTCATCAGAGTCCACAATTGTTTCCTACAAAATACCTCACTCTTCCGGATTTCCCCCTGTAATTTGGGAAATATTCTAATGTTGTTAAAAAACATGTATTTCACTATTTTTAGTGAATTTGGTAAAAGGAAAATCTGAATAGAAGGTCAAGTGGTGTAATGGTGATCCTTAAAAGCGGCTCAGTGGCGTCCTCTAGTGTTCGCACACTCACCACACAAACGCATATTACTTAGAAACAAATACATAGTTCAATACACTGGTCATTGAAAATGTCTTCTACACACAAATATTATACAATATGTAACGCTATACATTAGACATGTAAATCGGCACATTTCTAGTGTTTAATTGATGTCTGTGATATAGTCTCTATTAAATTACATTTTTATTTTTATAGTAAAATATTATTTTCTGCTGTTTCATAGCTGACACTGGCTATGGTATATCTGAAACCCTTCTACAAAGTTTACTAAATATTGCTTAAGACAGTTCTCAGAGATCTAATTTTTTTCACAGCGGTTTGAAGTCTCCTTAGAGACCGTCAAAAATTGCCAGTGCCGACTATATTTCAAGTCGTCACGGCGGGGTATTGGGTAAAGTTTTCAACTAGCAATAATCGCGCCTCGGATAAACCTCATAGGCTACGATACTGCCACTGCGCAAAGCTGGAGCTCATCTTCGCGACCCCGAGCTCCACAGCACAGCGGCTCCGCTTCCCGAAGACGGTGAGGAGCCTCGTGCTGCCGCCCACAGAGGGATTAACGGGTTTACTTCATCTACAATCATTCTGTAGAAAAATGACATTTTTCTAGTCGCTGTGTCTTATTAATAAACCCGTTAAAACAACTCTTCACTGCTGCGCAATGCATTGTGGGGATCCACGAGGGGCGGAGACACGCACAGGGAGACCAATGAGGACTAGGCTGTTTTTACGTGATCAGTAAAACAAAGACGTAACCCACTGACTGATTCATTCTTATGATTTCGTGTAACCAAACTACATTTTGTTCTTAGGTCAAATATATTTAAATTATAAAATAAATTAAATCCGTCATTTCCACACGGTCCCTAATGCAGACGACACACACAAACCCAATTTCTTAATAGAATTTGATTCGACTCTTGCAGTTGGATTTGAGGGAGTCGACACTATTGAATCCAAAGTTTGTATAAACGGTTAGAGAAATAGCTAAATGTTTAGCAGTAAACAGAGGTTTTAGCCATTTTATATTTTATATGGTTGAACCTGGAGTGATTTATATATTACGAGATATAAAATCTATATAAATAAGTTAAAATGCGATTCTGAATGCACTGGTACGCTGTGTCAGAATCGATTCCAAGAGTTTCGAATATCAGAATCATACAACCGAAGAATCTACACTTTTTTTGAGGTATTGATACTTTATCATCACTAACAAAAACGAGAGCACACGAAGCCGCAGTCTGAAAGTTTGCCTTTTCACAATTGTTTGAAGTTGTGTACAATATGTGGTATGCGTTAGATGTTAGGTTTTTCAGAACAGTTTTGGGGAAGTGTGTTAATTTGAATGAGTCAAATCAAAATGATTTTTGTTCCGGTTTGAACAGCCCTGACTTTGGCACACCGCCAGATGGCGATAAAGCGACACGAATATCATATATATAAACATTCACTAAAACCTCGCATTCACTATATTTGCCCATTGTGGTTTCAGGGATATGGGTGAGGCGAGGCGAGGCCCGCTTCCTCCAAATAGATGACGTGGGTAATTCAATCTAACACATAGGGTTTATCGAACGTCCATAGGATCACAAGCTTAGTTTAACAGCCTGGAGTCAGTGATTTTGAAGATGATAAAATGTCTTGAGTGTTTGTGTACAAGAACGTTTCAATGTTACCTGAAAATACCCAGACCCCTCTTAGTTTTTTTTTTCTTTTTTACTGGACATGCTATATTGTATTTTGTGTTACTTACAGGTTTAAACTAGTAATACAGATTATATTTAATTCTCTTTCAAAAATCTTGTGGCTATCTTTAAGGATGGAAACCAGTTATTTCAGCTGGTCAAATAGCTTAGTCAAAATCTTAAGACAGGGGTAACAAGGGACAGGTACAAGGACAACCATGGCTATAACATTCATTCATTCATTCATTATCTGTGACCGCTTATCCAGTTCAGGGTCGCTGTGGGTCCAGAGCCTACCTGGAATCATTGGGCCCAAGGCAGGAATACACAGTGGAGGGGGAGCCAGTCCTTCACAGGGCAACACACGCACGCACACATTCACTCACCCACTCACACCTACGGACACTTTTGAGTCACCAATCCACCTACCAATGTGTGTTTTTGGACAGTGGGAGGAAACCGGAGCACCCGGAGGAAACCCACGTGAACACAGGGAGAACACATCAACTACTCACAGACAGTCACCCAGAGCGGGAATCGAACCCACAACTGCGGTACTACCTGCTGCACCCCTGACTGTAACATTTTCAATTTAATTTTTATTTAATTAGATGGGCAGATTTCTCTGGGTGTACCAGCCCACCCATATACAGACCCTTGCTGTGGAGTAATGGCATCCATTCTGGCTAAAGCATTTGCCAGCTTTCAAGGCCAGAGTTTACTCCTATGTACTCTGCATATTTGAATTGGATTAATGTGTCAATGTTTGAAAATGTTAATTTCCTTCTTTGTATTTCAACACTGAAGACATTCAGGGCAGGGTTTTATTAATGTAACTGTTCATTGGTCTTTTAAAATACAAATACAATTATTGGCTATGTATCAACTGTTCACATTGTTTGCTACATGTTTAAATACGTTTTGTTTGTTTTTTTGCATCATGTTGCTGCCTATCCATGTTGTTTAGAGCCAAGTAAGATTTAAGTTCTTTGTAGGTTGTAATACTGATGAATCTCATTATTGTGTAAAAAAATAAGCCCCTCATATATTTCTTGCAAACTTAATAAAAATAATAAAATCGGACAGCCTTTTAACACTACAAGTAATGTCACAGACCAGAACTACTTTCTTGCTTTTGTTCTTTCTTATTTGACATCCACATAGATTGGATAGTTGGGTGTATTGAATTGTGTTTAAAAATGACAATTTTAATGTAAAAGAAAGATGCTATAAGCATTATCATTTCAGGCTGAATACGTTTTAAGTAGGCTCCCCATTTACTTTCAGGCATTCTGTGCCACAATTATTATTTCTTTCCTTTCATCCTTGAAATTTGCACAATATTTTAGTACAAAGTTGAGGATATGGCTTGAGATACTATCATGCTACCAATACAATTATTGCAAATTGAATTTTGTGGTAAATTTTGTCATGTAATCACATAACAGTAGTTGTATGTCAGACATGAAAGTTATGATTCATTGAATGTGACTAGTAAAAACCAGGGACCTGGAGGTTATGGGTTCGAGTCCTGCTCCGGGTGACTGTCTGTGAGGAGTTTGGTGTGTTCTCCTTGTGTCTGCATGGGTTTCCGCCGGGTGCTCCGGTTTCCTCCCACAGTCTGAAAACACACCTGCAGGTAGGGGGATTGGCTATTCAAAGTGTCCCAAAGGCGAGTAAACGTGTAAGTGTGTTATGCCCTGTGATGGTCTTGTGTTTGTGTAAATGTCTTCTTCTTCTTCTTTTGTGTAAATGTCTTTTTTTTTTTTTTTTTGGTCATGGTCTAAAAACGGGTTTCTTTTAGTCTCAAGCAAACTGCAGAACAAGAAGTGAATAAAATAACTAGCTTAGGGAATGTATTCAGATCAGTGGCCATCAAAATTAAGCTTTCAGTGGCTTTTCATTTTGAAGTTATTCCTTGGACATCAGTAACATCTGACATAATTTAATACATATCAAAATATATCTCTTGGCCAAGTTGATTTTTGAATCTCAGATAAGAAGGGATTAGAGTAAACTCCTTTAAGGAAAGAAATGAATGCTTATGGTTAAAATAATATTAAATTTATTTATGCACATGCACATTACAATTTGCTCACATAAGAAGCCAGGTGGTTGAGCATTGTTGATTTTAATTAACCATGGCCTTGATTGCCTGTCAGTGATTGTTTAGACCTGTCAGGTCCTCTTGAATGCCTGTTCCAAAGTGGCAGTAAATAGCAAGTGACAAAAAAACATTAAAATCTTTAGAAAAGTGGCATTTAAACTTGCTACAAAAGTAGCTGTAAAACAGATTAAAATATCACTGACATCTGATGTACACCAATGTAGCCTCAGTAATGCACTATATTAGTGAATTCTGGTACTTTATTACAGAATATGTACTTTCTACCTTTTACAATGCACCTTGCATAATTATATATATATATATCTGACACTTAGACTAATCATACAATGAAGGGAAGGACTGGGTGTTTTTGGAGCCCTAATTAAAGACTTTTTGGCCTTTATTATTATTGTTGTTATTATTATTATTATATTTCATATCAACATACCATATTTATTCACCTTGTACAGTCTGTATTTTTAACTTCCTGCAGTCAGAACTGAACAGTGCTGGTTCCTTTTTCAAAAACTGTGCCATGAATGCAAAATACTGAATTTCTGCTCAGTGAACAAACAAACCAGTTTTGATGCATTTCCTGTTTTTCATTCTCATGTAGGAACTGTTGACAGTATATCAACAAAGGATTTTGTCATCTTTCTGAGGAAAATCAAAATCCTTTATTTGAACTGGTCCACATTTGACAACTTCGCATTGCTGTTGGTCAGTCAGTGTTTCTGGTCAAGACACTGAGTCATCTGGAGGAATATGAGTGCTAGTATTGATTACCACCTCTGCTGCGCTAAAATGTAATGTAGACAATTCTGGAGATCTTTTGTTCTCACAGCAAAACAAACTTCCCCCACTGTTTGTGTTCATTCTTTTAAGCTGGAACAGTATGTCTGAGTAATAATCCAATTGTCACTGTATTTTGAGTCAGTTCAAATTTGAGTAATCTGTAAAAGCAAGAACAAGTCAATGTTACACACCCGTGGAGCAGAAAGAGGGCAACAGCCTCATTTCTTTTCATGCTTTTCAACATTCTGATTTCTCTCCATTGTCTAAACAACTGATGCCGTTCCAGACAGCTAGTAAATGGTGTGGAAACATTTTCAAAATTTTATAAATAGTGTTTTGGGTTAAAATTGTTATGTAATGGTTTGACTACTGTGACTGGGATGTCATGGGAGAAACACCAGTGGCATCAGATACATTGCAACTTTTTCACCTGACAACTTAGCTGTGTCCAGTTCTTTTGGATGCTCACCAATTCTTAGTTGGTGAAATTTACCAAGATTTCTGTTTTGGATTTCTTTTCCTTAGGTTCTTGGCTGCCAGAATACATAGTTGTGTTCAAGGGTCCTGACTAGATAGCTAGCATGTTACAGTATTTTTATTTTTTATTTTTTATTTTTTTTTTGTGTTAGACACTAAAAGAAAGTGTTTAGTTTTCCCCCCAGCCAACCACTTGTGGCCTGTAGAGGGAATTAATAGCTCCCCAAGAGAGAAGATATGGAGTTTTTTTTTACATGCTTGTTTTACCATTGGGCAGCATGGTGGTCTGGTGGTGTCGCAGTTACATAGCTCCAGGGACCTGTAGGTTGTGGGTTCGATTCCCGCTCCGGGTGACTGTCTGTGAGGAGTTTGGTGTCTTCTCCCAGTGTCCGCGTGGGTTTCCTCTGGGTGCTCTGGTTTCCTCCCACAGTCCAAAAACACACGTTGGTAAGAGGACTGTCGACTCAAAAGTGTCCGTAGGTGTGAGTGAATGTGTTAGTGTGTGTGTGTTCCCGCCTTGCGTCCAATGATTCCAGGTAGGTTCTGGACCCATCGCGACCCTGAACTGGATAAGCGCTTACAGATAATGAATGAAGGAATGTTTTACCATTGACTGCAAGTGCAGATATCTGGAGTATAGCAGAGTTGGGCAAGCTAGATTGCAACCTCATAAGGTATTTTACAAATTTCAATTACAACTTTTTTCAAATTTGTAATTTGATAATAATTGAAATAAATTAACCTATGGAGAAAGGCCAGGGACCAGAGAGAATATAGTAGGATGAGAAAAGCAGATGAGGTGTGTAACCCTGCTCCTGAAAGCCTGTCATGCAAAGTTAAGCTCCAACTGTTATCTTACCCACCTGATCCAGTTAATCAGGTTCTTCAGGAGCATCAGAATATTGAAATCAGGCCTGGTGATTAGGTTTGGAACTAAAATGGAATCGCTATAAATAGTTTTTGACGCTCAGTAGGAGGTTAGGTTTGCAGGAGCAGGGTTGAGCACCCCTGCATAGGCTCATAAATGAACCTCATTAGTCCACTGTGAAATAAAACTGCTTCGGGGAATTTACATTACTGTATTTTCACTCCTGTATGTCCTTCCACTATTCACATCAGTCCATCTCTCCACGTCACAAATTGGGTATTACTTTCTAATATGGAATATTAAAGGGGACATAAGAGGGAGAAAAAAACTCTTTATCAGTGTATATATTCATTCATTTGGGGACCTGTGCCTCTGCCAATCCCCACACAATGTGAAAGATATAAACAGAGTTTCTTGTGACCTGCTAAATGCTAAAAACACGGAACAAAAAATGTTCTAATGTTGTGGTACGTCTTAAGAAAATGGAAATAAGAAAACTGATTAATATGATGAAAATCATAACTGAACAAAGAAAACCAAGTAAAAATTCAGAGCTTATGCTCCTTGCTTCTCACTCATGGACTCTCACAGTGAGCTGAGCTGTGGCTCTTTCTCATTTAGAGGAACAGATGCTGAAACCTGTTGTTTTAATCAGGCTACAGAAGAAAAAAAACCTGGCACTGAACTGAGGAGTGGCACTGCATTTTTCATTCATTTATGTTTTGTGTTTGTGATCCAGTACCTATCTTCCAGCTGATATGAGTATCTAACCTCACCAATATTGAATGATATCGATACAGCAGTATTCCAGCATCTAGTGTAAAACAAAACAGTGGGGGCATAAGGAGAGATAAACTCTTGATTAGGGCGTGTTTACACTTGGCAGTTTTGATTTGATTAAAATAAACCCACTGTGTTTCAATAAAACAAGAACTTTTGTGCACCAAATATGTGGAGTTCCATAAAACACAGACCGATTCGACTCACTACCTCAGTTAAACCAGAGTACAACATATTTCTGAAAGCTGGGAGATATTATTCCATGTATTCATTCACCTAAGGTGTATTAAAGGTGTGAGCCTTGTTTGCACCTTTGGGTCTGTTCTCACATGTGTGTGAAATTTCTGTTTTGGTCTAGACTAGAGAGACTGTTACATACCCTTGATATCAGAAGAAAAGTTGGATAAGAAAGTTTCTTAAAACATTTATTCAGATAACATAAATATAACCCTGCATGTGAATTCTGCTACTTTCTGGTGTATCAGTTGTGTATGCACAGACTTTCACTTTCACAGATGCACTGTAGACTTTCCATAGAAAAGCAGATTACAGTGGTCACAGTGCTCAATGCTAAGTGAAAACTAGTGTTCTATAAAGCCTCTGCCCTCAGCACTGGGTTGCAGAGAAATGAAATTGAGTCTTGAGGACAACAGGGATAATATGGAATGGCGTTTTGATCCAGAATAAATATTTTTGTGGTTGAATCCTATTAAATTTTCACAGGAATCTTCAGTATGTGAGTGTCTGTAAATCCTGCCCAGAACAGTAGAATCTGTAACTGCAGCCAAGGGGGTATAAACATCTTACTGATAGTATTCATTTAAGAGGTGTTGGATGAGCAGGTGTTGACAGACATTTAGACATATATAGTATACATACATTCTTACCCCTCTGTTTTCTGTAAGTAATATGGGGTATATCAGGTTCTCTACTGCAGTGAAGACCTGTCTCCCATCTCCCTGAGCAGTCAAGTTGTCAGTTTGATTTTCCCCAGTGAGCTACAGTTGTCCGTCTCTGTGACAGTGCACTGACTAATTCTTAATTATGATGCCAGTGCTTTGACTGACAGTTTACAATCCTTTAGATCAGCACAGTCAGCAGTCACTCCATTTTTTTTTATTCTTGAAATGAGGCCACGTCTTTGATTCAGCCTTTCAGTTGGCCTCAATTTTTTAAAAATACAGATTGTAATAGTTAATATAGGTTTCCTGGTTATTTATTTATTTATTTATTTTGCATTTATATGTAACCATAAGTGATGGGTAAAAATTGCTTCATCAGAATATCTTTTTATCATTTTCAAAGCAAAGCAATTTACAGAATTCTTTCTCTTTTTTTTAAAGGAAATGCCACATTTCAGGCTTCAAACATAAAGATATAAAATTTTTATTTTTTGTGAAGAATCAACAACAAGTGGCACACAATCGTGAAGTGGAATGAAATTTATTGGATGTGTGAAACTTTTTTAACAAATAAAAAACTGAAAAGTGGGGCGTGCAATATTATTCGGCCCCCTTGCGTTAATACTTTGTAGCGCCACTTTTTGCTGCAATTACAGCTGCAAGTCGCTTGGAGTATGTTTCTATCAGTTTTGCACATCGAGAGACTGAAATTCTTGCCCATTCTTCCTTGCAAAACAGCTTGAGGTTCTATAGAGAGCATTTGTGAACAGCAGTCTTCAGCTCTTTCCACAGATTCTCGATTGGATTCAGGTCTGGACTTTGACTTGGCCATTCCAACACCTGGATATGTTTATTTATGAACCATTCCATTGTAGATTTGACTTTATGTTTTGGATCATTGTCTTGTTGGAAGATAAATCTCCGTCCCAGTCTCAGGTCTCTTGCAGACTCCAACAGGTTTTCTTCCAGAATTGTCCTGTATTTGGCCATATCCATCTTTCCATCAAGTTTGACCATCTTCCCTGTCCCTGCTGACGAACAGCAGGCCCAAACCATGATGCTGCCACCACCATGTTTGACAGTGGGAATGGTGTGTTCAGGGTGATGAGCTGTGTTGCGTTTACGCCAAACATATCGTTTTGCATTGTTGCATTGGTTTTGGTTTCATCTGACCAGAGCACCTTCTTCCACATGTTTGGTGTGTCTCCCAGGTGGCTTGTGGCAAACTTTAAACGAGACTTTTTATGGATATCTTTGAGAAATGGCTTTCCTCTTGCCACTCTTCCAAAAAGGCCAGATTTGCTCCTTGGCATGTTTAAAGCTTGGGAAATCTTTTTGTATCCAAATCCAGCTTTAAACATCTCCACAACAGTATCTCGGACCTGCCTGGTGTGTTCCTTGGTCTTCATGATGCTCTCTGCGCTTTGAACAGTACCCTGAAACTATCACAGAGCAGGTGCATTTATACAGAGACTTGATTACAGTCATTTGGGACAACATTGGATCATTCAGAGATCCTCACTGAACTTCTGGAGTGAGTTTGCTGCACTGAAAGTAAAGGGGCTGAATAATAGCACGCCCCACTTTTCAGTTTTTTATTTGTTAAAAAAGTTTGACACATCCAATAAATTTTATTCCACTTCACGATTGTGTCCCACTTGTTGATTCTTCACAAAAAAATTTAATTTTATATCTTTATGTTTGAAGCCTGAAATGTGGCAAAAGGTTGAAAAGTTCAAGGGGGCCTAATGAAAACTGACATATTTTTACACACTTACACTGTCACCATAGGCCCAGTACTGTCACTCGTTTCTCACAAAACCTTACGTTATTACTACTATTTAGACACATCACCATGTGGGGGTGGTTGAACATAAACAACAGGGAAATTACTTATTTTTCATCTACATCCGAAACCACGGTGTGTTTAGTGCTCTTTCTTTGTGCAGCAGAGTCTCTTGTCTCTCAGGTGTCAAGGTTTTCTAACGAAATAATACCAATTATTACATGATCAGTGCTAAAAGAACATTCTAATTAGATTTTTTAAAGTTCATGTTAAGGAAGTGTTTTTTGAACTCAGATTACTTGTGGTCTCATGAATTATCAAATGCCAGGTGAGTCATATGAGTTTGGTTTCTGTATAATTCACCCAATATAAATGTAAATGCCTTCAACATTAAAAATAAGAGAATGAGTTTCTGCATTTCAACTTTATATAATGTGTTTCCAAACAAATTCAATGTGCAGGAGTATGAAGTTCAGCCAGTAATAGATGTTACTGTCCAAATACTCATATACTCAAATGCTCCTGCATGGGAAGAATTGTTTTTTCTTCCACCAAATGACAGGCTCTAGACACATTTTAAAGCCAACTGATTTGCCTTGAATCAGGAGCTAATTTGGCCTCATCGGGAAGAAAAGCTTGTTGGTGAGAAAGAGTTCAGAACTCTTAAACATTTGCTGTGCAGCAAGTGCCAAGTTCTAAATGCTCACCTTATTGAGTGACAGCACAATTTCTTAACACTTTAGAATACTTGCTGAAAAAAGATGCTAAGGTCAGTGTAAGAAATGCAATTAGACTCCGTTGAGTTCTCTGTGCTGTGTCCTCTAGGTTGTGTTATCTGCTATGTTCCCTTTGCTTCTGTTGTCTGTGTTCTCACTGCTGTGTACTTTGCTGTGATTAGTCTTGAGTGTTTCTCTGCTACATTCTCTGCACTTTGTTCTGTTTGAAGTGCTCTCAGCTGTGTTCCCTCTGCCTGGTTCTCACTACTGTGTTTCTATTCTTTCTGCTGCTGTATTTCTAGTTTGTGTTCTCATTGCTGTTATGTTCTCTTTGCTGCATTTGCTGCTTTTGCCTGTCTGCTGTTTCCTCTGCTAGGTTTTCTATCTTCAATCTGCCAGGCACAGAGGAGCTGTGTCTGCTTTCTCTGCTGAGGTTGGAGAGGTTGGAGACAAGAAGACCAGGTGAATATGCAGATAACGGGATTACAACCTGTCCACATTCACAATCACAGCTGAACACGGCTCATGTGTGTCTGCTCTAATCTGGACAGTGAAGACCTGTCCTCCTCATACTCCGTGGCAGACGGGAACCGTTGTGAGAGAAAAGCCCCACAGATGTACAGGTGTAATGAGACTGGTTTATCTGCTGTGATTCTGACAGTAAAGGCTATATGCACTAGCTTTTAGAATATTTAAATGCAGATTACGAACCATGCTTGAAAAAGCCAAAATCTCCCTCTGTGAGAAACTGTAGTGATCTTTAAGAATTGCTTCGTAATGCTGAAATTTAATCTAAAAAATTGCTTAATAAAAGACATATTAACATAAGACCACATTACATGTGTATACTTCATGTTTCTGACCATGTGGTCTAATTATAGCTTTGATTAAGGTTTCCTCTTCATATGTATTCTGTGTTACTCCTCCTTTCCGAGGTGTTTCTAGTCTAAACAGCTGGAGGACCCCAAAACAGATTTAGGGAGAACACATCAAACTCCTCACAAAGAGTTTCTCAAGGCAGGGTTTGACTCCACAACCCCAGGATTCTGGAGTTGTGTGACAGCAACCCTTCCTGTTAGGCCAACATTTTTAGCCAGAATAACGTCCCTGTGTTCTTGGTTTATAACAGACATGTTTTTATGTGCAAACTGCTTTGCTTCCTATAGGTCCTTGTGTACTGAGGCGTTCTAACAAGGCGTAAAAACAGTTAGGTTAACCTCATTTGAAAATGATTTGCCACTCCTAACAGTATTGGTGGAATGAAGAGCTACATGTGGAAATGAGTTTCTAGAGAGTGGATAGTAGTTTCTTAATAAATGATCTGTCATGTCATGGAACGTGAAATTCCTTAGAAATAGTTCTGTGAAACTTCACCCAGACACAGGAGCATCAACTGTAAAGTGCCTCTGAGATATCTATTGATTTTGACATGCGTTTCCACCCACCTGCTCTTCAGTGTACCATGTGCAGATTTTCTTTTAGACAGTATTTCTCTGAGGCAATTCAGTGTTGTTTTGTATTTTTTTATTTTGCCATTCATCCTGAGTTGTGTCCAAAATGAAGACCCCCATAATGTATGTTTTTTTCTTATAATGTTAAATAAAGTCAATGCAGGGAGACTTTTTTGTTACGCAAGCATTTAATTACTTACACTCTAGAGCCACACTGCATGAACTTAAAGTCCACAAAACTCAATGTCATGAGCTGACTACAGTAATAACAATAATAATAATAATACAGATAGAACAGTTATAAAGCATTTTTGTGTGATTTATAATTGTAATTAAATATTCCAACGTTCTTCTACTCATTTATCATTTTATGGTAACTGTTCTGTAGTATT
Source organism: Hoplias malabaricus (assembly GCF_029633855.1). NCBI lineage: Eukaryota > Metazoa > Chordata > Actinopteri > Characiformes > Erythrinidae > Hoplias > Hoplias malabaricus. The sequence goes on from NC_089803.1 coordinate 38,216,705, forward strand.
ATCATACACTAACATCAAAATCACCTTATTTTAATTGTCAAAACCATAACTCACATATTCTTTTGGATACAATATTATCCCCAAGGACAGAACAAATCGATGCACATGCTTTTGCAGCACTTTTTCCTTAATGGAACTCATAACAAATTCAGTGATGAATAGGGTGGTGTCAGCTAAAGTGGGCCATCGGGTAAAATGGGCCAGATAAGGTTAGAGCGTCATATCTCATTAAAATTTAATAGCCAATCACAATAACTTATCTTGCACGGTTGCTACAACACTTGTTAACACACACTGGTCTAAGTTTGCTAAGATGGGTGGGACAAGGTTAGTCTGGTAAGTGAGCCTGACAGTTTCACTCCTCATTAATAAGGATAAGCTTACCAACAAAGACAAATATTCATGAACACAGCATTGACTGACACTTTCATATGAAAATTTTAACTTTTAAAACTTTTAATTTTAAATTTTTGTGAAAGATAGTCATCTGGCTTAACTAGCTAGCTACAATGGGCCACAATTGGCTGTATGTGGCTGCAAGGGCCACGTACACCCATACCCGTACACAAATGTTACACAGAAATAAGAAGTTTATATTTGGTTATAGTTCAATTAAAAACATGTACGTCCATTTTTTGTGGATTATTAGTTTACTACATTATTTGAACACAGCAGATGTCCTTCACATTGTGTGAAAATATCATGATGAATGGACTGATAGAAATGCTCCAAAATTACTTGGAATAAAATCTTATTACTTTGACTTCCATTGGAATTAAGTTTTTAATTGGCCAGCAACAATATATAGATGCACTTGCTAGCCACTTAATTAAAACGATCTCTTAGTTTCTACACTCATCATCCGTTTTATGTGCACCTACATTCTTCTTGTTCGCCATTTTAAAATAACTTCATTTTTTAGGTACATTTAAAAAAAAAAAAAAAAAAGTCTTCATGTTTAATACTATGCAACACTTATTTGAAGTTTGAATTACAATTATATCTTACACAAGGCTTCAAATCTCGTTTAAACACCTAATAAAACATATTTATGTAAAATAATATTTAATAAACTTAAAATGCTAACAAAGTACAACGAACACCAATGAAAACAGTCTGCATCAGTGTGGAGCCAGAGTGCAGTGGACCTGTGTTCTCTAGAGTGATTGAGCACCCTCAAACTTTACTGATACCCCTTGATTTTGGACTTGTTTAGCACGTGTCGAAATTTTGATTCCATTACTGTCATGTCACAGTCAATTAACACTTGTTAAATTTTTATTTTCCTACATTTGTCTAATTGTGCTGACATTTTTTGAAGAATGGCTCAGTGTTAAATCTCCAGAATTTGGAATAAAATAGCGAAACCTACATTAAGAACAGTTCCCATGAACTCACCATTTGAGAGGCTAAATGTAACTGTGCTTAATGGGGGATTTTGGGAAGTTTTCAGAGGGGCACTTACTCCCTTATACCCTTGCAGTTTGCATCAGTTCTAGTTTTACATGTAGGAATCTATTCAGACTCAAAGCATGTAAATGTAAGCCATTAAACCCATAAAAGGCCCTTTAATGTATCCTTTGACTCTTAGCTCAGGGATGAAAATAGAGTGCGGCAGATGGTGGAGCCATGGCACTGTTTCAGCATGAGAGACCAGGCTGCACCCACGCAATACCCACTGTGCCATGAGAGAAGGCCTGGCTCTGCAGGCAGAAATATTAAAAAATATACCCACAAACACACTTCCCATAGCCGCTCAGTTTGAATCTTCAGTTTCTATAAAGGAGAGCAAAGCACAAGCCAGAGCTGAATCACTTCACAAGCACCTCGGAGGATTTATAGATTATAGGTATTATGCTGCAGAATGAAATGTAGGCCTAGTTTCTAAGTATAGCACCAAATAAAAAAAATAATAAAAAAAAAACTTTTAATGCTCCATCCAGGATGATCCAGATTACAGCCAAGCTGAGTTTTTGGCACAAGCCAAAACCACAAAATCCACAGTGTTGAGACTTCATCCAATCACTGATCATAATGATTAAAGTGAGGAGAGAGCCTTTGGTTTTACATTTCAGATTATTTCAGATTTAAAAACATCAACAAAATTCATACTATTTATTACAGAATGGTCTGATGATAAATGATAGATGAGCATGTGTTTGGCAAATAGCATATTAAAGCAGGTATGTTCTACTCCTTTTCTCCCCCATGTTAACACAGTTCTCTGGGGTATGTGATAGACTTAGGTCAAACCACAAGGATCAAACAACACATCAGCATTCTTTCTTTGTTTAACCAGCCCTGGTCAGAATGACCAGTTTCAGTTTCAGTCTTTGTTCTGTTTGAAGTCTTCAGTTTCAGTCTTTTCCTTTAAATGAGAATGAGTCACAGCTCAGCTCAGCACGAGAGTCCAGGAGTGAGGAGTGAGGAGCAGAAGCTCAGAAGCTATTTAATCAGTACTCTTGTTTCTCTGTGATTATTGTGTTTGTTTTGCTCCATTTAACCTTGCCTTCGTGCTCTCACATAAACACTAGTCCAGTGCTATGATTGGAGAGGCTCAGACGAGGAGGTGCTCTGTGTGAGTAGCAGCACAATATTAGAACTCCTCATTTCATCCCATGATTTCTGACAGTGTGTGGGTTGGTAAGCACTACAGATCCCCAAATTAATCTGCTAATGCACTGGAAAAATATGTCATCATTTGTACCCTGTAAGCGCCACTGCAGTTCTGCAGGTTACAGAATACATAGATAGATATGGATCAATGTGTGTATGGAGAATGAAGGCGGGCGTTTAAAATACACGTAGAGATCATTTTTCCTTTCAGTGTCAGTAGATCTTTGTGTGATCAGTGTGGAATGAGACCCCTGCATTAAAATGAGTGAAATGACTATTTCTCTGACTTCGGTACAAGGCCTTGATGTGATCAGCAGAATGAAGGTGTCACTTTGTGTTTGATCACTGCTCTGTCTACTGTCTCCCTCTATCAGGAGCTGGAGATGAAATGGACAAAATAAGACCACCTACCATCACCAAGGGAGAACATGAATCATCACAGACACGACTCATGAAGACATATGCGAAATTGTAGCCAATATTTTCATAGGAGGAACAGGGAAGCATTGTAGTTTGTTTTTGTCTCAGCTTCTATGACTCACTGTTTGTGTTATACAGCTCAAACTTTTATTTAGGATACACCTTGTTTGTAGACACCTCTTATAATGAACAAATTCCACCGTATTTTAGGGTGCACCCACTGTGAACCCTGATGTTAAAGTGTGCAAACACAGCTTGATCCTCAGCAAAGCTGCCCATGAGCATAATATCACCACGCTCAATGCCAAATGTGGGTTAGAAGGGTATAAAGCCTCCTAGCACTGGGCTGTGGAGCAGTGGAACTTCATTCTCAAGAGTGACGGATAAACATCCAACACATTTGGGATGAGATGAAGTAATGTTTTCGAGTACCCGAGCTTATGGCAGAATGCCTCACAGCAATGTACAAAACATTGAGTGTAAAGCCAAAAAGATTAGAGGCTGTTGCTGCAGCAAAAGTTACAGAAGTCCCATATTAATATCCTTGATTTAATTTCACCAACTTTTGGCCATAGACTGTACATACATTTTTCTTTTACCAATAGCAATAGAGAAGGAATCTAATGCTGAATCTACAAGATGAGTACTTTTTCATTTGCAATATGTTCTGTAGATATGGCCTCCCTACTATCAGTATTACAGGGATTAATTCAGGTACCGTGAGTAAACACCACCTAGTAGTGTCCAGTACTGACACTTATATATGAACATCCCAGCAATTATGGTCAGTTGCTGTAATTTTATTAATATTTCTAATATAGCATGGTTTCTGTTTCTAGAATTTGAGCTGTAAATTCTGTATTTCGATATAGAAAAGTTCATCAAATATGTCGGCATGTTGGCCCAATAGGCAGCGTGACTGTTACACCGCTCCAGGGTCCTCTGTCTATCCTCACCTTGGGTAACTTTCTGTGAAGAGTTCTCTTTGTGTCTGTGTGGGTTTCCTCTGAGTGGTCCAGTTTCCTCCCACAATTCAAAAACACAGAAATGGAGAAAGAGTCCATAGGTGTGTGTGTGTGATGTCCTGTGATGAACTGGCGCACCAGGGTGTGTTCCTGCCTTGCAGCCTGTGACTCTGGGCCCACCCGTGACCCTGAACAGATTAAGGTTGTTACAGAAAATGAATGAATGAATAAATGAATGAATACACCACATATTTTTCCTTCTTGATGTGGTCAGAAAGCTATATCACTACAGTAAAAGTGCTGTAAAATATAGTACAGCATGATGTTTAAAAGAAAAATAATTAATGAATGATATAGAATTTCTCTAAAGCATTTAAAGCTGCATTATATATGAAAGGTGCTATACACATAAAGATTATTATTAGTATTAATGTACATTGCTAGTAATGTACTGGTGGGTAGCTGCTGGTTACTGCTGCTAATGCTAACTAGTACTCAGATCTAGACTGTATTTTGTTTGTTATAAAAACATGCCATTGTTTAAACTGTCATTTTCAAAAACAAGATGGCGCACCCTCAGCTCATTTTTGATGGGTAAAACTTAGGGGTACATCATACCTGACTAATCTGTTCCCTAGTCTTTCTCTTGACAGCTGACATATGTACTTACTTATACATGCAAAATTTGTGTCCTATAAGAGCTACTGTAATGATCTGTGTGTGGAAAGACTGACTCAGTCTCTCCAGCTGTTACTTAACTCTGAAGTAGATTCTGTCAAGGGCACAGAAAAGCCCTACAACCTCTATAATCCTACACCAAAACCTCTCCAGCTGTACTCAGCTTCACCTGTCCTCCAGCATCTTAGCCTACTTTACGCCTACCTGATAATTCTGAAATTCCAGATGACTGTAACATCTCACTGCTCTTCCAGAATATTCAGCCATGTGGGCCCAGAGCGTTTCTAAAGAGTGGAGTCAGTCTGCCACAGGCACTTTGAGAGTCATAAGTCAGAGAGATAGTCCATGTTGTGGTCCATTGAGTTGTGCAATGATTCCAAGCTAACGGTTGACGGTATTCATGCCTGAAATAACCTGCCTGTGAGTGCGTGACGCCTTTTTCTCAGCTCGGTTCCCTCCTGCTACGGCAGACTCGTCTGTGTCAGAGTCCTCCATCTGGTGTGGAGCGTTGCCTCCAATCCTGAAATGTCTCTCAAATCACACCTAGTCCGAGCCACATTCACAGCTTTTCCCCCTGACACAGCAGGTCTGGCGAGGAGTTTGAAAAACAGCCTTTATGTTTTTTAATCACAGAATTAATTTTAAACAGGGTAATAAACAAAACACCAAGCCATGAGTTAAGTTTGACATTAGAAAAACAGCCATTAGTTTAGTGGGAATAATTTACAGCATATAAATATATAATAACAGTATTTATAATATTTATTATTATACAGTAATAAATTACCTAGTAATTCAATTTGCTGGTGTTCAAGATATACTGTGACATTCAGCCCAAATGGTGTAAGAGCTGTGAACTCTTGCATATTCCCTCAGTGTGTTTGAGGCAGGCATGTTGAAATTTAACCAATGACATAATGTCCATTCTGACCACGGAAGAAGTTCCCATGACTGAATGAAGGCTGCTTTGCCGTTATATCAAGTACTTAATTTGAAATTTTTTAAAAGACAGAAATTACCCAGGATAGTGCTACTATTTATAAAATGAACACTGCACAGCAAATTCACCGGTGTTAAATCAACACAATTAGTGTTACATTAACACGGTTAGTGCAATAATATAACACTCTCACTAATAGTGTTGATTTAACACTGGAGAATTTGTTCTGTGAAGAGAACACTACTTTCATTTCCGTTGTATAATAACATGTTAAAATGTATATAAAAAAGTAATTGTAATAGGCTATTAGTTTTTAAAGGCATGTGCATAAAATAAATCCTGCAAAGACGAATGAAATATATCAGTGGATAGGGGGAGAAATAATATAATCTTTCATTCATTCATCCATCCATGTTCTGTAACTGTTCCTTACTGTTGAGGGTCTTGATGGGTCCAGAGCCTATCAATTATCGGGTACCACACACTCACACATTCACTCACACACTTACCCCATGGGCAATTTCACACAACCAATCCACCTGCTAACATGTGACCATAGGAAGAAAATGAAACACCCAGAGGAAACCCACACCAATACACCAAAATCCTCACAGATCTGTGGTGTGCTTTGGACATACAATCCCAGGACCATGGGGCTGTGTGACAGTGACACTACCTGTAGCACCACTGTGCCACCCATTAATGTAACCATGGTAGTAATAAATAATTTTTTGATGCATTTATTTGATTTGATTTGATTTATATGATTTCTCACTCATTGAGGCCTAGCTGGAAATAATCATTTGTCATTAGAACTAACAGCATCTTCTGTTTTCAGGCCCTTTACCAAGTGTCAGAACTAGTGGTCAATTGGATCTAGACATGTAGCCAGTAGGGGGCACTCATACTATTCTGAGCTTTAGGGAAAACAGAAGGCTGTGAGTACATGTGGATGTCAGCTATCAGAAGATGAACTGCATGAGGTAAATATCAAGGTCATGATGTGATTGGGGATGCTCAACCAAATCAGACAGATTTTACATATATTAAAAGGTATTAAAATATGGGCCAGTAGTTTTAGGTCAGCTGCAGAGACTGGCCGAGGTGATATTTGAAGTGAAATAGAGCTCAGAGTGTGTTTGGAGCAGCAGAATTTATTTTTCTTTCTAGAAGATATACACCCAAGGCTCCTGACCCATGAGCCATGCTCCCCTACTGACTTGACTTGCACTGCTATATATCAACACCCATGGAGAGACTCCATTCCTGTCTTTCACACAGATGCCATATGCTTGTCTTTCTTCAGTATTGTCAGGTTGCCAGACACATGCCTGGCCTGGCCTACTTTTCTATCTCATTCCCTCTCACCCTGAAGACCTCTGAAGGCAATCCCTCCGTTTCCCTACCAATCTCATCACTTCATCCCTCTCCCTCCATCTCTCCCCTCATCATTCCATCTCTGTGTCTATTTTGCTTGCAGCTGTCTCAGCGCAATGTGGCTGACTTAGGCCTGCCACTCTTCTCCTCTCCCATGAGTCTTTGGGGCAGTGCCCACTTTCTTTCCCAGACAGCAGCATTTGCATAACCATAAATCACCCACCATAGTGACACAGTGCACAACAAGGCTCCTGAGGACTGCCAGGCCGGCCAACTGCCAGCTCTCTTTCTTTTTCTCTCTCTCGCTCTAGGTGATAGAACATATGGAGGATGTTCTAGAATGAACCCAGATGCTATTCCCAAATTGCAGAATCATCCATTCTCAGAAATTCTAGAATTCCACAGATTGACACCTTGACCACGAGTTAATGTCCTACAACATCAAACACACAAGGCGGTGGGATTCCGAACAAGGGGCATACTTTTTTTTTTTGACCCAAACTGAGTCTAAACTAAAAATAAAATGCATTGGTGCATCATGAGATTAACTTCAAGACACAAAATGAAAATCTCTGCTCAAAGTAACCACAGTAGTTGAGCTCTATGAAATAAATAAATATGGAAAAATAAGATACAATAGCAGTATAAAAATGTGCATTTTGAAGGATTAATATTTTTAGGTGTTTTTCCAAGCCTGATTACTTGGAGATGGCCTGAAGATCAACGTCTGTTCATGTTACAGGTAGTGGTCTTAAAAATGTTAATGGTGTAGGGGCAGTAGCCAACCTTCTAAACTAATTAACACAGGGACATGTATTCAGTCAGGCAGGGTGTCCAGGCTCTGTAAAAGACAGCTGTTCTTTTTCTGTGATCATCTTCGCTTAAATAAAGTTTCCCTCCTCTGGAATTTTGTAATAAGGCCTCATTTTGCCTCAGCAACTTTCTTCAGAAATGTGGTGTATAGCGTAGAAGATGAATTATGAGTGAAATAAGCAGTCAGTGAGCATTTCCGCTTTGAAACTGCAGTGTTGGAATGTCTCAAATGGGTGAATTCAGCCAGACAGGGTTTCATACATCATAAACACCAACAAACCCTGAGCAAATGTGGGGTGGGGCTTTCGAGTCAAATGGGTCATTTTGATGAACGGTGATTCGATTTTAGGGATTTAAATATGGACTGAACTTTAACTTATATCATATTTTTGGGTGCTATACACCAGAACTCGACTTTATTGCGAAACGTAGGGAGAGCAGAAAGAAAAACGGGACTGCGATAGGCGTACGTGACCGGGCGTATGGACAGAGTAATGCGCCCAGAAGTAGTTCCAGGAAAATTCAGAAATTGACTCGCGAACAGGAACTCTGCGAGCGATAAACATTAGTGACAAAACTATTGATTGCAGGCTTCATATTTACAGCCGCGTAGAGGGGCAAATATAGTGGAATATATTACTCTGCACTGACAGAAATAAACCATTCACTGTCCCATTACTGCGAGATGGATGTCCCCCGGGCTGTTAAACTTTCACAGGTGGCTAAAACAGGCAGATTAAACTTGGCTGGCTGCAGTGTGTTTAAAATGTGGGAAGCGCGACGCGGGCCGTGAAAGTGAAAGGGCGGAATAAAATACTGCTCCAATAGCTCCAGCTATCATAAATTACGCTGAGGAAAGAAATTGAAATTTGTTGGTCACGTGAATGATCTAAAATAGATTTTCCCCCTCGCAGTAAAGTACTGGCCCTAATCTCCATCTGACAGTAATCTGCGCTGGATTAGAATAAAACCACTTCAAGATTTGCATGAAACAGAGAGAGAGAGAGAGAGAGAGAGAGAGAGAGAGAGAGAGAGAGCCGCTAAACCTAAACAGCCCTCCAGCTCGTAGCTCTCTTTAGTGTTTCTTCGCCTCGCAGCCACCGTTTATTTCTCCTTTTCAGTCGGTTAGCCTCCGTCTCGGCGCTCTCCGACTCTTAGGAAAGGGGAGGAGAAAAGAGGACTCTCCCTCTCTCTCTCTCTCCCTCTCCCTCTCTCTCAGTGAGTGCTGGCTTGTGGTGGGTGTTGTAGTCAGTTAGCCCGAGCGGAACGTTAGCAGCAACCACAGGAGCTTCGCGCTGCCAAGGCAACCCCCCCGCGCGCACACACCTGGCCGCGTCACGTGACCCCGCTTCTACCTGGGCGTGGATGGTGAGACGACGGTTACTTTCCCTCCACATTGCTGTCAGTCAGTCAGTCTTTGTACAAACATTCCGCGGCGCCTGTCTTCTCCACAGCGTGCGCTCTCTATCTTTCTCTCGCTCCTCGGACGAGACGAAACGAGCCCGTTCGCACAAACTAAGATGTGAACTTTTCCGAATAGCTCCGCTTTGGGGATATATCGCTCACCCTGGGTGTGTTGTTCTCCTTCGGAGGAACCGAGATCTGAAATCTGACTGAGCTACTCACTCCGCTTCTGCCAAGGTGAGTGGGGCGTCTCTCTCTCTCTCTCTCTCTCTCTCTCTCTCTCTCTCTCTCTCTCTCTCTCTCTCTGTGTGTGTTTATATCTGAATGAAGAAGTTGTAGGCACGGCCGGCTTCTCCTCGCTGTGGTCGACCAAAATACAAGCTGTGCTCGCCGAGGCAGTAACAGTTAAAGCGAACAGGCTTTCCCTATTTCAGGCATTTCCTCGCGACCATTCTCAAAGCCCCTTGAACACACACAAACAGAGGCGGTCTCACTCTCAGTCCACAGCTGGGTCGTGGACCTCCCGCCCTTCCAGACCTCCTCCGCATGCGTCTCGTTTTCATTCAGCCAAAGTTTGTTTCACGGCTGAGAGTTGAGCGTTCTGGATGTGGTCTACGCTGCTCTGGGAAACGTGAGACTCAACGGTTAACGCATGCATGAATAGTAAAATGTGCCTGAGCACGAAAAGTTCGTTTGACCCGTACAGTCATTTCATCATGCGTCAGTTTTTCAGTGATTTGAATAAAGTTCCAGAAAGAGTTCTACACACTTCAGAGAGAAGCGCACTCAGCCCCCTTTACACCCCGCCCCAACCACATTCGAGGAGAAACTTTTTAAAGTTTATGGAATTGAAATGTTTTAGAAAGAAAGGTTAAACTGGTAACAGTTATATTACATTATATCAGTTCTTGAAGCCTGTTCAAGTTTCTCCACATGTAAACAGGGTTCTTTAATGAAGTACACATGTACCTAGGAATGCACTGTAATGTGTTGTTGCAAAACTGACAATGCGTCAGTGCATCCACAATGCAGACCACATCATGGAACTGGCTTGTAGGTCATTGAGTGCTATTACTCATCACAGTAAGTCAACTATGAACTAACCTTCAATCAGCAACTTTAAGGGTTGTGAATGTCTGTTAGTTTGTTTAAATAAGAGCCGTCCATGAGGCAGTGCATAGTTTACCAGCTCATCTTTTACTAAAAGAACAGCACCACTACCCAGACATCACTGAATTTGTTCCTCAAGACGGTAAATAAGCAAGTATTGCTCTGCACTTGAATCAGCGCTGTGAAAATCAGCTGTTATTTCTAGCCCTCTGTCTTGTGTAGCTGATGACCCATCTCCATCATCTCCCTTTAAAACCTCCTCCCTCTCCAGTAAGTTGTTTTTTTTTCCTCATCACTCAAAGCCAGTCCAGTGTATATTACTGTACTGTATGCCGTAGGTTAACTACAAACCTGGAATCCTAGGCTAAGTTGTTGGACACGTGAAGAAATTGAACTTCAAAACAAGCTCTCAGATAAAACAGGGCTCTTACGTAGAGGACTAAACGTACTCATGCCTGTTTAGAAACTACTCCACAAGGGTGTGCTATTCAGCCCTTTGCATCAACGACACAATTGCCTAGTCCCAAATGCTGTATGTGCACAAAGCTGCTGCAGGGATTTAACGCGTCTCATTTCTCATGTTCACGATCAAACGGGTGCTCATAAGTGCCCTCTACGTGCCCTTACAGCGGCCTTCGGTGAGGTCTGCCAGGATGCGGACTCAGCAGTGCCTTATTACCCAAAATCCTTGAAATACAAGTGAGGACCGTTGATGGACGGTTTTGTTTACGACTCTCTGTCCGACATGACAAAGTGAAAGGTGTTCAGACGGGAGCATGAATGCATTTTTTTTATTCACTGAAATTGCCACTTAGATACATTGTGCTTGTAATATGAACTGAGCTACAGTAGACGACTCAATCAGCTTAAAACACAAGTACCGCCAGGCACCTGTAGAGCAGGGAGAGCACACAAGTCTGTCCCATTGGCATGCGTCTGAACCGAGCAGCCTTGAGGTATGTTGTGTGTGTGTGTGTGTGTGTGTGTATGTCTGCCTCTTGTTTATGTTACCAAAGTGTATATGTGAGGAGGCCCAGAGGGCTTAGGGTTTAGGACTTAGGACATTTGTAGCAGGGCAAATAACTGCATTCGGAATCAATCCTTGTTATAGAAGTAGTGTTCTGGCCATTTGTAGTGTTCCTCAACATCAAAGTGATAAATCTGACTGACTGTATATTGCACTATAAAAGACTTAAATGCACTGCAAATTGTTGTGTACAGATGATATACGTTACACAACACAATATATCCCATAACTCAGCGCGGTTGTTCAATTACAAAGATTTGTTTATGTGACAGAAAAGATATTCGGCACGTTTTTATGAAGCCGTAATATTTAATGTAGTGTCTGCAAAGCCTTTCAGTTGTTCCCTAGTCAGATCGCTGTGTAGCAGATGCTATGTTGGGAATAGTGAATGAATTAACAAATGAACTGTTCAGAACAAAGCCCACGTGTCCTTGTTTTAACAGCAGCGTCCCGACTCTAGTGTCTTTTCACTAAGTTGTGCAGCAACATAAACCTCTCAAAACAAATCCTCCTGCATTTTCAGGGTCCTCCCTGCTCTTCTGAAAGAACATCATCAAGTGAACAAGCTGCTGTTCTTTCTCATTGGTGTCTCAGCTGATGGGGTTTTATTAAGGCAGGACAGAATGCTCTTTATCTTTATTCAGACTCTCTCAGTACATTGAGGTGCACAGTAAAATATTATGGTCGAAGTCACTGCCCATATCCCTTGCACGAGAGCCAAATTCCAGTCATAAAGCTCTCTGCTGCCGCTGTGAGAGAGCTCATGTGGAACGGTGGTGGTCAGGTTGCTTACTGTGCCCCTGCCCTCTGATTCATCTGGCATGCTTGGTCATTTGTTTGTGTGTGTGTGTGTGTGTGTGTGTGTGTGTGTATACACAAAAGTCTACAGAGAAGCTCTTTTTTAAATGCTGTTTCTTCTGTTTTGTTTGTCTTGAGTGAGAGAGAGAGAGAAAGAGAGAGAGAGTAAAAGAGGGAGAGACAGTAGATCCCATTCAGGATGTCTGAGGTTTTGCTGCTCTTCCGTATCTCTCAGCCCCTGGCACTCTGCGGCCTCACTGTACGGCCTCATTGTGGCTCTAAATCGCGCCTTTATCCAAAACTCTCATGCATCTCCAGCCAGAGCTGAGAGAAAGGCACTGTAAAAGAGAAGCTGCATCTTCAGGGGATTATCCTCATTAAATGACATTAAACAAACGCTTTCGTGGAGGAGGCGGATTAAAGAGCTTTCTCTCTCTCTCTCTCTCTCTCTCTCTCTCTCTCTCTCTCTCTCTCGCTCCCTGTGTGTTTATATATGAGGGTAACGGTGATCGAAAACTGGGAGTGGCAGGATCCTTCTCACTCATCGTAAGGGGCATATTCCCCAAACACTTGCCATCTGTGCAGATCTCTCTCTCTCTCTCTCTCTCTCTCTCTGTCTGTCTGTCACTCTCTCTCTGTTTCCCACTGTTTTGTTCATTCACCTGTAACAATCTATCTCCTGTCCACACGTGTGCACAACCTAAAAAAACAGCTTCCTTCTCTTCCTCATGGTACCTCACCTCACTTTTCTAGCTTATCTGCTGCTCTTTGAGGAGATAGAAAAGGCTGGCTGTTCCTTATCAGAAGCATGAAGCAGTGATAAATGCTTTCTCCGTACAGTCCTCACAGCTGAGAACGACCCCATTCACCTTCAGTCACTGTGCTCTTTTCAAGCTTCCCTCCATAATGTCATTACTTTCATAATACATCCATTACTCACAATCATAAGCTACTGTGTCACTAATGCCGGTCCGCTAAAGTGAGTGATATTTTTTTTCCCTTCATTTAAAGCTGAATAAACAACGAAAAATCTGACACTGCAAACCACAAACTATGGGGTGACTTTGTGTTTACTCAGAGTTGTTTTTTTTTCTATTTTTTTTTTTTTTTTGTTGTTTTTGTTTGGTCTTTTCTCTCTACAAAAAAACAGTCTTGCAGCACTTCAGACTCCTTGTTTTGAAGGCCCTTATTTTCCATGTGTGTAGCATTACTCATCTAGAATGGCTCGCCGCAGAAGAGGCTATACTTTACTTCCTCTTTTACTGCCGCTTAGTAAATCACTGTCATTTTGAGATGTGCTGAACTGCTGTGTTGTCAAAGTTGTTTAATTCCCCGTGACTTGGTCTCATATTAAAGCAAAGGCAGCCCACAAAATCGCACACTAAACTAACAGCGTAAGTTGACAAACATCACCTTCAACACCTCCAAGTGATGTTTCATTTACACTACCTCGTCAAAAGCAATCTTTTTTTGGTGGCTCATCAATTTATTATTCCAGTCTCAGTGAGAAAGGAGCACAGGAACACAGAATGTTTAAATTTCAAATGAGAACATGACCAGAGAGTGCCAGGAAGCTGTACTGAAGTCACCTGTGCCTTAGCACTGGCTAATATATGTATATAAATGTCGCAGTCATAGAGAGATTATATGGTATTTGGTCTGTTTTTCCAGTGTTTCCGTTGTCTTCAGTTTTAGGCTGCAAAATAATTGAATTAATTTATCTTGATTAATTTTGTTCTTTCTGTAGTTAATTGTGTAATAAAGGTTTTTGTTTGTTATTTGAACAATTTTTACACTCCATTACAAATTTCCATTTAAATCTTTGCATTTTTTTCATAGTGAGGTGAGACAAAGTAAAGTCTATCAGAATTCATGTGCTTCTTTCTGTAACTCGTAATATGTTCATTGCATGACTTCAGGTTCCATTTCAATGTAACATGAAAATCATACAATTGCAAGGTCAAAATTAAACAGATTTAACTATTTCTGCTATTCATCAACACTATTCAAACACTGTTGTGACTGTAGAACTCTTGGCCTCATACTGCTACATTGTGTCTTGAAAGCCATTTTTAATGCCTTTGTTAAATACACACGGACCAACAGGATACATTTGTAAAATATTGAAGCATTTTCAAAAATGCCCTGGAATATTCTTTCACTTTACTCTGATGTTTCTTTGTTGATGCTTGAAAGTCCCCTGTCCTAACGAGTTGATGACAGCCTGCAGAGCTTTCTCCTAAGAGGAACTAGCTTGCGATTTCACTGTCTAATCGAGTTTTTCTGACTGTGATATAGAGGTCCCCCAAGACTTAGAACTGAGAAATACTAGAACAGTAGTCTAACTGTAAGGGAACCATGCTAGGAAATGGCTAAGCTATGACTCGGCTGAGCATTAGGCAGAAAATCTGTGAGCACTTTCTTTTCAAAAAGACTGACTATGGTTGTCACAGATGTATTCTTTTGTTCTTTGCATACAAAGAATATTTTCACAAAAACACCTTTGCCATCACTTTTTTTTACATTGTGTTGCAGTTGCATAAAGATTTGTGATAGGCCCTGTTGGAACCTCTTCTCTTCAGGTGTTTTGACATGGAATGCCCCCTAGACTACTCTAACAAGATACTGTGGAGATAATAAATCATGCATGAAAATGAAAATTGCAAGCTTCCTAGTTTATAACATGAGAGGCTGAAAGTGAAACCGTTCTGGACAGCTAATTCATCCACAAGGATACAGAAGGGGCTGTGGTCAGTACCAAATGGTATTCATTTCTGTCCAATCAGTAGAATTTAGCGAGTGTTGTTCGGGTTTCTACCCTTCTGTTGTCCTGTGTGCACTGTTCCCTTAATAACGGAGCTGCCGCATTATTTGATGTCCTCAATTTGTTTTCCATGCTCTTGGAAGTGCTGGTAATTTGCTTCCTTTATTAATGCACTAAAGCATCTCTGCTGTTTCACTGTCAACTTTTGAGCAGTTATGACCCTTTTTTCTGCTCTAAGAAGCTTGAGAGCTGCTAGACCTTTTCTGAAGTATTAAAGCTTGGAAGAATTGCAATGGTTTAGTTTAAACTCTTTTTTTTTTTTTTATAGAGGGTGACCCTATCAACCCCCTACTCGTTTTTGTCTGGAGTCAAATGGTATCTGCTCTGAGAGGTCACCTGACCTCATTCTGGTCCTCTCTGGCCTGACTGGGAGGCAGGTATATACCATGTGTCAGTGAGGCTGGCACAGTTGCCCTTTGCTCCGGAGCCGGAGCCAGCTTTCTATGTCTACTGTATTGGTTAAAGTTGGATGGCTCAGTGAAACTGGCCCTGGATCAGCATGGGACAATAACTGACACCCACACACTGAGAGGGAGCAGATGGCAGAGCTGGGTGATATGTTCTGTATACCAGTATTGATGAAGCATAAGGATTTTTCTTTTTCTTTTCATTTTCCTCCCCCCCCCACCCCAGTATTGATTAAGTTATACTTTGTTAAAGGTGTTTTATATGATTTCAATCCAATACACTCTATGTAAAATTCAGTGGATGTTTCCTCATAGCTCCCTGGTCTGTTTGTGCATCGAAAGAAACAAAGTGATATGGACAGAAGAACATAACACTATTTGAGCCAACCAGCAACAAGAGGCATTTGTGCTTGTGTACAGGATGAGGAAAGGGGCAAGTCTGAAAGCTCACTGTTGTAATCCTGGCAGTGTTCATGCCTGAATTTAGAAGACAGAGCTACTGAAGGAGCACTGAAGGGAGGGGTGTGTTTGGTGTTGAAGTTCAGATATCAACCTTTGCTCTCCAGAATTGCCTTTAAATGTAGGTTATTTCACTGGTAAGCTGCTTCAGATTAAAAAACAAACAAACAAAAAAAAATAAAAATAGCAAGTATTATTTAAAAAAATATATGTTTTGCATCCAGGTATAATTTTTAAAAGCAGATCACAATAGGTCATTTAAAAAGTACAGGTCAGTATTTTGGGGTTATAGAATTGGTTATAACATTGTGTTGAGTTAATCTTTTTTTTTATTTTTTTTATTACAACGTTAATTTATACAGGCAAGTCATTAAGAACAGGCTCTTATTTACAGTGGCAGCCTAGCAAGCAGCAAATGCCATGTGAAGGAAATAGAAATACAACCCCAAATCCAATTACGTTAGGACATTGTGTAAAACATCAATAAAAACAGAATATGATGATTTGCAGATCCTTTTCAAACTATATTCAGTTGAATACACTACAAAGACAAGATATTTAATGTTCAAACGGATAAACTTTATTGTTTTTTGAAAATATTCACTTATTTTGAATTTGAGGCCTGCAACACGTTCCAAAAGAGTTGAGACAGGGGCAACAAAAGACGGGGAAAGTTGATGAATGCTCAAAAAACCACCTGTTTGGAACATTCCACAGGTGAACAGCCGAATTGGAAACAGGTGAGTGTCATGATTGGGTATAAAGGGAGCATGTTCACCACTTTGAGCAAATCGTCCAAACAGTTTAAGAACAATGTTTCTCAACTTACAATTGCAAGGAATTTAGGGATTTCATCATCTAGAGTCCATAATATCAATATCAAAAGATTCAGAGAATCTGGAGAAATCTCTGCAAGTAAGCGGCAAGTCTGAAAACCAACATTGGATGCCTGTGACCTTCTCAGACGGTACTGCATTAAAAAACAACATCACTCTGTAACGGATATTACCACATGGGCTCAGGTACACTTCAGAAAACTATTGTTAGTGAACACAGTTCGTTTCTTCATCTACAAGTGCAAGTTAAAACACTACCATGCAAAAAATAATAACCAGAAATGCTGTTGGCTTCTCTGGGCCCAAGCTCATCTGAGATGGACTAATGCAAATTGGAAAAGTGTCCTGTGGTCTGATGAGTCCACATTTCAAATTGTTTCTGGAAACATGGACGCCGTGTCCTCCAGGCCAAAGAGGAAAACTGTCCGGATTGTTATCAGCACAAAGTTCAAAAGCCAACATCTCTGATGTTATGGGGGTGTGTTAGTGCCCATGGCATGGGTAACTTGCACATCTGTGAAGGCACCATTAATGCTGAAATGTACATACAGGTTTTGGAGCAGTTTTTGACACTATTGAAAATGTGTGGCGCATTATGAAGCGCAAAATACAGCAACGGAGACTATTGAGCAACTGAAGCTGTACATCAAGCAAGAATGGGAAAGAATTCCACCTACCAAGCTTCAACAATTAGTGTCCTCAGTTCCCAAATGCTTATAGAGTGTTGTTAAAAGGGAAGGTGATTGCAGGCCTCAAATTCAAAATAAATGAATATTTGCAAAAAAAAAAAAAAAAGTTTATCCGTTTAAACATTAAATATCTTGTCTTTGTAGTGTATTCAATTGAATGTAGGTTGAAAAGGATTTGCAAATCATCGTATTCTGTTTTTATTTTTGTTTTAAACAACGTCCCAACTTCTTTGGAATTGGGGTTGTATAAAAACAGAGGGGGAAAAAAAGAAATACCTAAAATGTACACCATATAATGGGCAACACCAAAAATGAACAGTACTGTCAGTTAATTATCTAAACATATATGGTGGTTTTATAAGTACTGACACCTTATTCTTTCATTAATTTTCCCTTACTATGTTCAGGGTTGACCTGCAATAATGGGTCACAAGGCGGAAACACACCCAGTGGCTCATACACTCACACCTGTGGAAACACAACCTGTCAGCTTCCCAGCATGTGATTTTTGGACTATGGGAGAGAAGTGTAGCACTTAGAGGGAGCCCACAGAGATACAAGGTGAACACAAAACCCTACACATACAGTGACACGAGGCAGGGCCTGAACCCACGAAACCGGAACCCTGGAGCTGTGTGACAGTTGTTCTTGTTGTTGTTATTTTAATACTTCCAGTTAAAAGATTTTTCAAATGAATTCTTTAATAAATTAAGATGTATTTATGATTCTGCTAATGCTAAGGGGAAAAAAGGGGTTTCTTCATGATAGTCACTTTTCTCCCTTCATGATTCAGGCCACTCTTTGTGGTAGGTTTATTTGGGGTGCTGGAGGCAGGACAAACTGTTTCGGGTTTTGATTGGTTTCAGAAAAGGAGATTACGTCATCGGAATACTGCAGTGTAAGCCCACTTTGTTTTGGTGAATATTTGTTACTTAGTGCCCAGCAGCTCAAGTGGGAACACACGCCATGAAATTGTATACAACACAGTACATAAATATGTTTGTATGATTCAAGTGTTCAAAAGCAGTTAAAACCTCTACACTATTGGGATCATATATATTTACTTTAATGTAACCCAGGGCTAACAGCTGGGTTCACCCAGTTTATTCATCTTAGGCTTAAACCTTTTTGTCTTTGCAGATATGAGAGGAAATCAGACTTCCCTCAGCACTTAGATTTGTGTATCATGCCCCGTTTTCTCCCCTTTTCTCACTCTCTTCATTCACTTATGAGCTCGGTTACATCTGATAGCAAAGCCTCATGGGAAATGGCAGGCATGAGGTGAGATCATATCCATTCTCACACTTCCCAACCAGCAGCTGTCCACAGCTCTGTCAGCCCGCGGGGCCAGATCTGTGTCTTCGCTTCATCCACCCACCCACCCACCCTCTCTCAGCTCTCTCCTACACTTCCCCTCCCTCACATCCTCCTTCTCCCACTCATGCTCATGCAACTAGTTTGTTCAATTTGTGTCATAGATTGTGCCATATACCTCATTCTAGCTGTAGCACAGCACTCTTCGTCCACTTATCTCTCTGTCCAACTCTCTTGTTCTTGTTAGGGTTGCATGACATGTTGGTGAACGATATATTATTTGATTTAATTGAAAAAAACAATATTAACATACAACCAACTTAAATTTTTTAATTAAATTACAAGGACAGTAAAGTGCCTAACTGCATTTTACTATCCTTCAAATGGGCGATAAAAGATTATGTTCCCCTCCAAAGCAGGAACGCCACAGCCACCCATATATAAATCTTGATGACCTTGAGTAGGCCCAAAATGTTGCATTATATTATGTCTGATAAATATGTAAATGTCATGGCTGTATAAAATCCATCACTGATCTATCATGCTAACCTTTTCAAACCTGGTTTGTGCAAATTGCACTTCAAATAGTATTTACAGTTTGAACATATTGTTAATTTTGTTGCTGCTTTACAGATTTTATTATTATTATTATTTGAAGAACTGATTAAATTTGTTGGAGTGTGTATGCTTAGTGAGGATACAAGAATCCCATGTTCCTCACGGTTCAACATGAATGGAAGTGTGTGGGTTGGAACTCAGCCTAGAGAATTGTGAGCTCTTGGTTCAAAGGGTCTGGTTATAGGCATGAAAGAGTTTATCAGTGCAGAATTAGACTCTTGTATGGCAAGGCCTAATGGAGCCGTTTGCGAAAGACGTAACAGCCTCGGCTGCTGCTTCTCTTCCCATCAGCAGAGAATGAGCTGGCAGAATGGCATTCTTGACTGCAGAGATGTTCCTGCGCACTATAAACAGACAGACGCTCTGTGTGCTACCGGACGGCCTGTGTTTGGAGGGATGGCCTGTTTGGTGTGGACTATTAAACACACTGTGGCCCATTTTTGTTACATGAAATCATTTGGGCATGCAAAATAGTGTACAATAGTTCTAATATTCTTTTCAATTCAACATTCTAATATAGGCAACCGTTCCGAACACTGATTAGACATCCTTTGTTTTGGCAGGTTTCCAGGATGTTTTGTTGAGCTGAAAGAGAATGAAAGGATTCAGCACAGCTCTGTATTTTAAAGCTTTTCAATAGGTCTTCCTGCAAGTCTTTAACAGAGGCTACCAAAAGCCTCTTTTCTCAGTTTGACGTGTACTGTGAAGTCGTGTTTTTTTCCCTTTTAAACAATCTCTGTTTTATGATTTTAGGAAGGCTACCTGAACGTTCATAATGCAATTGAGCTGACAATGGCTTGACGCATTATTTTGGGGGAATGACTAAGCCCATGGAAGAACCGATGCATTCTTAATTTATCGCTGTGTAGAAAAGAGATTTAACGCCTGAACCCCACTCAGCTGAACAGATAAGTGCTAAATGATAGATCCACTTCATGTACCTGTCACCCACACTGCCGCTTTTGTTTCTGCACTAATGATTTTTTTCCCCCCTTTTTTTTCATTTTGGAGAGGTATTAGACTGAGCACTGAAGGATGCGATTTATTTCCCCAAATGTGAGTGATGCCACTGTTAATCCGCAAACAGCAAATGTCTAGCGCCAAGCTTATTTTTTAATTATTGTCTCTATAATACAGCTAATGGAAAGTCCAGCTGGATCATGTTATTAGTATAACTGTTTAGTGTGCTGATCTTTTTTTTGTGTGTGTGTTAATTTATTCCAATTTTTAAATTTGTCTCTCAGTGGTTAATTAAGAAGGAGAGCTTGGCTGGAGTTGTACTGGCTGTGACAGATGGATGAAGGGTCAGAAATCTGGCAACAGCTGGAAACCAAGGTCACCCCAACCTGAGAGATTGGAAAAAGAGGAGTTTAGCTCACATGGAGGAACAGATCAGTTGGGAGTAAAAGGAGGAGAGTGGTCGTTACACTCGTGGTAAATGATTCATTCAAGCCTCTATAGTGGATATAAAAATTTCAACAGGGCCCTTTCCTGGACTTGCTACTGACTCAGGACCCCAAAAAAAGGGAGAACTGGGTCAAGTGCAGTATTTTTATCACTTGTTACTGCTTCATTGAGAATGAAGTGGTGGTTTTGATGTGTTTTATATAACATCACAGGTGATTAAATAATCCGTCTGAAATGCTTTAGCCTGTATCTCTTTCAGTGCTTACAACAGTGAGTTCAAATGTTGGTTGCCTGAGTTATTTATTTAGCTGAATAATACAGTAATAGCTGGAACGGATCAGTGTGTCTCACCCATTGCTTTTTCTTCGGTGGTGGCGTTTGATGCTAATGCAAGGGTCAGTCGTGTTAGGGCCTGCGGGGCAGTTGAGGAAGGTCTGAGCTGTATGAGAGCAGGGGGTTGTTTGGCGAGCGGCACGTCTCCTCCTGAGGAGGTCCTGCTGTTCTGAAGCTTCCCAGAGCTCAGTCAGAGAGAAGGCCAGGAATTCCATCTACGTCCATTAAACCAGACACAGGCACAAGCATGAGAGCACATGGACATTCAGAGCTTTGTCTCATGCTGTCAGGACTTCTAGCTTAACTGACCTATATAGGGCTGTCGCAATAACCGCAATACGATAATATCACGCTATTGACCTGCCCACCGCAAGGAATGTCAAACAACCGTCACCACCCCAGTGTATACATGTTTTCCTTTTCATTGCATCTTCTTTCTTGTTTTACAGTTTGGTGTGTGTGTGTATGTGTGTGTGTGTGTGTGTGTGTGTGTGTGTATTAATGTTTAAAACATCATAAAAATGTTAGGAGTGTAATTTTTCTCAACCGTTGGCATCTGAACAGCCGAGTGTCAGTCTTCATTTAATAAAATGGACACAATGGCAGCAAACCTAGTCAAAAATGCAACTTCGACACTTTGGGAGCATTTCAGCTTTCAGCCAAATGAAAAGGGAGAGCCAGGCAATTCAGACGAGGTAATGTGCAAAATCTGTTCGCTGTGAAACAGGGAAATCTGAAATTTGAGATCTCATCTAGCTACCTATAATCCAACTGCCTCCACCAGTCATGGAGCAGCCTCAAAAACAGTTCAGGCCTTTTCCATGTGACAATCAGGAGTTTAGCACTACAACCAGGATGAATTAAGTAATTTGGGGCGGTAATATCACATATCGCAGTTTTGAACCCTGTTAAAACACAGCACGAGAAAGCCTTTCACCGTGACCGCCCTAGACTTATATGCGTTAATTCTCTGAGGTGGTCTTTCTGTGCTCTCTCTAAACCACCTTCATTTATTCCACACTCATATTTGCATAAGCGTTGTTTCCTGTAAGGATTTGTTCTCATCTTATATCTCGCCTTCATCTCTTAGGAACCATTTTCACAGGCTTGTATACATTTTCCGGCCTCTTTGTTCCTTCCGCTTTTCACAACCCTGCTCAGATCCTTCTTCCATTCCAGCACTCCGGTGCTCCAGGCTGGTGTCTGTCCTCAGCTTGGTGCATCTGCAGAACATGTCATTGTAGCTGTGTGTTTTGGGTGTTTACAGGTGCCTCCAGCGCACTAAGCTCATTCACAGCGATCAGGGAAGACATGCATGGCTCTGGACTGACTCATAGACAGCAGCATGGCTCTGCCACTAAATCTGTGTTCACTACTTTCTACTTTCAACTTTAGCACACACACACACGACTAACTTCTTCCTTTTGTCAAGAATACAGTGCATATGACTCTGTAGTGGTGTGACCTGCTATTGTCTGATTGTGTTCAGTGTGTTTTTCACTTCACCATTTAATACCCTGTCCTCTCAGGGTGGTTAGTTCATCTTTAGCATATCTGCTTTATAGTTCCATGACCGTAAACCCAAACAAGTGGCTCCATTTAAGCAAATGACATCACTGTCTGAGGCACAGCCCCTATAAACATGTCTAAACACATGCCTGCATGAGCCTGGTAGAGGCCAGCATACTTCCATCCCATTGAAGCATATTCTAACGAGCAGCACAAGCTCAGCACCCTGCGGAAAAACGACAGCACCGCATGGCTTTGCATGTTAAGTTCCAGCGTGGTCACCGTATGCTTCTGCTCTGTAGTTAGCTTTTCATTAACGCGCTAGTTCGCACGCTTCACGTCACTGCACTCTACATTTTTCAGACCTCTAATTATTGTGATTAGTGAAAGAAGGCATGCGGGTGGGGTCAGGAAACCTTATTATTGAGCTCATGACACTGAAAATACAAGCCGCCTTAGCTTCATATTGCCTTGTTTATTTGGTAAACAGTGCCAGATTGGCCTTTTTTAAATTTATTTATTTGATCATTTTTTTCTCCACCCTTTTCCTCTCACTGAATGTGTGAGTTGACTAGTGAGGAAAGCAAGACAAGGTGTTTCAGGGCTGTTCAGACTATTTCATGATCAGTTTGTTTACATGCGTCCAAGAAGTTGAGGAATTTTGCTGGTACATTTCAACATGAGTTTGCAATTAATCCATGCACAAAATGATGAATGTTGAACAGTCTCCTGGCCAGGGAGACTACCCCATGTGTTTTCTTTCCCTGCTTTTCCATGAGTTTCTACTCCAGGCCATTCTGTGTTTCTGTTCTCTAGTGAATTTCTTGTGTTTTCTTTTATGTTTTAACTTGGAATCGACAAAAGAGTGCCATGGCTGCCCCAGGAGTAGCTCCAGCTCAGCTGTGCCTGATGAATTTTCTACTTGCTACATGTGGGTGCCTCTTTTGCAGCAGTATCAAGAACTGCCAGGCCAGTCGCTGTGATAAATGACTAGAACTTTAAAGCACCTAGTCCACTAGATCTGTTTGTGTCTGCAAAATCAGAAACTTTCCTTTCCTTTCACTCTACTAATGTTGTGGGTTTTTAAAAATATTGCTTCCAAGTGGTGAGGATGCCTCCTCTCAGAGTTTCCTAGGTCCTCTTCACACTACACTGGTTTTTATGTTAATTGATCTAATGGAATTAGTTTGTTTTTAGTCATGATTCAAAATCCCACCTCATCCACCAGCTTTGTTTGTTTATGTCCAGAAATACATTCTCTGGCAATGTTAAAAGAATCAAAGTTGCAGCACTCCATGAAGCACATGCAATTCTATTGGGGGATAACAACTTAAATGGCTGTTTTAATACATTTCTCTCTCTCTCTCTCTCTCTCTCTCTCTCTCTCTCTCTCTTTCAAAGAAAGGAAAAAAAACACTTGGCTTGCCTTTATTTGCTAATGATTTTCTGCATTTTCAAGAAAGGTAAAAGTCCAGTCTTTAACTCTCTAGCTGAATTAAGAGAATGATCCCTTAGAGATTTAATGAACATGAGAAGAAAGTTAAAAGTCAGTCTGCTGTTACCCTCCAGCTTTCTAATGGAGCATGGAGATGCTTACTAGCATAGATTTTGCTTCCCATTAAAAAAGCTCTCAAGCGTTATAGCTTTGGCGACATTCTGCTAAACACTCTGGGGCCTAACAAGGTTAGCAGGATGCTAACACACAGCGCTGTGGGTTTTGGTAGGGCAGGTTTCTGTTTGATACAGAAGAGCAAGTGTTACACTAAGTGGTAGTGTAAAACCCTCTCTCCGTGGGTGTGATTTTAGGTGTAGAAAAATGTGCAATAGAGCAGACTTGTGGCCTGTGTTAGCTGTGGACTCTGACTAAAGTACTGCACGATAAAGAGGCTGCGTAGCAGGGCATTTGGCCGAAGCCCCCGGATGAAAGAGCCAGGCGAGAAAGCGATTGCCATGTCCGGGTGAAGCGAGGGGATTTCTAGCGAAGTGGGCTAAGCCTCGGGAAAACTGATGTTGTGTGAAACGCTTGCTGTCAGCCCTTGGTTTCTTGGGTATGTGGAAAAAGTGCTGTTGGGTTGAACAGCCTCTTCTATAAATATATACTTTAAGTGACTAACTAAAAATACCCCCTTGCCTTAGATTTTCAATCAATCCTAGAGTGATTGCCGTGTAGGCTGGAGTGGTTAATGCTAGGGTTAGACCCCCTATGGGGGTGCTCAGCGGTAGGACCTTTTCCCCTCACTCTCGCTGATCAGTTTTGAGGCCAAAGCATTTGATTTCCTTCAGAGTTGAGATGACAAGCACTCTGAGCAGTCCTGAACTGTAAAGCTCGGAGCGCTGTGCGGAGAACCAGACGTGTAGTCTACCAACAAGACTGATCGATCCTGTTTGCTCTGGCTTGTCTAAGTGCAATCTCTCTCTCTCTCTCTCTCTCTCTCTCTCTCTCTCTCACCGAAAATAATCCCAACTTAAAGTGCACAATTCTTTCACCCCTCTATAACTTCGTTTCACACTGCCACTAGCCTGGGGGAACTGGGCAGGCCAAGCCACGGATCCATGAATTCCTCATAACGCAATCTGTCGGCTGATCAATAATTCAATTCTATCTGTGAGCGGGCATGTCTGGATCCAATCTCACCTGCACCTCCCTAGCCCTCCCCTTAACGAGGTGGGCGGACTGTCCTTGAGCCAGGCCAAAATATGTGTGTGTGTGTGTGTGTACCTGTAAGGGGAGAGATATTGCTGATGTATTTGCATGTATAGCCGTGTTTGGCAGTGACATACTGTCTGTGTGTTGTCTCCCTGCAGGCAGTGTCTGTATATCAAAGACACCGCACTCATTAGACACCAGGGTAGTGGGGATGGCTGAGCTTAGGTGTTTGATTATCAGGATCAGGTGACCAGTGGGGACGCTCTCCTGCTGTACTAGACCCTCTTATCCGACTCCAGCACTTCGCTGGGGGGCCACTCTCTCCCGTCTGGGTCACGGCCATGGGACAAGGACACACACTCACGTCCCGGCCCGTATCGCACACCCTGTGTACTCTCTCACCTTGTCCGCATCTAGCGCTTTCTGTGTTTTGCTGCCTTTATCCAAGGCTGTTCATGTTTTTATCCACTCAGGTCATCCTGAGCTGACTTTCAGCCAAGGCTACACCTCTCGGAAAGGTTACTACTCTGTGGAGGTTCTTTTGTTTTCCAGTTTGGCGAGGCGCTGAGCATTATGAAAAAGTTCTCCTTTTCTGTGAATGCGCTCTCTGTCTTTTCACTCAGTCGAAGTCTTTGTCAGATGAAACGATAGCTGTTTTCAAGTCTGCTAACCACACTCTCAGTGGAAACCACAATCTCTCAACATAATTTCTCTCGCTGTCTGCCTTTGTTTGTTTGTTTTTATTTATGTAGGTTTTCTTAGTCACTCCTATTAAATATGCTGTTAAACCTATATAGAAACATATACACACACACACACACAAACAACAGAAGGGAAAAGGGAAGTCTCTTTGTACATTTGCTGAAAGCTGACTTCAGTAGGGACTTTTCATTGAAACAGAGATGTCTGTCTCTGCATTAATTTGGTGCTTTTGAAATATTATTTGGTCTGTTGTGGCCTCCACCCGGTAGGCATTGTTTATCCTCCTGAAAAATGCAAGCCATCAAGTCCTTTCTTCCTATTTATTTACTGCTCAAACTTTCAGCATCCACCTCCCTCTCATTTTGCATATGAAAACTAGTTTAGTGCAGATACATTTTATATAAAGGGTACATATTATGGAACAATATATTGTTTTTTTGTGTGTGTGTGGGATGGCACTAGTACATTAATTTGAGGATATGGTGTGTACCAACACATAAAATGTGAAATAAGACTACCCATTGAGACCCAATGAGTTTTTGTGTTGTTTCTAGGTCAGAAAGCTTTTAAAAATATGCGTAGTTCTGATTTGGTGCTGTGTTTTGTGTAGAACACAGACACCTCCTTGTCTCAGTGTCTTCAGTCACAGCACAGGACACGTGCTTATGTGCGAGTGCAAAGATGAGGTTAAATAGAGCAAAAGCAGCACAATGAGCGTAGAGAGGTAAGTGTACTGATTAAATATGGAGAAAATGACAACATATAAGAAAGAAAACAAAGTGAAAATAGCAAAAACCCAGAGCTCATGCTCTTTACTCCTGGACTTTCAAATTGAACTGAGCTTTGGCTCATTCTGATTTAAAGGAAAGGCTGTTGAAGCTGGTTGTTCTGAACAGGGCTGTTTAGAAAGGAATATAACAGTGCTGTGTTTTAATACCGTGTGATATTCAGACCTAAGCATTTAATAGAATTTCATTAAGACCCAGAACTGTGTTAACTTGTGGAAAAGGCATAGAATATGTCCTCTTTAGAGTGCATGATTTGGGTTACTTTTATTCGGGTTGTCTTTATGGATTTTGTGAGCTTTTTGTTCCTGTTTCTTCCTCTTCATGGCATACTGAGAGTGTGATGTTTCCTTTACATGCCTCTGATAAGACCCCAAGGGACCAGAGACAATTTGTTATAAATTGAACAATTGCTTTTTAAAGGGCAGACCAGCGCCTCCAGTTGTCCAGACCCATTTGTTGCAATAATCAGAGGTTTAATTAATGAAGTCAGCTTTGAATATCAATTAGACCACTTGTATCTGCATTCATGTGACGCAGAACAAAATAATGAATGATGAGGGTGTTACTGTTGCTGGCCACTAATCATTTGTTTCTTTTGGCTGAACAAATCAGATTTTTTTTTCCCTGTTTCTTGTGCTGAAAGCTTGAACATGGCTCTGGTACTTGGAACAGGATTGTTTTTCTAATGAGAGGTGAGCCGTCTGTGTTTCTGTGCTGCTTCAGACCTGCCATGAAATGATTCAGAGTTTTCATACTTCAGTGGAATGGAATGTATAATTTGGATAAGAAAACCTGATTCCAGATCAGTCTGAAAGGTGAATGTGTACTGGAGCGAGCACTACTGGAGAAAAATGACAAACATCGGCAAGGCACTCGAGCCTGCTCTGGCATTTTTGTCCTCCTGTCATCTCAGCCTCTAACACTCGGGTCACAGGCAGGCCTAGTATAAAACTTATAATCTTACTTTGTGTCTCCTGCAAAACATGCCTCTGCCTATGCCTCAGAGCAATTGAATTGTTGCATTCTCTCTAAAACCTTTTAGTAGTCATTTTGAACATTTTTTACACATTTATAAACAGAAACGACTTGTAGTGGACATATTTATACCTTTTTGCACAAGGGAGCAAAGTTCTGGAGTCTTAATGAAACCTCTTTTGACATTCTTTGTACACTAATCTGCAAGGATCAAACAACACAGTGCAGTTCTCCCTCTGTCTATACGGCCATGTTGAGAACGAACGGTTTCAGAGCATGTTCCTTTAAATATGCACAGGTCGGTTCAACACAAGAGCCCAGGAGTGAGGAGCAGAAGCTCTGGATTTGAGCCATTTTCACTTTGTTCTCTTTCTTCTCTGTTCTTGTTTTCACCATATTTAATTAAGGTTATTATTTCTTTTGTCATACTTTTTTTTCTTTTAAGTTTAACCTCAATTTTACACTTTCACATAAACCCTGGTCCATTATTGTGATTGGAGAGATTCAAAGAAGTAGGTGGGGCAATTCTAAAATATTTGCGCTCAAAATGCAGCACAAAATGAGAACAACCAAATTTATTTCTTTTTTTTTGCAGACTACAAAAAAATAGATTATTTTATTTGACCATGTGTGGATTGATAGGATCCCACACACAGTAGCTCCAGATCCCAAAATTAATGTCATTTTTGAGTTCATTAGCACATTAATTGGGCGATCTGTAGTTAACAGCCCACACACTCTGGAAAAATAACCCAGTCATTTTTTTGATCACCATGGGTCCGAAACTATGAGATAACACAAGTTGTTAAGATTTTGCACTGCTTCTTGTGTACAATTAAAGGTACCACAGTGGTTTTAAAGTCCAGCTGTAGTCCCCAAAGGTACTTTCTTCAGAAGTAGAGGTGAGTATTTGTAATATTTTGTTAAAGAACTGTGTAAAATAAAACAACATCATATAAGTGCTGGAGATGAAATGGGGTGTATGAAATCAACACAACGTAAAAATCTACAATTAAAATGGAATAAAGTGTAATTATGTTCCATTTTAAGGTACAATTAAGGCCACAGTGGCAGCACAAGGTACCACCACAACTGAGTTTTTCTGACAGTGTAGAGTGCAGAGATTTTAGACACCTCTATGTCTGAGTATCTCCAATTATAGAGCCGAACCTGCATTTATGTGAGAGCACAAAATGAGGTTAAATGGAGCAAAACAAACACAATGAGTGTGGAGCAATAAATGAACTGAATAAATATGTCGAAAAATAAGAACCAGAAAAGAAAGAACAAAGCAATAATGATTAAAGATCCACATTCCTCCCGTGCCTCATTTCTGGCATCTTACTTTTGGAGTATATAGGCTCATACGTAACAGGCACTGAACATGGTCATTCTGAACAGGGCTGTTTAGACTGGGGAGAACACTGCTGTATTATTTGATCCTTTGGACCAAAGAAGTAATGACTCAGAATTACTTAGGATTAAGTCTTGTTAAATTAAGGTACATTAAGAGTAAGCATATTTTAATCGTTTATAGGACTGTCTAATTCATTCTTTCATTCATTGTAACCAGTTACAGTGGGTCCAGGGCGTACCCGAAATCACTGGGCGCAAGGGGGATCACACCCTGGAGGGGGCGCCAGTCCTTCACAGTGTGACACACATTCACTCACACACTTACACCTATGGACACTTTTGAGTAGCCAATCCACGTACAAACGTGTGTTTTGGGACCATGGGAGGAAACTGGAGCACATGGAGGAAACCCAGGGGGAGAACACACCAAACTCCTCACAGACAGTAATCTGGAGAGGGACTTGAAACCACAGCCTCCAGGTCCCTTAGTAGTACCTATGTGAATGAGCAAGATACACCTAGAATGTGCTTAATTTCAGTATTATTATTACATTTATATTTATCATTTAAATGCATGGCAAACAGCTTCTATTGTTGTCACTGTCTTTCAGTGAGGGCAGCAGTGGCTGCATGGTCCAGCTCCTTTGTGACTGATGCGCGGGCTCAGTTGTGAAGTTATTACAGAATATTTAAGGGGCCAAAGTGGAGGATATGCTAATTGCATAGACATTTTTTTGCATGAATCAGTACATTATTGTGTTAATTTTAAGAATATTATCCTCATTATCAGTTATTTTCTGTTTCCTGATCCAGGACCTTTGCACTTGAGAGTGAATTAAACGTATTATTTACAGCCCACTGCAGATGTATCCCGCTGGCCTCAGGTGAGCAGAGTCCCCTCGCCACCACAATATTTAAATATTGACTCCATCTTGGCTCACCCCTAAACCAGCAGGGCCCCTAATTTGTCATTGTCACTCCAGCCCAAAATGGCCACAGCTGCACTTGCCCCTATCTGATGCCTTGTTGATGTCTGTGCTACTCCAGATGCCCCTGCTTTCTTTCTGTTTGTTGGAACCCAGGACGGAAGAGCAGTTGCACAGGAACCAATTAAAGCGGGTGCTGTTCGCTGAGCGTAGCGCGGGGGGTTTGATGCCTGGGCCACTGATGTGGCATCGTAGTGTTAGTGGCGCGCTGTGTTTTTTGGCAGCTGTCGCGAGGCCGGTGTGAGATGACCAGCGTGAGCACCTCACAAACAATCTCGAAGATTCTCGAAGCAGGAAGACCTCCCAGAGTACACAGACACACGCTAATCCAAACAGCCACAGGCAGAATAGGAGGAGAGACGTGGCTTGGGATTCAAGTGTTTGTTTGTTAGGGTCATTTCAGTAGAAAGCTGAATAATTGTTGAAAGCCTAATGGCTAAAGTGGCTCGTGGGCAGCACCAGTGTTGATTCATTGTTAACATTAAGTGCTTTCAAGAGGAGGTTTATCAACCAAGCTTTCAATACATTGCTAAAAAGGAAGAAGTAGAAGCATGCAGAGCTTAATGAGTGTTTGTTTATTATCCTCAAAATTGGCCTCAGGTTACTACTGCAGATCTAAGTGTATAAAAATGCACTGACCATTGCTTGAAAAATACCCAGAATGGGTTCCTGAGTGAAGACTCTGGAATGACTAATGTTGTTGCTTGAAAGAGGCACACACAATAGGAGTGATTTGTTGTTTAAAACTACTGTGTTCCTTGCTGTGCCATGTCTTTGTTTTATGTCTTTGTTATAGAAGTGCGCCTGCTTTAAACAGAACTTCAGCGTGAGCAGCCCTGTCCCCTTTAGGATTTATCCTCAGTTGTAAACCTGGTGTCTGCTATGTCAGTCTTGCTGCACAGAATGGCGGATTGGCCCACAAATCGGTTCTTTACCTGGTCGTCTGCGGCAAGCTGCCAGCCACAGATGGACTTCCCAGAATTTGTAAGTCATTTTGGGATTACACTCCATCCGTCATATCCGAAATTCCAAGCTGCAGCCAGGATCTCTCAGCTGGCACCTGCTGCCGGCCTAATACACCCAAAGCCTTCCGGCAAAAAAAAAAAAAAAAAAAAAAAAAGCTTTCAGCATTGTAGGGCTTTTAACTTTAACAGAAATCATTTCAGCTGGAATGGAAAATCACCTTTCCACATGTCGCCGCTCTAGTGCAGACGGTCTTTGACGTTTTTACACATGTTTTTGAAATCGCATCACTAGCACTACTTCGGTGGGGGTTGTGGAGGTGTGCTGTGCATAGCTGTGACGTCCAGCACCGTGACGCGCTTCAGTCCACAGCTGCCTGCTGGCTGGTCAGTTTTCCCTGACACAATAAGCTGCTTGTTCAGGGGGAATTGACCCATATCTCAGCATCTCTGTGGTGCTCGGCTCTGAAATGGCTTGTTCAGACGAACGATTAGTTCGCATTGTGACTATTGTAAGCACACCGCTGTTCTTAAATTGTCCTCTGTGGGAGAGCTGATCATTCTAGTCTAAGTGATTTTCTGATTTGCTGTGTGTGTGTGTGTGTGTGAGCATGTGTGTTTGAGAACTGAGCATAATGCATTACATGTGTGACATTAAAAATGAATGCATAGCTATTTGCTCTTGTTCTCATTATTACATTCACCAGGAGACCATTGTTTGACACAGTCACAGTGCGTGACATGACAAGGATCAGTGGACACTAACTGCTATTCCTGCCTTTATAAAAAGATTGAATTCAAACTTGAAGATTTGTATAAAGTATTATCTGGTATATAGGGCTGTCGCAATAACCGCAATACGATAATATCATGTTATTGACCTGCCAACCGCAAGGAATGGCAAACAACCGTCACCACCCCAGTGTATACATGTTTTCCTTTTCATTGCATCTTCTTTCTTGTTTTACAGTTTGGTGTGTGTGTGTAACAAATGTAAAAAAAAAATCATAAAAATATTAGGAGTGTAATTTTTCTCAACCGTTGGCATCTGAACAGCTGAGTGTCGGTCTTCGTTTAATAAAATGGACACAATGGCAGCAAACCTAGTCAAAAATGCAACTTCGACACTTTGGGAGCATTTCAGCTTTCAGCCAAATGAAAAGGGAGAGCCAGGCAATTCAGACGAGGCAATGTACAAAATCTGTTCGCTGTGAAACAGGGAAATCCGAAATATGAGATCTCATCTAGCTACCTATAATCCAACTGCCTCCACCAGTCATGGAGCAGCCTCAAAAACAGTTCAGGCCTTTTCCATGTGACTATCAGGAGTTTAGCACTAGAACCAGGATGAATTAAGTAATTTGGGGCGGTAATATCACATATCGCAGTTTTGAACCCTGTTAAAACACAGCACAAGAATTTCTTTTGCCACGGCAGCCCTATCTGTATGCATATTTTTAAATGTATAAATGGTTTTATCCATTGTCTTAACCCTTGTTTATACTATATACATATACAGGGGTTGGACAATGAAACTGAAACACCTGTCATTTTAGTGTGGGAGGTTTCATGGATAAATTGGACCAGCCTTCTTCATTACACATTGCACCGGTAAGAGCAGCGTGTGAAGCTTCAATTAGCAGAGGGTAAGAGCACAGTTTTGCTCAAAATATTGCAATGCACACAACATTATGAATGACATACCAGAGTTCAAAAGAGGACAAATTGTTGGTGCATGTCTGGCGCATCTGTGACCAAGACAGCAAGTCTTTGTGATGTATCAAGAACCACGGTATCCAGAGTAATATCAGCATACCACCAAGAAGGACGAAACACATTAACTGTGGAAGAGGAAGCTGTCTGAAAGGGATGTTCGGGTGCTAACCCCGGATTGTATCCAAAAGACATAAAACCACGGCTGCCCAAATCACGGCAGAATTAAATGTGCACCTCAACTCTCCTGTTTCCACCAGAACTGTCCGTCGTGAGCTCCACAGGGTCAATATACACAGCCCGGCTGCTATAGCCAAACCTTTGATCACTCATGCCAATGCCAAACGTCGGTTTCAATGGTGCAAGGATTGCAAATTTTGGGCTGTGGACAATGTGAAACATGTATTGTTCTCTGATGAGTCCACCTTTACTGTTTTCCCCACATCCGGGAGAGTTACGGTGTGGTGAAGCCCCAAAGAAGCACACCACCCAGACTGTTGCATGCCCAGAGTGAAGCATGGGGGTGGATCAGTGATGGTTTGGGCTGCCATATCATGACATTCCCTTGGCCCAATACTTGTGCTAGATGGGCGCGTCACTGCCAAGGACTACCGAACCATTCTGGAGGACCATGTGCATCCCATGGTTCAAACATTGTATCCTGAAGGCGGTGCCGTGTATCAGGACGACAGTGCACCAATACACACAGCAAGACTGGAGAAAGATTGGTTTGATGAACATGAAAGTGAAGTTGAACATCTCCCATGGCCTGCACAGTCACCAGATCTAAATATTATTGAGCCACTTTGGGGTGTTTTGGAGGAGCGAGTCAGGAAACGTTTTCCTCCACCAGCATCACTTAGTGACCTGGCCACTATCCTGCAAGAAGAATGGCTTAAAATCCCTCTGACCACTGTGCAGGACTTGTATATATCATTCCTAGGCCCTACACCATACTAATAAATTATTGTGGGCTAAAACCAGGTGTTTCAGTTTCATTGTCTAACCCCTGTATAATATAGAAAAGGCATTTACACAACAGCCAAGGTGTAAGGTTGTCTTTGTGAATGTTAGTGCCTTTTTAAGTATAATAGTGTCACTTGAAAATTGTATCTTTTATACAAAAATGTTTTGTGTTGATGAAATTATTAGGTTACGAGTAAAGTAGAAATATGAAAGATTGTTGATGAAAATCATTCACTGCTGTTATTATTTTCAGGTGAACAATCAACAGAACATCTGACTGACATTTGCAGTGGTTTCATGGGAGACACTGAATTGGGACAGTGACTTTAGCTCTTTTTAACTGGGCCATTACCCACATTGCTCAGTGTCTGGGAACTGTTAGAGCTACAGCCAAAAAAATGTTCTTCTGAGAGCTAATGAAAGTTGAATCCCACCATGCACAGAAAATGAGACTCGTGTCTTGCAGCGTACGGCACAGGTGTGAAATTATCTTTGGGAATTTGTGTATAAGACTGGTTGGAAACACTGATTTAATTTTCATTTTCTTTAACAGTTATTTGGATATTTGAATCAAATTTATAAAAGGTTTGAAACGGAAATCCTGCCAGTGACGCAGGAGGCCACAGCTGTAACATCTTGGTTTTAAGATTGGAAGGCTGCATGGTTGACATGGCAGATTGTGTGTGTTTGTGCTTGTGTGCATGCACACGCGCACTGTCCATTCTCTCAGCTTCACTGACCATACAGGAGCACTTTGTAGTTCAATAATTACAGGATGTAGTCCAGCTGTTGCTCTGCATGCACTGTTTCACCCTGCTTTTAAGTGGTTAGAACCTCAACAGAGGAGGTATGATTTGTGTGGTGGATCATACTCAGCGCTGCAGTGACACTGACGAGGTGCTTCTGTGTTAGTGTTGGCTGGATATTTTTAGTTGTTTGTCTATTCTCAGTCCATCAGTGACACTGAGGGGTTTAAAATCTCCAGAAGCACGATGATGTATCTATACTCTTATTCAATGGTCAGTACCTACACACAACCACTTCAGTATTATTTGAAATATTATGATGATATTATCATAATGCAATATGGTACAGCCCTACTATGGACCAGCAGCTACTGACTCTGACCACTCATTCCAGCGCAACACACACTAACACATAACCAGCATTTTAGAGTCACTGCAGTGCTGAGAACCATCCACCACCCAAATCATCTGCTCTGTGGGGGTGGAGCAGGTAAAATGGAAAATAAATATATTATATTAGTCTGTGATTTATTTATTTATTTATTTATGAGGCCAGGTAAAATTGTGTAGCATATCTTCTGTCCCTCAGATGGGTGTCAAACAGAAAAATGCATGTTGTGTTATTATTATTATTATTATTATTATTATTATTATTATTGCACCCAGTGGGTCCGGGTGGGCTCCAGACTCACTGCAACCTGAACTGGATAAGCGGTTACAGACAATGAATGTATAGATTTTTATTATAATTATTATTTAATTTTTTTTCTTGGTCATATCTGTGCATTGTGCAGTCATTTCTGTACCCAAGTCTTCTGGAAATGTTCAGCATCCATTAACTTATCTCAAGGCATTTACCCACAAGAAATTATTGTTGCAGTGCAATAAATATCTTTGAATTATTATAGTAATACATTGACTAAAATATTGTGTCCATATTGTGCTGTGTATGCGTGTGCCCTTGTTTTGATTTTCTTCATTTTACATCTGCTGGGCTGTAATTAGTTTTAGCCGTCTAGGGGGCTGCCAGAATCTACAACTTTTAATAAGGCCCAGACAATAGGTCTTTCTCAAGGCCTTAATAAAGAGGTGTGAATCCATGTAGACAGCAGGTCTTAACATGTGAGTGGGGACAAGTCTCTCATTATAGCATATCAAGCCACAGTTCATCCTAGCATCCTCCTCAGATGATCGTAGATTCAGGTCCTCCTGTTCAGACTTTCACTTAAGGGCACAC
The DNA here is from genome assembly GCF_029633855.1 of Hoplias malabaricus. NCBI lineage: Eukaryota > Metazoa > Chordata > Actinopteri > Characiformes > Erythrinidae > Hoplias > Hoplias malabaricus. The sequence continues at coordinate 38,252,327 of NC_089803.1, forward strand.
AATGAATCGTCACGTGGTATTGAACTGGAACGGATATCACAGATCACCCCATGATCATGTGGGTCAGTCACATATATGCTTTGAGAATATGAATAAATGAGAATAAAGACATTTATAATGTGAACATAAATAATGTTTGTCAACAATAATTTAGGCCCGTTAACAGATTGCTATATTTTCATTATACAGAAGGCTACACAATATGTGGGAATGTAATTATATTCTAAGCCCTGTAATGCACCTTTTCTATTAGTAGAGTAGTAATTAGCTCCACGTGGGAATATTTCATCCTTTTCTCCAATGTGTAGTAATTATCACAAAAAAAACCCCTAAAATATTGTGACATGTGAATTGCACTGTGACGTTTTTACCCTCCTTCAGCTGGCTCTTCTCACTTGGATTATTGTCTGTTTTATGTGACTTCTTCATGTTCACAAGCACTCACTATCGGTCCTGATTTCTCCCCTGTGACTCTAATTGTCGCAAGTTTGAGAGGAGCTTTTAATCGTGTTGATCCTCTGTCTCTCCTTCATCGTCTTTTTTTCAAGCGGGATCCTGAGCGGAGATCTTCAAAGCACTTCTCTGACCAGAGCGCTGGCTAATCAGGACAGACCATTGGGCTCTGATCCAAAGCAAATCGACAAATTGTCGACACACACCCATGCCCATCACCATTTCAGAGTCTTACCTGACCAGCCTAATTTGTTACACAGCTTTAACTTCCACCTCCCCCTGTGCTACACTGCGGTTGCCGTCTGCCCACCTGACTCTGCGGGCTGTGGGCTAAAGGATGTAGATGTACGTATGAGAGAGAGAGAGGGAATGGAATACAGTCTGGAATGAAGAGGAACACTCAGGTGTTGAGGTTTGACTCTTTTGCATAGCCTGAGGGGCATTCCTCCCCTACTTCGGTGTCACTCTGCCAGTGTATCTGTCACTCTGCCAGTGTATCTCTCTTTGGCCCACAGGCTTTATTTTTTTTTTTTGCCTTGGTTTTTTTTTTTTTTTTTTGTGCTCCAGCTGCACTTCTCTTCGTGTCAGTGCCCTAAAGGTGCAGAGTCCCCTCTCATCCAGAAGCCCCTTCACTTGTGCACACACATTTGCATGGCTGCATTTTTAGGGTAAAAACCTTGTGCCGAGGTTTCAGCACAAACACATTTTTAACCTCCCTGGGCACAGGCTGTTGTGCATCTTGCACACTTCTAGCAGTATCCCTCGCCTGATTTCTAACAGACACACGTCTTTTCTCCTAGACTCCTCCAGTTTCTGTCCACAGAGGGATATCCAGTTTGAGAATGAGGAATGGCCTGACTAGACTGAAAAGCGAAAGGCCCCCCTACAATGAAAAGACCCTGCCATCATGTCTTTAGAGCTGCTATTGTTGTCTGAAATATGCTTCTCCCCCCTCTCTCCCTTTTTGTTTGTCTTCTCGTCTCCTGGTTTGTATCTGGCCGGCGATTGATAAGCCTGAATCCCTGACAATCCAAGTAGCTGTGTATGTGTGTGCATGTGTATGAGTTTGCATGTGTATGTGTGTGTGTGTGTGTGTGTGTGTGTGGGTATGGGAGGCATGGCGGGTGTACTTGTTTATCTAGCTTGCCTTTTCCAGATGGCTCACAGCAGAAAGAATCCACTTCCTGACACGCTCTCTTTCTCTCCTTCCTCATTATCACCCGGCCGTGGGCTCTCGTAGGAATCTGGGCGAGTTTTCAGGGCCAGAGTAAATGTGTACACACACACACACACATCAAGAGGCGGGAGGTGTGGCCCTCTAGCAGGAGATATGTAAGGAAGGAACAAGATGGACTGATGAAAAACTGTGTGTATAAGTGTTTTTCTTTTTTATTTATTTATTTATTTATTTTTTTGCATAACACATTCGTTTGAGTGGAGGCATCCACTTATGCTAATGATGTCTTATGGAGGTTAGGGCATGGGCTGTTAGTCACCTACCTAAATATGCTGATGTGAACTCAAAGGCTTGCATTTATTTGATGTAAGATCAATTTGTGTACTGTATCTATTAGAGCTATAATGAGGCACTCTGCTCGTAGGTTTGCGTCGTTCACCACACGGCTCCCGAGGCCATTTGAAATAGTTACTCCTACTATATAATCACTGCTGTGTTTTGCCACCCAGACAAACAACAAACCGACAAACCCTGCAGGAAATTCGGTTCGTCATAGTTTTGCTGGGCGTGTGTCTTATCAGCGGTTTGTCTGCGCTCACTTGAATCCTGAAGGCTGTTTCTTGCTCATTCATTGCCATTCATTGACAGGTCTGACCTAAAGTCCTCAGGGTCGTCGTGTAGCTTGGCTGCTGCCATCGACTTTCTTTTCCTTTTGCTGCTCCTCTAGCTTTGAATGGATAGACAGTCAATTTGAGTGCGTGAGGATAATGGCAGAGTGTCAGTGGCCACCGATCCAGCCGTTATCTACTGTTTCCACTGCTAGCTAACAACCCAGGGAGGCCCTTGCTGCAATTATTGGCTTCTCTACTTTAATGATGTGTTTACATTGGCTGGAGGTGTGTTTGGTGCATAAACATACCTTTATGCCCCTCACTATCTCTAACAGGCAGGCTGTCACTGTTGGTGGTTCGACTGGTGGATAGGGGTCCTGTTTCAGACAGCCACGTTAACGTCTTAATCTGATGTTATCAAGACAAAATATCTCCAGCCCTGTCGGTTTATTATAGTTGTGCTTTCGTGATCTCACACACATAATGAGAACTTTGTAGGAGTAGGAATACTTCAGAAATGCTGCTCTCCCTCAGCAAGACCTTCAGGTAGAAACTTAAGGTACTGCAAAAATCTCGTCAGATAAAAGGAGCTGAATATGCCAGGTAACGATAAATAATACACAACGGTTTTTTGTTTGACCAAAAGAAGCTGCTCACATATTCCCTTTGAAAGGAGTCTGAGGAAACAGGAGCTCTGACTGCTCGTTTCACTGGGCTTTCTGCTCACATGGTGGGTGGAAGTCTGGACTACAGCCGTGCGAGTGAGGGACCACAGGAATGTTCTTTTCTTCTGACTTAGCACTTTTGCACCCAGACACCGTCTGTCAGAGTTCCAGAAGCAATGATACAATCTGGTTATTTTTTGAATGCATCGAGGAGGAACCTCAAATATCAGCAGTGCCAAAGTTTCTGTAGGCATGTCCTACAGCATTTTCTGAGTAGAAAATGTCTTTCCACAACAGATGGCATGTTAAATGTTCATTCCACTGGCCTAAAATGTCTTCACAGTGGGGAATGGCACATTTATCTATGTAGATTCTCAGTGGAAAGCTCTTAACATCTTTTTATTGAACCATACAGGATAGGCCTCCATTTTCCAGTCAGGCGGTTTGTCCTAAGAGTGAAGGACGTCAGTGTCTTCCTCGTAATCACATCACTTTTAGTTCAGGTAAATAAAGTCTCACCCAAAGGTCAACCTAAGGGCAAGAACTTGGTGGCTCTCACTCTCCTTTGACATTTTCTGTTTCAGCAACTGGCTTGAATGAATAAATAAACATCAGTTTAAGTCAGCTGCAAGCCAGCGCTCTGTAAACAACAGGTGCTTGATGTAGTTATGTGGGTGTTAAATATGCTGTAGGAATGCAAAAGCAGTGATTGTAAAGTTTGCTGAAGTGGTTTTGAACAGCATGGTTTTGGTAAGCAAAAAAAGCTTAATTATTTCTGATACCATATATCTCCAGAGGGGAAAAGTGCCTCATGGGGACTCTGCATGTGAGTGTGTGTGTGTGTGTGTGTGTGCCTTTTGTCCTCGTGTGAGAAACTGACCTGGTCATGAATCTCTCATCTTGGCTTCCTGTAATTAACCACGGGGGATTACCAGTTCCTCCCGGTCTCTCCCTCTCTCTCACACTGTCTCTCCCTTATACATTTTCTCACTTTCTCCCTCTCTCCCATTCTCTCTGTCACACCTGACTGCTGCTCATTCTCACATTCTCACATTTCTACAGAGCAGAGATTCAGAGGTGAGCAGCTTGGAGGCTGCGGGGACAGTTCCCAGCCTGAACCCAGATTAAGTATCGCCTACGTTCCTGCCATGACAATGGGTGGCTATATTATCATCATAGGCATAAATATGACAATTCAGGAACACAAATTCAGTTGCTCGCTTGCTTCCCAAGTTCTGTTTCCTCTGTCTTATTTTACTTTTGATCTTTTTGTGCACTCTTGCCCCTTCTCTGACATAAATATTTAAACACAGACATACCTACAGACTTTTTATTCAGCAGACACACTAGGCCCAGAGCAGTATGATCCCTGTTTCCTCACTGCACTTCTCCCCTATACTCCACTCTCAACCTTTCACACATGACTTCCCTCACTGCTTTCGTCTTCTCAGTTATAAGCCAGGGAGGATGTGTCCTCTGGAGCTCTGTACTCCCTTGTATTTGACTGCAGACTGTATTATGGTTCCCTGACAGAATGTGATCTGAATGGAATACAGCCCTTTTACTCAATGACTTTATAACAGGTTACACTAGAGCCCTCATCTGACTCTGACAGTACTGTGCCTCTGTGGTGTGTGAGCAACAGTTAGATGTCAGAGTTAAACTCTATTACTCTCTGAAGGCTTGAGGTGTTCCGGAATTATCTTGCTGTCTGAAATTTCTCATAGAGTCTCTTGGGGTAATATAATTGCTCCTAATAGCCTCCAAATGAAGCTTTGCCCTAATTTTCTTCATTGTGAGCATGCAGCTTGAGATTCAACACAAAACTACGAAACATAAATGGGCCACATACCAAACCTTGAGGAACACTATTACAGCTGTCAGTCATACAATGTCTTTTTTCTTCGGTAGTGAGAGCTAATGGCTTGAGGTTTGGAGAAAATGATGTTAAGCTTTTGGTGGTTACAGCCACAATTTGCTCCTCTAATGGCCCTTGAACATTTCCATCCATTCCATTTTTCTCCCCTTCTCTTAAGCACTTAGTATGACTGAAACTGAAGCACACATTTAACAGAACATATCTAGTGAAAACAGCTGGATGCATAATTCAGTTTTTGATTTATACATAGCTGTCATAGAGTAAGCTTGTTTACCCAGCAGATAAGAAGTGACTTTGAGAAAGGTTCAGTTTTGTAATTCTAATCTTGTACTTTCTGGCATTTACCAATGCACTTAAAAGTTGTATTGAACCTTTGGGAGTGACGTAATGACTGCTGTCTCCACTCCCTACAGCATTCCCTGCAGCCACTCTCTCTGGCTTTAGTTCAGGTAAGATAATGTGGTATCACTCTCTTCTACCCTCCAACATCTGTCGCTCACGTTAAGTAGACTCATGTCCTTCCACAAAACGTCACGCTTCTTGAATGTTTACCTCTCTTAGGGAAAGCCTTATGAGCTTGCTCTCTGTCTCTCTCTCTCTCTCTCTCTCTCTCTCTCTCTCTCTCTCTCTCCATCTCCGTGTGTGTGAAATGAGGCTCCACTCATTAAATGTTTCCAGAAGAATAGGAAATCAATGGTGCATACTGGTGTGAAAGAACATTTTTTTCCCTCCCTTAATTCAATTTATCTCTCCTTATCTGTTTGCACATCTTTCTCTCCTCACCCCTCCTCCTTCCTCTCTTTGCATCTCTCACACTTTTGTGTCGTCCTTTCGTTCTTTTCCTCCTGTGGATTGCAAATGTATCACTGAGAGAGGACAAACAAAGGTAGGATCAGTTGCTTTCAGAAGTAATCTGCTTCTCGTTGGTGAGAGAGCGCGAGCTTGGCTGGCCGTCCGCTGTTCTTTTGGTATCTGACTGGATTGCTTAGCGTCCACCACATGATGAGGCTTCCGCAAAGCTTTATTTAACCTGACATGCATCTCCAGCGCTGAGGCTCTACGGGGAGTACAATTTTAAAAGTTTTTCAGTCTCTGGCAACCATTTTAAATTTAAAGTGAAAGTCCACATCTCTTCATCTTTTTCTTGTCTCTCTCCATTCTCCTCCTCTCACTCTCGTCCTGGTATAAGCCCCCTTAGCCAGGAGCGCTTGATTTGATTAGGTCAGCCGGGCAGGGACGGAGGACTGTGTGTCATGGAGAGGGTTGACCATATCGAGTCTGGCTGGAAGGGCTGCATTCACACTTTCTCTTGAGCAGCCATAATTATTCTTCTGGGATGTCTAGCGTCCTGCAGTCAAACACACACACACACACACACACAGAATTATTTTTCTCTCCCAACTTGGCTCATTATGGCCTCTTTTCACCTGTAGACAAGGTTACACACAGACACACACGCGCACGCGCGCGCGCACACACACACACACACACACACACACACACACAAAACCATAGCATAATTTGGTGAGCTGGCCATATTTCAGGCTGTTGTGCTGCTATCTGCAACTGAACAGCTTTGCTAACGCCACTCGGCCGAGCCCAGGAAACAATGCCTACCCTTATTTATTTATTATCTCCTCAAACGGGCCATTTTTTCCCTCCTTCAGCATAGTCGCTTGTGTAAAAGGGGACAGCAGGCAGGGCTGGATAGGGACTGTGTGTTTCAGGCTGTCCTGCAGGTCTATGCACAGCTCATTGCTAGAATAATGGATGTGCTAGCTCCAGCTGCCTGGCAATGGCTATCACTGGACTTATCTACAGGGTACGTGCACACACTAACACACACACACACACACACACCCAAAGCTTGAGTAGCCTGTGATGAATGGCTTTGAGTCTCGCTGTCTGCGATCAATAAGCCACTAGCACCCAGATGAGCGAGATGGACCTAAACGCCCCTCCTACTTCTCTTCCCATCTCTTCCATCCCTTTTGAGTTTGGGACCTGGAACTGGTGGCTGTCGCTAAAATACCATTGTAGGGTTACATTGCTGCTTTGAGTATCGAGCAGTTTGAGTGTCAAGTTTAACAATAGACTGTAATATAAATATGTGACTAATATCAGCTGCATTCTATTAACTTTGCCATTTTATACACTGTCCTTGTTTAGAAAACGAATAGCTGCAATCTTTTTAATTCAGTCGGTTCAGTATAATACACTGTAGTTTAAACCCATCACTTTAATGAGGAGGAAAGGAAGCAGCTATTTACTCTACTTTCATCCATTCTTTAAGAATAAGATTTCTCAGCACTGATATCTTTCTCAGTGGGCTTTGTAAAGATAGGGAACTCTAACTGAAATTCATACATTCATTAATTTTCTGGAAGTGCGTTATCCAGGTCAGTGTTGCAGTGGGCCCGGAGCCTTTCCAAAATCATTGGCTGCAAGATATTAATACACACTGGGCAGGGTGCCAGTCAATCGCAGGGCACATGTTCTCACACCCTTGGACAATATCATGTAGCATGGGTTTTTGGATTGTGGGAGGAAACCCAAGCACCCACAGGAAACCTACATATTGAGTTTTTCCACCACATGGTCCCTACTCTGCTCAGCTTGGCTCAGCTCAGCTCTATGTGCTTTTTGGGACCAGGGCCCAGATTCACAATAGTGTGGCAAGAAATTTTTAATTTTTTTTTTACTTCACATTTAGGAATGTAATAATGTGCAATTATTTGTCATTGTACAATATAAAACAAAATGTTTCTCCTGAATTTAAGCCATCTGTGGCAGTGAAACGTGAACACACACACACACACACACACACACACACACACACTAGTTCAGTAGGGGCTGTGAACACACACCCAAAGCATTGGGCAGCCATCCCTGGGAGGAGTTGTGGGTTTGGTGCCTTGCTCAAGGGCACCTCAGCCATGGAGCCAAGGAGGACAGATCTGTTCCATTCCCATTGCCCCCAATTTTCCTGCTGGTCCTGAGAATCGAACCAATAACCTTTCAGTCCTAAGCCTTCTTCTCTAAACATTAGGCCACGGCTCCCCATTTAAGATAAATAGTTATAAGAAAAAAGAATTGTCTTATTGTTTCCTTAACAACATTTCTCTTATAAACAATTAGCATTGTTTACAAGTATGTGTGTGTGTGTGTGTATATATATATATATATGTATATTCTGAATTCGTATTAGCTGAATTACTATCAATAATGTTTAATCTAAAAGATTAAAAGATTGTTCTTAACGTACTTTTCATTTCAGCATAAACACAAGACAAGAAACTGTGTTGTTGGTTATTTCCTCTACCCTCACTTCTAATTCTTGTTTACTTGAATTTTTGAATGATTAATTTGATACTTGTTTTCATCTATTGTGCTGTCCACTGCACAGATTTGACTGATGACTGGTAATGATGGTAGATTTTTATTTATTTATTTTTTTTAGATTAATTTTTTTTAAATGAGACTCACTGCATTATAAACAGTAAAATGCAGCATGACAGGCTTCATTACAAATTACAGACTACAGAAGAAAAACAATGGAGTAAAGAAATGTAAAGAAAATAATTAAAACCATCCATTTTTAGGAAAGCTTTTGTGAATCTGGCCCCTGATTCTTGGTCGTTTTTCCAGAAGCACCGCTCCCACCTAAATGTTAGTGATACAAAAACACAACAACAACACACACAAACACACACACAATTTAGGCTTGTGGGCAGCACAGTGAGCATACAGGTACACAGCTTCAAAGTCTTTGAGACTTGGATTTGATCTTTGCCTTGGGTCACTGTCTGTGAGGACCTTGGTGCATTCTCCTGGTCTCTACTAGCATTTTCCCACTGTATGGCACCCACTCAAATCCGCTCAGCTCTACCCTTTTCCATTAGGTTCTGCTTGCTCATGGTTCCCAGTGTTGTGACATGTAAACCTTGCAGATCTCTGATTGGCCAGAAAAGACTTGCCAATCACAGTGAAATGCAGACACCCAGTACAAACTCTATGCTTGTAAATCTCCAAGTCACAGTAGAGATCACATTTGTTTTTATCCAACTCACAACAGCAGCTCGGAAAATTACGCTATGGTGTTTTGAAGAGGTTCACACACTACTTGGTGTTGTGGCCAACTCCAATGAGAAGGAAGCAACAAAAACTCTACTGATATGTCTGTACTGGGCTGTGCAGCTATGTTCAGCACCAAAAAACAAAAAGGGCCATTGGTGGTTTTCAAAGCCTGTCGTTCCTTTAGAGCAGGTGCTTTATGACATCACTGGTTTACATTTAGTGCAGTAAGACAGGAATTTGAATTTACTGTCAAGGTATTAAAACCATTCTGGATGACGTCTGCTCCACATCCCTGTTTTTATCTAGCCCGCTTGCTATATGGATTGCTGAGACTTGGGTGGAATGCTCCCTTTTACGACGGGGGGCCACTTAAACATAAAATTAGAGCCACATGTGACATGTCAGCCCAAAATCCAACATGCACACAACATGCACTGAATTTAGCTCACATCCAGTTTGCCACAGACAGCACAATCATATATTTGCTAGAAGTAGACCAAATGAGCATTTTTACTTCACATACAGTTTTCCGGTACCAACAATAGGCCATTAGTGCTGCGTCTTTGCCAAAAGTGGTTTGCATCCGCATGCTGTCTGAGTAAACAGTTGCCTTTCATTTTTTACTCTGAAATAAATCAATAAGTGCTTAGCAGTGAGAATTCCATTGTGTATGTGTGCTCCCTCAGAAAGTACTGCAGTGCAAATACCCAAAGCCTCTGAATGTATTACTGACGATATGTCGGGTAAGCTGAGGTTAACCCACACAGTCCTTTTCAGTGTCAATTGTCATGCTCCCAGCTCTAGTCACTTCAGGCGGCTGAACATGGTTCTAGTCATACTTCTCTATCATTTAAATTTTGTTCAGATGATAGGAATATTCATCCCAGTATCATGAATAAAATTGTATCATGGTGTTTTTTTGTGGCTCTGTGTTTTCCATTCCTGGTCCTGGAGTACCCTCTACTCCACAGTTTAGTGTTGTCCCTGCTCTGATGCAGCTGATGCACCTGATCCAACTGATGAGTGAATTATCAAGCTCTTCCAGAGCTGAAGTGGTTTCATTAGAGCAGTGGCAGGCATACTCTGATCTGGATTTGGTGAGGCTCATGCATGTACACACTCACAACACGCGTTTTGCACAGACACTCTTGTGCAAGAAGAGTGCAGTGCACAGAATAAACTCTCGTTGCTCGGATGAAAGTGTGAGACTGAAACTGGAGACGAGCTGAAAGCCCCATCTGCACTGGATAAGAGGGCAGCCATGGCTAGAGTTACAATCAGAAGACACATACACGCACACACCCACACACCACACACAAGAACACTCTTTGTCTGTCTGGCTTTTGTACGAGTGTGCTTTGACATATCGGCACATCCAGACCAGGGCAATCTATCAGCAGCCATTCCCTGGACTTCAAAAGAAATTCCCCTATTACTGTGCATTCTAATCAGATGTTTTCCTCTTTCCTGGAGTGTGAATATTCTAATGCACCGACTAATTAAGCCTTCCAGACCATAACAACAGCTTTGACTACACACAGCAAAGCACACAATCCTATAGTTCAATGGGCAGTTCATGGTGGGGAGGTTTTTATTTTATTTTTCTTCAAACTTGAATCAAATATATTATAGTGCAATTAAACATGATTATTAATAATGTGTGGGGGAAGATCTCTGAATAAGTTTAATTACATAATTCTATATATATTTCATGAAACTAATTCATAGTTAAACTGCCAAACTAAGAGTTCTATGTTTAGAGCAGTATGTTGTAAGAGTAGCGTGACTGTTCATTTCAGTGTAATTCCATTTTATTTAAAGTGCTATGTTTATAACTGCTCTGGTCACAAACACTCTGGCCACAACTTCAAGTCAGAAATTAAGGCGACCGTGGCAAAAAATATGTTCCCTCAGAACATTATGAAGAAATTTGGGAGGAACCAAAACTCGTAATGGGAACCCATCTTCCTCTTCTTGACACAAGTTCAAAACTATAAAACAATGCAGGCACCAAGAATGACGAGTTATGGATTTACACTGAGTGTATAATAGTGTTATAAACACAACACAATCCACTATTGTATTCAGCCCAGGCTGTTCTGCATTCACAAGCCCACAAAGTTTTCCCACAATATATTAAACAATATTAATTAAAACCAAAGTGAACAACCTGGCTGAAGCTGGGATGCTTCTTGTTGGTGTCAGAGAATATTGATTTGGCGCTTTAGTTGTTTTAAGATATGCTTGCTAACAAGACCATGTTTTATAATATACACATGCCAGATTGATGGTAATGCAAATATGTTCTGTAGTAGCTGCCTATTACATACATCTGGAAATATGCAGCTCACTTCGTTGTGTTCTAAATCCTGTTTGAATTTGCTTGCTGGAGAGGTAGTGTCTACAGATTTCGAGCTCTGCTTCATACAATTAGCTCTATAGCCATAATTTACTGTCATAATTAACTGAAAGTGATTAGCCAGCCAGGCAGTATTTGCTAGATCTTGCCCTTCCAACACTGATGGGTGAAAGTGACAATGTTTTTTCAGTGCTTGTCAGTAAGACATTAAATAAGTTTAATTAAATAACAACTCGCAGGCAGATGTGTAAATGAATAGTTATTATTGACCTTTAATTATTAATCATATATGTAATATTAGTAGGTGACGGTGCATTATTTAAATTTGCGCGGCTTGTAAGGACAATAAAGGAGAACGACATAGGGAGGGGGGAAAATTCCAAATCCCCTACATTCCCCACTGACCACCCTGTAGCAGCCCAGACCTTCACATGTCCTGTCTGGAGTGGGCACTAAGCTGTCTGTTTGTCTGTTGGTTGTATGGCCTCCAGCCACTGCACCTGTTGCCGTCAGCGTGTTGTGTATGAGCATGATGCTGCTCCGGTCACCTCTGCCACTGATGGCTGTGTGAATGTGCGAGTGTGAAAGGGATTCTGTCTCCTCCAGACTGTCAGACTAACTGCTCCCCTGCTCTAATGAAGTCAGGGTCAGGTGTGTGTATGTGTGTGTGTCTGTGTACTTTAATGAAGGCAGGGTCAGATGCACTGTGCAGCTAATTGGTAGAGTTTGCCTGCGGCTACTGAGGCTTAGTGTGATTGAAGAGTCCGGCTGGGGTCTCTCTTTTCTCCGTTCCAACAGACTACACACACACACACACACACCTGCTAATGTGTGCATACAAAAAATGCTGTCCTACCAAAACAGTCAAACCTTTCTCTCACACACACACAGTTTCCAGTTTTTTTATTAGATACACAACATCACCAAAGTCTGGCTTTGTATTCAAGAGAACTGCATAATTACATTGTGTGACTGAAAATCAACAGACTTTGCACTGGACTGTAGTTTTGCTTTAAACATATTGTCCTGCTGCTTAAGATTAATCAGATCTTTTTTTTGTTTTGTCCTTCTACTTGACTTGCTCAGTTTTCAAATGTTCTTATGGTTTTTCCACAGCTTTAAATGAGATCATAGTGCAGACCCTAACCAAAGACCTTTTCAGAAAGATGTTCACCTATATGGACATCAAGGCAATCACTCATCCACTCATGCGAGTGTAGTGCAGTCACATGTTACATATTGCAAGCATTTAACTTCTGTGATAGTGTCGGATACAACACACACCAATGGTGATGTTCACAAGCTTTGTGTGGGCCGTTTGGGACATATTCTCTCCGTACTGGTGTACTGTGTGCATATAGCTGAACTAACAGGCTCCAGCGTATTTAGAGACAGACTTATATTTGAAATATTTACTGAAAGTGTCAGCATCCTGGTTCCAACATACACACTATGGGATATCTTTCTTGAATACCTGTTATTGGCATCAAATATTATGTAAATATACTAAATTTTATGCTGGTACTAGTGTACTGTGCTGTTTTTCAGCAATGGGGAAGATGAAAACATGGGTAGGAAAGTGCTATTTTATTGAACAAGCCCCACCCAGCATTACACACACACACACACACACACACACACACACCCACACCAAAACCAGGGGGTGGCAACTTTGGAAAGTGTGCAATGGAATGTTTGGGTGAATTACCAAAACATCCTCGAAATTACCATCCTTACATACAAAACAACTCAACAAACTAAACACACCACACTCCAAACTACACAACACCCACAGTAAACAACTGAAAAACATCTCTCTTACCGGGAGGTGTAAGGCATGATGGGAACTGCTTTGCATTTCTGTGCCCTGAAAGTTCCCCATGGGAACAAGAGCCACGGTGCCACTACGATGCTGCTGAAATTCCCATTAGGAGGCATATAAAACTTTGCATTATCTTCGTGGGTTGAGTAAAAAAAAAAGTCTTACTTACAAATTGAATGACAATGTGTGGCGTAAAGGCAGCTGTATTATGCTTGGTGGTTACATTCTCATAACTCAGGCTAGTCACGGGTTTGAGGTCTCACTATGTGTATGACTCTGCATACACATTTAAATGTGATGTCATTTTCTAAAATAATAATAATAATAAAACAAATCAGTACATGAGCCCTATTGGTAACAAACATATTCTCATATAATTTATTTTGCAGATTTCTATCCATTTCTATATGTTCTGTGATTAAAAATGTAAAAAAAAATATTACAAGCCATAGCTTTTTTTCCCAGGCCAAATATACACACAGATCAGCCACAACATTATGAGCATGTCCTTGTTTCTAGATCCATGTGTCCACAGGGGCATATTGTAGTCCTACAATTACAGACTGGATTTGTTGCTCTGCATACATTATTTTCCCCCTTTCACCCTGTCCTTCAATGGTCAGGACCCCGACAGAATAGGAGTGATTTGGGTGGTGGATCATTCTCAGCGCTGCTGTGACACTGATGTGGTGGTGGTGGTGTGTTGTGCTTGTATGAGTGGATCAGACACAGCAGTGCAGAAATATACTTCTTTTTATTTAGAAAATCAATGTGTATTTTGACCAGGAGTATCCAAACTTCTGCATAAGCCTGAACATGTTCCACAGCAGCTATTGGAGCAATCTATATATCTTTCTATAGTCTGTTCTGCAGAAGAAGTCACAGAATGTGGACTGACACTGATTGACCTGTAAAGGTCAAGCTCTGGTTCAAGGCTCAACTTCCCTCTAAGTCTCAGAAGAGATATAATATGCTCATTCAATAATGGAGGTACTTTCAGTTATTTTTTGACACTGTAACCAGACACATTCATGATGTAAATCTCTGCTAGGCTTGTTTGACAACTTTTATATATTTTTTTAAATAAAATTGTTTGTCGTCAAGTTATGTTGAACTTTCTCCCCAGTTATTATTCATCTTCAATTCAACCCTTTTACTGAATCTCCCTCGACTGGACACACTGCCGCCAGCTTCTGTGATTTTTCAAAATCACAAGGCCAGCTTACTGTTCTGGTGCCACTAGTTTAGCAACCCTGAGAAGAACACAAACTGCCCAGATCTGTTACATCAGCTGACGACTCCTGTGTCAGCTAGCACCGTGATCAGTGGAGGGAGAAAGGGCCCCATCTTTCCACATCCAACCACAATATTATGACCACCCTCTTGTTTCTAGACTCATGTCCACACTAGCATATTGTAGTTCTACAATTACTGACTGGAGTCCATCTGCAGCCAGAGAGTGATGCTGAAGCTTTTAACCTGTGGTTTCCTGGTGGTAGGGCCAGTGCTTAAACAACTACACCAGACTGGAGCTCAAAGTTCAAATCACATTTCAGCTCGATCCTGTACATCTTCAGCATTTTGAATGCTGTTATTCATTAAATAGCTATATTTCTAAAGACAGAGTCACAAGAGAGATAATTTGGTTAATGAGTGGCACAGATTTTCTTAGCAAAGTGATTCTGCGATTAACAGTTCCAGTATATGCGCATAAAAATACCCACAAATATGTTTTTGTGCCAAACTCATTAAACTTCCAAAAACTGATTCCAAGAGCTGTGACGTTGATTGTGGTGAAGACAGCGTGAAATTGCACTTTTAAAAAAGGTGCCAGAAAGGATGCTGTAGAAGCTATATTTGATTCCTCAATGAATCTTTCAGTGGATGGTTCTTTAAGACTCATTGTGAAGAATTCTGTTTTACTCTTTAAAGAACCTTCATGTAATGTTAACATTTACACGAGTTTCCTAGAACAGAACATCCAAGCCAAGAAGCATTTAGGAACATGGGGCCATATTACAGAAACTTCCTGTATCTGAAATGCTATTTTAGCTGCTTTGTTGTCATGGCAACTATAATTAGGAACATATTTAGGACAGCAGCCAATACAGAGCAACAGTTTCTAACTTCATAATCTTATCTTATTTCAAGGAAAGTAAATATTTTGTTTGTTTTTTTTAAATACAAAAACATCTAGAATAGTTAGAATAGTTTCCTAACTTCCCAACAAGCACAAAGTTGTCTTGAATTCTATTTAAAGCTTTTCAAGTAAAACATTTACTTGAAATCATTCTGTTGCAACTGTGAAAGAACAGCCTTAGGATTTTTCCAAGCTAAGGTTTCTTTATACAACATGTATATTTACAGATGTAAATATAATTTTTGAAGACCCAAACAACACACATTTTGAAATAGTTTCCCAAACAGGGATTAAACCTAGTCCATTTTGAACTGTGATATTTTTCTTTGGAAATAGGATATAGTCCAGGACTAGGTTGATTTCTATTTGGGAAACCAGCCCTTTAACAACTAGTGGCTCCCAAAGGCCATGATACACAGCTAGATGAGCAGATTTGGAGTGGCCATTGAGGCATCACAGGGCAGTTCCATGTGTAAAGGTCTGTTTTGTCCTTATAACTGTGGTTGTGTCAGCTAGCTACTGTCAGAGAAACTCTCACTGGTGGTACATATTCTCTATCTGTAATTAGGGATCCAAATTGTACTTTATTCTATTATAATTGTAGATCTTAAAGTTTTCATAGACCCCGTTTCATCTCCAGGACTTGTTATTTTATCTTACACAGTTCTGAAATGAAAGATTTCAAACGTTCACCTCACCTTCTGCAGAAGTGAATTTAATATACAGTTTAGGAAATAAAAACAGGAAGTTAAATCCTTTTAGTGACCAATAATGTACATCCACCATGCCTTTTATTCTGTAAGTGTTCACTGTAAATATATGTTTGGTCTAAATTGGTCTGGTTTTTCTAAGATGAGGTCAGATAAAGTGCTGTAGGGTAAGGTAAAACTCTTTCTTAGGAATTTTACCATACACTACAGCACTTTATCTGACCTCATATGGATTTGTGAAGAAATCTTACCCAAACCCATCAGACCTTAACTGAAAATAAAAGACAGGAAGATTCTCTTCTGCCCCTGGATTTTTAAGAGCGTGGGAGAGCTGTTTGTGTGTTGCTGGTTTTAAAAAATCTCTCATGAAAGGTATTGAAGTGCTAATTGTCCTGGAGTTTGCCCTCTCCAAGTGGCCAAACTTGCCAAGCTGTGGAAAATCTCTCAAAGCTGAATTTGGCAATATTAGCCAACTCTCCGGCTCACTCTCTTCCTCCTCCACCTTCTCCATCCTTCCCTCGCACTTCATTTATAGCCCTCTTTCTCAATTACTTCTGCTCTCCATCTTGATCCTTTGCTCTGCATTTTATTCCTGTTCTTTCTTCCGCCTCCCACTTTCAGGTTCTCAGCAACCAAACACACACACGTACACACACACACACACACATACACACACACACACACACACACACACACACACACACACACACACACACACACACACAAACAAACAAACACACACACATGATTGGAAGTTTGAGTAATTTTCTCAGTCTTGCTGGAGCGCAGCCAGGATAAACCTATTTTCTACCTTGGTGTGTGTGTGTGAGAGAGAGAGAGAGAGAGAGAAGAAGAAGAAAGGGGAAGGTATACTGTTGAGGAAAAGGAGCAAGCAAAATAGGGAGAGAGCATGAAAGAAGGGACTAAGGGTACAACGAAAGGTGGTAAAAGAAAGAGGGATCAAAGAAAAAAGAGGCTTCGATAATTAGTCTCTCTTCCTCTCTCTCCCTTCCTCTCTCACTTACATACACACACACACACACCACTTTCTACTCTCTCTCAGCTCGTTAAAGCACTACCGCCTGCTATTGTTTCTCTGTCACATCCACACTCTGCTCTGGAGGGAGGGAGGGAAGGGGCTCTTAACACAGAGGGAGACACAGGCTGACCTACCTCACCTGCTGCACACCTGAGTCTCTCTCTCTCTCTCTCTCTCTCTCTCTCTCACTCACTCACTCACTCACTCACTCTCTGGTTCTTGTTCCCCATGGCCTAGAAATTAGGCTGCCACTATAGCTTAACAGCTGCAGGCTCAATAGCTTCTCGTCATCAACAGCCTGAAGGCAGGCAGAGATCGTACAGTCAGAGCGATTGCCCAGTTCAACAGCATGAATCTGCTCTCTGCTATTTCATCTGTGGAGAGTGTGGGTAAGACATACTTTTTCATTCTTCTTGAGCGTAGTCCATATTGCAGGAAAGGTAAGGTGAAGTTGGACATGCTTGTGGATGCTTCATTGGTTCAGTACGCTGCTGTAGTAGCAGGTCATGTGTCCGTAATGTGTTTCCGTGAAGAATGATAACAGACACCTCAGTAGGATAACTGTGATGAATAAGGTAATTAAGGCCACTATCACAGAATCCCTGGATCATGAATATTCATAGTCATCATCTTCATCATTCATGGAACATGTCTTTGTCCAGGAAACATTTCTTACTCGCCATCTGCTTCACCCCTAGGTTTATCCCTGCCATCATCACCCCTTGGCATGGTTTAGAGGTCAGAGCCAATTCCTTATAGCACGTTTGACCTATGAGTTGACACCTCAAGGGACTAAATATCATTACTGCCTTTTAACGGGCGAAAATGGCATTTTTCTTCAAAGAAATATCAGTTGCATTTTTTTACATGACATGAAATCTCATTAACCTCTACTAGATTCTCCTTTGAGGAAACAGGTCATTTAGTGCAGAGTCATACTTAATTATGCTGCAACATTTTTCTGTGTAGGTGTAGTAGAGCCAGCAGTATTTAAATAAAACCTCCTGTTGACTGAGTAATGTTATTTACAACATAAAACACAGGCCAAAACCAATATTCAGAGCTGACTGATTGCAGTTGTGTAGATCAACAACTGTCCTGACTGTCCGGTGCCAATCCGGAGCTCAAACTTCTAGGGCAGTGGTTCCCAAAAGGTGGGTAGGGGGGCACAGCAAGGCAAATGAATAAACTACATAATACAGGGGGTCCTCGACTTACGACGTTGATCCATTCCTACGCCGCGTCGTAAACCGATTTTCGGTGTAAGTCGGAACATACGTACATACTGTACGTAAATAACATACTTTAAGCACTTATCCTATCCTAACACCTATCTTCCTCGGTCTTGAGCCGCGTAACCGTGTATTCTACCGCCGTGTACACCAGACATGAAGTTTGCGTTACGACGTTTACGGCGCAAAACCACTTAATTCGAAACAAGGCTTTATACAGTAAATGGGAGATGTGTTGTAACCACGAAACATCGTAACCCGAGGACCTCCTGTACATATTACGTGTAGTAATTACACTGTACAGTTGATTTTTCGCTTTATTTATTCATTCATTCATTATCTGTAACCGCTTATCCAGGGTTGCAGAGGAGCCTACACGGAATAACCGTGTGCAAGACGGAAACACACCCTGGAGGGGGCACCAGTACTTCACAGGGCGACACACACATTCACTCAAACCTATGAGCACTTTTTGAGTCACCAATCCACCTACCAACGTGTGTTTTTGGACTGTGGGAGGAAACCGGAGCCCCCGGAGGAAACCCACGCGGACACAGGGAGAACACACCAACTCCTCACAGACAGTCACCCGGAGCGGGAATCGAACCCACAACCTCCAGGTCCCTGGAGCTGTGTGACTGCTACACTACCTGCTGCACCACCGTGCTGCCCATTTATCACTTTATTTTATTGTTAATAATATGCTATGATATTGTGGTTAATTACAATGTTTAAAATAAATTCCAATGAAGTCTGGAAGCAAAAAAAAAAAAAACACATACATGGGTTTCAGAGCTTGGGTTTAGAAAAGTAGTGTAATATACAAAAGGGAATTGCAGAAGATGTTTGGGAGCCACTGTTCTTGGATCTAGATTCCTGACTTCTGTTAGGCTGTTTTTTGATGCTTTATATCACAAATTAAATTCAATTAAAATAAATGAAGCAGGGTAAAGTAATAAGTTTGTCTCGCAAACAATTTGTATTTTCCAAAGTTCACAGGCATTTCATTCTCACAGTGCTGTATGTGTTTAATGAGAGCTGTGAGCTTAATGAAGTATGATGAAGAGCTTTACTGGATCTGGATTACTGCAGTCAGATTGCAATCATTTGTCTTTTTTTACTGGATGCCGAATTTGTTTTCTGGTGAGCTTTGTTTTTCTTTTCATTCATTCATACTCTGATTT
Source organism: Hoplias malabaricus (assembly GCF_029633855.1). Taxonomy (NCBI): domain Eukaryota; kingdom Metazoa; phylum Chordata; class Actinopteri; order Characiformes; family Erythrinidae; genus Hoplias; species Hoplias malabaricus. The sequence goes on from NC_089803.1 coordinate 38,271,675, forward strand.
GTTTTGATTGTTTTCTCTCCCCTTTTAGTCTCTCTCTCGCTCGCTCGCTCACAAAATACACACCATGAGGTAATGGGGTAGCAGGGCTGAGTATGAAATAATGGGACTGAGATTAAGCTGAAAATGAAACAGAATCCTATAGATTTAGGTAAAAACTGATATGAGTTTAAATAAGTTTTTTTAATATATGTTTAATGCACTATTCATTGATGTCATACAATTTGTTTTCTCCATATTTTATGTTTGAGGGCATTTTATGAGTTTGTTTTTATTTTATTAACGTTGGTGAATTGTGATCACATTTATTACTTTAGCTTGTTTCAGTAAAAGATGATCATACAGTCAGAAATGAAGGCTGTTTGTCTCAAAGGCGAGATTCATGATTGTAATAATAATAAGAAGAAAAACACTTTATAAAATTCAGGTCATGTTTAGTCACCATTTGCTTGTTCTAGAGTCTGTTTGCAACTAATGTGTTTAGCCCCAGTGAGTCTGTAAATGAGTTTAAAAACGAATTGTCTCGGTCCGGTATGTTAGTCGTTTTTTTTTCCCTATCTATGCTCTTGGGAGAGGCATCTGGATTTTTGTTTTTTGAGAATAGAGAGAACTCCAAACGTTGAATAGCACAAACTGAGATGAGGATAGTGTTCTATTCCTGCTCCATATTGTGGGTAATATTGACTTATTTTTGCTGTTAGGTGGAAATGTTTGCAAAATTGGGAGACAGCTAATTGCATTACTGAAATTGCTACAAAACTAAACAACTCGAGTTACAAATGAGTTACTGTGGTAATAACTGTAGTAACTGAAGTTAAACTTCAGCCACATACAAACAACTTATTTTTTTTCCCCTCAAACACACAGTTCCACATTAAAAGACACTGGGCTTAGAACTGCATTTCCCCACCATCATAGACATTTCCTTTAAGTGGCAAAGTAAAATGAACAATATTTCCAAATATTTTGAAGACACACTTTATAATCTGTTGCCTTTCAGCTTCTTTAAGTGCGCCCACTGTGAATACAGACTGTTAGTTGTGTTGCATAGCTTTTTTTACTGTAGAATACTGTGGAATGAATTTAGTATAAGTTGTACCAGTGCAACTCACACAAACACACCACCACCACGTCGGTGTAGCCCTGAGAATGATCCACCAGCCAAATCATACCGGCTCTGTGGCAGTCCTGTGAGGGTCCTGGCTATTGTAGAACAGGGTGAAAGGGGGCAAAATATAATATGCAAAGCAACAGATGGACTAGAGTCTGTAATTAGAGGTCTACAAAGTGCTCCTGTATGCTTAGAGGAGATGACAAATTGAAAAATGTGTTGTGAAACAAGTATGTGACTTTAAAGTTTTGGCTGATCTGTGTATATGTTGAGCTGTAGTTGCAGAGTCTACCTGTGTGAATGAGTGTTAGGAGCCTTCCCCCTGTTCTTTTGCTTTCTAATCTCCAGCTTGTTTCTGTTTTCTGTGCTTGTGTTCTTTCTCTCTCTCTCTCTCTCTCTCTCTCTCTCTCTCTCTCTCTCTCTCAGGCCACTAAGCCCAGTGGTATTAGTGTTGTCAGAATAGAGAAGGATGGGACGTGCCTCTCTCTACCAGGTGGTGTCTCAGCCCCTGTTAAGCAGTGCAGCATTGGAGTGGGTTTTTTTTTTAAGCGCTGAAGGATGCGAGAGAGATTTGCATCACAGATTTAAACGCCGCTTTCCCTCCCTGCCTTTGTTCACTTTTTCTTCTCAGTCACCTAGGTCTGTTTCCCCTTGAGCCACAGCATAACAGTATGTTGTAAGTTCGCATGTCTTCCATATCCGCTCGGGGTCATGGCTGTCAGTCACACCTCTGGGGGCTCAGTGGGAGTTTGGCTCCTCAGCTAATCAACATGTTTTGGGGAGAGAAGTCAGCAGGAGTGAACGTGAACAACGTGAGTCCCTTTACTCTCCCCCTCACTGTGTATGGGTTCATGTGTGTATGTGTGTGTTTGACAGGTGACAATCCCCTCCACAGCAGAGCTCCCCCACCTACTGTTAATCTAATTGGTAAATGAAGCATTGGCCCCAGACAGAAGGGCTGGAAGAATGTAAATTACATTCAGAACACATTTTTGGTCTAATAGATTTTGCAAATTCACCCCCCCCCCAACCCACCACCACCACCTCATCCGTCCTTAACGGAGGGTTAAGAATAAATACTTTTGTCGGTTTTAAATGAATCATTTTAGTCAGAGAGAAGTGCTTGCCTATGTCAAAGTGGAAGCATTTCTGTAAAAATGATTTGAAATTATAGCTTCAAGGCATTCATGAGTCGAATCAGCCCAGACTCATTATGTTTTGAAGACTGGAAATGACTTCATGTGTACCTTATGTTCACTATTAAACCAAGAAGTAATGATGGTTTTGTGCCAACAATCCTGGCACATTCACTTTTAAACATTGTTTAATATAAATTTTGAGGTACTTTGCTTAATTGGTGTAATTTTTCTCATGTTCTTATGTCAGTGACTCTAACAGGTTTATTCTTTACCTTTTGTATTAGCTGTACATAATTTATCAAGACACCACCATAACAGTATCTCCACATCTAATGTATTCATTCACGTTTCAGCACTACGTATGGTTTCTCACTAGAATCGCATCATGTGCTTCTTATATTTCTCAAGACCAAGCTCAAGGCTAACTCAGTTAGGGAGAAAACCACGCAAATTATGCTAGTCATCATTTTTATTCCAAACCCCAACATTTTTTTTTCTTTCTGTTCCATGAACAACTGTGTACTCGATGGGGTGGGAGTTATTATAAAACACCTCTCTTCTCCCCCCTACCCTTCCCTCAACCCAATATGAGCTCCTCTCCTCCAGTATCCCGTCACCCCCTGCGAGCTTCCAAGCTGTCACGGCAGCCTGGGCAGCATCCCTCGTTGCCAGGGCGCCGCAGGACCAGATCCGGCCTTCGGGGCTGCCCACGCCCCTCACTCAAGCTCACGCAGACCCTCCCTTCCTGCACAAATGTTATCTAAATGCTAAGCACTTTGGCACTCAGTGGCAGGGTCTCCTTTGTGCGAAGCATGGGCTATGCGAGAAGAGTTTGCTGGTTTTCTGAGTGTGAAGCGCTTGCTCGGTGTAATGCCTAGTGAACAGGAACATGAGCCTATTTCACTGTGTTTGAATTAGGGAGCTGTGAGGCACTCTTAGGGCCTGGCAAAGCTTTAAATACGAAGAGATTTAACACAGCCAGAGACACAGAGTACACATCATAAACAGATGGCACTCATATCGGCCCTCAGCAGAATGTTGGTTCAAGGCTTTCGGTTGAAGGCTGATCATGCGTCAAGTGATGCTCCAGTCGCTCTTACACAACCCACATTATCCTCAGGATCTTTCTTGCATGGCCTCTCTGAGATGAAAGTTTCTAAAATGGCCTGAGCAGTCACAGTGAGGACGGAAATTTGCTAGGAACAATCTGAAAAATGCACAGATTAACTTCAAAATGTAAACAGAGTTTAGCTGAGGGTGTTTCATTTATTCTGTCCAAGGATGAAAGCCATCTGGACGGCACTGTGGAGCAGCAGGTAATTCTTCAGGGCTCCAGGGTTTGGGGGGTGTGAGGTTGGGTGTGTTCTCCCTTTATCTGTGGGGGTTTCCTCTGGGTGTTCCGGTTTCCTCCCACAGTCCAAAAAAATTCACACGTTTGTTGGTGGATTGGCTATGCAAAAGTACCCATATGGGTGATTGTGAATGAATATGAGTGATATGAGTATATGACATCTTGTGTTGGACCTTGCGCCAGGACCCACCATGACCCTGAACTGGATCAGCAGGTACAGACATATGAATGAATAAATGAATGAATGAATGAAAGCCATCTGAGTAGCAGCCGTGTGGTTTGGGCCAGTGCTGTCCAGGTGCCTCTGATCAGGTTTCCCTTGCTCATGTGCTGCTTGCATAATCCAGATCATATACCACAAAGCAGTTTTTTCACACCTCAGCAATATTTGGGGGCATAAAAATCGAAATCTTGTAGGTTTTTTTTTCTGTGTGCGGAAAACAAAAGGACATTGCTGAGCTGTTCCAAAGTGATCGCCACCAAAAGCCCAGAGTAGCAGAGCAGCGTTTTTACGTCAAAGTCAGGATACGCGCATGCGTACACTCACAAACCTTTTTACAGAAGCAACTAGAATTCGTTCTGTTAACATATTTCTTTTCTTTTAAAAAATGTTCTCTTGCGTCTCTTGCCTTTGGTAGGTGTGAGAATTCCTTGGGCTGCCTCTGGAAAACGAGTGTGTTTAACTTGTGTGTTGATCAGGGCTGGGTCTGATTTCACCCTCTTCGGCCGTGAGGCTGAATAATGGCCCGCCTGACTGTACTGAGGCTGCTGAGATGACTTTCTATATTTCTCCTGCACAACAAGCCTGGCTGTGATAGCAGTGGTACTTTTCATCTCACCGCCAGAGAGACTTAAAGGTTTTAGAGAACATAAATTGCCACCTCTGTAACACCGTTTCTGGACTCAGAGTGTAGATGTGGATACTTCAAAACACACAGTGCTGTTCTACACTGATATGAATGAACATTTCCCTGTTGGGAGCAGTAGAGAGGGAGGATATGAGTATTACATCCTGAACGGACGCCATAGGAAGTCATCAGCCGAACAGGAAAAGGAGACCCGCATGTTTTTGGACATGGCAGGAGATTGCTTTGTCACTCCTTCTAAATTGCACTTCATGAGCTACAGAGGAACGCCCTAAATGACTTGTCCCTGAATGCAAACCATTAGAACCGAGACTGTGTTCACAAGCATATAGACAAATCATCAGCCACTTGAATTTCTCTTTCTCTCTTCGGATACTTGTGTGCAGCTGTCACTAGCATTGGCGCACCGGGCTACGCCAGTCTCTCTCTATTTGGTTGTACGGAGGGTATATAAATAATGAAATGGAGCTGGTAATTGGCGGTTCACGGTAATTAGGCCTTGGCTGTCAGCTAAGCCAATGCCTTTCTCTCGTCGGAGGAGTCTGAACCGAGGACAGTAATTACTATTATCTGTGGGGGTTGTTGACACAACAATAATCCCATCCTTAGTGAGCCTATCATAGTGCAACATGGCCGCCCCCTTTTAGCATCTTTTTCTAGAGGGATTTATCTCACTGTTAATACCGATTTCCCTGCTGTGTCCTGACAACCTCTACCGCATTGGAGAGAGCCTGACCCATGGATTTTCTGCTTGGTGACTCCTGAAAAGCTCGTCCATATTTTCATTAGACCAACAGTTTGACTCTTCCCTGTGAGCGGCCTGAAGCTCCACCATAAACAGCATTATCAGGCATCTCAGCAGGCTTTCTAATGCACCTGTAATCCTGTCATTTCATTCATGGGTACCTCCGGGGTTATTCTTGGATGGCGCTGGTGTATCTGCCTGCCTGTCTGCCTGTCTCTGTGTGAGATTGGATTCCCTCGACCTAATGCTCCCCCTAAAACCAACCCTAGGGCCAAGAAGCTTATGCTTGTGTTTCATCCTGCCGATCAGGTACCTGCTGTCGAGGTGTGAAATGAATCGTCTGCAGATGAAGATTACGCTGAGATTATTCAACTAAATGCTGGTAGAAATCTGAGGAATATGGCTCAGCCATTGACTTTACTGACTAGGCGTTTGCCTGGAGTCAACTGGTAGTGTGCTCTTTTTTTAGTTGATGTTTACCTAAGCCCTGAGCCTATCTTTAATCCCACATTGTTCACACAGTACTGAGATGTGTGGCTGCAATGACCATGGACCACCGTTGATGAGGTAAGTTGGTTTTTTAGCCTCTAGACACTGCCATTTTTCTTGCCGCTGGACTGTAGAGAAACAGTATCTAGCCATGGCCACGAAAATGGATCTAGCCTTGCATCTCGGAGCGTTCTTTTAATACCATGGGCCAGGCAGTCATCCAGAGTGTCCCACCTCCAAGGCTGAAATGTATTTTAATAACTTTTTCTATCTGTACGCTGATCTGCTGTGAGACCTCTATCTTTGGTGCAGTGGAAATGGAGTGCTGGAGTGTGGGCCGGTAATGAATACTACATGTTTCTGGGAGATAAATACAGGGATGATGCACCTCTTTCGTTGCTAGAGTAAGACTGGATTGCAGGTAGGTGTTTGTGTGACCTCCAGGGTAGAAGAATTTGTGGTTGTGTGTGTGTGAGGGTGTGTGCACGTGCGAGTGAGTGAGTGAGCTGAATGATGAGCGTGTAAATTGCACGGGATCTGAATTAAACATGCCGCACCTCTGTGCTTGCGGTGTGATGGACACTCAAACATATTGCAGGCAGAGAAAATGACTTTTTAAGTAGGGTATTTATGGAAAGATATTGTATTCATTTGATTATAATAAAACATCCATTGTGCTGGGAATGAATGGCAGGGGGAGCTGGCGACAGTTCAAGGCAATAAGTGTCTCAGTGTCTGCGCCTCCAGCGCGAGAGAGGGCGGGCTTTCTAAGATTAGCTTTCTTTGTGCTCTGTAGATAGCCACGGCAATACGTTAAGGAGAAGTAATAAAGAAATATATCTGTTTTTATAGAGGCTTCATGACAGGGTTATGTTGGGAGGTAGCATAAAAAGCTGGGACAGGGTGTAAAGTGATATTATGGGCCATTAGACAGGGCAGATAGAGGAGCACTCTGTGGTAACCACCGCTTTTGGTAATGGAGCCCATCATTCTACTGCTGATCTTCCATCCATGCTGCTCTCAGGATGAACTCTCCAGAAACATGTCCCAACCACAGGCCTGGCCCTCAGTGCGTCTCTCTTGCCGCGTTTGCTCTCTCTATCCCGGTCCCGCGCTCTCTCCCCTGCCCCTATCTGAAATTGATACCGTTGTGAAATGGTGTCACAGCTTGTTGAGGTCATTTAGAGTGCGGTGTTGATTGAAGTATTTGGCTTCCTCCAGTGACACTGCTGTGAAGGTGAACTCGCCACGTCTCTGTGTTAAATGCTATCTTTCGACAGACCATAGCCTCTCACTCTCCTGCTTCTGTTGTGAACAGAGCCCTTGGGATATTATACCGCTCTGCCATGGAATTTTCTCTTCTAGCTGCTGACGTTGAATGAAAATGGGTGCATAGCCTGGAAGTTCCCAGTAACCCTTTATAAGCCCCCCGGGGGCTGAGCCCCTCCAGTAGGGAAAGAATGAAACAATCTAGCCTTTTCTCACTTGATACCACTTTTGATATCTAAACAAAGTCTAAAGCCAGTGCCAAGCATCAATTTAATACCATGGCTCTGTTAAGACCTGTTTAATATCAACAGTCTTAGGGTGTGTTCAGACATGAAGTTCAGTTCCCTTTGTCCAGACAAAACAATAAAATGATACATGGTAAGTCGACGTTCACGAATGCAACCCAAAAACACTTTTGCTCAAATCCGTCTAATGTGTTTACAAAGCCCCTGAGTGTGTAAATGAGTAAAAAAAAAAAAAAAAACTGCCGTCAAACACACTGTTCCACCTTAAAAGATGCAGAGCTTCTAAAAGTAAACAACCAGGATGAACTGTCTTTACCCACAATCGTATACATTCTCTTCAAGTTTATTCCTCGTTTGATTTCAATTTACAGTGACATATGACGTATGTATATATTATATATTTTTTTGCGAGCCAGTCATCAGAATCATTAGCTGGGCTTAATGCACTTATTTGCGTGTGTGTTTTACTGGAGGTGGAGGCAGGAGGTGGTAAAATAAATAAAGGACTAGAATGAGTGCCAGTAATTCCTCCACTTCCCAAACCCAAGAAAGTAATCTACAGAGAGAAGACGTTAGGAGGTATGTCCTCAGCTCTGTTTCCTCGCTGCACAGTTATTATTGTATCTTGGGATATCACGTCTTGTGTTTGGTTAGTTTCAGTTCACCAGAACCAAATGATTCACATCAAATTTTCACTTTTTTCAGATGGAACTAATAACGAATGCAATGACAGATTTTGCTAGCTTTCCATATTTAGTATTTCTTTTTTTGAATAAATTATTTTAATGTTGATTGTATGTTATGTATAAATGTTGAATTAACACAATGACAAAATAGTCACAGTGTTTGAATTTTGAATTATATTCAAACGGAAGTAAGCTCATATAAGTTAAACATTTTCATGGCACTGTGTATCACTGAATATAACATTTCTGCAGCATATGTTAAGGTAAGCTTGTTTTATACCAGATGTGGTATGGTGCAGCAGCAAAGTGGAACATTTATGCAACACTTTTGTCTCTCCATTCCAGTCACAGGTGACAAATGTTGTTCTGTACAAGCCTTTAGTTGCATGCTGCCTATTGTATAAAAGCAAAAAAAAAGGCTGTTTTAAAGCTGTTTCATCTGCTGTTTGCTGAGCATGACCTGTGTAAAAGGCCATGGTGATGAATAAAGAAGTGCACTATAAGCTTCAGCAGTGAGGTGTCATAGCGGAGAGGTTCATCCCCCCTGAAGTAAAATGCATTTCTTATCTCTCTTCTCTTGGGGGAAAACAACCCCAAAAAATATGTGTTTTTCAGGGTTACACAATACTGTTGCTGAAATATGCACACTTGGGACATATATTAACATTACAGAGAAATGAAAATGTTGTGGGTGTAGAGCTATAAATGCAGTAAAATGAAGATGCAGATATTTTAGCACCCGCCACTGTTGTCTGTGATCTTTTCAGCATAATAACTATGGCTGCAGACATTTGCATAACAACCATGGGTAACAGACAATATCAAAATATAGATGTCACGTCTGCCTGATGCCCAGTCTGTTTAATAAGGTCAGTATCAGTGCAGATTCCCAACCACTATCTGGGATAGCTGGATTATTGGTATTGCAGTTTACAGGCTACAGGAATATCCCTCGAGCACTGCCCCTTGTACTATAACTCTCTCTGTCAAAGCTAAGATAAAGGATCTATGTTGTGTTTAGGAGCTTGCTCTACCTCACTGACTCTCTTGCCTTGGGGCAAACATGGAGCAGATGAGGAATTCCAGGCATTCTGAGCTGAAGCAGATGATTTTTGTCTGTTTTTGTCTAGCCATTTGCCTGCATGCTTCATTCCTTTCAGTTTTGATGGACTCTTCCCAGTGTCCTACATTTGCCTAGATTTTGCAGTAGAGAGACTGGAATGATAATAGAACAAGATTAGCCTGTCTGTGGTTGAGGAGGGGCTTCTACTGCGTGCGTTAATTGGCCAGTGCCTAAAAACAGTGCTAAACTGTTGTGCTGAAACAAGTGGGGTAATAGTGATGTTACCATCCTGATGTGGCTAAACCAGCTCACATGGCCTGCTTAATGCTAAAGCAGCCATAGCCTCTCTGTTGTCATTCTGTTTAACTAACAGTTTTTAATGTTTTTTTTTTCTTTTCTCTTCAATAAGCTTCTTAGGAATGGAGTGGAAAGCAGTGGTCAGCCTCCAGTATGTTTTCGCATAAGAGGCACTTTCATGAGCACATAGAGGCCTTTGGAATTAGCTGCTGTATGCCAGTGATGCAAATAGTTAAGTTTAGGAGTCCTTATCTTCCTGCAAAGGTAGTAATAATCGGATACGTTTGGGATGTATGTGCATGCCTGTGTGGGCAGGTGTTGAGAATCTAGAAAGATGATTGAGCCTGTTGCACATTTCTTTGTTAAGCCTCTGGAACTAAGCTTTACTCTGACTGAACCCAAACCAGACACCTAGAGGGTATTTCACAAAGCAGGATTTCTCAATTAGCCCATAATTTAATCCACTCGTCCTCAAAAAAAGAAATAGTTGCACCCATAAAGAATCAACTGACAGGAAGAAAACTTTCTTGTGGTATTGTGAGACATGCAAAAGATTTGAGTTTCACGTTCGGCTGTGCATGTGATGAAGGCAAGGACAGGCCTTATTTCTGTACACGACTGACTATATAATGCTGTTCCATTTCATGTGCTTTCTATTCTGACTCATGCAGTTGTGTTGGTAGCATTCTTTGCAAATTAACTATGCTGCAGAAAAGAGCTCGAAAGAATTTCAATCAGTTGCAAACACAATCGAACCACAAAGAGGGTTGACTGGCGGATTGCCCGACATGTCCAGAGTGACTCAACAGCCATGACTGCGGACAACTAGTCAGCAGTGATGCCCTCACATCATCCTTATAGTGGCAGTACCATTGGCAGACAGCTGCACAACACAAATGCACGTAGAGCATTACAACAACTGCCCTTACCACCATGTCAGCATCAGCAGTGACTGCAATGGTGTCGTGCCAGACTGTCATGCAGTCGCTCAGAATGGCAGCAGGTCGTCTTCAGCGATGAGTCTAGCTCAACCAATGTATCTGTGTGTGGAGTCACGGTGTGCGGTGCAGTTTCGCACGATGCCAGATCACCTTTGGTGTTCATTACAGTTGTGGGATGGATTATTGCAGGACACCAGTGGGAACCTCTACAACTTTTGTGTTAGCATACCTGCCGGCCCAATGCCATACTGAGAGACACTACATCTGTATGTGTGGCTCAATTAATATTGACCATATCAATCTATATTTTAATCATTCAGTGTTTCTAGTAATCTTAAACTTCTTTTTATTTAAGCCCATAATAACAACTATCCAGTAGAAGAATGTTCCTCCTGGATAATGCTTAAGTTATCTAGCTAACTGAGAAACCCTGCTTGCTGTCCTCTTCATATTCTTCGGAGACCCAGTCTAGTAGTAAACACTACTACCTATTAACTTCGAGACCTTGTCCAGGCCGCCACCACACCCCACCCTCGCCCCTTTTGCGCCCCATTCTCACAACCACAGCCGTGTAATTGCATTTTTCTCCCCAGATAGAAAGTCGAATGTGAATGTGATGAAATGTGAAAATTCACCCTCTCCTCTCTGCTGGTGGTGGCTGGTCTTTCATGTCTGTATGTGGCAAGAGGAGATGAAATTAATTGGGTCACAGTTTAATAGTGATCTGTGCTCTTGGGACGCTGCGCAGTCTGGGTTAGATTCTGCCGAGCAACGCCGCTCGCTGTGGCAGCCACCATGACACAAAGCCACTCTGTCTGGAAATTAGAAAATCATAAGCTGTCACATTTCAGCATCTCAGAGCTTCACACTACCTGCGTCACATAATGCTTAGGCCACGCATCTTTGCTAGCGCATGACTCCACCCCTGCCATAGAAAGTGACTGAGACTTGTTGATCACAATCAATCTTTGAGCTTTTTTTTTAATCAGTGTTTGGCAGACTAACATTTTTTGTAGTTTGAACACTTTGTTTATCCACTCTGTTCTGTCGAGGTCCACTGTATTCCAGTCCCTCACTTACTCATGCAGACACCCTTGTGCTGTCTCCTCCCTTTCTCACTCCCTCCTCATTCACTCAGTCCTCTTTCACACCCTCCTAGCCCTCATTTCTCTCTCTCTCTCTCTCTCTCTCTCTCTCTCTCTCTCTCTCTTAATCTTACACCTTTAATTAATCTTTTTTGCTGTCTCTCGCTCTCTCTCTCTCTCTTTCTCTCTCTCTCTCTCTCTCTCTCTTTCTTTCTTTCTTTTGTTGCTCTCTCCCTCTTGCTCTCTCTCTCTGTGGTATGTTTATGTCTCTAGTGGAGTTAATGACACAGAACATGGATTTGTGTCTGTAGCGTTCTGACCGGAGCAGTGCCGCCTCATTGGTCAAGTTCCCCTTTCTCCCTCCAACACCCACCCACAGACACACACACACATGCACACACACACACACAGACACATCTCTGTACCCTGGCGCTATACCCTCTGCTCTCATCTATCTTCATCACTCCACCAGACGCTCTCACCTCCAGACGAGGCCATCCTCATCCTCACCTCCCCCTGACAGTCACTGATGACTGAGCAGCAGCTCCCCACACGCCTACACACACACGCTTACGGAAACATTCCCGGTCCGATCCGTCTTCATCCAGCACATGCGTGCCAGAGTGTTAATTAGACTTGGAGCCAGGAGACTCAGTCATGTTATCAACATCATCCTCTTTCATCTCTCTCCTCTTCGTCTTTCTCTTACTCTCGCTGTCTCTCGCTCTCTTTCTCTGTGACACGCATGCGCATGGCCACTTTCCCTGAGTCTACGGAGGATGTTTTGGTGCGACGCTGTTTGCCGGGGTTGTGGAGGGTATCGGTGCCAGCTGTCACTGCAGTGGATTGCTGCCAACCACTGATATCTCTCCCCATGCTCTTATCCCCTCGTTTAGTCCTTCATTTCTGTTTATTTATCCATTTGCAGTGTTTGCAGAGGCTGCATCTGTCTGCTTGCTGACTTTTTGTTCTCATAGGGTCACTTTTTGTTAGTGGTGCACCGATCATGAGATTTTATGGTGCTTTCTAGTGTTTCAGGAGTTAAACAGCAGTTTCTATTAGTGAGGTTCTTTCAGGTGTTAGTATTTTTTTTTTTTTTGGGAGGGGGACTTTTTTTTAGGGTGGGACCTCCATTGTTTTCAAAACAGCATCAATTCTTCTTGGCATGGATTCTGAGATGTTGAAAACTGTTTCTAAATCAAAACATGTATCTCTAGATTTGTCAGCCATTTGAACACAGCACCTGTCCTTCATATTGTCTGAAAAGTTCATACTGAATGGACCAATAGAAATGCTCCTAAAGGTTTTTCCTTTTCCTATAAAGTTACTATTTTAGAGACAAACATTTTCGTTGGACAGCGAGGAAACACTCCTTTGACGTCCTGGTCTGTGTTGACATAATTGCATCATGCAATTCCTGCAGATTTTTTAGGTGCACTTTCATGCTGCGAATCTCCTGTTCAGCCACATCCCAAAGGCGTTCTACTAGATTTAGATGCAGCAAGAGGGAAGGCCCCTGAAGAACAATGAACTTCATGTTTATGAATGCATTATTGACAGTACTTTTGCTTTACAAGAAATGTTTGCATTATCATGGTAGTAGTAGTATTTGAAGATGAAGGGAGGCACATCATTAGAAACAATGCTCAACAAGACTGTGGTACTCATTTATTATTTTTTTAATGCACCATTTGGTGCATGTCTGCCACCAACAAACATGTCATGGTCTGAATCACTGGGATCACATTTCTTCCCCCTCATTCTAATGGCGGATATGATCATTACACAAAGCTTCTAACTTGTATCTTCATATTTAAACGCAAGACATTGCTTCCACACAAGTGGCTGACTAGCTGCATGAATGAATAGGAGTACAGGAGTTCCTCATAAAGTACTTGTTGAGTGTATTTTCAAATAATTTACTTTTTGACAACAGCACAAATGTATACTGCACATGTTCTTAGATGAAACACATTGTTAACTTCAAATTGCGACCCACCATGTAAAAAAAATCTTGGATTACAATTAGAAACCAATAATCTTTTTTCAAGACTGCACTCCTACTGTTTTGCTATCTGCTATCTGAGTCACACTCTTATTGAGTTGTTTCAGTGCGGTGTGAAGGTATGGTAAAGCTCTGTGTTCGGTTTGTTTAGCCTGGAGTTCAGAGCCGTTCTCCAGGGATCAGCAGCAAGGCCAGAGAGTGTGGAGAGGAGAGAGACCTGTGCAATAGTCCACACCATGGGTGTTGACCAAGGCTTGAACACTTGCATAGACAAACACACGCACACACACACATGTATTTAATCTCACACACATGTACACTTAGGCTTCAGTTCATTAGTGATGTTAACATTCCCTCATCATGCCTTCCTCATTTTGCCCTGGAGAATCCCAACCACCATTTTAAGGGCCAATCCACCACTCTCGAGGCAACTGAGGTTCATTAGATAAATCCTTGGAGCGGCAGACAATCAATTAACATATAACTGTAGACATCAGGTAAGTTGGACAGAAGGCATTACAATCTGGTACAGTTCTCTTACCTAACAGTAAAAATTGTTTGCTGGTTTTATTTATTTATTTACTTTTTGTGCATAAGCATGCCAAAAATTATGATAATTTCAAAAGTGCATTCTTTTGATTAACTTATGGAGATCAGGTCATTTTATCTATGCATGGCAACTAAGCTTGTTGTTAGTATACTCTTCTCGCTAGTTTGCAGGCTTGTGTTTGTCGAGCATATATAATTTATAGCTTGTTTGTAGCTTGTGGCAACATTACTATGACATTTTTTTAGATGCTTTTTTAAGTTTGAAGGAAACTGGGGGTGAAACCTGCCAAGGCACTTACTTCCGCTGTATACACTGTAGTTGTTGCCAAGGGCAAATGTGTTATGTTGAAAAATTCAGTCTCTGATATACCCTCCTGCCTATCCTGCCAGTTATGATGGTGATGCTCACTTTCCAGTTATAAGGGAAAGTCAGTGAATGTGCTGAAAGTGTAATGAAACCAAGCTTTACAGTAACACACTTTCTTCTACACTGATCCATGCTTTATTGCCCTGCTTGTGCAATATCCAGATATATGACAATGAGCTTCATTGAGAACACAAGGTCAATCACTTTCAATGCCATAGTACTCAATTGCTGTCATCCTCTAAAAAGTGTTACCCATCTTTCTGAAGTAATCCATTAACAGCTCGTCTGTGACCAGTGTGAAGCCTGTAGCCTGAACAGTGATGTCATAATGCTGCCCTAGGGATTTGTTGACCTTACTTGTTTACATTCTTTTAACACCATTAATGTTCATCTTTACTGCTGTTCCCTTGTTTATTTAACAATATTTAGCTCTTTTTTTTTATATATAAACCACATTTAAACACCTATCTGAGATAAATAAAACACGTATCTTATTTTTAGCTCTTAGTAGATATAACGTTCCCATTACATTCAGTAGGTGGAGAGCCTCACTTTAATAGAAAGTAATGGCCTAAATCAGTGTTGCTCAAATCTGTTGCTGGCAGCCCACAGCAACTCTGATACAACTCATCAGCTAATTATCGAACCCTACATGAGCTGAATCAAATGTGCTGGAATATAAAGTGTGTTGGGATATAAATTTGAGCAGCTCTGGCCTAAACCTCACAGTCTGTTTTGTAAACAAATTCAGGGGGAATTTTGACGCAGTAGTTTGTTACTGTGCTGTTTTTATCACGGTTATCATGACTATCATAATCTATCATAATGACAGCCCTAGTCCTGCGCCCAACTTCTTCCTCTGGCTCTTGCTTGTGACTATGTGCATCTGTTTTGTTGTTTGCAAAGGGTGGGGGAGCTTGGGAGAGAGGGAGGAGGGTTTCACTCAGGTGGAGAAATGAAGCCTGGTTCTGGTGCTTGGCTCAGTTTTCATTCTAAACCTAGGATTTAACTTTTTGTTCAGTAATGCAGAATGGGTCATAGTCCACTTTGCAGCAGCAAATGGCTTCAGCAGATCACGGAGTGTGACTTACCCGTAAGGCTTTCTCCTCCACTGCTCGCTCTGAGCCGGTCAAGCTGGCAGAGGGAGGCTCAGCTCCAGGTCAGAGAGAAAACTGCTTGCACTACTCATCTGACCACATTACCTACACTGTCTGCTGAAGACCTACACGGCGGGCATGTTAGGTATTTGTCTCCAGAGGTGGAATTCAGAAATTTGTCTGTAAATGCATTTTTCCCACCTTGATTAACCCCCCTCCTCCCTCTGAATGTATGTGCTTTTACTCTTTGTGACGTGCCCTCGCACAGACCCCCTGGAGCATGCCTGAGACAGCAGGAGCTGGGCCAAGTTTAGATATATGCTTATTCTACACTGCTAATGCCAGCAGAACAGTTTGCTTCATGTTCTCCTACATTTTTTTTTTTCATTTCATAATGTGTCCTGGAAATAAGTTAAAGATTCCATCTAATGAAAGTCAAGTTTTTAACCTTGTTAATGTGTAAAATAAGCAGTCAGTGCTGTGGCTAACAGTTTTGACTTTGAAACTGCCACCGATGGCCAGCTCGAAAACTTTGACTTGAACAAACAAGGCCAGCTTCAGTCCTAAAAAAAACAGTCCCTGTCAACTTTCCCTTTCAGCTTGAACTAAGAGCAAGGTGTGGGAGGGGACACAGACAGGGTGTTATTGCATATTCACAGATTCAAGTGAACTGAATGAAGGCAAAGGTGTGGAGTTGCATCTCGGCTACTTTAAGGCATTACAGGATTTTTATGAATTTTTTTTATGAAGATTTAGATTCTGATTAAGAACCCAGAAGGTGATTTTAACACTGTAGCTGTTTTCACATATGAACTCCAGAGAAACTCCAGAGATGTTTGGGAGAGGTCCTTTTACACATGTAGCGCACACTTGTTTCTGTGTTAATTGCGTTCTCACAGCTGGAAATGTTCTACATGCTTTAGATGCATGTGCAGCACATGCAGGAGATACAGAGTGATTCTCCGGAACAAAAAGCAGCTCTATTCACATATGCTCACAATGACTTTACACTGTGTTTGTACTCGGGTACTACTGAGTAAGTCTAGGTAAAGTCGGGGAGTTCACACATATAACTCTTCAAGGTAAACTCCAGGACATTTCAGGTTACTGTGCATGTGTAAAAGGTGTGTGTACTTGTAACAGCTTTTTAGGGCTATCACAGTTTAAAAAATCACCCCAAAAATGCCTAAAACCAGTTATTTTAATCTCAGCTCAACTGGCAACAATTAGGCCAAGTTGGTAGAAATCAAGAGGAGCTTCATTTTATGCATATTCCCTTGCAGTAAAAAGTTTTTACAGAGCTGGACTTCTTTAATGCAGTTTTTATATCACATTTATGATGGCATCCATTTATGCAATTAATTGCAATGAATTGGTTTCTGATTCTGATTCGGAGTCATAGCAACAGCTGGGCAGCTAAGCTTCAGAGTGGATCTATGAATACTGGGACAAAATGAAAATACGTAAACAATGTCCAGTTGCGTTATCTCATTTGCACATTATTAATATACCCACAGCATTTTTTTCAAAGCTTTCAAGAAAAACCTTTGTTGAAAGCTTTGAAAATATAGTTATTTAATGTTATTGTTTAGTTCAGTTTGGTTTTATTGCATGACTTGTTTATTAAAGAAAAGTCTGATGACTGTAGCCAATGTAAAAATAATTGGTTAGTGATATAATTGATAGTGATGACTCTAACTGCATGTGTTTAATGGAAGTTGATGAGCTTCCACAGCTTGGTAGCAGTGAGTCTGTAGAGGTTTGGCTGAGCTGATGTGTGTTCTGCCTGATGTATACTGACCAGTGACTTGTTATGGCACTAGTGATGGGTCTGCTCTATTCTGTGCCATGGATTTGTCTTACACACATACACACAGGCTTTTGGAGACTATTTGTGTATTGCCATCATCTGTGTGAAGCCGTGTGGGGGCTGGGGTGGTTGAGGGGAAGGGGGGGCATGAACCATCTGTCTGTTTTTCCACATTCATGTTCTTATGCATAAATACATTTCATATGCTGTGTTTAGGGCTGTAGAGCAGTTTGCCCTGTTCTGGTTGCATAATCAACAATGCAATGAGAAAAAGAATATGGCTTGGGTGGGAAAAGCTGGTCCAACATCTGGTGCAGTAACAGTGCAGTGACTCTGTTGGAAGGAGCGATAATTTAAGGCCAGCTGCATTTACTGTAACACAGAGGGGTCACCTATCTCTTCGATTTTTACTGCTTCTTCAGGCTCTGCTTTCTAGATGTCAGTTTCTGCCACTTACCCTGCACAAACAGAACTTAGCCTAACACATCTCACAGGTTTTCATGTACACAGCATGATGAAGGCCGCCCTGCGGTACAGCTACTCTACTCAACAAGAGTGGGTGATCTGGTAAATAAAAAAAAAATATGATAAGGTCACAGTGTGTGGGCATCTAGGCTTTGTAGTTTATGCAGGTACAATAAACCTGTTGTTTTTGTAATTATTATTTTCTAAAAGCTGACATTTTTAATGTTACATGAGGTTGCTATGAATTCTAATATTTCTGTCTATGGAAGTAATATATACAGAAAAGTGTATGTTGGTTTTGTAACATTAACATGATCAAATTCCTCATCACTACTGTCTTTTTTATTTATTTTACTTTGTTTAGTAACTTGAAGAAACCCTCTGTAAGATTTGGGCTTTTTTGCTCTTGGGCTCCCCCACTCTGTCACTGTGGGGGCATCTTTGCTCTCAATGTGGGGCTCCCTTAAGAGTACATATTCAGTAAATTTAATATAGGAATAAAATTGAATCTTTTTCTTATTTTACATTTTTTAAATTGTTTTACTTTTTTATGCCCCATATAATCTCCAGGTTTTCTATTATGTTAATTTATTTTACACAGATCTATAATGGAAATGTACAAATGTACACTGCTGTGCTTTGAAATGTACATTTATGCAGTGTGTAACTTTAGTAACAACAGTATATCTGTACTGTACACTTTTTTTCTGAGAGCGTACACTTCCAGAGTGTAATTCACATTTACAGTAGTGTCCTGCTTTCAAGGGTGAATGGGGTAGAGTGGTGGGGGTTCTTACCCTCCTCCAAAAGTTACATAGAGTGCAGAGTAACAACGAAAGAGTTGTCTATACTCCCTGTTACACATCAGTGAAGCATCACAATGATTTTGAAGCTGTAATTTTATGGTGAAAATACTACCTTGTGTTACTTTAAGCAACTAAATAACCATGTTATGCACATTTCTTACTCCCTCAGTGGTGCACATAAATGTTTGTGTATGTGAACACAAATGTGACCAGAGCTGAATACAAATTCTTCTCATTCTTCTCATAAAAAAAAAAAAAAAAATCTCCACATTTCATACTTTCTCTGTCATGTCACTCCTGTTCAGCTCTGACCCAAGAAACCAAGTTTACATTGTGTGGGTCATATTGGAACATTCCTGAGCGCTGATCCAAGACATTGGGTATTTCGGCCCTGAGTGGGCTCGGCTATATTGGTTGAGGCACGGATGAAATAAAAACACAACCGAGCACAACAGCTTTTATTTTGGCCGTGACCCCGCGTTTAATTCCAAGACCCACGTCTCGACACAGTCTGTTTCCCAGAGCAGCGAGAGGAATCCAAACCTGGAACATGAAACATCAACACATCTGCAGACAAAACAAGCCGAGCTTGATCCCATGACAGCTCTTTTTTCCAGCAGTTTTTAAAACCCTTAGTGGCAGAAGAGCCCCAGGACTCTCGCTCAGAGATCAGCTCCTGTTGTTTAACAGCAGTTAAAGGCTGGCTTTATTGAGGTGAGTCTGATCCTAGATCTGTGCTCAAGGCCATTTTGTGAGGGCCAAGTCTGTTGATGAAGCTACTTTATTCCTTTTTTTGAAGAAGTCAGGCTGTTTTAGGTCACGCACCCGTGCGTCTGCGGGATTTTGGTTCGCTCTTATGAGGCGACAGCCGCTCGCTGCTCTCTGTGCTGTTTCTGGCAGCTGTCACTCGTGTGATATTGCCTACAAATGCCGCAGAGTTCCTTTTAAATCTGTCAGCAGCTTCTCTGACACATCTTCACCGCACAGATACTTTTATACGAGACTTCCTCTCTTCACCGTCCACAGATCTCCGTCTCGTTCTCTGTCACTCTCTCTCGTTTTCACTCTGGCTCACTCACTCGTGTCATCTTTCTCCCTCTCCCTGCCCATCCCCCTGCTTGCTGTGGGAGATGAAATTGGTTTCTTAGCCATTAGAGATTTTGAAGCGCTGGCTGGCCTTACTCTGGACCAGTGGCAGACAAGCCGAAAGTTTGTCATATGCACACTGTAGATTTCTAAATGGACGCGATAGTGAAGTGGAGGGAGTTCGTTTATTTAAAAAAAGAAAGAAAAGAGAAAGAAAATTGCTTTCTTTTTTCCTATTTAATTTTCTGGACTCTTTTTTTTGCACTCCAACACTCAAATTAATTCCGGCAACTTGTCATTTTACATTAGACCATGAAGTGGACGGGTGGAGGGCTGGGGAAAGCAATCTCGTCTTGTTGCCATGGGAGCGCTTTCTTATTGTGCATTTGGGTAAAGGAGCTGCTGCCAGAACTTCTACCCACCTGTTTCTGGTCTGTTTTCCGGAGGTAAGCAATGCTCCCAGCATGGGTAGAGGCTTGCACATGGAGGCCTTTCGCTCACATATGATTTACCAGCCTGATTAAAATATGTGTGATTTTGATTGGGGTTGAAATAGGAATTTGGATGCAGTCTCCACGGCTTCGATCCTGCTCTGCTCTGAGCCTTCCCTGCTGTTGAATGTTGTCCTCTTGTCATTTTGTTATAAAAATTTTTCATTCGTTCTAGCATGCACTCGGCCCTAAGTGGACTGGTTTCTTGTAGGCTTGTAGTCTTTTCTTTCATACTAATCTACCTCCCTTCTGCCTGTCCTACTTTAAAACTTCTGTGCACCAGAGCGAGAGAGATATTGGCCTGCACCCCAGCAATAATTTCAGAAAACACTATTATATATTTATTTTGTTTGTTTTTTATCTCGCCGTCTGCCTTATGGTTTATTGGCGACATCTCTGCCCCCGCACACTCAAAAAATAAAATAAAATGAAATAAAATAAAAGAGAACTAATACTCTCCACCACTGTGTGATTGCCCTCCTTCTCCAAACCTCTGATCACCATCTGCCTGTGTATCACAATTCTTGTGTTCAGGATCCCGTCCCTGTTATGCATTTCTCCAGAGGCCAGAGTAAACAACTGCCTGCTCACAGTGAATGCACACGCACACATTCGCGCGCGTGCGCAGACACGCACATATGAATGCACACCGGCATTCAGCACCCATAGCCCCTCATCATCAAGTCAGCTGAACACACCTGTGCAAACAGATGTCCGCGGGGATGGCTCTTATTCATCGCTCTGTGGCGCCGCTCACCCTCCCACCTGGGCACAGCGGGGGTCGCAGGAAACACTCCCGGGGTGAGACTGGTCTCAGACAGGAAATGAGACGACTATAGGGATCCTCTATCCTCTCACGCGCATGATTTGTGCTTAATACTCTATTAGCTCACACATGCTGCGAAGGGCTTTGTTATAGGGATAAAGAATCAGCCCATATGTTATAGACGGCTCTGGGTAAGACTGCTGATCTGGGGTCAGCTCGGCACTGGCTGCATAATTGATGTGTTCCCTACCAGCAGAAATGCAGGAAGGTGTTAAAATGTGATGTTGGTGTAATCCCCTCCCCCAACACACACAATAGTGTGTCAAATTTTTTTCTTCATTTGAATATTTGGGAACGTTTTCATCAAACAGATTGTGGAATGCAACAATGTGTTTAGATTTACCGGTTAAAAATCACAGCTAATGTGTCATCGCTCTGAGCCACTATTTCCAGCTTTTTTGAACATGAGACTCTCAGTGAAATCTTGAGTCACACAAGTGGGAAGTCAGGGCTCTATTTTTAACAGCTTTGCTCTACTTGACCATTGTCAGTAGCCTTTCAGCTGGTTCAGCACATTGAAGCAGTGTCAGAGGCCAGCAGTCAGGGAGAGATCTCTGATTGCCTGTCCAGTTTGGAGTATCTGTGCACAAGAAGAAAAATGAAATTGTCAAGAACCCAGATTTTGAGAATATTTAAAGCCAGCTTTTAAAAATGGTGGGTGTGTGGCTTTCTGCTCTAATGGCTCTTCTAGTTATTGTAGTGATATGAGCCTGTGTAGCAGTGCAACTAGTGTCGGAAGACTCATTGACCTGGTTTAGCACTATGCAGTACATTCTTGTAGCATCATTATCACATGTGCACATTTGCTATAATCATATTACAGTGTGTACAATGTCAAGTAAGGCCAATTAAATCAAACACATCATGCTACAACTGTCTGATAGAATGTACTCCAGTTTACAGGTTCTAGGATACACAATGTTTGTTGCTAGAGAGTGCCATGCAGGCACTGCGTGCACAGCAAAGCACAAATCACTATCATTCTTGATCATTTGCAACTGTGGTCACTTCTGCCACCTAAGCATCCCCTCATCTTCTCTACCCAATAGCAGTTGTGTGGTGAGGGCACTGGCAAGGATTGGCTGGAATCGCACCTTCCGGGTGGATGCTGCACATTGATGTGCTTTGAATGTCTAGAAAATGCTTTTTTTTTACTGAAACACAGAAGTGTTATGATGAATCACATTATATAGTAAACTAGCTCATTTCCCTTCAAAATCATTTCAGAAGAGCAGTTACAGCACTCATTAGCATTTGTGTTTGGTGCAGTGAAGCCAGTTTGATAGTGAAGTTCAAGAAAGTCTCTGAAAGGGCTTCAGAATAATAAAAAAAAATGTTACAGGGTTTTTATTATTGTTATTATTTAAACTTTCTGTGCAGATGCACTATTCACTGAATCATACGCCATTCTAGAAGGATTAATTCTTTTCCAAATACAACAATTTAATCATCTGATAATTCTTGTATGTTTTTACATGGCAGTGTATAATTTGCGAAACACAATGTCCGTTTTTTTTGTGCCATTAGCTTGGTGTTGTGAGGCATTTAAGGACATTGGTGCAGCAGATTGAGAGATAACCGAGGAAGAGTTCAAATAAAATTTGATTGGGCAATAGATGTGTTTGGTTTCTGAAAACAAGAGGCATGTTATCTCTTAAAAGTATAAAATAATAATAGATAAATAGTAATAAATAAATAAAATATAATCCCTTCGATTCCAGGATAAAAAAAGAGGTTCTTTAGTGTTCAGGCATGGCTCTTAAGCTTAATCATGTGGTGAGAGAGACGCATAGATGTCTGATTGTCAGCATGATGGACCTGGCTGTAGTTCTGAGTGCTGCTGGTGTTTCCCTTTTTAGTAGTCCACAGGTGTTCGCCATTGTCTCAAAGAGAGAGAGAGAGAGAGAGAGAGAGAGAGAGAGAGAGAGAGGTATTCATTTAACATCTCCAGAACTGTTGAATTGATGTTAATGATGTGCTTGCTGCCATGTGCATTTGTGTGATTGGAACGAGAGCTGTCACTACAGAGTGCTGGCTTCTATCAAAGCTAGTTTTAATGACTGCCTCTACAACTGTGAATGCTTTGTCGTTGGGATGAAACGCCTTGTGTTCAGCCATGGCGGAAAGAGAAATGGAATCAACAAATGATTGTTAGAACGTTTGATTAAGAAAAGCCCAAGCTTTTTGAGCAACTGTGAAATGTTTGTGTGATTATGTAGAGTTTATGGAAGAGCTTTGATTACAATAGGACCCCTACAGATAGAGCTGTCAAAAGCCACACCCAAAAGAAGCTCTCTCTGTCTTTCTCTCTCTCTCATTCAGACACACACACACACACACACATATACTGTGTTCATGTGTGGAGCCAGGCACTCATGTAATTTCCATATGTATAAGGCATACAGTACGGTGGGCAGAAGTCAAACACCTTCCTTCTTTAATTTAGTTTTCAGGAGATTTCCTTGTGTGTAATTATGCACTATTTTCATCTAATCTGCCAAAAAAGTAAAGAACTTTCTAAAGCTGGAATTCATACTTACTAAAAGACAAAGAAATTGGGATTCTTAACCAAAAATGCTCCCAGATATAGATAAAGATAATCAGAATTTAAAGCTTTCATCTTTGAGAGATAAGATAAATTCAATCTCCACCCTTGCTTAAGATTCAAATAAACTGGTGTTTTAGTCCATTTCCAATGTGAGAAGACAACTCAATGTTGTTGCAATTGTAAGGATTAGAGCACCACAATACATTACTAAACGAGGCTTATTACAATAAATAAATAAATAATAACTTTTTCAGTGTATGTGCATGTTAATTTGGGGATCTGGAGCCCACCAGCTCACAAAGTGTGAAATAAGACCACCAAGTCTGATTTTGTGCTGCAGCATACATAGTGCGGAGACGTTAGAATTGTCCTGCCTCTTCATCTGAGTCTCTCCAATTACAGTCCTGGACCCATGTTTACCTGAGCGAGCAAAGACGAGGTTAAATGGAAAGAAACAAACACAACGAGCGTGGGCAAATCAGTACTGATTGAAAATGGCAAAAACAAGAACAGAGAAGAAATAGAACAAAGCAAAAATGGTTAATAACCAGGGCTTCCAAACGCATCTTAGAGTAAAGAAGATTCTTAAGTGGTAGAGTGAGCATCACACTGAACACTCTCTCTCCCTGTTAACAATAAAATGTTATTGGGAAACTGGGCTCTGATATTATGCTCCTAGACCCTCACTCCTGGGCTCTCTCGCCAAACTGAGCTGTGGCTCATTCTCATTTAAAGGAACAGGTGCTGAAACCACTCATTCTGATCAGCGCTATTGAGACAGTAGCAGAGCTTTATTGTTTGATCCTTGTGTTAATTTGACCTACGCATGTCACAGACATTTCTTTAAGAGCCCAGAGTACTGTGGAAGCTTGTAGAAAATGTGGTAGAATAATTAGTTTTAGCTCTGGGCTTGACTAGCTGACCTGAGTGCTTGGATCTATGAGACCTACTCAGTTCATATTCTCTAAACAGAGCAGAGATATATTTTGAGCCTGATCCATTCAGTGATTTATAAACTAGCAGCAATAAAGTTCTGCAATGGACTGGAAGCCATTGTAATGATTTTAGAACTGGACTAATGTGCTCTGTTTTTTTGGTCCTGGTTAAAACGCTAGCCACAGCGTTCTGAATGACCTTGAGCAGTTTAATTTGCTTGAAACTCACTGTGGTGGTACCTTTTGCTCTCACTGTGGTGGTACCATCAAGGTACATATTTAACTTTAATTAGGGAACATAACTGTGTATATTCTCTAATAATTGTAGATTTTAAAGTTGTGTTGATTTCAAACACCCCATTTCATCTGTAGAACTTTTTTTGTTTTTGTTTTGTTCTTTTATTCTACACAGTTCTGTAATGAAATCATACAAATATTCACCTCTCCATTACCTACCTTTAAAGGTTCACTTGCACTGTGTGTACCTTTAGGGACAATAAGGCACCTGTACATCCCCTTTTTTCTGACAGTGCTTTTTTTGTATCTTTTGATTGTGGATATAATTTAAGATGGTAGAAAGTGCTTTTGGTGACTGCGTTGATGAAGCTGGTGAGTCTAATATTTGAGTCTCTAGAACTCTGACTTAC
This sequence comes from Hoplias malabaricus, assembly GCF_029633855.1. Taxonomy (NCBI): domain Eukaryota; kingdom Metazoa; phylum Chordata; class Actinopteri; order Characiformes; family Erythrinidae; genus Hoplias; species Hoplias malabaricus. The sequence continues at coordinate 38,296,591 of NC_089803.1, forward strand.
TCTTTGGATTTTAGAGCCATAGAGCAAAGATGTTTTCTAAGTTCTACTACTAAGTTCTCTTCTCATTGTTTCCAAACACACAATTTTTTAGTTTTATCCCTATTTAACTGAAAACAAATGTATTATCCTATTATTTATGTTTGTAACATTGACACAGTGAGTATATCATGCAGACAGAGCCAGATGTGTCTGTGTATCATCTATATAATTATGGTACTAAGTGCTGTTTTTCTCCTGTAGAATATAGTCCAAAGGCAGGACATACTGATTAAACAGAAATGGTCCGAGAACTGACCTCTGGGGGATTTTTCATGTCATATTTATACATTAAGATTCATGACTGCAAATTCTTACACAATATCTCCACCCTTCTAGATAAGACCTAAATAAATGAAAGACTGTTCTGGAAAGTCCAACCCTATATTTCAGCTTGTCCAGCAGTATACCATGATCTACAGTGTCAGATGTAGAACTTAGGTCTAGTAAAAACAAGAACTCATATTTTCCCTGAATGAGTATTTATTCTTATATGATTTAATACATTTATAACAGTTGGTTCAGTTCTGTGACAAGGCCTCAGTCCTAACTGAACTTTGACAAGATAGCCTTTTTTGGAGTAAAAAAAATATGTATAAGCTAATAAATATTTAACACATATATATATATATATATATATATATATATATATATATATATATATATATATATATATAAGGAAGATTTAAGGCAGGTAGGTAGTTGTTTATACAGAAGTTTATGAGAGTGGTCTGATGGTAGCTGTGAATAATTTTTGAAAAATACCTGACAGCTGTGAACCAGTAATGTTTTATTGTTTAATTTTAATCACTTAAAATTGTTTTTAAAAATGTGCCAAGACATCACATTGTTGATATAAGATGCCCAACGGTTTCTTCGTTTTGTATGTTTGTTTTGATCAGCCATTCTAAGCAGTTGTAGAGACGTCAGTGTGTGACATTTTGCAGTTGATAGTGCATTTAATGTCATTTAGATATCATATTATTTATAATATTATAGTTTTTTTCATTAAGGAAGCAAAGCACATTCATTATATTTCTCTGTAGAAAGGAATTCAGGAGGTCTCTGGATTGTAAGCTGGTCAACCATGATAAAGTGTGTGTGTTGTATATATTATCATATGTTATTTTAGATATGTAAGTGTCTGATCTTGCCTAATTCCTGATTAAATTTGAAATTAAAGAGACTCTATATGTTTATAGAGGTCAAAGTAGATTTGAAGTTTATTTTAGAACCAGCTTCTAGATTTAGGTGTTTCTGTGTAATTTTCTGTTAATTACATGATCTATGAAGCTAACCTTAACCTTTATATCCAAACATATATATATATATGGTTTTTAGTATTAAAAAATGTAAAATATTTTTTGTTAAATCAGATCTGTTATCTGTTTAATCAAAGTGGTTTTCCTTATGAAGTCTCAGCACATAAAAACACACTCACTCCTCTAGCTCACAAAAACACACCGAGCCACGCCCTAAAAGCAGAGCCAGACTGGCAGCATGTGTATATGAGCTCACGGATGCATCCTCATGATTCAGGCTTCATGATGTTGGCACTCTTTCACCACACCCAAGTGTCATGCTACATACACACGCACACACACACACACACACACACACACATGCACGTTTTCTCATTTGCAATTGATCTGGCTCTTATCTGGTCTGTAATCTGTCTGCTTGTTCTGGGCAGTGCACGGATTGCCTAATGATCTATTGATCTCGGCATCGACCTCAATCAGCTGCAACAGGGCAACAGCACAGAGGCACCCACTGACATTCACACCCAGCTCCATTCTCTCTCCTCTTCCACATTGCCCACTACTTTATCCTCCTGCCCTCTTCTCCCCCACCTGCTTTTCTCTTCTCCCATCTTCTCCACTATCTCTTTCTCTCTGCTGCTGATCTCTTCTCTCTCTGCTCTGTTCCACAGAGATTAGGCATTACTCGGCTTTTAACATCTGGCTCCAAAGTTATTAATGCTAACTCTGTTAGCCAGACACAGCTCCAAACCCAGCTCACGTTTTCCTTCGGGTGATGCAGGGCAGCCAAGGCCATGCGTTTTATTAACACTACTAGTAATCTAAGGCTTTGTTCACAATGCAGGGCAAATAGGATTTGTTCCTTAAATCAGATTTTTTGGAGCCAGTGCCCAAACTGCACGTTACAAGTGACCAAATCTAATTTGTATGGTCAGACTGTAGTTGCATGTTCTCGCGTGACGTTGGTTGTCACAGTAACAACACAAGGAGTGAGTAGGCGGAGGGCAGGAAGGCATGAAGCTTCATCTCCGAATTACACAAGTACCACATGAAATCTTATCTGACTGGTCGAAAAAATCTGATAAGCAGATTCGAGCAGCCTGAGGGATTGGCGTAATAGCAATGCAGTCTATGTTCATCAAGTACTGTGAAGATGCAGTAGAATGTTACTACTAGTAGTATAAACATTTGAGTTGATGTAGAGAGCATAGGATCTGAACACAGGTCAGTACTTTTTTCCCCCCTTAAACATTGTATATATTTGATCCGGTAAATTTTGGTTTCATTCTGTATTGTAGCAAGCACCCTGAAAACCTTTCCAAAATATACATCCTATTGTCATCACATATGTTTTCTGTATTTCCCCATACTTAACATTAATTTGTTTATAGAGTGTGTGGGGGGGGTGTATTTGATGCTGGCATGTGGTCAGCTTGACAGGTAGCCAGAAAGCATAACTGAATAGATACTTTTTAGCCACAGTACTGCTAACACTATGGTACTACTGCCAGCAGCACAAGCTTAAACTTCAAGCAACACATACATTGCTTAGATATACAGTGCTTACTTATTCACCAGCTAATTATTCACATTTTCACTTCCACACTAAATGGTTGAACTCATTGCACTGGCTTATTAATGCTGTGTTCCAAACCACACCTGACAGCACTTTGCCTTCTAGACTACTGAGTGCCTTTGTGGTAATGATTCAGTATTTTTTTAAAATGCCCTATATAGTGTAGTAGTGTACCGTTTGGGATAAATCAGACGTAAAACAGTCGTTTAAATGTTTAGCTTTTATTTATGTATGTAAACACACATAAAACCAATACGATCAATGTGTGAGACTGGGTCGAGGTATAATATTTAATTCTCCCTCATATGTACGAGTCTGATAGTTATACTTAAGGCAACATGGCGTGATTATGGTAAGGGATTTACAGCTAAATTAAACGTTTTTATATGCTTTTTTTGGTGTGAAAGCAGTGAGTAAATTGCCTGGTCATGTCCATCTGTCAGGAGCGAGGGGCGGATTGAGGGAGGCGGACGCATTCGCTAAAACACGGGATAATTTAATATAAACAAAACAATGATACTTAAACAGGAAATAAACAAACAAGGAGCCAAACAAGCTAAATAAAACAAAGGAAACTGGACGGGGAAAACAGGACAGACGGACGAAAAGCGACACGACGAAAAAGGAGAAGAAACGGGGAAACTCTAGAGACAGACGGACAGACTAAATAACATGACCAACTAAACACAGGATAAAGGGGAAATGTACGACACACGGATGAGAGACAAGAGGGCTTAAATACTCACACAAACGAGACACACCTGAGACAGATAACGAGAAGGACGGGTAACAGATGACACGGACGAGGAGGCGGAGACAAGGACATAAACAAAACATAGCCATGTGCGAATAAAGCACATGGCGGGGACAACAGACTGACAGGACGAAGGCGTGACAGATGCCCCCCCCAAGAACGCGCAACTCCCGGGCGCGTACTCCTAAACCCCCCAGGAGCTGGCACTGGAGAGGGCACGGAAAACAAGACAGGACAACAAACCAACGGGTGACGGGACTCAGGACAGGACGGGAACAGACACAGGAGCTGGGGACACGACAGGACCGAATATACGAGACGGGACATGGGACATGACAGGAGACTGACAAAGGGGGGCAGCAAGAGACGAGAACGGACTGGACAGGACAGGAGTGGACACATGGGACTTGACAGGGTTTTTGACATTGGACATGACGCTGGATGGAAACAGGGACTGGACAGAAGACGGGACAGGTGACAGAACTTGGTGCTGGGACTGGACAGGAGCAGAGACTGGTGACAAGACACTGGACAGGATAGGAACGTTAGACTGGACAGGGGTACGTGACTGGACAGAAGACAGGACAGGTGACATGACTTGGTGCTGGGACTGGACGGGAGCAGAGACTGGTGACTGGACATTGGACGGATACGGGAACTGGACGTGAGACAAGACAGAGGGTTGAAACGGGGACTGAACAGGACTAACAGGGGACTGGACAGGAGACAAGACAGAGGGTTGAAACGGAGACTGGACCGGAGACGGGACTTGTGACTGGACAGGGATTTGAAACAGAGACTGGACCGGAGACAAGACGGGTGACTGGACATTGGACGGATACGAAGACTGGACATGACTAACAGGGGACTGAACCGGGGGTTGAAACATAGACTGGACAGGGCTGACAGGGGACTGGACATGAGGCAGGACAGGAGACTGGACTGGACTTGGTAGGGGAACAGGGACCAAGACGTTTACGGGGACAGACATGAATACAGTAACAGGTACAGGGACAGAGACAAAGGCTGACACGGGTACTGGGACAAGGACAGAAACGGGAACCATGACAGGGACAGACAAGGGAACCAAAATAACAGGGCGGTGCCCAGGACTGGCTAATGTCTGTGTGGCAGTCTGAGGAACCAGCCTGGGCACAGTTCTGGGGATCGGCCCTGAAGTCCTTCGGGCCGACCTACGGACATGGACAGGAGAGGCCGTAGCCACAGTCACGGGGACAGGAGAGGCCGTAGCCACAGTCACGGGGACAGGAGAGGCCGTAGCCACAGTCACGGGGACAGGAGCGGCCGTAGCCACAGTCACGGGGACAGGAGCGGCCGTAGCCACAGTCACGGGGACAGGAGCGGCGGGCGCCGCCGCAGTCACGGACACAGGAGCGGCGGGCGCCGCCGCAGTCACGGACACAGGAGCGGCGGGCGCCGCCACCATCACGGACACAGGAGCGGCGGGCGCCGCCGCCGTCACGGACACAGGAGCGGCGGGCGCCGCCGCCGTCACGGGGACTGGAGCGGCGGGCGCCGCCGCCGTCACGGACACAGGAGCGGCGGGCGCCGCCATCACGGGGACTGGAGCGGCGGGCGCCGCCATCACGGGGACTGGAGCGGCGGGCGCCGCCATCACGGGGACTGGAGCGGCGGGCGCCGCCATCACGGGCACTGGAGCGGCGGGCGCCGCCATCACGGGCACTGGAGCGGCGGGTGCCGCCATCACGGGGACTGGAGCGGCGGGTGCCGCCATCACGGACACTGGAGCGGCGGGTGCCGCCATCACGGACACTGGAGCGGCGGGTGCCGCCATCACGGACACTGGAGCGGCGGGTGCCGCCATCACCGGGACAGGAGCGGCGGGTGCCGCCATCAACGGGACAGGAGCGGCGGGTGCCGCCATCACGGGGACTGGAGCGGCGGGTGCCGCCATCACGGAGACTGGAGCGGCGGGTGCCGCCATCACGGAGACTGGAGCGGCGGGTGCCGCCATCACGGACACTGGAGCGGCGGGTGCCGCCATCACGGACACTGGAGCGGCGGGTGCCGCCATCACCGGGACAGGAGCGGCGGGTGCCGCCATCAACGGGACAGGAGCGGCGGGTGCCGCCATCAACGGGACAGGAGCGGCGGGTGCCGCCATCACCGGGACAGGAAGCCCTGCGACGTCGTCCACGGAGGCAGGGGAACCTGCGACGTCGTCCACGGAGGCAGGGGGACCTGCGACGTCGTCCACGGAGGCAGGGGGACCTGCGACGACGTCCAAGGAGGCAGGGGGACCTGCGACGACGTCCAAGGAGGCAGGAGAGGCGCGCGTCGCGCTCACGAAGACAGGAGAGCCGCGCGCCGCGCTCTCGAGGACAGGAGAGGCGCGTGCCGCGCTCTCGAGGACAGGGGTTTGTGCTGCTCTCTTGAGGACAGGGGTTTGTGCTGCTCGCCGGGCTCGCGCTGGAGCTGTAAAGGGTTTAGGGGGTTTCACAGGCCCACCCATTAGATCACCTCGAGGTGCGCCCCTGTTAGCCTCAGACCTCAGAGCTACGGAGGTGAGGCTAACAGCCCCTACCCTTAACGCCCCCCCAAAAATTTCCCCGGACCTGAGGGGGTAATCCTCCAGCGAGGGGGGAACTCCAGCACGGTTCTTCCGCCGACTCTTTCGACTCCCGCTGGCGCAACTACTCGATTCCCGAGTCGACTCCTCCGCTATAGGATCCGGAACAGCGCCAGGCAGGAGCTGGAGCCGGCGACTCCATTCCGAGGCCGCTTTCAAAGCCTCCCCCACAGGATCTTTGGGGCCTGTGCGGAATGGAGTCCGGCGAACGGCACACCCCTTGAGGTAGTAATCCGCGCTAGCTGCGTCCTTGTGGTCGTACATTCTGTCAGGAGCGAGGGGCGGATTGAGGGAGGCGGACGCATTCGCTAAAACACGGGATAATTTAATATAAACAAAACAATGATACTTAAACAGGAAATAAACAAACAAGGAGCCAAACAAGCTAAATAAAACAAAGGAAACTGGACGGGGAAAACAGGACAGACGGACGAAAAGCGACACGACGAAAAAGGAGAAGAAACGGGGAAACTCTAGAGACAGACGGACAGACTAAATACCGTGACCAACTAAACACAGGATAAAGGGGAAATGTACGACACACGGATGAGAGACAAGAGGGCTTAAATACTCACACAAACGAGACACACCTGAGACAGATAACGAGAAGGACGGGTAACAGATGACACGGACGAGGAGGCGGAGACAAGGACATAAACAAAACATAGCCATGTGCGAATAAAGCACATGGCGGGGACAACAGACTGACAGGACGAAGGCGTGACACCATCTCTGTCATTTACACTGAGATAAATGTGTTTTAAATATTACAGAGGCCCTGAAGTAAAATAACATTACACCACTTACACAAGTAAAGTAATCCTGTCAAACGATGGCTTCAGATTTTACATAGGTAATCCAGAGCAGCAAAATAACATGATAATATTTTCTACTGGATGACAAAAGCCTGTCTGCGCTTCCTGTTATAGTCTGTAAAATAGTCTGAACATCAAAAAAAAAAAAAAAAAAAAAAAAAAAAAAATAGTGACTTTGCTCCTCTGTTAAACTTTAAGTTAGAGTTTAAATTAATAACAAAACACCTATTAATGTGTGTGAGGGAGCAGTGCTGTTGTGGTAAGAGCAAAAGCAGTTTATCTAGCCTCTTGTCGTCCTTTGGGGAATACTAACACACTGCAGTCACAGCTTGAAGTTCTGGGTGTTGACAAAGATGAGAATCATGATTAGAAATAGTGTAAGTCTTACCTGCAATCATCACCTGCTCTGTATACCAGTATGATTGACATTTTTAAAAATAATCTGTTGCAGAAAGATTTGAGGCACATTATGGAGGTTTTGAAAGGGGAATTTCTTAGCCAATCCAGATATCTGGTATTTTTTATGTACACTTGCCAATCCTGATTCATAAAAATGTATGAAATGTACAATTAAGCACTTGATTTGATTTCAGTTAAAGGGCATGTAATATTAATCTTATAAATTAGATAACAACATAGATGTGCATTGCATTAATCGCTGCATTAATAAATTGTCAAGTGCTACAGTGGAGAAATTTAACTGCAGCAGCCAAGTGACATTGCTACATTCTCCACATCTATAGTTCAGTAAAATATTGGTTTCAGCTACCAGTCAAATGTAAACATCTGTCTGATGTATTTAATGCTAATATTTGTCTAATTTCACATATTTTCAGGGTTTTTTGTGCATACATTAAGGTAATTCCTGTTAGGGTTGACACACGTTAACTTATTAAATAGTCATTACTTATGTACTTATGGAGGTCCAAGCATTTATTATACTCTCCTACAACATAAGACACAGTTAGTTTGCATTTTATTTTATGTAGTAATTAAGTGATAACAATTGGGATGCAATATGTTTGAGATATTAAAGGGTTTATGTTATGTGCTAACATTAAAATATATGTGCCAATCCCAGTATAGAGGCATGTTACTGCATGCTCATGGAGTTACTACCTTTGCCTTTGTGCTTGAGAACTTAAACCAGTGCAACTGCATTTGTAGGACAGTAGCAGTATGCAGTTCTGGTTTTCCTCCCAGGGCCATGATTCTAAGGTCCAGACCTCTGCTTGAGAGGTGTGAGTAAGTGTGGCTGTGTGTGAGCAGTGAAAGCCTCTCTCCACACCTCCTAATTCTTTGCTGAGTCTGAGGGAGATTCTTTACCAGCAGGAGGAAATAACCTGGTGTCAAAAAGTCTGAAGCTTTATTGGAAACATTTCTCTAGCTCGATTTTTCTGAAGTCTGTTTGATTACCACCATTTTTCTGACCAGAGGGAAAGATGTATTTATACTTTTAGCTTGGAGGAAGTAGGCAAATGTCGAGTGTGGTTGGTGTATTGGGAGTGTTTCTAGAGTGTGTGAGTGTTGGGGTGTGTCTACAGTAGGTTGGTGGGTGAACATATGAGTCTTATTGAGATTCTGACCTGGGCAGCTGAGCTCATGCACATTAACAAACAGGTCAGCATGAGTTTTATGTCTTTGTGTGCAGGCTTGCTTCAGTTTAAATCCATGTCTGGAGGGGCTGAAGACTGTTTGTCTGTGTTTGTTAGGAAAAGGAAGATGGATTCATGAAGCAAGTCTGGGCACATCTGTTGGAAACTGGCAAGAGAAGAAAGCTCTGGCATTCTGGGATCTGCCTGAGTAGCTTACATTATGAAATGTCCAAAATACTCACCATCTATACAAACACACACACAATGTGGCTAATTTGGCCTGCGGCTCTGTTCCGTAGAGATCGCCTGAGTTGGCCAGTAGCAGTTGCTTCTGCTGAGGAATATTTCTATAATCAATTCATTTATGGACTATTTTTAAATGAATGTCCTTCACTTTTATCTGTGTAATAAGCAAAAACTGCTGAAGAACCAAATTAAACTGTGATTGATGGAATTCTAATGGTGAAACTAAAGTTTGGCACCGCCAACACAGAGTTACTTTCATTACAGAAAACTATGACAATACGTATACGTTGACCTATTTTTCACAACAACACTGTTGGACAAGAACTAAATAAAAATAATAATTTGTAGATGAGAACTATGTTGAAACATGCTGCACTTTTTAGAAATGAATTAAAACAAAACTAATTTGTGAAAAACCCATTACTTCTGATTTGAAAACAGAAAATCATAAGGAAGTAAAACCTTTGTCTGTTTGTTGCTGTCGGGTCAGAGAAACCTGCCGGCTGGAACAGTGAATAGGAATCTCAAACAATCATTTCTTCAAGCATCTGCAAGTCTCTTGTATCAACATTTGGCCAGCGATGATAGAGCTGAGTTCCATTTAAATAAACACAAAATGTATTTTAAGCCGTTGTTAAAAATTAAAAATTAAAATAGTTAAAATAGTAAAACCTTACATTACTAACATTAAGCTAATTGGTTTTTTTATGGATAAAACTGCACAGAAATATTTTTAGTTTTCATAAACTAAAAATTAGACTAAAACTAACAATAATTAAATGACTACAACAAGACTACAACAAATAAATATTTTAGTCAAAATACTAAGACTAAAGACTAAAGCTAAATCAAAGTCAGCTGCCAGCTGTGTTGTGTTCTGCCACAATGTCTCTGTTTATATAAGGACTGTACATTACACTGTATGCACATTGCCAACTCCATAAGGAACGAGGCATATGTGCAAATGAGCAATGACATGGAGCTGTGATAGTCAATCAAATGTTTCATGCCCTATGGAGCAGACTGCTTTGACCTTGGGTCCTCTGGTAGATTTGTCATGTACATGAGAGTTGAGGGCAAGTGATTACTGCTGAAGAGTATGTGTATGAATCTCCAGATCATTAGTTTTTAAGCAGCAGCGATGACTTTTTTTAATAACGATACATTGGCAGATCCTGACCAAATTAAAACATTCAGTTTGTAATGTTTTTAATTAACCTTAGATTATTCTTTCCTGACTGGATGTTTGACTAATAGCAAGCTATAGGCTATAGACTAATTGTTTTGATTAGTAGTTTGATAATGAAATATATGCAAAGTGTACTTTCCTCATACATATAAATTGTGGTCCTGTTTAAATGGTGTTATGAACAAAGAGACATTAAGATAGTACTTGAAATTACATGTCAAGCTTAGCATAAATTGGCAAAAAGGAGAAGTTCAGTATTATCAATTTGTCAGGTTAATGAATGTAGTGAATGAATGTAGCATACAAAGACATTTACAAACTGTCATTTTTTTTCTAAAGTTTGCATGTGGCAGTCCTGTATAATGTAGAATGGGTTTGAACACTCACCAGTGAGCAAGTGCCTGCTGGATAAACGATGCTGAGCTAGTTTAGCCACTTTCAGAGAATTATAGAGCACTTTCATTTTCAAGTAAACTTGTTATCAGTGACTAATCGACTTTGTTGAATTGTTTGTTCTCACCACAGACGCACACATTCAGGAAGGACAAATCTTGGCCAGGCGTTTGGAAATGATGTTAAAGCCAGTTCATCTTAACATTTTCTCTCTCTCTCTTTTTTTCTCTGTCTCTCATTTCAGAGTGTATTCCATCTGCGGGCAGATTGGAGGTGGCAGAAAAAGGCCTCCTCATTGCTGGGAGAACAGACGCCACTGCAATTAAACCTGACACCGCCGTTTAGAGCCTAACACGCACACTCCTGTGAGGGCCCACTGGCGAGCTGCACTCAACTCTTATGGGTACAGAGGGAGAGGGAGGGAGGGAATGTGGAAGAGAGCGGAATGGATGGATTGAGGAATGTATGTGTGTATGCGTGTGTGTGTTTGTGTTTGTGAGAGAGAACAAAGAGAGATGCCCCACAGCACAACGAGAGGCTAGTGTTTTCATACATGCCACAGCATAGCTGACCCCTGTCTCACTCAGATTCATACCCACACACAGAGTCAAACAATATGTTTGAGTGTAGCTGGTGCTGTCAGTGTGTGTGGGGCTGTGTGTGTTTGTGCCCTTTCTTCATTTGGCATTCATTGATTCTTGTATATGAATGAATGAAGTGTGTGTGCCTGTGTGTCTGTGCGGAAGGGAGGGAGGGGGAAATAGCATGAGTTGTGAGTGTGCTGGGCTTTGTGTAAGAGCTGGTGTGTTAAATAGAAAGAAACAATACCTGCCTGTTAAATGTCTAAAGAGAGGTTGTTTTGGTGGATGGAAATGACATAAATATTATGAGTTTGAATCAGAGGAAAATAAAATGTAAGATATGTGCCATTTTAGCAGAAGACTCTACTCTTTTCTCAAATGTCTATGAAAAGACATCTCTGATGGCACAGAGGGATAGAATGGAGAGAGGGAGAGTAGGGAGTATACTGGAGGCATTGAATGAGTGTGAGCATTAGTGATTGTGTCAGATTACTATTTGCGTGTGTTGTGGGGGTGTGTGTTACGGTTGAGATTTGTGCGTGTGTAATGGGGTGGAGATTCTATGGATGACTCTGTATGCTTTTTTTGGAAAAGACTTTGTGAAAAGAAGTGTAGACTTTCAGTACGGTGAGGAAAAGCCATCTGTGATGGCAGAGATGCTGATCTAAGAATCATAGTGCGTTCCTTCTATTATGGTGTATTTGTGTGATATCAATGTGCAGAGATCATTGCTGTTTGGAAAGCAATCTCTCTCTTTTCTCTCCTCCAATCCCTCCTGATGGGTTTTACAAGCTGCCAATAATTCGTAGCTATTGCAAGAAGCCCCAGACCACTCCCCCTTTTCCTCTCGCTAATACTAAAAATAATTTAGTGGCATCAGCAGAGGAAGCTGTTTTATCCCTAAATCTGGGCTGAAGGCAGGGTTTGGGGCAGTGGGGGTGGGTGGGGGAGCTGGTATGGGGTGTATCGTGTGGAATTAGACTGTGACAATCTCAGGCTCTATCTCAGTCCAGCAAAACACAGCTGTAATGCTATAACCCCACCCCCTGGCTCTACTACTAAACTCACTGCAATTTGGTGGATTTGGTCTGTGGAAAACACTGCATTAAAAAGCTCACCATCTGATGTCCTTCAGCCTGCAGACTCTACCTCATTAGACTCAGCAGCCTCCGCAAAAGGCACAAGATGCACTTTCTGAACGTGACGCAAATAACCTGTGACCGCATTCGTACCCCACCACGATCAATCTCCTGCACATCACATTCTGGCACCCACCGCACGTCGTTCTATCAGTCAAGCCAGCAGATGATAACTTGATGTCGTTATGATTTATTCGTTTACGGTGACACTCGGTTTGGACGGTAATGATCGCCGCCGTGCCCAGCAGGGACTTTATTGTTGACGTGACAGCGACAAGCTATTAGGAACATGACCAGAGGGCCCCACACACAGGCCTAGATTGAAACGAAGGAGAACAGAGGCTGTTAATTTCAATCTAGTGTGTGTGTGTGTGTGTGTGTGTGAGAGAGAGAGAGAGAGAGAGAGACAGAGACACAGATAGGGAGAGAGATAGGTGAGGATGCAGGCAGCAAATGAGAAAAGCAACGAGGGACTGGATTGGGGCTTGTTGGACCATGTGATCACATGTGTTTCGGGGGAGGGTGTCAGAAAGTAGGTGCCAGAGTGATGAAAGGAAAGGTGGAAAAGAGGTGATGGTGAAGAGGAGTAGAGGAGGGGATGAGGGAAATGTTTCAAGTGTCACACGTTTTCTGTCGAAGTGTGACAACACTGCTAGGATCCTATTTGTTTCCGTATATTGGTCACTGGTAGTTTAAGATAAGACTTCAATTACAAAATTAAAAATCTCTCTCTCTCTCTCTCTCTCTCTCTCTCTCTCTCTCTTTCTTTCTCTCTCCCATGATCTCTTGTATTAATCTGCATGTTCTTAAATTATCTGTGCATGTAGCTTGTTCACCTCTTAAAACCCTGCATTGTATCATGATTTTATACAAATGCCACAAGCTGAATAAATAGCAGACAGTGATTATGCTCTTTCAGAAATGCCTTTGCTCGAATTTTATCTCATCAACAATGGTAACAGACTCTGCAAATGAAAGCCTCATTGCTTGTGCAATCTTGCATGTAGCTTCTTTAAAAAGACAAACGAGAGAAGCGAGTTGGAAAATCATTTTCACATATTTAGCAATCTGACTTTTTTTTACTCCCATTCCTTCCAATCAGCAGCCTGTTTTTCAGTTTCCGTAGCTTTCCACAAGACTTCTCGTGAGACATGTTCTTTTAGTGGGCCCAGATCTCTAATTGAAAAACATTTACCTTGGGTTTGTGTCTACAAAGGTCCTAAGGTAATAGAAGACTCCACTTAATTAAATAAATGTGATCTGAAACCTTGCTAATCATTTAGTGTCTGTCATTTTTAGAGGAGTGGATGAATTCTTTGAGATCCTTGTCAGCAGAGCTTATCTCCTGAGTGTGAGTGGGTGGAGGGCTCCACAGAAAGCAGCAGTAAACCCGGACTTGTGTACATCAGACTTCAGAATGAAATACGTGATGCCATTCTGGAGTGGGGCGAAAAAAGAAAAGAAAAATCCCCCTCATCTCTTTTGTGGTTAAGGCACATGAACATGACGATTCAGGCAGGCAGGACACTGATGAAGAAAGGCCTGGCAGACGTAATGAATCACTCTAATTGTCTATAAACAATATGTAAAGTGGGCATTAATTATAGCATCCGGAAATCCGTGGCAGCGAGCGAGGAGTGTGGGCTGGGAGAGGGATTATGGAGGCCCAGTGTGGGCTCACAGGCCCTCACAGTTCTTTTGGCTTTGCTCATTTCCTGACTCGCCTTAAGTGTCATTGAGTGATTCCACAGCTCTTTAGCTACTATAGTGATGCCTCTACTTCACTTGGTGGTTCCCATTAGTAATGGATCGTCAATTTTATATCCCCATAGATCTGCACTATTGATAGATAATAACCTTTGTATTGATATTAACATTCTGTTCCATGCACTAGAGGTGTCACTGTTGCCCTGTGTATGGCTGGTTTTGTTGTTGCTGTTGTTTTTCTTATTTCTATTTTGTGAATTTGTGCACCTTACGCATGACATCCAAAGCTTGACAGGCCACTGAAATATGTGTAATTTGCTGAGTGTACGGGTGGGTAACATCACGAAATTGCATTAATTTCTTCATAAATCATGTCACAGTGTTCCACACTGCACATTTCAGAGCATCATTGATATCATCAGTGCATCTAGAAACACCGACCAACTGCATGTTTCCCTGAAAGAAGAATCGAAAATTTTATTATTGACTAAAAATAATAGTATTCATATTTTTATGGTATTTTATGAAATGGCTATACTGAGGTATTTTCTATATTCCGAACAAAGGTTTAAACGTTACACCAAGATTAAACAAAAACAATGATCTGATTAAATTTGTCTGAAGGCTCTTACTAACAACACAGAATCTTGATATGGACTTTCATTAACAGACACATGTAATTCCATATTTTCAACACCCTGAAATGTTTTTGTATTGTGAAGAGTGTTGTATATTAGGAAAATATATTCAAGTATGTGATTTTGGCCAATCATAGCCTGTTTCTGGATCAGTTATGGACTCGATAGGACTCGATATATCAACTAGTAATGTGATATATTTAGATTAGTTTGTAGTTGGAATAGAGGTGCCCCCCCGCCCCCAACAACCCATTCCCCTGCGTCATTGCGTGTGTACTCTGGTGGGTGTGTGCCTGCCTGCCTCGGGCAAATCAGACTTAGCCCAATGGGACTGATGAGGAAAAGACTGGGAGGGCCTCTCTCTCTCTCTCTCTCTCTCTCTCTCTCTCTCTCTCTCGCTCGCTCGCTCGCTCTCTCTCTATTCATCTTGACTGTGTTGGTGCTGGCGCTCAGCTGGAAAAACGTGCACAGCGTGCTGAAAACTGCACTATAGGGGGTCTCACACACACCCCTACACCTACTCTCTCTCAGACACACACAACCACACATGCTCACACACACACACGCACACACTCTCTCTCACACACACACACACACACACACACACACACACACACACACACACTAAGACTTTCTACCTCTCTTGTATGTTTGGGTTTATAGTAGCCTGAGGGCAAAGTGACATCTCATTTACATGTGCTGGGGTAGCAAATGAAGTACCACACTCATACCCTCTAAACTGTCCCTTTCTTTCTCTCATGCTTTGTGTACTGTGCACCTAATGTGTGTGTGTGTGTGTGTGTGTGTGTGAGAGAGAGAGAGAGAGAGTGCACAGGTGGTCACATGCACACATTGCCTAAAAGTGTGGTTAATTGTGACATTTCATCTGAACACAAGTGCTGTTTGTGTGCCATGATGTAGGCTCTCAGTGGTTAATGGCTGTGGAGGAACAGTCCAGCCCCTCTCTACAGTCAATTTTCAATCCTCCACCTCTCAGAGCAAGTGCTCTCTCTCTCTCTCTCTCTCTCTCTCTCTCTCTCTCTCTCTCTCTCTCTCTCTCTCTCTCTTCTCACTGACATTCTACCTTTCTTGTTCTCTCATCTTTCTTCTGCTTCACTCTTTCTCTCCACTGCACCTCCTCTTCTGTCTCTCTCCATCTCCCTCTGTCTGTCTCTTAGTTTCTCTCTTTCTGTGCTTCTCCCTCCCTCTCCTTCTCCGTGTGATCCCTCTTCAAAAGCCTTTAGCTGGAGCAGCCGTTTATCTAGCAGCCCTGATTCTGATGGCAGATCTTTCTTCTCACACAGAGCCAACCTGTTCCCTCAGCATTCTCAGCCTCTGCATTTATGCTGTTGCTTTCTCTCACAGACGCGTGTGCGCATGTGTGTGCTTTCTAAAACAAGTAAATTAAGTGAACCTAGCATGCTAAAACACTAGTATGTGCCCCATTTTGTACAGTTATTGTATGTTTTGCAAAAACCAAAAGCAAACCCACTTGCTTTTCTTAAATGAGTTAAATTAGACTAGACTGTCAACAATTCAAGTCAATAATCTTGAATCTAAACTAATCTCAGGTTGTAGATTGCTTAAAAACTCTAATCTCTGTATAACATGACAGTTATAAAAATTGATAGAGGTTCAAAAATCTACACAGATATTAAAAATCTTTTTTTATGTATGTCATTGTCTTAGCCATAGAAGTGAAAGGTATATACATATGATATCAGATCAGAATCAGTATTGTATTGTAAAGGAATTTCTTTTAGTGTAGGTGTTGACATAAATATTTACATGTAAAAGTATAAAAAAAATACACCAAATGTAAGTTTAACAATGGGCCCAGGCTCAACTGTGCAAGAGTGAACCTGAGGCAATCTGCAAAACAAATCAACATATGGGCTGCTAATGATTTGTTAAATATGTCTTAATATAAGGGGCACAATACATTTCCAGTATTCCCACGCTTTTCAGTATTGTTATTGAAAAGTGTGAACATTTAAAAAATTTAATTATGGTCAACTTTCTGATCGGCAGAGCTAATGCTAGCCAATAATATGTACAGCATATTGAGAGCAATGTTTCTACCAAAATTTGTGAAGACGTTTGTGGAAATTGTTCCACAATTGTACATTTTCATGAATTTTCCTGCATTCCAGAGGTGTCAACTATGCATTTAAAGCATAGGTGTCACTATAGAACCAATGAAACAAGCATATCCTGAATTGCAGTATCAGATAAAAATGCATTCTAACTTGTGAAGTTTTATTAGATTTGAAACATTCTAAGCCCCCAAAACACCACATGATTTTTAAATGTTACTCATTCCAGTCAAAATGGCTGACTTTTTGGTAGAATTGGATAATACGCAATGATCTTTGTTGGGTGTGATAAGATCAGTTACCTTGCCCAATTTGGTGCATACCTGACAAGTTTCATCCTGACCATTGCTCAAACTCCATGTAAGCTTTAGAGTTGACTAAGCACGAGGCCTTGGTCAATTTTTGTTTTGTTTTTGAGCATTGGAAGTGTCTGCAAAGCCAGTTAATACATTTAATAAAATAATTTTAACATTATATATATTAAATTAAAAACAATAACAACAAAAACAATAAGGCAAGGGCACCAAAGGCACCAAAATGTCATGGCTGCCTCTTGGGGCATCATCTTATGCCGTACTGAGGATAATAAGCCAAAAAATACTGAACCCCAAAATACTCACTCCTGAAACAAACTAAACTTAAGCTTGAAATGCTCAAGCAATTTTAATGTATTCAACAAAAGGACAATTTCAGTGAGAAGTGATAACTCTACTGAGTGCCACTTGCAGTAGTCAGTGCATCCACTTTTACCAACTTCACTGACAAGCAGCATGGGAGTGTAGTATTTCTCATGCACAAGTCTAATGGTGGTAGTGTGGTAGCACAGATTAAACTATTTTGCGATTTTTATTCCCTTATTCACTCTTTCCTGCCCTCATAAAACCCTTCTAACAACCATGGAATTCAACATTTATTTCAGAAATGACCGTGTCAGGGCTCCCAAGTGAGATCCAGGAGGAAACGAATCCTTGTCTTTATCCACCCAGTGTTGGTGGCACTGTGTATAACAGTGGGAGTTCAGCTAAAAGCTAATGGCAGGGAATTGGAGAGCATTAGTAATTGGGGTGAAATGTTGGTAATAACCTAGATGTTTAAAAAAAATGAACAAAAATGACTTAGAGTGGTCCATTTGTTTTGACTTTTTTCCCAGCACTTTTATTATGGCTTAAATCCCCTGATACTTTGAGCTCATGTTCTGAGATTGCTTGTGTTTAAGATCTTCTAATTAGAAGATGCATCATGCTCTTCTCAGTCTCAGTGGATAATAAGGACTGGTCAGCAATGACTGCGTTTGCGATAGCTCCTGTTTTTCTTGCAAAATATCAGAGCATTGCATCTCTACACCTTCTGCTTTGTGGCCCATCTGCTTTTGAGAGGTGCGTGGTGATTGGACACAGATGTTGAGAGGTGTCAGAGCTATTAGCACTCAGACGGCAGCTCTGAGTAACGAGAGATACACACAGCCTGGTGTGCGTGTTTTTTTTTTTTGTTTGTTTTTTTTGTTTTTTGTTTTTTTTGATGAGTCTACCACTCACTGCAGAGTGTCACTTGTAGCCATCCATTACCAAACATGTGCTGGGCCACAAGAGAAGAAAATCAGCTCTTTCTTAACTGAGAGAGTGAGAGAAAAAATTTCCAAAGTGATGTTGGATGACCTTGTTGAAGCTTGTGTTCCTCGCCTGCATGAACTGGTTTGGCTTTTTTAGAATGTTAAAGGGATTAAGGGAGAAAGTTCTGGAGAATCCTACTCTAATCCACATGCCCCTTGATCAAAGCAGGCTGATGGCTTCTTTGAGTCCAGTTCACTCTTCTCAGCTCCCTTTCTCTGTTTCATAGCATTGTAGACTTTTCCCCATCAAAGAACGCTGTCAGCTAATGTTTGGAGGACACTGAGAAGAAGGAAGACAGGGCTAGAGGGAGAAAGCAAGTCAAGGCAAAGAGAATTGTACTTCTCTGGTCATAGAAAGCCTCTGGACAGTTTTTTCAGTAAACTCTCTGGTACCTGTGTGAAAAGTGTATTTCCCGGTTTCCCTTTAAACACTAGAGTGAAACTGAAAGCTTCTGCAGCTAATCTTATTCCCAGCACCTCTTAAAGCCTTTGAGCCTATATTAGTTAGACTTAAGGGACCAATTTTTTCTCCCCTAACTCATGTGGTGGTCTTTGAGGGGGATTGGACAACTGTTGCTTGAGCCACATCAACAAGGCACACGTTGTCAGTGCTTCACTTTGTGATAATACCATGTGAAATGTTCTATTGTGGAATAACTGAATTCAAACTTGTTAGCTTTTCAGCATTTTACATTTTTGCTACTGAGCTGTGTGGAAACTTTAGGTTTCATTCAGGAGGTTCCTGTGGAGGAATTTTTTATTTAAAACCTGAAAACTGAATCTTGGGTCTTGTTTCCCACCTGAATGTATTTATTTTTTTGTTTGTTTGTCTGTTGGCAAAAGGAATTTGATGGGAATGTCTTCTGTAGTACGTATATTTTTCATTGTTGCTGTTATCTTCACCACGTGATTTTCACTGCCTTTGCTCCCTATATCTCTTTAACAGACAAGAACAAGCTGTTGCAAGACAGTGCTCATCCCAATTGTGTACTTCAAGATCTCATACTCGATCAAGCAGTTGAGAGGTTCTTGTTTTAATATCAGGTTTTGTAAGCTTTGTTACTCTTCAAAAAGTACCTTTGCAGCCTGAGACATGCCCTGCACAAGCCTGGAATACCTTAGACTATGTATGATTCCCCTCTGGATGCAAGTGGAAAAAGTATCAGCCTTTCACTTCAATGATATGCATTTTGATGAAAAATAAAATAAAATAGTCAAATAACTGTAACATTCCGAGTGTGGGAAAGGTTCACTGGCTTCACTATCCTGGTCAAAAAATACTGTATAAGAGCCGGTCTGATGGTGCAATCTCAAGGCATGATACAATGCAACATTAGTGGAGATGGATGGAACAAGGTGTTGAGCGACTGAAAGCATTCAACCTGCAGCCTGCTACCTGATGGAAAAAAGAAGAGTGGAGGCAGGGAGGTGCTGTCACTCTAAAAAGCTGACAGCTTTTTAATGTGGCTCAGGGACAGCATGGACGCCAGCCTGAATGGAAGTGTGAAAACGGTCATTGTGCCATCAGAACTGACAGTGGGCCCAAAAACCTGAGTGGGGAAAACATCCTGTTTGTGAGAACGGTAACGCTTGAGGCTGTGAAGGGCAGCTTTCCAGAGCAGATCAGCTGGACTGGACACAGCCCTCTATTAATCAATGAGGGACAGAAGGGAACTATTGCCAAACAGATCAATGAAAGGAGAAGCACTGCCAAATGAAACTTAAGCTGTGACTGAAAGCATTAGTTTTGAGGAGGGGTATACGGCAAAGCTTATTTACAATTTATTCTCTCTCTCTCTCTCTCTCTCTCTCTCTCTCTCTCTCTCTCTCTCTCTCTCTCTCTCTCTCTTCTCTCTGTCCCTCCCTCCCTCCACTTGTTGTTTACCGAAGTACAGAAGATTAATTCTCCAATCTGGACATGAACTTCACATCAACTCTTAAACTCCAACTCTTCTAAGTACTGCATGTTCTGAGTTTAATCACCAGTGCACTAAATCACTAAGTCTGACTTGTCATATCCCCTCTTAGCGATTTAGCATGAGTCAGTTTCGCAGCTGACCTCCAGTCAAAGTCTGAAATGACATTCATGCATCTGAAACACACTTAAAAGGCGCATGCTTGGTTTGCAGCAGCATACACTAATCCAAGAAGCTGCTGCGCACCAGATGCTTTCTATGTAGGCACACAAATCACTGTCGACATCCAACGTCAGTGCACTTTCGCTCAGTGACCAGCGCTGCTCAATCAGTGTGACACTCAGCATTTTTTAATACTGCATTAAATTAAACGCAGAAAGAAACACAGGAAGCGATGATGGGTTGTTGGGGAAGTCAATCTACAATTGAAAGTAAACAGACACACACTAAGCTAACATAGCCCCCCCCCCCACACACACACACACACATTTTCATGATTCACACAGTGTTGTTGAAAGATTTATTACTTTAAATATATTTGCGCCCTCACTGTGAGCAATTCAGTCAGTATAATGTAGCCAGGCTTTTATTGTACTGCCTATCTGAATGTGCATGTGTATTTGTGGTGTGTGGTTGGCACAGTTATCTGCACTTCATATGAATGTGATCTGTGATATGATTGTGGTTTTACAAGAGGAAATCATTTTGCCTGTTTTTTTTTTTTTATCTTTTGTCACACCGACTGATTTCAGTCTCACGTATCAAATGTAAATGTAGCTTATTTCATACCTCACTATATAATTAGAGCTGTAATTACATAATTATGTTTGAAACGAAGGTAATAACTCTTTACATTTAATAGAATGCTGGGATTTAATTCCCCACTGTGACAGTCTTAAAGTAAATTATTCACAGGTTCACAACCAACTCTTTGTGTGATCCTTTGTCAACTTCTTGCTAAATACACACATTCTCCATGTTTTAATGCTGTAAGTGCGCACAGGAGAAGGTCCTAAGCAAATTCCACCCGAACGCTCTCCTGTGGTGTTTGGAGCGTCTGCTGTAACTTGCTTGTCTTGCATTATCTCTGCCACGCCTCCATAGCAGCGGCCCACAGGCCACTCTGACAGGAAATTGATGTGCAGCTCCTCTGGAGTCAAACACACACTTCACTCTGAAAAAAGAAAGAGTTCAGCTTCCCACTGAAGTGGAGCTGTCTGTCTTGTTGGCAGTCTGTATATTCGCAAGCACACACCCCTCTCTCATATTCACACGCACACGGGGCCATGCGTGTGCACACGTACAGTTCAGATGTTAGGCCGGGCTTCTGAGGTGCGAGCTGCATTTAAACGGATGCTCTGGCAGTATTTTGCCTCATGGTGGAGTGGCTGTCAGCGCTCTGTTAGCACTGCCATTTGTCCCAGGGCACATGAAGGTGAGAGGCACTCGCTCAGCTCTGCTGGAGAGATTGTTGTCTCTGTGGGGGTGGCGAGGCCCAGGGTCTTTCTTCATCGGCTGCAGGAGCGGCCTGGTGGCGATGGAACTCCGATCGGATCGCTCGCCTGGAAAAAATGGTGCTTAGGTCCCAGGCCTGGGACAGATAGAGAAGGCAGCCAGACGTTTTATGAGCTTTTAGCAGAAATGACTGAGTGAACCACTAAGAATATCTTCTGCTACTGATCCTAGCTCAGGTCCTCTAATATTGAACATCTGCTGATATCAAATCTGATCTCGAGTTTGAATATTCTAGTCATATATTTCTCTTAGATTAAAGTTAGTAAAATCAGTTCAGTAAAAGCAACTCATTGCGCTTTCAAATGCTGAGGAAAACTTCTTGATTTCTAAGGTGTGTATATCTGTAATTTCATATTATATATATATATATATATATATATATTTTATCTCTTATTTGCACATGCTGTTACTTATACAGCTAAGTTTAATAGTGCGATGCTCTAGTGTCACATGATGCTAGTTTAACCCTGTTTTGACACATGGTGGTTAGCTTAACCTATATTAGGTTAAGGTATATTAGGTTAAGTAATATTGTGGCCTGCACTGCTGGTAGGGTAAGTGGCTGCTAAGGTGTTAATTTTCCACTTTGTCACATTTCACCAGTACAGATAGATATAAAACCCTTTAACCTCTGTGAGAGAGTGCCACACTAAAACAAGTTGTAGCTAATGCGCAATGTTAAGACATTGTGCTAGAGACGTTAGCAAAGAATTAAATATACATACCTTGAAATTGTTTTTGCACAAATCTTGTACCACTCTAAATGGTCCTTGTATGTTTTACCATGTTCAAGAGCTTTCCAGTCAACTATGAATGGAGAACAGTAAATGCAGTAAGCATTTAGGGAGTACTGTCAGTTGTGCATTGTGGCTTCTCAGGAAAAAGGAGAAAGGCTAAAAAGCCATTCCCAACTTGTGGGCACAGTGCAAACCAAAATAAAAAAGTGACAGAGAATAAGAAAGAGAGTTCTGAGAGGCCAAGAAGAATTAAAGAATCCACCAAGTCCATCCTGGTGAATCTGAGTAGTTTTTGGTTCCAACAACTCTGAGGCTGACACTCCCATGGACACTGCACATATCTGGAATGTACTGACCAAGGAGGACTTCTCACCTCCAACGCCCTTTTCACATATCAACTCCAGAGAAACTCTGGAGTAACAGGTCTGGAGATATTGCGGAGTCCTTTCACACAAGCAACGGGAGATTTTCTGTGTCAGGCGTGTTGTTGCAGTGGAAAATGCTTCACAGGTTTTAAGCATGCCCCTGTAGGAGAAACTCCAGAACATTAGCGGCATAATTCACTGCTGTAAAAAGACTTTGCCACTGATTAGTGACAAAAGGTAACATAAAATTTTAATTTTGTTGTCTCCCAAGATCTAGCACAATGCCTTTTGTTGCTGGGTTTTGTCATTTTCAACCAGAAGAAACTTAGTTGTCAAGTAAGAATTCACTATAACTCAGCACATGGCCTTGGTGTTAATAATTTTTGACTTAACTGTAGGTCAGACTTAACATCTCCAATACCAGTACATTAAAGCTTGCCTGCTTCTGCTTTAAATCTGATCTTTCTAGTTGGATAGGAACATTGTGAAGCTCTGATCAAGAGGCAGTGGCTGTACTTCCAGTCTTATAACATTTTATTCACTCCAGGAGTTAATTCTTAAGAGTCAGTGCAGCTGTTTTGGACGTGAGGAGAGTGAGAGAAGCCAGAAACATGTGGGCCTTTTCTTTCCCTCACCACTCGCTCTGTTGACCTCTGCTGTCTGCGACCTTCTAAAGGCACCACTAAGAGGATTTAATCCTGACGACAAACATAATCCAGTTCATGTCACTGTTAAATGGTTGAAAAAGTCACTTGTATCTCACAGAATTTTTAGCTAATATAAGCATGCTGTGCTAGATGTCTGGCTATTTTGGCTAACATATGCATGCTGTGGTGGATGACCATAGTAGGAAAGCTGTGTGCAGCTGTGGAATTCTTTCTGCAGCACGAGTCACAAGGTCTGAATAATATTAACTCTAAAGTTAAGAGCAGTTTGTTGGTGAGACCCATTGCCTTATATTCATATTTTAATCTGATGAACCTATTAGTAGAGTTTACTAGAGAGAGAGAAAGAGAGAAGCTAAATTTGATGTTGTCACTAGTGTAACACCTAATATCTAATCACTATATCACCTAATTATCTAATATCTCTGTTAATTTGGAATATATTTGAGATTTGTGTTATGCTACAAAATTAAGCAAAATTGTGTATATGACAGTGATCTTGATGTACCTTTATTTGCTCAGTGTGCTTTTTTTTATCTGCATATTTTATTCACATTTTATGAACACATTACAGTTTCTTGAAGACTGTGGCAGTCACACATCCCCTCTTTGTCTTTTAATTGAGTGTAATGAGCCTCATGAGAGAACCTCAAGTTATAAAATGGAAAATAAGTATCAGTGTAGTATAATGGATAACACAGTTACCTGCACGTTGTACTGTAATGCCAAATTATGCCTCTTCAGATTGAAAAACCTTTCTTTTAAACCTTTTTAGAGCCAAAAGTCTTAAAAAATGTCAAGAAATACACTTTAACCTTTTTAAATTGCCAGGCCCATTTATAAGTAATTTTGGACCATTTCTATTAGTCCATTCATTATAAAATATCTGCATATTTAAAGGGCAGTTGGCATTTTGAAAGGATGTTAATAACTGGGGTATCATTACCAAGATTTTGTTACCAAATTTTGGTGCTTTTGTTTGAAAAATGCATATGTTTTATGGTTATTTTCTGAATGCTTGCCATTTAGCTCTTTTTGGTGTGTTTTTTTTTTTTTTGATGCTAAACAATCTGTATTCCTAAATTCTAATTGCTCTGGATTAGTGATTCACTAGCCAGGTAAAAATTCTTTCACTTCTTTCATTCTTAAACACTTAACTTTCATAATAAGGTGGCTACATTTAGGAACTACTGAAATATGCTATTGTAGATGTACAGCAGAAATAACTATTGGGCATAAATGAGTACACTGATCAGCAACTAACAATATTCCACTTGTTTTACTGTGGCTGCAATATAGACAACAGTCAAACAAATAAGCAAAATATAAAGAGATAGGCAGGAAAACTGAAGGAAAACCGAGCTGTCCATATTTTTACAGCCAATCAGCCAATATCAATCAGTGTAGAAAATATCTGCTGAAAAGTCATCCCATATCACTGAGCACTTATTAAAACGCAGCTGGTACAAAGTAATACACAACAACCCTTCTGTATTATTTGAATACTTGGCAACCAGCAGCATTTGTACCAACTGTTATTTAACTTCTTGCTGCTCAAGAAACACATAAATAAGAAGTTTAGTGAGGAATGATGATTGAGTGGGGGTCTGCACACCCAACACACAGCTAATGTTGTGCAATGTGAAATCCGTATCTACCAACACACTGGGGGGACTGTGCATCGTTTTGCATGGGTATCCTTTTTGCAAAACCACTCCCAACTGCCCTGGGACCATATTGAGACTCCCAAAGGGGTCAGGTTAAGACCCCCTGCTCTGCATAAGCCACGTATTTAATAACAGTCCCACCCGTGTGGGACGGTTGAGGTTAAGATTCTGCATGTCTGAGCTGTTATTGCTGTTCATAGCTTTTGCTTGTCCTAGATTAAACTGATTACTGAAGATATATGTAATAAAGGATTTAAGACTGAACCATCGGTTCTTTCTGGCTTAGTATTCAGGATTATGGAAATAATAATAAGCCTTGAACTAAAGTTGATTATGATGTTGAACTGAGCATCAATATAAAGCAGGAGTGATGAAAGAGAAAGAGGACAATGCTTGCTTGAAGGTCTTTTGTCTGTTTTTCTAAAGAAGTTTGTTTAGCTTTTGGAGTTTGTTGCTCCTTTTATAAATTTAAAATTTTGTTGTTCTCTGTTCTCAGTTGTTTAAATATTTCAGATTTTTACCCAAATCTGTGCACTGCAAAACAAGTCTCTCCCACAAGACAAGCCTTCTTAATAAACATCACATTGTGATCTAGATTTTAAGGCTTGTTTTATTTTATGCATGAAGCTCTCATTTGGGATATGGCTGTTTCTTGGCTTCATGTGGTATGTTTTGTGTGTGTGAGTGTGTGTGTGGGTACAGATTTAGTTCTACAACTGCATAGCAATGAACTTTGTGCTCCCACTGTATTCAGTACCAATCCACCATTCTCTCCAACAGTAATAGAGCTTAAAACGTGAGATGTCAAAGAGAATGGAGAAGAGATGTCCACTTTTCTGACCACAGCCTCGGGCAGCCCTAATAAACCTGACAGTAGAAATACTGTAGCTCTGTCCAGCTTCTCTTTTTTCTCTGCTTTCTGAGGAGACACAAACACACATTTCTTCTTTCTGTCAGTATATAGAAATAACACCCCAGTCACCTTCATTTCCCCAATTTAACCTAAGCCATTCTTGCCATTTATTCAGCATTATTTATTGCAGCACAGATTAATCCCTTCCTTCTCTTTCTCTCCTCATATCAGCTGCTTGTCAGTTTCTCATCTCTCCCTCCATCATGTGACTGCAGCTTAGATTTACCCATTTATTCCTTCTGTAAAAAAAAAAAAAGAAAACTGCCTCCCTCAGCAGGATTTTTTATCTGATTGTGCTCATGTGGCCTCATTTCAGCCTATTCCATCTCCACTGTCTTCATACTTTGACTCTGGCCACAGCCAAGAGCTCAGCTCTATTGTCAATAAAATATACTGGCTGGTCTGAGTTGATTGAATTCAGTATAAATCAGTTTCCTAAGTACATCTCAGTACAATATTTAAGTTAACATTAAAGTTAACGACCGCAATTTTCTTGGCTACTGCCACTGTACTAAAAGATGTACCACTTATTGATGGCACAGGAGACTTAAAGGTGACATAGTTTTTAAGAATCTAGAAGATGTTTTCTCACCATTTGCCAGCTCTTCAGACTGTTTTCATGCTGGAAACCAGTCTGATGTGTCTGTAAATGAGTAACAAAATTCTCTGTCCAGTATGCCATCTCTCTCTCCCTCTCTCTGCTCATGGCAGAAGCATCTGGAGATTTTTTAGACAAAGGAGAGAACACCAAATGTTGAGAAACACAAACTGAGGTGCTCTGTATGTGGGTAATATTGACTTTGGATCACTTAAGGTGGAAATGTCTCCAGATTTTGGAGACAGCTAACTGCATTACCGAAAGTACTACAAAACTAAACAACTGGAAGTTACACTTCAGCCACGTGCAAACAGCAGTTGTTGTTTTTTATCCTGAAACACAAAGTTCCATCTAAAAAGACATGGAAATTATGAATGTAAACAACCAAAGAGAACTGTGTTTCCCTACAGTCGTAGATGCTCCGTTTAATGGCGATTCCCTTAAAACTGTTTATGATAAACAGCATTAGAAACAAAGGAGACTTGAACCCAGATAATAAATGCAAATTATTTGTGGTATCAAGATCAAAAGGGTTGAATCCGTGCCTTGTAGCTTGGTTTGAGATAAATATGTGTTGTTATGTCCAACAATCTGAGCAGTATGAGACTGTGAGATCTCCACAGAAACCCGTAAGGAGACATTTGAGATTACTCTTTTTCTCAGGAGGAATATTTGTGTGTGCAGATCTCCTTTGTCTTTTCATCTGATCTTGTTGTTGTCTTGGAAAAGCAGAATATTAATCTCTTTCTTGTTTATCATTTTCTTAGAAAGTGCTGCTTGTTTTGATTCTTTTCTGCATATCTTAAAATCACCCCAGAGAAATCACAATTTTTCTTTTAGTTTTTGCACTTCATTTGCAAGTTCTCTTTAAAATAGTTTGAAGCACACAACAAGCAGTGTATATTCGTTTTACGTAGTATATATCTAATAACACTGCTAAATCTATATATCGGTTTTGCTCTGTGCTACAAACAGAGACAGTATATATTGGGTTCATATTGAAATCAAAACATTTTTACTTAAAAACGTTATTGGACCAATGGATAAATAGATTGTATGTATATTATACATAATACTGTGTTATTTTAACCATCCACAAATAAATGTTATATTTCTCAGTGATATCAAACCAGGCAGATACGACCCCAGTCCACATGTGTTTATGTAATAACAGTGGCAGTACAAGAAAATGGGCAGATATGGGCATAGACCTCCACTTCTCATTTTGGTGCGATCACATGTACATGTAGATATACATCCTCAGTTAGAAAAGAGGTGGGGCACTATAATTATGCTATAAAGCCTGCTCTGTGTTTTCAGTGATAAATCTAAACAAATTTAGAAATTGATGCCTGCAACACATTCAAATAAAGGGGGGCAGAGGAATGGTTATCACTTGGTCAGATCACTATTTCTTTTAACTGTACTTTTTAAACGTTTGGGAACTGAAGATAATGAGGTTTCTGTTGTGTTGAGCCTGTAGTAGTCAAGACAGGGGCTCTGTTCTTCCTATTACAGGTCAGTGAAGCATCACAATGATTTTGAAAATGTCATTTTAAAGTAAAAATACTACCTTGTATTATTTTGAGTGTGGCCCGGTGGTGCAACAGGAAGTGTTGCTGTTACACAGCTTCAGGGTCTTGAGTTTGGGGGTTTGAGCCCTGCAACGGATGACTGTATAAGTCCGTGTGGGTTTCCTCTGGGTGCTTTGGTTTCCTCCCACTGTCCAAAAACACATGCTAATAGGTGGATTGGCTACTTAAGTGTTCATCGTTGTGAGTGTGTTGCCATGCGAAGGACTGGAAAAATACTTTTACTATATTTATGTTTTTGTATTGGTTGTAAACAGTTGGTGCACAGTCCTATTCCACCAATGATTATGAGAAGGTGTATCCACACTTTTGACTTTTGATATATTCATTCATTCATTATCTGTAACTTTCACTGTTGCTTCACAGGGCAACACACACTCACGCATTCACTCACACACTCACACCTACGGACACTTTTGAGTCACCAATCCACCTACCAATGTGTGTTTTTGGACTGTGGGAGGAAACCGGAGCACTCAGAGGAAACCCATGCAGACACAGGGAGAACACACCAAACTCCTCACAGACAGTCACCCAGAGCGGGACTCGAACCCACAACCTCCAGGTCCCTGGAGCTGTGTGACTGCCACACTACCTGCTATATATATATATATATATATATATACATATATATATATTAGTTTTTGTGTTGGTGTTGGTGAAAGTGGTTCTTCTTTTTCTCTTCATGATCCTCGTGGTGAGTAAGAGCTTTAACATGAAGGTTTATTATGAGTGCACCTGCACTGTGATAAGTAACCGCTTTTTCTCTTTTTTTCTCATATCCTCTCATCTCTGTTGCCTGGAAAGCCGTAGGACAGCCTCAGTGCTATGCTAGCTGTTCCGGGTAAGAGAGGAATCCAGTTTATTCGGGTCAGTAAAGGGAAATCAGATGGAAGTGGAGTAAACAGGAAAATGTTTCCCTGTATGCCTCCCACGGAGAGCTGTGCTCTCCACACACTCTGTAGTGCTGGAGCATCTCTGTAGAGGCTGGGCTGTGTGTGAGGAAGCTTTTTGTGGCTGAATGTTGAATGACAATCTGGATACTGTGTTACAGTTGTGCTGCAGATCTCTGGAGAAGTGGCTTGCGGTGGCTCTGTGGAAAGACGACATGATTTGAATAAAGTTGTGAGAGCCCCACCGCAGCTTAGCATGGAATCCCCTAGTCGAGCAGGGATGTTGTACTATGCTTCTCTGTGGAGAAATGAAATAAACTCTTTCCCCTCTCACTCACGCACTCACTTGCTCTCTCCCTCAGCTCCTCCACTTTTTTTTACTACTTTCTCTCCCCCACTTGCTCTTCATTTTCTCTCCCTCATGTCTCACTCTCTCTGCCTATCATTTCTCCTTTTCTTTGAATTTCTCACCATTTGCTTTCTTGTTTTCTCAGTCTCTGCCATTCTTTCTTTTTTGCCTCATTTCTCTGAATCCTCCTCTCGTTCTTTTACTATTTTCTCTCACTCATTTCTTAGGCTCTACTTTCTCCCCTTTTTGAGAGAGAGGGGTACTCGATCACACCATTGAAGAAATGGCACTGAGACGTAAAATATGTCTGCAATGTGGTCCTTATCTATATTTGTTTTCTTTCTTTCTCTCTCTCTCTCTCTGTCTCTCTCTCTCTCTGTCTTTCATTCTCTTCCTTTCTGTGTAAACCGCTGTGGTCTGTGTTGTAATTCCACCCTCAGCACAGCAGAAACAAGAGGAGACTGTGTGCTTCCTTAACTAATCGGAAACAAATTAGTCGAGTCCGTTGTCTATGTCTAAGGCACAGCAACAGCTGAGCAGATTTGGTTAGCTCTTGTAGCCGAGGACGGGTGGACGAATGTCTCCTCTAACTTAATGTTAAAAAGCTCTTTGTGTTTCAGGTAGGAGCATGTCAGTGAGGCGTCTACTGTGCAGATGCTCTCATCAGTGGGAAAATTGCTTTACAGCTGCTAGAACTGCAGCCAGCACACAGTCACTCAGTTAACTGAGTAACCTGTAGCCGTCTTATGCAGCCTTTCCTTTTTAAAATCAGCCTTATGCCACAGAAATCTGTCATTTTTACTTTGTCAGTCAAGCCATAACACTTAAGTATTCTATAACACTTAAGTAAGCATGTTATAGCTGTGGTTACAGAGCCTCAGCTCTTTGAAATGGTGAATTTTCGTAGGAGGAAGTGTTCTTCATTGTATGTATAATTCAGAAGGGTGGTTTGTAAGAGGGCAATATTGAAATTAGCAGAGCTGCAATTTTAATTATGTCCTGCATTGTTTCAGATTCCCTTAATGACACAATATACAGTGTTAAAATCCAGCCATTCTGATATTCTTAATGCTTAGAGCTTCATATATATATATATATATATATATATATATATATATATATATATATATATATATATATATATATTATATATATATATACAATTAGATTTTTCATATTCTAGAACATTTATTTTGGTGCATGTGTCATGCACCCAAAATAAATAGCAGCTGGCATTAATAAACTTTAATTTTATGAATATTTACAAGATTTTGATATGACAGCAACAGTATGAAGCTTGCATTTTAACAGAGTGGCTGTGCAGGATGATTTTTCTTTAGAGTAGTTGTTGCATTAAAACAGCACACATTATTGATAGCCTGTCAGTATTATGCTTACAACTTATTGTTCAGGAATCTGAATGATTGATGATGTGAGAATGTGTTCTCAAGCTCATGATCAATCTGAGTTATAAAGGCACTAGCTGTTTACTGTGGCCCAGTCTGCATGAGGAGGCCTTTAATGGTATATTTAAACCTGTGTGTTATCAGCTTCAGCTTTGGCTATTGGATTAGAGTGTGAGCTCTGTATTCAAGCTTATAACTGGGAGGGTGAAGAGGATTGGAGCTATAAATCCACCACCATATAGGTCATGAGATTAATAGGTTATTGTAGATCGAAGTGTTGGGAGCCACAGTCATTTTTCATCCTCATAATTGGGAAGTGTTTCTCTCGTACTGTGTGCTGGTTTGGGTTTATTTGGCCATGACATTGTGCTGGAGTATGATTCTGATCGCTGTGTTCATGTGTGTTTGTGCTGTTCCACTCAGTTTGGATGCTGTAAATCTCAGTAAGATTGATAGGTAGCCTAGATGGTGGAAATGACAGTGAGATTGTTTACTGATCCTTTCACTCTGTCTGTGTCCAAGAGAGAAGAACTGTGTACAGTGTTATATACTATCAAGCTACTGGGGCCCTACATTTGTGAAGGTGCAAGTAAGGCCTTGTGTAGTGCCACTTTGGTCAGGTGCAAGTGCATTCTTTCAGATTCGCACCCAGCTGCTATTTAACAAGAGCATCAGCACTGACTTGGGGTTTGGTGCAACAATAGGTAAAGCATTCAGTATCTCCAGAGCATTGCTATTTTCAGAGTCATTTTGTCTCAAAATTGCACATGCTACCGTCTCTGCAGAACTGCACTTAGCGCAAAAAACCCTTAAAGTGCAAAACGCGTGACATTTTCGTACAATAACATTCTGTGAATGTACAAACGTTATAGTATACGTCAGTATAAATAGTCAGTTTCATCCATCATACACCAAACATGAACCTTTGTATTCAAACAAACCCATGGACATTGTTTTTTTGTAACAATGTTACAAAAGCTGGTTGTAATTAGCTCAGGCTTAGTGAATATATGAAATACACTTGCAGCGTTTCTGGGCTTCTAGTGTTTTTGTTTTTTAATTTTCACAATTTTTGTAAATTTTTAGTTAATTAAAAAAACCTATTTAAATAAATTCAGTCATATAAAGTGCTACAAATACAGCATAAGTACATTTAATTGAATCACATTGTATGCGTCATGAAATGCAAAACAAATCATTAATTCATTGTCTGTAAGCACTTATCCAGTTCAGGGTCACAGTGGGTCCGGAGCCTACCCGGAATTACTGGGCGCAAGGCAGGAACACACCCTGCAGGGGGCGCCGGTCCTTCACAGGGTGACACACTCACCTATGGACACTTTTTAGTAGCCAGTCCACCTACCAACGTGTGTTTTTGGACTGTGGGAGGAAACCGGAGCACCCGGAGGAAACCCACACGGATACGGGGAGAACACACCAAACTCCTCACAGACAGTCACCTGGAGTGGGACTCAAACCCACAACCCCCAGGTCTTTGGAGCTGTGTGACTGCGACACTACCTGCTGCACAACCGTGCCGCCTTAAAAAAAAATCAGCCACAATAAAAATATTAAATTACCCTAACTGCATATTTTGAGGAGAATTTGTTTGATTCTGATCTTGGCCAGTGCCAATTACGATTGCTCCCTAATATAGCTAATCGTGTATTTTATTGTAACATATAAAAACAAAAAACTAAATGTACTAATGTAAATCAGACCTCTGATCAAACATTACCTCATATAATTAATATGCTGCCTAAAAATACCTGAATCCAATTGGCTGAGCAAGACTAAAAGCTGCTGTGGAATACTCCATAAGTGCTCACATAACACCACTCATGGTTTTATTACATCATATATTTTATACACCCTCATTAAGCCATACTATTTTATTAATATTCCATTATAAAATCTATTATTGAAACTGATGTTAAACATTATTTTGCATACCTATTGAACTATGGTGCTTGGCAGAGGATCTCCTTATTATATTACAGTACAAACAGATTCCAGAAAAGTTGCAACACTCTTATAAAAGTTGGGACAGAGATATGTTTACGAGTGTTACATTACCTTTCCTTTTAATTACATTATTTAATTGTTTGGGATTATGGGACTAATTGTTGCAGTTTTATAAGTTGAATGGTTGCCAATTCTTGCTTGGTACTATAATTCAGCTGCTCCAAATTCATGATAGCTGTTGTCTGATTCTCCTCTTCATGATGTGACTTAGGAGACATATATGAACAGGAGGTAGGCCAGTCAAGCACATGCACTGTCTGCCTACAAAGCTACCCTCTTATTGCACCCTCTTATATGTAAAATGGGACCTGACATAGTTTTACTGAAAAAACCATGGACTTCCCCGGAATTGACCTTGGACCCGGACCTTGAATCTTTGGAACAGAAGACATGATGTCGATTTAAGATGGGTGCAGAGATATAGCGTGGTTTGATCACAGCACTAGATCCCACTGTCTTTCCGACCATCTGAGATGAGCTCGTGTCCAGACGATACGTCATTGTTTCCGAAAAGGGTTGGTGTATGGCTTTCTTCTGGCATAATAGAATTTTATGCTGATTATTTTTTATTTGGTTATTATCACGATTCATATTTGCTTGCATATTTTATTGTATGTTGTTATTCCATCTCTTACCATTGCACCATTTTATGAATAGTCAGCCCAACCATCATGACATGCATGCTAAAACTTTATCTACCTCACCCATATCCCTCAATATTGCGATTTTGTGTCTTATTATTACATTTTCTCTACCAGCACCGATACGAGGCTCACACTCAAATAGGGCCTATGTATGTGCTGATTCAGAGGAGTCTGCTTAACCAACCTCATCCTAGTCATTTCCATGACAGAACTTGACATATCTCCAGTTTCCTTACGAGGACTCCACAGCTCAAGCGGTGCTCATCATTACGCACATGATTCCAATGAAAGCGAAGACCCCGTGTCGACAGAGTGTATGAGCTTTGATTCCATCCTAATTGGCTATGTGTTTGCCTCTGGTTGTACGGATACAACTAATTAGGCTCAAGAGTGATAATTAAAATGATATAGCATGGCCCGTTAAAGCAGGAAATGTGCTTAGCGGTAGCAATTAGGGGATTTATCACCTGTAAAGATCCGTTATTAGGCAACATTGTCATTTTTTTAAATCTCCATGTCTGCAGTGGAGTAGTGAGAGCATATAAAATACAAAAGAGCCTTTACAAAAGGATTTTTTTTTACAGACCTATGAAGCTGCAGTGAATGTGCTGTGATCCTCAGCAGCTGAGAGCTTATCTGAGTTAGTGCTACTCCTCCAGCAGTATTCACTCCTTCTGGAGCTTCCTCCCCATCTCCTCTCCACACACACCACCATTAAAGTTTCATATGTACAACGCACCCTCACCCAGGGGCTCATGCTTATTTGTGGCTCTGAATATCCCTAATAAGAATTCTTCCATTAAATCCCTTCCAGCCTTTTGCATTAAGCTTTAAACACATCGGTCTTGAGAGAGAAAAAGCACTTGATTGCTCCAATGAGACCTGACAAAAGACATCTTGCAAATGTGTAAAATATGCCAATCGATGTGATTCTTTTATTTTATTTTAAAGTGCTCTACAGCCTTTTCTCTCTCTCTCTCTCTCTCTCTCTCTCTCTCTCTCTCTCTCATCATTATGACAGACCAATGTTTGGAATACCCCTATTATGCACTTTTGACCTTGTTCAGCTGCCAGCTTTCAGAGTGAATTGGTAAAGGCATATTCTCCAACCCTTTGCTTTGAAATTACAGTCATCAGCTGTGAAATTGGTGTATATTTGTTATATTTACATGAACAACTTTCTGAAATAATAATGCCAAGACGGTTGTGGACTTCTATTCTAACACAAATGAACCCTTGTTAGGGTTTCTGAAGATGCAGATGATTCAGATGACCTATGTGCCACTTAACATGTGATTCAAACTTAAACCTAGTACCTCATTAAACACTGTACTGTAAGTGTGAGTAAGGCCGGGTACATATCATACTTCTATGTTCATGGGACCTCACACAAACACATCCAAAAGAACACCCATGACAGCTTTTAAATCAGTTTGCTTCACAATTCTCAGCTTTACTCATGGAGTGCTTGAAGACGTTCCCCCCGGATTCTAACCACAATTATCCCCTGATCGAAAACACATTCATCTTGTAATAACATCTAGCGTATGCTAATTGATGGAGGGGTGAAGAAGGCTTTTGGTATTAATCGGTCATGTGTGCAACGAGTGGGGCGACGCGCAGTGAAATTACATTAGCATAGATTCTCATTTCTAGACTCCTCGAGCTGGCACTGCGATTGATGCTCTCTGTAAACTGTTAGCGCTGGATCTCCCTCTCACTCTTCTCCCTGTCTCTCTCTCTCTCTCTCTCTCTCACTCTGTGATAAAGGGGAGTGCAGGGGGGTTTTGAGCGTCTCGCCCTTGCTCACTCTCGCCAAGGTGGCCATCTCACTGTGGCTGCAAACGGCGGCAGAGAAATTGGCTCTACTCAACGGAGCAGGACACAAGATAGCTGAAGCGCGAGAGTCAATTCCGAAAAGAACTTCATCCAGAGTTCCCATTCCGGGATTGAATCGTCAATTTCCATTCAGGCCTGCCGCTGTCCGGAATGGAAAATGAACGTGTGAGTGCGGGCATTCACTTATGGGTAGTATTGCACTGGGTAGAGCGGCTGTCTGCTTCTGAAGTAGCAATGCGAAGGATTCAGAAGTGAAATTGGACAGTGCCTGACCTTGGATCCACAGGCCGATGGTGCAGGTGATAAATCCGTCCCGGTGTGCATGCTGCAGCCCAGCCAAGTCTGCTGGGGGCGGGTGTAATTATCAACAGAAGGCTGCCGAGATAAAGAGTTTGGAATGAGAGAGCGACTGGCAGCCTGTGTCGCTATCTGAGCCGGGCCGCGAGGAACGGTGGTGGGCGAGAGATGCTAACAAAATGCTGCCAACAAAAACCCGGCTTTGATGTCACCCAGGCCTGCCTGAGCCCTGACAAAATGTCACCTTGTACACTAGACATGAAAGCACAGCCACCAGTCAGAGGGAGGGGGTGTGTGTGTGGATGTGCATGCATGTGTGTGTTACAAAATCCACAGAATACAGAGCCCTTCATCAGAAATACCCTTATTGCTTGTCAGACTGTTGTCAGATGAGTGAAGCCGGTTTGTGATTCTATGAGAGGGCTAATTTCCCTTAACCTGCAAAACCTCTCACTCTAGACTGGCAGCAGCTGCCATTTAGCCATATGCCATGCGATCCGGGCAGCTACCGAGAGGTGTGGATAATAGGCTAAGGCTTGAGCCCAGCCAGACAGGTAGGTGTCCTGAGGTGATAGAAAATACCTCCTGGCTTTCAACGTTTCGCTAATACCACGGTCCATTTTTTAAGGATTACAGTCAGCGGACGTGACTGCAATACCAACAGCACCTTGAAGCCTCATGGGCTCTGCCCAGGCTTCTCATGAAATTTCTAATGCAGTGGTTCGAAACCTTGCCTCTGGAGTACCCCAGCCCTCTATGTTTTAGTGTTCTCCCTGCTCTGCCATACCTGCTTAAACCTAGTAAGAGCTTGTTAATTAAGCGATTTGTAGGATCAGGTAGTTTGGAGGAGTGGTGGGGCCCAGTGGTATCCTCCAGCCCAACCCTCCTGGTCCAGTCCATCAGGTAATTATTAGTCCCTCTATTAGTTGAATAAGGTATGTTTGGGCAGAGACTGTTTGACACAGTTCAGGACAGTGAATCGTTAGCAATGGTACTGAGATCAGAGAAAAGCTCAAAAGGGGTAGTTCAGGACCACGGGAGAACCAGCAGAACCATTTACTAGAGATTGCCAATAGCAGTATACATATTTATTAAATACAAAAGATAGCCCACATTAATTTGATGCACTAATTGAGGATTTATAATAACATGATAGCTTTCAAACAACAGTATATAAAATTAAAAAAATAAACGTGTCTCCTGAGAAAATTGTTAGCCATTTATTTAGCTAAGTGGACCTTACAGAGATGGGTCACAGCTTTAAACACATTTTAAATAATAGTGGCCGTAAGGAGTATAAATGTTTGACAGCACAGTAATACAGAAATGAATTCGTCAGCACTCCATTGTGCTTCTCCACATTGCAATTTTTTTTTCCATGTTCATCAGTCTTTTTTTGTTTGTCTGTTTTGTTTTGTTTTAGAATGAGAGTGTCTCTCAGTCTTCTTCCGGCATAAAATATCTGGTTTGTAACAGCAGAAAAATTTAAGCATCATGCTAATGCCGATGATGTTTAATATTGAAAAATATGGAACCAGAGTGGGTTCTACTCCCGTGCGTGTAAAGGAAATATAAATTTTGGTGAGCAGAGATAGGACTTTGTCTCCTGTTTTCCTGGACTGCAGCTGTTCAGAAGCTCGTCTTGCTTGAGTGATGGCTTGCTGATCATCTCTTTGATTTCAAACTTAATTAACCCACATGTTGGCACCTAGTCGCCTGTATCGGCCGGCAGATCTGCAGAGAGATCTGGAGAGTTGAGAGGGAGAGAAAGACTGAGACAAAGAACAAATGAATAGAGAGCATAGGTAGTAGTCTCAGTGCCCAGAGTGCAGCAGAATGACAATAAAATAAATAAATAAATAAATAAATCAACAAAAGACCAAACGTCGCTCCAAGTAGACAGTGTTTCCAAATGGAAAACTGTAGAACAGATGATGAAGCGTTTATTTATGGGGTAGATTATCACCCTGGCCCAAGTGGGCCCCACTCTAATTCCAGCTGTCCAGCAGAAAAGCATGGACCAGGTGCACTGAAGATAAATGCGCCTGTACAAATTGCTGGCCTAAACAAAACGAGTGACACAGCAATGATTGCAGCATAAGAGAAACGCTGCTATATTACTGATGTTGCAGAAGCACAACAAACTTTTGGTAAGTCTGACCCTATTGTTGTTTGAGGGGCTATTGTTACTGCAGAGCGTGGCCTGAGAGTCCAGAAGTGCTGAGGGAAGGGAAATATCCCTCATCCTAGCACTCCTGTGTGTGGACGAGGGACGGTCAGTGGCTGGATGACTTTCTGCTCATTTATGACTGTGACATTTCATGGAAGGTGGTGCTCAGACGGCGGCTGGCCTCCACGCCTGTCGTGAAAAATAGCAGACGCATGCATGTTGATGTTGAGGAAAAAGGTCAGCGCTGTCTCAGAGGACCTAATCACCCGTTAGCCCTCTCTCAATGAGTGGGTCTACTCTTTAGGTTCCTGTAACGAGGAGGGATTCGGGGGGGATGGGGTATGTGTATCTGAATGTGTTAACTTCCAATGAACCACCTGCCACTGCGGACGAGTATTTGAGCCAGAGAACCGTGTTTTTTGCTTGCCTCATTAGGTTTCTTTCCCTTTTAACAGACTGTAGGGAGATGTATGTGTCGAGCTTATTTGTGAGGGACCGTTACCATGCCATGCTCTGTCTTTCTGTGTCGGTCTGTCTGTCTTTCTCTGTCTCTCCCCTCTCCGCTGGTTAAAGCCCTCATTAGCTCGGAGGGGCCGCGGGGATTAGCCGAGTGCTGGAGTCGAAGCTGCGGCATTGAGCACAGCCATCATGGCTAGATAATGGTGTTTGTTTAGCCATTACACAGACGCCTCTTAGCTGTGGGGCTCAGGGCCTCTGGACGCCTCCGCTGAAGGGTGATGGATGTGGAAAGACAGACGCTTGGCTTAATCCCAGCACGTTAAAGACTTTGACATGGGCATAACCTTCCAGAACCTGCGTTGCTTCCTGTGAAATGGTAATTATAGTCCTGTATACGAGTGTTTGTGTAGGAGTGACTGGAATTTTTTTGTTTGAATTTATGGCTTCAAAACAAATTTGCTCTTGAGTAAACTGTGAAGCACATTCTCATGAATGGATTCAGTTTGGTGCAGCAGCTGCCAGTATTTAAGCTGTTACTTGCTCATAATGACAGTGGTCAAATCCACGAAGACCCAACTGTTCAGTAACCATTTAATTTAAGTCTACTCATGCATGTAACAAAAATCTGCAAAACTCTTGACTACTTTATTATTGCAATCTCCAGCTGGGTTTCTATCAACATTTCAAAAATAAAACAGAACTATATAAGTCTCCTCGGGCTTGTATGAGAGTATAGCTTGAGGGTATCTTTAGATTCTGGCCTATTTGCTCTAACGTAATCATACATATGAAGAACACAACAAAGCTCTTCTGTAAGTTGCTCTGGACTAGAACATCTGCTAAATGCCATAGATGTAAATCAACATTCACATATGAAATTTGGAGAAACTCCAGAGAATCAGGTCAGGAGATTTTCCAGAATTATCCATTTACACATGTAGCTAGAAATGTTGTGCATGCTTTAGGTATGGAGCAGCACCTGTGCAGCGTGTTACTCTGACTTTACCCGGAATGTGTGCTAGAGCATTAGCAAGAAAAAGTCTACATAAAGCCTGGGACAAATGTTATGGAAGTTTGCATTCACACATTCAGCTCCTCCAGGTTCAGTTTGGAAAATCTCCAGGTTACTGTGCATGTCTGAAAGGGGCTTTACTTGTTAACTCCCTCTGCATTTCCCATGCCATTACAGAGCTCAGCCACAGCCTGTGCCTGATTCTTTGGTAGCTGAGTGGTGTGCTGATCAGGCAGGAGACAGGTGGCAGCTTGCAGGGAGCAGTGAAACCATCCCATTGGAGTAAACTGCTCTCTGACCCTCTGCTCCAATTTCACAAACCCAAAGAAAGCCACCCCTTTCTCTCAAGCTCTCACACAAAGCAACTTTCTCTCTCCAGACACTTAGTGCAGGAAGCTCTCCACTTTGGATGCAAGGGTTGCTTAGTGTTCTTGGAGAGGCATATAAACCCTAGCTTTCGGGACTCAGCAAAGAGAATAAGAGATTACGATCTCTGGCTTTTTAAGTGACACAGCGTTCGCTTAAGTATTGTTCTTGGCCCCGAAAGGCAGGGCCATGAGGTTGGAGATAAGAGCAGGCTTTTGAAAGCAGCATTTCATCAGAAGTGGATCAGTATTCCCCTTGAATCCGTGGTGACAAAGGAGTGAAACGATGCTGTATTACCACTTTCTGCATGGCTCATTGGGCTTTATGAGCGCCAAGTGCAATCATTAAAGCCAATAAGGTGTGTAATAGATTTCTTCCATGACTTCTTAATTGCATGGATTGTGTACAGACGTGTTATAGGAGAAGCAGAGAGGAGAGGACGGTGGGAGAGCCAAAGAATGCACAGAGCAGACAGGGGAAGAATTTCTGCATCCTCTGCCATTCCAGAGTTTAATCAGGTTTTGTATGGGCCAGCTGTGGCCCGAGCTTGCACATGGCATGCACACGTAAACAAAAAACATGCATCCATGCTTGCGCACACATAAAGCATAATATCTGTCAAGAGCAAGCTCCTTCAGAATGTGGAGGCCTAGCAAGTTCAGGAGATTATCTCAGCATGCAGAGGGGTGTGTGTGTGTGTGTGTTCTGCTTCATTTCACAGCTGGTACTGGGAGTGGTAATATGGAAAGAGCAGTAGGACTATAAACATTCAATTTGGCTATCAGGTCCAACCTTGATAAACTCATTCTGCCATAAGTCAGGAACAAGGGCTTTTAGATAAAAAAAAAAAAAGACAACAACAACAGGCGAAAAAAAAAAAGCATACACACAATTCACACAGATTTCACAATAGCTCCCATGCTGTTGCTATGATTTTAATAAAACAAAAATATAAATATAATTTATATAAAATTATTATATAAATTATATTACTTATTTAACATTTTAATGCATGGAATATATGTGTTTTTAGCTCAGTTCATGCAATATCCTATTTCTAAATAATCTGTAGTTCCTGGTGGTGTGTCTCCATCACGGACTACACAATTGTAGCCCTGTTAATACAGCTTTTAAATGGCATGTCCCATTGATGGCTCTTTTGGTAAGGCCAAAGCTGTATGTTTACAAGTAAAGCACATGGCTGATAATGGAAATGTCAGCCATGCAGTATTGTACATGGGATAACTATGAATAAATCAATTAGCAGCAGGCTAACAACAACAACACAAAGCCCCGAGTGCAGAGCTACAGTTAACTTTAACATAAGACAACAGGGATCTGAGAGCAAGAGACTACAGTCACTAGGGAGTTATTACATACAGCCACTATTGCTATCACTGGACTTTGATAATGAAATGAAATTAGAAACTGCGTTCACTCTTTTCAAGTTCTTTCAGCCTTAGCCATCAGAGGCAGAGAGTAAAGGAAAACACAATTGCCCTTGCTCCATGGGTGGGTATGATCGCATCGCTTTGGGCCTGTCATGCACTTCCCAAAGCTGACCGATTACAGCATCTCTTAGATGGCTTAATATACAGCAATCAACTATTATACACTCACTGTCCATTCTCTCAGCTCCACTCACCATACTGGAGCACTATGTAGTTCTACAATTACAGACTGTAGTCGGTTTGTTGTTCTGCATTCTTTGTATGCCCCTTTCACAAGCTTCTTTAATGGTCAGGACCCCCCACAGGTCATGCAGGATTTGGCTGGTAGGTCATACTCAATGCTCTCAAACTACAGTCTGTAATTGTAGAACTACACAGTGCTCCTGTGTGGACAGTGGAGCTGAGAGAAT
The DNA here is from genome assembly GCF_029633855.1 of Hoplias malabaricus. Lineage (NCBI taxonomy): Eukaryota > Metazoa > Chordata > Actinopteri > Characiformes > Erythrinidae > Hoplias > Hoplias malabaricus. The sequence continues at coordinate 38,338,127 of NC_089803.1, forward strand.
ACAAGGGTGGTGACGGTAATGTTTTAGCTGATTGGTGTATATAACTCACACATTGCACTCTGTAACCTTGCAACTGAAGGTTTAACAGGTTTATCTTCTCTCAAAGTTTTGATACACACACATTTTATTTTCTACTCTTGAGAGAAACACATTTCCACACCCACCTGTAGTGTGTGTGTATCTGTGTGTGTGTGTATCTGTGTGAAGGCACATGCTCACACTCTAGTGTTTGCTTCACAGTGTAGTGTCAGTATATGTGTGAATATCTGCATACCTGAGTCAGTACTGTACAATTTGAACATATTCAACGTTTCAGAATCTACATGCTAAATGTTTTATGGTAAGCTGAGGACCCTTATTCTATGTAAAAAAAAATGGAGAGTAATGTTCAAAACATCTTATAATTGTGACCCCTGCTTGCGCTACTGAATTTGTTCACTTCCATTTCCAAGTTGTGTACTCAGCCCAACACCTGAGGAACTAAATTTATAGCACAGGTATTAAAATCACCCCTAATTTTACCATTTCTGTTTATTTTGCATCATGGAAATACACATTAACAAGTGACAGCAGAAGAAAATATGGATGTACACAGTTAAATCACAATATTATGACCACCTCCTTGTTTTTACACTCACTGTCCATTCTCTTAGCTTCACTGAATATACAGGAGCACTTTATACAATTACAAACTGCAGTCCATCTGATGATCTGGGTCATTCTCAGTGCTGTGATGCTGTGTTAGTGTGTATGCTGGTATGAGTGTATCAGACACAGCGGTAGTAATACTATAGTAATTGTAAAAGCCATATATCTAAAAACAATTAATATTAAAATCAAAACAAAAACAAAACAAAAAACCACTGTTTTTTTCCCTTTCAGCTTGTGTTAAATTTCTGGACAACATGTCATGCATTTAAGACTTATTGTACTATTATTTTGCTGCAAACCAATCTGGCAACCCTGCACACACTTGAATAACTGATTGATACACATGTATAATGAACAAACACACATACACACACTGCAAATATTCCTTATTTTTCCCATGGAGTACGCTCATGGCAGAGCCTGTAAGCCAAGGTAGAGATGGCTTGGCTTGACTGAATTGTGTGAGTGCCCTTTGTAGAGCCAGTGCACTGATGTGATTGGCCTCTCTGGGGGCAGTGTGTATTGGTAGCAGCTGCCTCGCTGCCTCTCAGCACTGGCTCGGTTGCCTTGGCGAGCCGCTCTCCCCCTCAGTCAGTCAAATTGAAATAAATGAAGTGCCAGTCCCGACAGTGGGGTAATTGTTCATATGGAAATTGGATTGCTGTTGTCACACAAGCTTTTCCAAAGCACCTCCGCAACAATTTTCCCCTCTGCCCCCTAAGCGAGGAGGGCCTGCTCTAACACGGTTAATGACTTTAATTCCTCCTTTTTATTGTCTACAAAATAACAAAATGTTCATTATCTCTGCACCGTCAGTGAACCATTTGTCACTGGTGCCCTCTCAGATGTGTGCCGCTCACTCTCACTGTCATCTATTGAGGCTAGGCTTTATCTAAGTTTACCAGACCACCAGAACATGACTGATAGTGACTATCAATCAGATAGAGAAAGACTGATTGGCAAATGAGTTGCCCATTCTCTCACCCCATGGGCAATGGTTTAGGGCTGATATTTTAATAGCTCTCACTTCTCTCTCACTCTCTGCGTGTGTGTGTATGTGTGTGAGATAGTCCAAGATGAAGTCCTCAGTTGTCATTATCGAGATGGCAATCTATCGAAAGCTGCATCTGAGTGCATTAGCATCCAATGAAGAAAGTATCCATTACAATTTCAATGGGAAATCTGCTCGGTGTGGCCATGAATATGAAATGATATCTCACTCATTGTTCATCGTCATTCTTTTTCACCGATTTGACAGGCAGGTTTAGCTTTGTTGAGGCCTCTCTGCAGGATTCGGGCTTTGGCTAAATGCAGAATGTTGCCTGCAGAAGTGTGAGCTTGGAAGTTGAGGCTTTGAAGCCTCCGAAGAGTCGGGGTCATGTGGATTCGTTGCTATTGTAATGCCCCTCACCTGCCTCCACAAGCTGCTGTCAGCAGCTGTTTGCGCTCCCAGAAACTCCAGCAAAGGCGAAACCGAGCAGGCACCAGTTTAGCTTCAGCCAAACTGACGGGTTTGGATTTTTTTCCCCTTTTTTTTTACTGGGGTCAATGGCAGGGCATCTGTCTCTTCCACATGAGAAATCTACAAACGTTCAGACAGCTCACTGGCCTTGCTGGCTTTCAGAGGTGCATTTAAGCCCCCACACATACGTATGAGACTACACCTTGTCCATCACTGCTTTAATGTCTAAGCACCTCCCTTTGGAGAAAGGCTTATACACAGCCTCCAGTGGAGTGTGGAGTCTAGACTGGTTCTCTATGTGCTGAGCTGTGACTGTAGTTTAGGAGACAGTGGTTCAGCTTAAGACACATCCAGCCTTCTGTTTCAGTCCTGTAGGCTCCATAGCGGTAAAAAGCAATACAAATGACTAGATAAATGCTTCAGGCAATAATACACTAATGAGTGTATCCTTGGTGTTTTTCTCTCACTTCCCCTCTCCTATCTTTTTGCTTTCTTTACACTCTCTCTCTCTCTCTCTCTCTCTCTCTCTCTCTCTCTCTCTCATTCTCTCCACATATTCATCACTCCTGATCTCTTTTTGCCCTTGGAGTTGGCTTATATCAGCAAACGTTTTCTTTCTTCCACCGTTGTGCACTTTCATTCTTTTTCTCGCCCTCTATCTCTCTCCCTCTGTGTCTTTTCTTTTTCTCCTGGAGGTATGCCTCCTGTTCTCCAGGACGATTATAATTTAACAGCATGGGCTTTCTGGCAGGATCGCTCCAGATGTGCCTGGCTCATTAGCAATTGGCTCGTTTCATTATTATTTATCGCCGCCAATTTGTGACGGTGTTCGCTTCAGGCTCATTTTGCAGCCCAAAGTTAAATTTAGAAGTGGTAGTTTGTTTCCAGGAGCTCTACTGATTGTGATAAAGCTTCCTGCATGTGTGTGTTTTTGTGTTTGTGTATCTGTGTGTCTGTGTGCATGTGTGTGTGTGAATAGAGTGTAGAGGAGTCTGAAAGCGCATGGTGCCACTCTGTTTTCCTGCTTTCTGATTGGATTGTGCGGCGCTCCGGTGTGACACCTGTGTCATTGTGCGAGTGTTGCGCTGGTTCTCCTGAAGCCTTTGATGGCGGGCAAGCTCCAGTCCCCGGGATTAGGAGTATGGAAGAGTGATGAAAAGAGAGGAAAAGCGTTTGGGGAGAGGAGGCGTGCCAGTGAAAAAAGGAAATAAAAAAAAGAGAAAGGGTTCAGGATTTTCATTCTTCACAGCGTTCAGTGACCCCCCAACCCAACATCTGAAGGAAATTTGTATAGCTGCGTACTTTGTTGGGCGAAGTGAGCGATTTGCATGAATAAGCAAATGATTCTTTGAAGTTATGCTCTGTACAGTAAGAGAGCGGAGATGAATTTCTGTCATTTTAATCACAATCAACTCTCTCTTCTAAATTTTCAGTCAGAGAACTGTTTCTCGCCTCATCTTTTTATAGACTTTTGTTTTTCCTTGTGCTCTTCAACAAAGCAATCTCGAGGTACACTGAAGGTGGGAAGATACCAGTTTTATCAGCAAATGCTGGTAAATCATTGAGTCTGTCCTGTCAGAGCTATTTCTGGTTCATTTATTGATGTTTAGTGCCAATGAACTTCATCTTCATTGCACTCTAAGCCATGTTATTCAAACCCTAGTCAATTAGCGTCCTGTCACTGATTGCATTTTGTCATTTAGTTAATTGGAATGGACTTTTAACTTTTCCTGGTTCTGTCTCCTAGCTCGGTATGTCCTGTGCATCTCGAGACAGTTGATGGATTAAGGCCCATGTGTCTTGACCTTTTGTCTCGCATTAAGAACACAAGAGACGTGTCAGGCTAATCGGATAACAGAAGACGCATGTGCGATTTGTGAGGTCTCCACCAGTGATCTATACATCTGAGAGCCATTTCCTTTGTGTCCAGGAGCTGGGTATTGAGTTAGGGTGTGTGTCAAGGGTTTTACCTCACGCTCTGTGTAAAAATCCCTGATCTATCTCCTTAGATTAGTGCTTAATCATTACGGTTGCTGCACGGACAGCTGGGACCTGATTCACTGGGTGTTAGCCATTTTGTGTTAATGTAAGATCAGCCTTCCTGACCCAGGTTTACGACTAAAGGGGCAGTTAGTCATTGTCTTTTACAGCCTTATGAAACTGTAGGCATGGATTGTGGCTCAGAGGTTTTTTGAGGTGTGAGCTGGATAAATAGCTTATATAAGGACCCTGGTAGGATTCACCTAGTGATTGCACATAATTAAAGCTGTCACTATGAATTATTCTAGCAATTGAGTAATCTGTTGATTAATTTTGTGATTAATTTTGTGATGTTTCTTTAGGAAATTTAAATGGACTTCACTGAGCAGCAGCAAACTTTCAAGGAGTGTTGGCTATGTCAGGATAATAATGTATGATAGAAGGAACAATATGTAAGAAAAAACATAAATATTCGTTCATTTATTGTGTGTAACCACTCGTCAAGTTCAGGATCGCAGTGGGTTCAGAACCTAGCCAGAATCACTGGGAACAAGGCAGGAACACACCTGGGAGGGGGCACCAGTGCTTCACAGGGCAACACACTTTCACACATTTACTCATACACTCACACCTACGGACACTTTTGAGTCAACAATTCACCTACCAACGTTGCCTTCTTAAAAATTTACAGTTACATCCTGTATTAATATCTCCTGTAAAGTTACTGTTTTGGGGATACATGTTCCTCTGGAAATCATTGAAGGAAAACTGGCAAAGAGTTTTTAAGCAGGCACATTTAATTGTGATGTACTATTATTTATTTATTTTTTTTCAATAAACTAATCATGGTTATTCACACTACATATGACAGGCAGAGACGTGCTCCAAACACTACCAACTGCTCTTCTGAGTGTTATAAAGAAAACCGAATTGCCCTCCATCTGAACAGCTGATCTGTTAAAATGCTGCTGCATTTACCCTGGAGATTTTGGTTCATCTCTAGGGGCAAAAAAAAACTGAAGAACCCAGCCGCTTCCACAGAGAGCACAAACTGCACGTACACTGTTGTGTATCACTGTTTCAAGCAGTTCTTGAATATTGTTTAAGGCAATGAATTAAAAAGGGCAGACACATTCACCACACATTCACCTGGAGAAATGGAATTTAAAATAAATGTGCTTCATGCTCTGAAGGGGTAGAAAAAGAGGCTGGGATAGAGCAGGGCAACAGAGAGACAGGCGCTTTTATGGAAATGAGAGTGTGAGCTGAAATTAACAGAGCCCTGGGGGGCTGAATGGATAATGAGTCGAGTGCATGGTCAGAGTTGCGGGGGAAAGGCAGGTAAACGTAACGTAACAGACATACATGCTCAGCCAGGTGGGACTTTCACATAAGGATTTTGGGTTTGACAAGTGTTTCCTCCAGGTTTTAAAACTCTCACTAGAAAGAAGAGCAGAAAACCCCCCACTGCTGCTGACGGCACCACCTGTAGAGAGTAGTGTGTGTTTGTGTGTGTGTGTGCGTGTGTGTGTGTGTGTGAGTGAAAGAAAGCGAGAAGAGCGTATACGTGTACGTTGCTCTTGTCAGTCAGACAGTGTGTGTGTGTGTGTGTGTATGCCCCCTCAGTTCCTGGTCTGTATTGATGTGTTAGTGTGTGTATCTGTGAGTTAGATTGCCTCGCTGTCATTTATATGTAATGAAATAAGCAACAGATGATTGACTGTGCTCGAGCAGCTGTGACCAAACTAAGATTAATGTCCTCAGAGAGCGAGAGAGAAAGAGAATGTATGTGTGTAGGGTTGAGGGTAGTGTGGTGGTGGTGAGTGTGAGGGTGATGATTTCACTTTGTGTTCCAGTCAAATATCTTAAATTTCTAAAGACTCCCTTGGATCCTGTTGGGGCTCAACTTGGAACAACTTAAAGAGTAACCTGACTGAAGTACCTAAATAGCGAACCAAACTTCCTTGATTCTAACACAGGGGAACTATTGTGGATATCCTTTTCTACAATTTTCAGATGTGGTTTTAGTTGTTCATAAAAGATATATTGCAGTTTATTTTCCCACACTGCACAAAAAAAAAATCATATCTTGGTGTGATGTAGCTCACTGATAGATTAGAGCTGGATGTTTGTAACTTGTTTTCACTGTAATTATGTGGAGAAATTGGCTAATTTCTGTCTTTCTTTTTTGATAACGTCTGCTTGCCAAAAATTCTGTCAAAATATTGACCATTATTTAAGATAAAATTACTTAAAGGAACGCTAGGTAGTATTTTTACTTTAAAATGACAGCTTCTGAATGATTGTGGTGCCTCACTGAGCAATAATCCTGAAAATAGAGCCTCTGTTGTTGCTACTCCAGGCTCAGCAATGCAAACACTGCAGTATGTTACATTTGTAGAAGGGTAGGAACCCACAGCCTTCTACACCCTCCCCCTTGATTTCAGGAGAGTGCTGTAAAATTAATTACACTCTGCAACTGTAGGGGGAGCCCAGAAGCAAATAATAATAATAATAAGCTTACCTAGTGTTCCTTTAAACAAAAAATGTCTAAAAATAAGATAGATAATCTATACAATGTTCTTGCAGCAATCTTATAATGAGACTATTGAATCTTATAATGAGACTACTTTTAAGAAGTACACAGTGATGTTTTTTGCATTTAGAAGAAGCCTCTGCCTACTATTGAACTCTGTCAGATTTCTGTCACATGATTAGGCATAATAGTATTGTATTTAGCTTTAAGGACATTTTTAATTCATCTTATTTACTCCTTTCCTTTTCTCTCAGAGATGGCGGGTTGGGTGCCGATGGTCCTGTTCTTGGCGTGCTCTGTTTCTGCTGAGAGCTCTGGAGAGATTCAGGAGTTTCCTACAGACACACGCATCATCAACGTGGTTCAGGACCCTAAGACGGGCCGCGTGTACCTTGGTGCTGTCAATGCCATTTACCAGCTTAATTCTTTTCTTGAGAAGGAAGCTAAAGCTGAGACGGGGCCAAGGAAAGATGCTCGTAGCTGCACGCCTCCTGTCTCCACCTGCACGTCTACTGAGCTCAAAGACACCAACAACATCAACAAGCTCCTGTTGGTCCACTCTGCGAACGGATCTTTGATCGTGTGTGGGAGTGTGTACAGAGGCATCTGCTCGCTTTTGAACCTCAAAAATGTAAACGAGCAGATCTACTACAGTGACAGCAAAGGGGAAAGGACATATGCCGCCAGCATTGAGGAGAACGTCTCTGTCGTGGGCGTCATGGCGACGTTCCAATTTAAGGATGACCTGGAGAAAAAGCCATTTGATGTCTTCCTGATAGGCAAGGGCTACGGCAGTCAGGAGGACAACCCTAAACTCATTACCACACGCATCCTGGAGAACTATAAGGAATGGGTGGTGTTTGAGAGCATTGTGGAGGCCTCTCCAGTGCAGGCCATCCCCTTTGCCCCAATGTATCAGCACCAGTTCCGCTTTGCCTTCAACGATTCTGAATTTGTTTATTTCCTTTTCTCCCGTACACGGGGCGGCACAGACAACAAGAACTTCACCTTTGTGTCACGTCTGTGCGAGAAGGACGAAGGCTATTACTCCTACACTGAGCTGCAGCTGAACTGCAGTAAAAATGGAGTTCAGTTTAACAAAGTCCAGGCTGCTTACGTAACTGAGCCAGGAAAGGAGTTGGCACGTGCCATGGTGAATTCTGGTCAGTACGGCACTGTTACCGTGTGGGACAAAGTGCTGTTTATTGTGGCCAGTCCAGATGGCGAGGATGCTACAGACTCTGCTCTTTGCATGTATCCATTAAATCGCATTAATGAGCGGGTGGAGGACATCCACAATGCCTGTTATACTGACTATGGGAAAATTGGGGGAAGGCCAGCTGTGTACAGTCCTTACAAATCCAGCACAGACAATCCTTGTGGGAATCATCATAGTGTAAGTAGCACTGTGACAACATGAAACCGGTTGATTAGGTTATAGCAGTGTTTCTCAATCCACTCATAAGAGCCAACTTTACACTGTATGTTTTTGCTCTGACACTGGTCTCTTTAAAACGGGTACCATGTATTGATGGTTCCTAATGACATGTTCAAGTACAAAAGAACCTGGAGAGAAGCAAAAAGCTAAAAAACTGGTTGAGAATAAACTGGCTTGGAGGAAGAATTTGCCTCAGAAATCTGCAGAGATTAATATATTAGCCCTGATCTAACAGCTGACCTCAAATCTTTAATACTAATGTATTCTAATCATGTGAATAATAGATTAGTTTCTGGAAATGAGTAGCTGCTATTTGATTCTGCTATTTAGTTTTGATTTATATGAAACACTCCTGGTTAAGGAGCATATTTGTAAAGCCCTATTCAAACTGGACTCATTTTACAATTTTGAAATTCTAACGCATCTATCTGATAGCTACATATAGGGTGAAGTAGAATTACATCATATACAGACATATATATTGTCTTTCAGCCAAGGAAAAATAGATAAATCCTAAACTTTTTAAGGATAAATACAATACCCTACTATAATAATAAAATAAAATAAAAATAATCCAGAATTATTACTCCTTAAAAGCTGCAGGTATGTATCATACTGGATCATGCATCCCATTGGTAATACAATCATAAATCTCATAAATCATAAAAGGTAAATCTCATAAATAATAAATCTCTTAAATCATAAATACTTTTCCAGGTCAAACTAATCCAGTTTGAATAGGGTTTAAGAGAGAAATTACTCCTGTAAGGATGTCCCCCCGTCCTGGCTGTGAGGCAAATTACTCAGCAGCTCTAAAGAGGCTTAAACCTCTCTTTCCTCCACTGCAGAAGGAAATAGTGGAACAGAACAGGTGTGGAGCGGAGTTTCTTCGTTACCCGTTGGCAAGCAGGCCAGAGTTCGCCCTACAGTCAGAGGCCATCTTCACCACACAGGGACGAGGTTATCTAACTGCAGTGGCCATTGCTGTGGAAAACGACCACACGATTGCCTTTCTTGGGAACAGCATAAGAGAGGTGTTGAAGGTAAGCTTTAGAGAATTTGAAAAACTTTCTTCTAAAGCCTCCATGAAAGCAGTAGTGTTTGAGCAGTGATTTGGCTAGAATGCACATTCTTGGCTTGAGTCAGCTGAGGTAAATTTGGTTGTATAAGTAATAAAAAAAAAAACTGCAAGAAATGGTGACACAATTAATCATCTACCAGTGCCAGCAGCTGCATTCCACATGCTTTCCATAGCTTGTATCCAACATGTTAAAAAAAGCGGATTTTTGGCAGGTGAGAGATTCCATGTAGTAATTCTATTAATCTGCCTGCCAGAAGGACAAAATGTGTATTGCAATTACTGGGGTGCCCTATTGCAGGCTTGATAAACATAGCACATTTTGTTTGTAGATGAATCTGCCATGTTTGCGTTTCAGCAATGCATAAATCAGATCAAAGGCTACAAGCTTATTGTGAACATCGATCAGATCTTTTCTAAGACACTCTGTGAATGTAGACATTGACTAATTACTCTAGATTTGTTTTTAGATCACAAACAGCCTTTCTCTCAGACACGTTTCAGGAGTTTATTGAAGCCTCCTCTTCGGGAATTCTCTCCTTCATTAACACCAGAAATCTGGCAGATTGAATCAAGCACAAAAGTTTATAGTGGAATGGCTGGCATCTTCCTTTCACTCACCCAGGTCCTGCTGATAGCAGCCCTGCTTATAATGAAGAGTCCAAGTGGCTATTCTTGGAATTTTCGAGCTGATTCCTGAAGGTTGTGGTCATTAACTGCTTGTAGGCCATTAGTTTGGGAGTGACATTTTGTCAGGTGTGTCTCAGGTGCGTGGGACGGTGTGTGTGGGTTTGTGCGTGGTGGGTAAGGATGACGGATGTGTCTTGTCCCATGCTGCACTGTATAATTGTAACCTGCTCCATGTCTATTGTTCTCCGACTCTGCAGGTTCATTTGTCAAGCAGTCCGGAGGAGTGCATCAGGCTTACTGGGGAGTCCACAGGCGATCGCGTGAATAAGAACCTTTTCTTTGACAATACCCTGAGCCACCTGTACATCACTACAGAGAAAAAGGTGCAGCACTAAAGCGATTTATCTTGGCATTTAGTTTCATTTCTCTGCCTTTCACTAATGTTTGATGTTGCAGGAATATGGCCTAACATCTACCACTGTGTACACCACCCACAGATGCAGCATTTTTGGGTTTATAATGATATCAAAACATAATGATATCTAAAGGCTATTGCTTAAAATAAGACTATATGAAATACTGAAATGCTGTTTTTGTGCATGTGTAGATCACTAAGGTGCCAGTGCAGTCATGCCATCTGAACAAAGACTGCATGTCCTGCATGACCCAGAAGGACCCATACTGTGGCTGGTGTGTCCTTGATGGCAGGTAAATATAATTTATGATATTCCACAATAATATAAAAGGATTTATGTATCCTGTGGTGTAACATATTTACCAAAGACAAAATGAAAAATGTGCACTTACTATATTTTTATACTCATATTATGTCAGTACTTAACAGTCCTTAAATTTGGGCTAGACCTGAACAGTGTTTAAGTTGTTTTCCAAGTGAAATCATAATAAATATTTTTGATTATATGAATATTTTTATTTTCTTCTTTTTGTAAGAGTACTTTGTAAGAGTTTTTGTCAAATTTGTATCTGCCAATAAAAGAAAAAAATAATATTGGTGTGTAGAATAACACAAAATTACATATGAACATCTTATAGATTTCTAACAAACACGTTTATTATATGTATTACATTTATTAGATATACTTCATTTAAGCCATTTTCACTTGCCCAGATGACAGATGTGTCTATGCCTAGATAGCATTATTGCAGTGTGATCTTTGAATAGGCCTTAAATCTGCAGATACTTTCTGAATATACCAGTGCATCTCTGAGCATGTGAAACTGAATATTTTACCATGAGAGAGGAAAATCATTGAATGTGAAACCGTCTCTGAAAAGCCTTTTTTGGTGTCATGGGCGCCCACACTCTGTACAGCCCTTTTGGAGAGATTTCTGAAAGGTTTGTAAAATGTGCGGGTGTAATATACAGAAACAGGCATTTCACAGAGCTCTTAATTCACTGATCCCCCTCTTTCTATCAAACCGAGAGAAATGGTTTTTTTAAAACCTCAATGAACGTACATATATTTTAACAAGCAATATGTTCTTGAAGATGGCCGATAAGTAGCACCATACACTCAGATTTAATTTTGGGGGAAATTTTGCTCAAGTGCTATCTACACAACCTGCTTCAGTGATAGTGGTGCAGACTGAAACTCCAGAGTGGAAGAACATGAAAGAGGAGTGTATGGGGAGGGCTGTGCAAGGCCAGGAAGTGACATTGCATTAGTGACACTTCCAAACTATGTTGGCACTTCATGTGTCTCAGAGGAAGCATGTGTGAACCTACCCTCTCTCAGTTTGGTGGTAACATGGGAAGGGGAGGCCTGGCTAACAGATGTAATTGGCCGTGTATAAATCTGGGGAGAAAATTGAAAATGAATGAATGGTTCTCACTGGAACCTGTGCTGCTTCTGATAATAACTGAACACAACTAGATGTTGGAACATTTCTGTGAGGATTTATTGGGCCTTCAGTCAGGAGAACTTTAGTGAAATCAGATACTGATGTTTTGAATCACAGTTGTCGTTCCAATTTCAACAAAGTTGTCCATTGCTCCAGGTTAGGCAGTTCCACTGCTGCAGAATCCAGTGCTTAGAGAATATTAAGGTCACTTGGCATTTGGTACAGCTACTTCAGAGTATTTCATTTTTTTTTTTCATGGTTTTATTTGGGGATTATACGAATGGTTAATGTACAACTTATGACTGTCTACAACAGGTGTACTTTAAAGGGAAAAATTTTTTTTTTTTTTTTGGTGGGATACCCAGGTTAGATACCAATGTATTAAACCACTGCTTCCCATAACAGATTCCTGGGCTCATGCGCTGTTGTTCATTCTCTTTATAAGGAAGGTGCCCTGAAACAGGACTTTCTTCAACCTGTGCTGTTCTTTGATCCTTGTGGAATTTTGAACAAGGCATTCCACACACATTTTATTAAGACCCCAGCACAGAGTTAACTTCTGGAAAAAGGGGTATAATATGCCCTATTTATTGTGTTTGAGTTCACAAATTCTAAGGTTTGTCGATTTTTTTTCATGTATTTGAGCTACCAAAACAATTGAGCTAAAACAAAGAGTTTTATAGACTCTCCACATTGAGCTGTAATATATGAAGCACAATTAACACCTGCCATATGCCAACAAAGTGTCTAAAACTCAGATCTCATATGATAGACTTAGCGGGCTGTGCCTGTTCTTTCCCTGTACTCTAGATGTACGAGAAGGTCAGAGTGCAGTCGAGCTGAGGAGAAGAATGGCTGGCTGTGGAGCCCCAGAAAAGAGTGTGTTAAAATAGTCTCCTTCCATCCTCCCAACCTCAGCTGCAAGAGATCCCAGCAGGTGAGCACACAGGTGTCACAGACACAATTACCACGCTTATTTTTAAACTTCCATTCTCAAACAATCATGAGAAAAGCTGAGCGTGCTGATCTACTGCATCTTCTCAAGTACTGCAAGCTGAAACCATATGGTGAATGTACTGAAAGAATATAATGCATGCTAATGCACTTTTATAAACTGCTTTTGCAAATGCTTACACAGAACGTATTGTTAGTGCTTCATAAATCTGGCTTCTAACAGTGATTTAATGGTCATGTCTTTTATCACATGTGGAGTCCTCTGTCAAGTTTTCGTTTGTTAAGGAGAAATAATGGAAGCTTTGGTAAGCCAGGACTTGTGAAGAGGCATTATTTACTGCACTGGTTCTTTGATGTGTGCAACCAATCAGTGTTTGACTCCTTCATTTCACATAGAAATTGCAGGCTACCTATTCCAGGCATTATATTGGAGCTCAAAACGGCAGGGGCTTGTCAGGTCTCTCACACAGATTGCCAGTTCATTAAACCTGCTCTCTGTCCTCCAATAGGTAGAGATCAACATCCCATCCCTGCCCAGCATCAGAGATTTTGACAGGCTTCACTGCACAGTTGGCTTTTTCAATAGCAATGCTGTAATGGTGGACTCCAGGGTGAAATGCCACCTTCCTCCACCTGATGAGCTGCCATCTACACCTCTCCATCAAGGTACGACAGTGGAAACATTTAACATATATACAGTTCCATGCTAATGTCTTGGGAAACTAAGCAAAATGTTTACCCATTAACCATTCATATGGGCTGTAACTGTAACATTAGACATATTGACAAATTAATGCTGAAAAAGGCAACAAACATTTCTCGTCGATGATAGTTTTTTAGCTAGTTTGAATAATACAGAGTCTGATTTCTCCTCATGGTGATCACCATCATTATTGTCACTGCATAGATTAGTTTACTTGTTCCACCAAGATACTTGATTTAAATCCTTGATTTTCCAAACAAGGATTAGATTGTAGTCTTGTAGTCTTAATGCTTGTGCTGGAAACCAGGCTTTAACTGAATAGATCTTAATCAGCCTATCACTTAAAGTTATATATAATGCTGGGAAACCTGGAGAGGAGTGAGTAGGAGGAACGGCCTGCCTGATGGTGAATGTAGTAGAGCACCTTGAGCCAAAGGTCAGTGATCGACGTTTTGGTCGTGTCTTCTGACCTGAGGCTGTATATTTTGTATAGTCTGGTAAAAAGAGAGGCTTAGCTGTCATCCAGTCACAGTCTCGTGTCGTGTTGGATCAGATGGCGGGGGAAATTGCCACACAGACCTGGTAGGCTAAAACGTATAGCAAGGTTTGGCTGGGAAAACAGACAGAGGAACCTATCCAGAGTGATTTCAACTCTCAACCCTGAGAGAGATTCTTACACATTCTGCAGGAAGTGGCAAGCCAAGAATCCAATGGTGGACACCAGAGGTGAGGGAAGCAGCCATGTAGAAGAAGGCTTTTCAAGCTTGGCTGACTCAAGAATCTCCTATTTCAACAGATAGGTACCGACAGGTGAACAAGATTGCAGTTTTAGCACTTGAACCTAACCTAGAGAGTGGGAGGAGTTTGGAAAAGCCATGGAGAATTATCTATCCAGTCTAACAGATCAGGAAAGGAAGGGGGACACTGTCAAAGCTGTGACCAGCAAGGGTGTTGAAACTCAGAACTGAGATCAGATTTTTGGGATCTTCTAAACCTGAGAGACATGCCTCCAAGAGGTGCCGGGGATGTCAGATTCCATTTACTTAACTGAAGTCACTGAGATTGTTGGAAAGGTAGTGGCAAAGCCCATTGGCAAACTGGCAAGGTGGTTCAGATATTTAAATACAGGGATTGTTGAGTGTGCGCCACTTTTGGGGCATCACACTTCTCAGCCTCCCTGAGAAAGTCTATGCCAGTTTACTAGAAAGTGTAGTTGAAGGATAGTTTGATAGCCGAAGCGCAGAAGAACAATGTAGAGCTCGTCCTGGCAGATCAAGCCTCCAACATGCAATTGAGTCAGGTTTTTGTTCATCAGTATTGGAAACAGGGACTGAGAGTTGAAGTGTAGAGTCAGCCATTACACTGGACCATACTGGACCAACTTTCAATTTACTGTGTGACCTAAGTCCCCACCCTCACCTATGAGTAATGTAATATATATATATATATATATATATATATATATATATATATATATATATATATATATATGTTGCCAGTTATATATATTCACACTGAATCAAGCTACAGAAGAGAATGTGAAAGTTTTGGTAAAAAAGTAAAGTGCCTAGTGTGTGAGCTTTCCTGATGTTTTCTGTCTTCCTGTCTAGATTTTGTGGCAGTGCCTTTGCGGGTCTTTGTGAATGGTAGTGTGGAGGTGGCCTCTCGGAACTTTGAGTTCTACAACTGTGCAGCAGCCATCCGCAAAGCTGAAAACACTCCGTGAGTGGGTCCTACTCTCTTCTCCCTATGTCAGCGAGTGTGTCACCGTTTTGTGCTGACACTGGTGTACCGTGTGTGTGTGCGCGTGTGTGTAATGAATACGAGCATCTGTACGGATGAAACTAAGGTTTACTCATAAATTGTGATGCATGAGTGATACTGAAATTGAATTTGTTTCTATAGGGACTCCTAGTTTTTTTCTCTTCCTTTCCTTTTTTTCCACCCACACTCCAAGAGCAGGAAATTGCTTTAGTTTCCTATTCATTCATCAAAAGCAAAAGGTGATCTCTAGTGTTTTTTCCACTCCCATAGTGTTTTTTGTAGATTATTTTCTTTTTTTTTCAAGGCACTGTAGAATATATCTGATGAATGTGCATTGTTTCTTGGGAATTGCAAAGATGTATTATTTCCCCTCAACATTTACACACTGCTGAAAAATGTAATTACAGATCTGTGGGGTCTGTGTGTTGATGCTTTGCTCTCTTCTACCTCTGTAGGTGTATATTTAAATTGTTCTTTCCTGTTTGCCTTGTAGATGTACCGCATGTGTGAGCCGACCGTGGGCGTGTCAGTGGAATACTGCTGACCACACCTGTTCAGATATGAATGATGCTGAAACAGGACCCAACATCATCAAACATAAACAGGTGTCAGGCTAACAAACCTAATTTATTCATTAATTCATTGAGGGCTTGCAGAGCTTTAATGTATATTGCTGTATATTCATTTAAACAGCATAATCAATTTAAGCCATAGGGCAAATCCTTGCTATGAGTTTTGTGCTATATTTTGTCATTGAACAAAAGCTGTTTTTCTAGTTTTGTTGTTTTGCATTTTTTACATAACTTTAAATATATACATAGTTATATTAAAATCAACCTTTGGAAAAAAATGACTGAAATCTGTCACCACCTATAACCATCAACATGCCTTCTCCCAACATCAATTTTAAGATTTCTCCACAGGTGTTCAATGGGATTTAGATCAGGACTCATTGCTGGCCACTTGAACACTCTAATGCTTTATTTCCATCCATTTCTACATTGTGACCCAAAGATCTTTGGTAATTCAGATTTCATAATGCTTTGCACACAGTCAATGCACCCAGTGTCAGAGGCAGCAAAACAACCCCAAAACATCTTTGAACCTCCACCATATTTGACTGTAGGTACTGTGTTCCTTTTTTATACTGTTTTCAGGAAACAGTAGAATGATGTGCTTTACCAAAAATCTTGGTCTCATCTGCCCACAAGATTTTTTCAATGGGTGGAAAAAATGTCGATGGATAGTTCACCCTAACACTGATGACCCCTGATCCTGCAGGACAGCTTGAATTTCTTTGGAACTTGATTGGGGACATTTATCCACCATCCGGACTATCCTGCGTTGCAACCTTTCATCAATTTTTCTCTTCCGTCCACATCCAGGGAGATTAGCTAAAGTGCCATGGGTTGTAAACTTCCTGATTATTTTTCCTTTTAATTTTCGTTGGTAGGTTAAATAAGAAACAGAGACAACATATACACTGAACTGTAGCAAACTAAAAGGGAAAACTACAACCTGAAAATATAATTTCTTCATTTTATCATTGATAAAATTACATTGGTAGAATATCATATTATTTGCACATTCTTAAAGATGTTTATTGTCCTGGGATTTTTAATTGTAAATATTTTTATTAAAAAAAAACATGCAGATAGTACAGCATAAGACTTTAAAGAAATTACATTAATTATTTGTCTACAAAAAAAAATTGCTGATGAATTTCCTCGAAGGTGTAGAATTAGGCTTCCAGAAATAACCTAAAGAAATGCTTTGAAGCCCTTTTGTTTAAACTTGTTATTTACAAGGCAGACTGTATATATCCTTGTTTTTTCTGTTATTAGAAGCTGTGTTTTTTCTGTTCCCCAGGCAAAGTTCTGTCCACGGTTTGAGAACCCAGACCCCATCCTCATTCCAGTTGGATATAAAACTCGCATCAGTTTTGAGGGAGTAAATTTGGAGGCGTATAAGGTTAGTTGTGACATCTTACTAGCCATTCCATTAGTAATGAACAGAAATTGCAATATGATGAATAAGTAAGCTTTTTCTGAACATATGGAGGGTTGTGTCAGTACTTAAAGAGCACAGAACAACTGTGTGTTTCATTAAAAAGAGATTAAGAACAAGTTCCCAAGTGAAGCAGCTGTTGTTGGGAGATTGCGAGTTTGAATCCTGATCATGCTGGAAGTGCAAAGAACATAATCTGTCCTGCTTAGTCAGACAGGAGTAATGCGAATTATGAGCAATGTTAAAAAAAATAAACCTCATATTTAACCTGAATGTTCTCTCTAATTTCCAATTCCACCTGTTAGCTAAGACAACCTAATCACAAAATGCTATCAACTCAGAAAGGTGAAGACTTGCACACGCTTCCTCTGAGTCATGTGAAGCCAGCTAAAAGCCCCTGAACAGCTCAACATGCTGTGAGGAGGACACAAACTACCCAGTTTTGTTATCTGATGGTGCTTTTCATTGCATGGTCCCTACTGTACTTGGCTGGGCTCTAATCAGCTCTTTTGCTTTTTCATTAGGTACATGTAACCAGGTGATATTTTAGTTCCTGCTCGCACATGGTTCCAAGCGAGCAGAATAGGGACTGAATGTGATGTTTAAACCTTGCAGAGTGCTGATTGATTGGCCAGAGAGATGTCAATCTCAATGAAATGTAGACACCCAGCACAATTTTGCGACATCAGCTGCTACATTTCAGGGTGGGTGTGTGGGGGTTTTGTTTGTTATAGGAGAAAACCTACCAGGGACCAAGCAAGTAGAGTTGATTAGAGCAAGTACCATACAGTGGAAAAGTGCCATTAGCTATCATATACCCACATTGGCTGGCATTGTGCAGACTGATGGAATCAGCACAATACAAACCTATCCCTCATCAGTCACATTCAACTGCTTTAGCCCATATATATGTGCATGTGTTTGAGACAAAATATTACGTATTTTGGACTTTACAGGGATGTGACAAATTTTGTTACGGAGCAGAAATGATTGCTAACTCATATGAGTTAAGTTCGTTATGTCTACAGGAAAGCTTACAACATGTTCAGTGTGTGAGAAATAAACAAATAGCCTTTCATGTTGTAATCATGTCCTGTAGTACTTTGTTCATAATATTAATAATAATTTTTATATTATTATATAATATTATTAATTATATTAATCTGGGTGCAGGACTGACAGATCTTATGTAGGATCCATATTTCCCAATTATTTATAATGTAGTTAAAAAAATCACTGCGCAGTAGGTCTACTTCTGGATGATGTGCTTCATTGATAATGCTGCTGGTGTTGGAATCTGTTGAGTAATGTATTAGCTCAATATTAGCTCTGGTTATTGATGTTCTGGGGTAGAAAGGTCACCATCAATACACACACAGTCCACAGGCACCTACTCTACATACAGTATTAGTTCACTAATTCATCTGAATTATTGATGCTGCAGGACCGGGAGTTCACCATCGGCACAGAGCTGATGAAACAGACGGAAGACGATGTGAAGACTGAACAGGGTCCCTTCTTCTCTTTCAGTGGATACACGGTGGGTAAAACACCCTGTCACATTCACATATTACATCTCCTTTCTGCTCTCTTCCCTCAAATTACTTCTCTCTATTCCGCTATATATATATACCCCCCCTCTCTCTCTCTCTGCTTCAATCAGTCTGTCTGCTTCTTCCTTTGCTATAGTATAGTACAGATAGTCTACCTTCTACATCTATGACCTTCTGGTCATTAGTAATCCAGCTGTCAGTCACTTCCAACCTGTGTGTCCTCAACTCCATGCTCATCATTGTTGTGTTACAGTGGTTCTTTTCAGTCTGACCTGATGATGCGCAGTCATCGCTGTCCATAGAGAAACATGTATCCTTAAAATAGTAACTTTACAGGAGAAGGAAAATACTTTCTTAACTCTCAGTGGATGTCAATGTAAAAAGTAATTTTGGAGCATTTCTATTCGTATCTATTCTATATCCATTCATCATGAAATGTTTACACAATTTGAAGAATAGCTACTATGTTCTAATGATGTAGTAAATTGACAAAAATGGAGATACATATGTTTCTTTGGACAGCAATGATATATTTTGGCTCAATAATAAACTAATTATTATGTAAATGGGCAGTTTGTTCATTAGAGTGATATGGCAATGCACTACCAAAAGGGAAAGGGAGGAAATTATTTTCATTCTACCACAGTATTAACCCACAACTCTGTATTAACCACTTCTGCCAGACAGTTTGTTGGAGTATCACAGTCCACTCAGCTTTAGGTTTTGTTCCATAGAATCTTGCCTTTTTTGGGCGATTTGAAGATGGTGCAAAATAAACGCACTTGACTCCTCTCACAGACTCTCACAGTAAGGCTCATTTTTTTGAGTTGCAGAGCCTTCAGTTCATTCTCTATGGATTCCAGGAGGGAAAAGCTGGTCTCGCTTCAAAATAATTTTGAGGGCAACTAAAAGACTAAAATGTTTGTTTATGGCTGCAATGGATTGTTCAGTCACAGTAGAGGCAAAGCAACTATTAAAAAGGACATTTATAATGAATTCCTGGATATGTATGTAGAAGAGAAACCATATGTTTTAAGCTTTATGGATCTATTGGTTATGGTTGTATGAGGTGACCACAGAAATAAAACTCTTCAATGTTAGATGATAGTGTCAAGTTAGTTTTGATTTGTACAATAAAATGTGCCAGTTGTCTTCATGGCTAACTCTTAATTTACCTAAATGAACAAGCCATCTTCGCAACCATTGCCTCCTACTGACAACAAAAATTAATGACAATTAATTATTTTATTTATTTTATATTTTATATTATTTTTTTACTTAATATTTTATATAATATGTAAGACATTTTGTCAGATATAGACTGCTGGACAGTCTGCACATATTGAATTCTTAGTCATCTACGCTCTGGACTGTTATTTATTGAAGGTATAGTTTCATTAAAAAAAAAAAAGAAAGAAATCTGTTGATTAGTGTCATTCTTTGGACGGAACTTTAACTTTAGCCTCTCAAGCTCTTGTTCCACATGTTTCTATTCTGCATTTCTAAAAATGAGATTTTAAAGGAAATTATAAACTGTTGTGGCCACTTCTCTTAATGAACATTTAAAATGATGGCTCTTTTCAGTATGATATGTAAAGGGAAAGAATGCTTTTAAAGACCCTCTCAATCATGTAAATATTCTATGTCCAAGTCAGGAGCCAGTTTTGAAGTTTTGTTTGTGTGGTAGTAGCTAATGTGAGATAAAAACATTAGGTCTGGAGTGGGTTCAGAAGTCATGGGTCCACCTGCACCTCCAGCTGTAACACTGTGGGAGTTTGAGATTACGGCACCCCCTGTTGGTTAAGCACTGGCCAGTCATAACTCTGTTGAGTGGATGGATCTCTGCCTGCCCAAGCTTCTGACCATAGCAGGGAAATGGAAACTAGCAGCACACAACAAGAGAACAGGCCCGCAGCTACTATCCGCCACTGATTCTTTTCAGCTGTATTTGACTTGCTGCCAGATGTGTTGAGAAAGCAAGAAGGGGGTCTGTGTGCAGCAGTGTGCCTGCAGATAGGAGAAGTACACTCTTATTCAAGTGTGACTCTAACAACAGAGGCCCCATGTACAAGCAAGAAAAGTCTTTTAACAACATGCATGGGTTTTTCTCTGCTGTGTGTGTTGTGTGCAGTTTTCCTACGATAAGTCCCAAGAGACCAGTGTCTTATTCCACATTAAAGACAAATATGCAGACAAGAAGATAGACAGCACGCTCAATGGTAAGTCTTCTGCTGACAGGTGTTTAATTTGCTCTGTGTTGCAATCAGTCTGGGGATCTAATGAAATTAAACTTTCTAATTCCTTTCCAATATCTAGTTATATCACTCAAGGGTTTTATTATTGCTTATACTTGTATATCCTCGCTGTCCAATTAAAAACATGTATCTGCATTTTTGTCGATCATTTGAGCAGCTGTCCTTCACATCGTGTGAAACTTTCAGGGTGAATGAACCAATAGAAATGTTCCAGAATTACTTGGAATAAAATCATTTTTCATTCACTTCCATTAAATATTAAGAAGGTATTTTCTTCTCCCATAAAGTCACTATTTTGGGAGATGTGGGTTTTTAATTGGTCAGCGACAGTATATACAATTTATTTCTTTAATAATCTCACTGTAAGGTGAATATTATTCCTTTAGTTTTTATTTAATTATGTTTAATAATGTTCTTCTCTCTATAGTCACTCTATACAACTGCTCATTGGGACGGGAGGACTGCAGTCTTTGTAAAAATGCAGACCAAAAATACCATTGTGTGTGGTGTACTCGGACCCGCTCATGTGTGTTTGAGAAACTCTGCCCCACTGATGAAGCAAAGGATTGCCCAGACCCTGGCATCTCAGATGTAAGCCTTAAAATCCAACCTTAAACATAAAATGTAAACCTTATAGAGCTCTTTCTGAATTTAGAGTAAGTATGGTCTGTTTTGGTGAGACTGGGATTCTGTTTTCAGCATGGGATCTTTAACCATCCTTAATATATTAGCATGATTAGACATTTGGACAGATATTGTTTGAGTTTATGGCACTCCCTGTGTTTGCACTGCTTCATGCATATAATAAACCAAAGAGGGAATTTACGTTTCAAAGGCATTGCATGAAAGTTTTATTGTTCCCTGGGAGACATGAATGAGTGGCGGAAATTGTGTAATTTTTTGTAATAAACTGTAATGTGCTGTAATGAAAATTTGAACTGTAGTCTGTTATACTGCATAATACATAATCTAGATCTGCACTAATTTTCCAAGTCTTTCTTTCACTCTTATTTCCCTTCTAGATTACCCCTCGTTATGGTCCTCTGAAGGGAGGTATCTCTGTCACTATTAAAGGCTCTAACCTGGGCATTCAGAAGGAGGACATTAAGCGCATCACTGTGGCAGGGGTTCCCTGTGTCCAGCAGGAGGAGAAATACTCTGTTTCCACCAGGTGAGGATATCAGAGTACAAGGGACATAGAATGTCTGTGATTGAACATGCAAGTTAAATCTTAACTGAATTGTAGTTTAGAATAAAACAAAAGAAATAAAGCTTGTATAATTTCATTTTTTTTGCTCTCATTATTAGTTTTTGTTATCTGTAAAGGCAGCATAGAATGCTGAGACATGGGTTAATATTATTGATTTTCAAGTTCTTAGCAGAATTTAAAACCTGACAGATTTGCACAGTGCTAGTTAAATTACTTAGACCTAATGATAATAATAATAATAATAATAATATATTATTATTATAATAATTAAAGTGATTATTACAGATGAAATTGTTTAATTTGTTGAATCACACATACATTGAAAGTAAATTACAAAATCAGTTAAATCATCAGATACAAATCACCCTGACTCTTTCTCTGGGTGCTTTTCAAACGCTAAAAATATATCCAGTTAACAAACGGTATGGAATTGCGTGGTCAGAATTAGTTTTATATCACCAAGATTTTTTTTAGATAATTTGAAGCCAAACAGGTGATTCTCAATCATTATATATGCGTTGATAGAAAAGTGCCTGCTGTGATTCTTCAAGCTCGCATTTTCCATGACCTTCAGGTACCCATGTTTTTCATCTGTAGCTGTAATCGTATTGGATATATGAATGTTAAGCTCACAGGAACACACCTGTGTAAACCTCCATGTCTCTCTTAGTCAAGAAAAGCAAAGGCTCATATAATAAACTCAGCCCTGTGAGCGTACAGTCAAAGCTAAGGAAGTAATTCCAGCCTTCACCTCTCCTCCACTGTTGAGCTGGGACGTGCTAGTGAGATCACACGCTGGTCTTTTAAGCTCCACTTGTGCAGCGTGTGGTAGAGGCTGGTCTGGCTTTGTGTCTGGCTGGCTGCTAACAAGCCTCTCAAGCACCAAGGACTGTGTGGAGTGTGTTGGTGTGAGTGTGCTCCAGGCAGAATCCAGCGGGCTTTGGCATCAGTGTGGTCCATAAGCATTCAAAGCACTACAAGGCTGAGCCTGCAGCATGTGAAGGCTGATATAGATTTGCCACTAGGGGAAGGGGAAGATTCTTACAATGGGTCATAAAGAATATCTCCAAGGTTTGACCGTAGATTGACTGTAGATTGCTGCCTCGTAACATCCCTGTAACCTCTTGCAATTTTAATCAATAGGTTTAGGTTTAATTGCTTGATTTATTTTTAGAAATCAAAACTACACAATGAAGCTACTTAAACTATACAGTATAACAACATTCGGGGCTTGTGGATACATTTCTAGTTAATGGAAATGACTCCCAATAACTTGTACTGTCCATGTAGTTTTGCATATGTGCTTTATTTTAAAATGTGGAAAATTACACACGAAAACATTTGACTGGTATTGCAATGCTAATGGTAAAGTAATGCTAATGTATAATTTCATGTGGTGCAGTGTTGTGTGTGAGATCGGTGAAGTAGAATCCTACAGTCCGTCTGAAGGAGGAGTGGAGGTGGAGGTCAAAGGAGGAAAGAGAGGAACATCATCAACCTTCTTTATCTTCCGGGTAATTCAACATAAAATTAATTGCATATTCTAATTAATGCTGCACTGTAGTTGTGCAATGTACCCATTGTGTTTAAACACAAATAACTTTGCAACATTTGAGATCAACAAACTGCAGATTTGTCATTAGTTTAGAACAGTTGACCTTTCTAACAATGTCATGTGTATATTGTGTCAGATTTCTCTGTGAAGTCCTTGGCCTGATGTACATTAAATCTGCAGAGTCAGCTGTATTGCCCACTGATATATTTACAGTGTATACAGGCCTATAACAAGGAAGATAATTATTTTTTGGACATTTCTGAACAGGTTTTTTTTTTTGTCATTTCTTGGTACCTAGTCAGTGGAATAAAAACAGCATTCAGCAAATATAATCAAAGCGGCTTATAGCTTTGTTGTGTTTTTGTTGTGAAAACTGCTGAAACAGCATTAGTGTGCTTGTTAAATTCCAGCATGACTTTAAAAACTTCACAACATTTGTCATTAGAATTTAATCGAAAAAAACAAGTGTATTTTTAAGTTACTTGTTTGAAATACTAGAAATGCTGGAAGTGAGGACAAGGGTGGGAGGATGTGAGCAAACTCAGAAGAGGGATGTGGTTGTACACATGTAGATGCAACATGGGCATAAAAAATATCTTGTGCCTTTGGACCTTTGTACTTTTGTTTGTCGCTCACATTGCTGGAATGAATGGTGAGCGCTGGTGATAGCATAGTGGATAACACTGCTACACCACACATGGATGTGTTTTTTTTTTCCAGGAAGGAATGTCAATGCTATACCCTTTAAGAGTTTGGCAGAACCTTGAATTCAACACATCTATTCAGATTCTTATAGTGTGAATGTGGGCTGCTGCTTTGAACTTTTAGCACCAAAGGCGAAATGCTCAGTTTTTACCAGGAGATGTTTCAAAAGCACAGAGGTGCAGTAACACCTGTTTTCTTTCCTGGAATTCACTTTTTCACCTTCCTCAGCTGTCTGTTTTACTCTGTCCTCATAACTGAGTATGTGAGTCCTGAGCTCAGAGGAAACCACCCCGTAACCTCTTCTCCTCGTAAAGGAAAGTAAAGTGAAGGCTGTGTATAATAAACCAGAATCCAGAGTGAAAGTGATGTCAGCCCTCACCTCTCCTGCTCTGCTGTGCCTGGATGCGCAGGCGAGATCACACTGTGGGTTTTTAAAGCTACTTTTGTTGAAACTAAAGAGTGAAAGGCTCCAGAGTGGTGGGGTGATGGGCTGCGTCCCCACTGTGTGATATTTAATCTGTCAGGTGAGCAGAGCATGCTGGTCCCTGTGCATTAGCAGGCTTTATTGCATCAGTATTATAGGGAGTTAGCTCTCCTCTATCCCTCCCTCAAGGCTTTGCTATGGCTATGTGTTTACTCAGCAAACTGACAGTTTGTGTGTTTGTGTGTGTGTGTGTGTGTGTGTGTGTGTGTGCGTGTGTGTGTGTGTGTGGGGGGGGGGGTTATGAGAACAAACGGCCGAGAGAGAAAAAGAGTCTAAATGTCAGTACAGCTTGGGGGAGATATGATACTAGAACTCAAGGGAGTAATGATACAGTTATGAGTAGGTGGAAACACAGTTAATGTCTTTTGCTGCCAGTTTTTTAGCTACTGTTCAGTCAATTAGCCCCAAAATGATACCCACCCCCAGGATTTCTGATTCAAAGGCTACATTTAGAAGGCAGGCTGTAATGTTTCAATCAGCTTAGTTTAGTAAGTCCTTTTTTTCCCATTACCTAATCGGATTTGTATGTTCAGACAAGCTACCAGCTTGTGATCGTTTGCTGAAATGCGTGAGTGTATTCAGATTGAAAATGAATGTAACTAATTTTATGTGGTTAAATGCACCCTTAAATACTCAATACAAACTGTTTTACGCAGAAACCTAAGGAACATGCAAATGGTTACTAGAATACAGACAAAAACAGTAAGATAAACAGTCGGCTTTAGCCACTCTTGTGAGAAAGCCCTGCTTATGTTCAACTTGATTTCTTGTAAAGACTTTTTTCTTATTTGCACATCCGTGTGGCTGTGAGTAAGAGAGGCTGCCGAATGACGTAACTTGTTGTAATATAGTGTAATGTTCTATTATGAAAGCACTTCAGAGCTGGCCAATGTTACAACACTTTTCCCCATCACTTTCCCATTGATTTCTCAGGACCCCAAGCCTGAAGCAGTGCAGCCCAGTCAGGGTCCCAAAGCTGGAGGGACGGTTATCACAATTAGTGGAACGAACTTGGACACAGCCTCTAAGGAAGACATTCACATCACTGTGGGTGAAGTGCCATGCCCAGTGTGAGTGCAATGTTGCATCATGGTGGATGTAGTTTGTGTAATTGCCTTTATTTCCCACAGAGCTGTACTCATATAGAAGTGAGTCGGCAGATTTGGTGGAAAGTAATTACCCATAACTCATAACTCATCAGAGTTTTGTGTGTGCATGACCTTATTTGCCTTGCTGCACTCCATCTCCCTCTGCTTTGAGATTTCACATTCCTCTTCTCTCATTCTGAATGTCCCAGTTATCTTAACCTCTCCCCTCAATTTTCTTCTCTGCTGCTTGTCTTTTTGCTCATTTTGTTCTAAGTGCTACTTGCTACTCTTGCTTAAAGGCATAGTCTGGAGAAAAATTTAATTTACCCTGTTTTTCTTTTATACCAAATGTAGTTGATCTGCAAAGACATGTGTCTGAAGTTTGCTTCTTTACTTTTACACTGGAACTAAAAAGGCTAATGTAGCTAACAAGTGATAGAGACTAAAACTTGAACAGTCTGCATACTTAAAACATTGTACACTTCTGACTGCTTTGAGTTTGTAGGTAACCTCAGAGAGATTTGCTCATTGTGTCTGGTACTGTCTGAACAGTTTTATTGAAATTCATTTGAAACAGTAATTTTTCAAGCTACAAACTACTTGTGATTAAATGTGCTTAGGCTTGTACGTTCTCTACTCAATGAAAATAACTAGTTAACTGTTGAGAAAAAATAAATGCATGCAAGGTTAATTCAAGAACATTTAATAGATGTTTTTTACTTTGTTACTCAAAGCAAATATATATCAAAGTATTTAAAGTATTAAAATATCTGTATTTCCTTCTTTAGGGAATTCCATAAAAAAGAGCAAGTTATCAAAAAGTGTATAGTAAACATTGAAGTAATGAAACATTGTTTAATCATTGAACATTTAGAGAAACGTTTAATGTTTCATTTTTGTTATTCTGTTAGCTGTCGTTCTTTTAGAAATTACAGCTTATTGAAAGTGCTATAATTCTTCCAGTCAGGAAAGCAGTGACAGATAAATAGGAAAAATGTGTGATGTGTGAGGTCTAAGCGTGCAATTAACACAAAGCTAAGCTGCTAAAGAAGTGATTTCAGACACCAAACATGTCTTGGAAGATTGACTATATATGGGGCAAGGGGAAAATATGTGCAGTTTTGGTTTATTTGCAGAAATATTCATTTTCCTTTTCTCTCATTTTTTTAAAAAAAACAATTAATAAACATTTAACTGCTTCTTTCATTTTCTGTCAGTGAGACATTTGGCAAGCAGATCACGTGTAAGGTGGGGCCATATCGGGATGAGAAGGTGCCCTCTGACTTCCTCCCTGTTATTGTGCGCTACGGGAAATACACCAGCCCTAAAGTACCCACGGCTTTTCAGTTTTTCAACAACCCTGTGATAAACAATCACCAACCCAGAGACAGCTTTGATTGGTGAGTTCATTCTGCGTCCTCTACCCACTGCCTCTTAGTTCTGGTTTGTTCTTCTCTATTTTAGAAGACTGTAATGTTCTCTATGCAAATTCAAAATGCTTGTGGACTTGGAAAAACAGAAAGAACAGCACTGGAACAAAAAATACAGGAAAATTGCCAGCATTAGATCAACTCCTACAGATGAAAGGGCCATTTCCACTTTCAATCTGTAGGAGTGAAAAGTTGATTTCTTTTATAAAACATTGTAGGTTTTACCGAACCTTTTCTTATTACCCCGTAGCACTCTGAGAGGTGTTTTTTAAATAGTCTAATATGTTGGTTGCCTTTTGCAGGATTTAGAATAAGAATAAAAATACGTTGCTGTGTACAGACTTTCCATCTCTGAAACTGTATATTTAAGAAAGATTTTTAAACAGCTGTTGATCCAATATGATTCAGTGCTTATCAAATTTTAAATCCAGGCCAATTCAAGTGAGGAGGACAAAGCCCTATATTTAATTGAAAATAATATAAAGCATATGTTCAAATGTTACAGTGTTTTTTTTTTAATATAATTTTGTAAATGATGCCAGCAACACATTTGTAAAACATTCCCGGGACTGATCAAACAAAACAACAACAACAACAACAATAACAACAACAAAAAGGCTAGTAAAGTTGTGTAATGCTACAAAAAGTATGTTAGGTTAATTGGCTACTGCTCTGTGACATCCTTGTGTTTAAAAAAACAGCATGAGGTGGAGGGGAATGAGTTCACCACTCTGTGAAATACTGCATAGGTAAAAAGTGCAACAATTCAATACTAATGTTTCTCAACTTAAAACAAATAGAGACCTTGGAAATTACATCATCTACAGTAACATCTAAAAGTTTCATGAAATCTGAAAAAAATGCATGTGAAATGGACAATGCCAAACAAAATTATAATAATAAACCCAATATTAGCTTGCTGAGCTTTATGACCTTTATGGCTTTATGAGGTCATCTTTATGACCTAAGGTGCCACTTAAAAACAGTATAGATTCTGTAGTGGAAATCACTGCATGGGCACAGAAACACCCCAAAAACTGTCTGTGAACATAAATTCATCACTGCATCCTCAAATTTTAGTTAATCTCACAAATGCAAATAAAAGAAGAAACTATATATAAACATGATCCAGAAATACTTCTTCCTTCTTTTGACCTGAGCTAATTTAAGATGGACACAGGGAAAGGGGAACAGCCTCCTGTGGTTTCTGACATATCAAAATTTAAAATTATTTTTGTAAATCATGGATGCTGCTTCCTCGGGGCTAAAGAGGAGAGCTATCATCTGGCTTGTTATAAATTCACAGTCCAAAAGCCAGCATCTGTGATGGTATGCGGGTGCATTAGTACACATGGCATGGGTGACTGGCACAGCTGTGTATGCACTGTTAATGCTAAATGATATATACAGGTTTGGAGCAACATGCTGCCATTGAAACAACTTACTTTTCTCTGAAGGCCTTATTCATTTCGGTAAGACAAGGCTGAGTCACATTCTGCATGAATTACAACAGAATAGCTCTGTAGTAAAAGAGTACAGGAGATAAACTAGTCCAATCCTGTCACCCACTGAACAGCCATTGGTGCACTAAGAAATTAAAAACTCTGTAATGGATACCTGGATTAGCTGTTGAGCAGCTGAAAACCTATAACAAAAATGTGAACATATTTAATTTTGAAAGTTACAGTCTCCTCAGTTCCCAAACTTTTACAGAATGTTATTAAAATAGGAGCAACACAGTGGTAAACATGCCCCTGTCCAGACTATTTTTGTTTCTGGGGTCAGTTTCAAAATGGGTAGATATTTTTCCATAAACAATAAAAATTATTTTGGAAATTGTGTTTTTTTAATAAATAAAGACTTAGGATGTCATTTTATGTAGTACTTTTTGTGTTTGCTTTATGTTGATGGTCACTGATTTTTTCTTTCTTTTTTTTTTGTTTTAGTGGTGGAAGAAAGATTCTGGTGATGGGCTCAGGATTTGACCTCATCCAGAAAGCCACAATCAAAGTGAATCTTACAGTGGTGTGGGCTGACCCAAAGACATCAACTACAATAGAGGTATCCACAGTGTACTTCACTGTAGTAGATGAGTTTATAAAAGTGTGAAAACATTTGCTCAAGATTTCTTATATCCCTGTATGTTTCTCCTTTTTGTCTTTTTATTTAAAATCAGAGTTGTAACGAAGGTTTCTCCTGCTCAGATCAGTTTCAATTATTTGATTTGGCAGACATTTAATAACTTGTAATTACAAAGCTGTCATAAACAAACAGGAAGATTAAACACACATTTATCTCAAGAAGAAAAAAAAAACTCGATGAATGTTTCTTGTAATCTTTCTTATCTTAGGGTAAGCTTTTGAACTCACTTGCTTCTTCTTCTTCGTCATATTCTTTTTCTCTATCAGACCGCCCCTATATGTGTACACCCACATTCTTTCACTCATTCAGTCCCACTGTATCTATAGTGAATACCAATAAGTCTAAAAGCTCCACAGCCTTCTGCAAGGCCTTACTGAAAAATGAATACTTCTGTAAATATATATAGAATATATAGAAGTGTATTAGAGTGTAATTGGAATGCATGGTATGGAGCGAGAGGTTCAGGGGTCTCCACTATGTCAAGTGTGTGTGTGTGTGTGTGTGTGTGTGCACTCTGAGTCACAGACTGCTTTGAGAGCAGCAGAGGGGAATAAGTGGAGAAATCTGATTCACTTTCATTTAGAAGCTGCATTAATACACGGCTGGATGTTCTGCTTGATTAACACAGAGGACAGCCATAGTGAGAGGTTCTTTTTCTCATTCTGTGTGTGTGTGTGTGTGTGTGTGTGTGTGTGTGTGTGTGTGTGTTTCTCCTCTGTCTGGTAAGGCCGTGACTAAACAGCCCTCAGGGTCTTTTTGGCAGTAGCACCAGAGCAGAGGCTGTTCTCATGCGGCCATTGTGGGTTTATGTGTGCCTATTCGTTCCCCTCTCCATTACAGCTGCACAATATATCATATTTTTATTGTTATCATGATATGAGTTTCCCAAAGAAATGCTCGGCTACGGCCTATAATGGCAAAACGTATCAATTCACCCCACACAAAGAGGACTAGAATTATGTAATTAGATTAGCAGGCGCAGTAGGATTCCATTAAGTTCCTCTCTGAATCACACTTGAACCATGCCCTTGTTTGCCACATGCAATGTTCAAAAACTATTCTGTCATGAGCTACTACTCTGAAAATGCTTTAAACTTGATGACTATTCTTACTCTTGGTGCTGTGTGCAAAAGGTATGAAACTGCCCTGACTAATGTCACAACAAAAGTGTATCATGGTATAAAGCCTTGTTTTTTATTTTTTATTTATGTTCATTGTGGTGAATTCTTCTGTCCCCTGCTCAGTTTGCTCAGGAGGCTGTGAGTAAGAATGACACCATGCTGCAATTCTTCTCGCCACCTGTGAACAGGACATCTCTCCATAAAAGTGAAGAAACATTTGGTCAAAATGACATCTCTAGACTGTCATTTAGTACCTACATCCAACTGGACAATTACAGAAAGGACCTTTACCCATTCGAATATCACACTGATCCCACCTTTGATAATCTCTCCAAGGATGTCATCGTAGAGAACAGTGTGTTCATTGTCACGGTGAGTGATCATGAGAGATGCAAATTATACTGCTTGTTAAAAGTTTGGAAATATATTTCCATCTCTTGGTATTTGTTCTGAGTAATATTGGATTTTCACCTTTTTCTCACTTTTCAACTTGGTAACTTTAAACAGCAGTAAACTAAATAATTTTAGGATTCTTCCCATAGTATTTTTTCAATACCCAATTTTTAAAAGCATATGTTGTTATTATTTTGGCCAAAGGGTGATTTCGACACTTGAATAAGGACTTGACGTTACATTGCCTTGGGAATTTTTTTAATAAACTGTTAACTACAAAATATTTTCTTCATAGTGAATGGCTTGAGCAGCACTACAAAATTGATGCATTTTCTAATACTCTATTTCTGTAACTGAGAACATTTCTGAACAGAATTAGATGGCAAAGATCCCACACGTATCAGTATCAGACTGATATCAACATAAAATGCAGGATCAGCTTTTGGAAGGGAAAAGAAATCTCATCCTGTGTCAGGTCTAAATGTTTTAACCAACTTCTAAGTCATATTCTTAGCTGTGTCTTTCTCTGTTTAAATCTATTAAACTATAAACTTTTATTAGATGTTCTTCTTAAATTAAATGCTTTAGTAAAAAAAAATAAAAAGAAATGTGATTGGCATCTTTTGACTATGCTGTCCACCATAAAAATGTTTAATATTAAGTTATGATTAATATGCGAACCAAGCTCTGTCACGCTTTTCAAATGTCTTCATGCTGAACATGTTGAATTGTTTTTGTAATTATATATTTGAACTAATTCTCAGCTGGTTTCTTTTTTATTGAGCAGGGCCGGGGTTTTTCCAAAGCCATGACTGCTAAAGAGGCTCAGGCGTTTTTGGGTGATGCATCCTGTAATGTGAACACACTCCAGGATGACAAGCTGTTCCTGGACCCTCCGGCCTCCACGCCCAGATCACGCTCCAAAAGACAACGGAGGGACATATCGGAGCCCCTTGAACTCATGGTGAGTCAGCACTTCACAGTGCTTACAGCTTCGCTAGCTCTGGGGCCAGGACATGACCTTTGACCCTTCTTCATTTTTTTGACTCAATGGTTCAGTCTGTCAGCCACTGTCTGACTATTGTTTGGTGTTCACATTAGCATAAGGAATTATTATTATTATGAATAATTAGGCAATTGAAATTATATATTGCAATTGCAGAACTGCATTTTTCATCAATAATCAATCATCAATAATGATGTCTTAACAAATCCTAACAAGTTTCAATCTGACTGTATAGGAAAATTAGTCCAGAAGCAACCGAACACCCATGTATTTTAACAACACAACCTCAACAAAAAAGATAAAAATGTGTGGAAGGACAGAATATTCCCTTGTGCTTTAATTTTTTTTTTTTTAGTGAGCAATTTAGAAGTACAGTGAGATTACCTATTACATCCGGGAAAGAAAAAAGTGAGTAATTCCATTGTAATTCGAAAAGAGCCATCAATAATTTGTTATGGATTACTAATATTTAGATACTATTAGTACTCATTACTTTTCGCAAAACCGTTTAGTGTCCACACATTAAGTCTTCAGTGGTTAACGGGGGAATATTTTCCCTTACACTGCTGTGTTCTGAGTCAACTCTTGAGTTGTTATTCTATTCTCTTCCACAGATTAAATTTGGCAATGGAGAATGGGTGATTGGTTCTGTGCGCTATGAAAGAAAGTATGAGGTGAAGCTGGATAAAATCATTATCCCTGCAGTCGTCGTTCCCATGTTGCTGATTATAGCTATCTCTATAGTCTGCTACAGGTAAAAGACCACATCTAACATTGAAATCTTATAAAAATCATAAGCTTTTAGACAGAAGATGTATGTATTTGTTGCTTGTATCAGTCCACCAGGCACTAAGAAACAGTCTACTTATTGTATTCACAGAAAGATTTCACACAGTCCTATCGATCTGCATTTTCTACATCTCTCTTTCTCTCTCTCTCTCTCTCTCTCTCTCTCAGGAGGAAGAGTCAGCAGGCCGAACGAGAGTATGAGAAGGTTAAGCACCAGTTAGAGAATCTGGAGGAGAGTGTTCGTGACCGCTGCAAGAAGGAGTTTACAGGTCATTACACATCATTACACACTCTTTACATACAAGCTGATGAAAAATTTAACACACACTCACATGGAGTAACTGTCTGTGCTCTTCTGTAGACCTGATGATCGAGATGGAGGATCATACTAATGACCTGAGTGAAGGACGTATCCCGTTCTTGGACTATAAAACCTACACTGACAGAGTCTTCTTCTTACCTTCGAAAGACGGAGCCAACGACGTTATGATCACCGGAAAACTGGATATCCCAGAATCCCGCAGAGCAATAGTGGCACAGAACCTCAACCAATTCTCCAACTTACTCAACAGCAAGACCTTCCTCATCACTGTATGAATATATTAATAATAATTATTATTATTAATCTCAGGAAGCCTAAACATTATAATTCACTGTAGTGAAATGAATTAAATAACAGAATTGCAACATACAGAAGAATGAAACACACACACACACACACACACACACAGACATTAGAATATGCTTACTCAAGTAGTTTGAGTCTTTACTCAAAGATTTTAAAGTCTGTCTTCTGCCAGGTTAGTCTCTCTCAATTAATTAAAGGGGACATATACGATTCTGAGGAATTGCTGTTCTTTCTGGTTTGTTTATGTTCAGAAACTACACGTCTTTTAAAGTTTTTTTGACTAAAAAAAAAGTGTTTGACTAAGCACAGAAACTCATTTGTAACTCATTTAGTTTTGTAGTTCTTTTGTCTATGTTTATTTGCATGCAGTTTCTGAATTTCCAACTTAAATAATCCAAAACAACAAAAATAAGTCAATATTACCCACCCATGAAGCAGTAATAGAGCAATATGCTCATCTCAGTTTGTGCTTTACAACATCTGGAGTTCTCTGTCTAAAAACATCAGATGCATTTCTGCCATCAGCAGAGTGAAAGCCTAGCATACCAGACAGATAACAGACACATTGCTTGTCTGTTATTATAAATCAGTTCCAAGTTTCTCAGTAAACTCCCCAAATAATTACCAATTACTACCATTCCTAAATGAATAACTTATATTCTTGTTACATGTATTCTTGTCAGATGCATACACATGCACATCTTACCATTTGTGATGTTTTCTCAGTACACACACTCCTGATTAAGTAATCACACAGAAAACACTTCATTCTCCTTCATTAAAACATAAATTGCCCAATTATTTTAGTGATATTGAAGAGTCTTTCCACTGTTATTATGTTATTATGTCCATAATATTTACTGTCCAAAGTAGTGTCTGCTCAAAGTCAGCATTTCTCTTAGTTATGAAAAACATCAGACATTGGCCTAGTTACTGCATTTATTCCCAACACTTTTATTATTTACATTTCTCTCCATCAGCTATACCTTTTGTGATTTGAGATGTTCTAAATACTCTCTCTCTCTCTCATGCGTTCTTGTTCTTTTTTTCTTTCTCTATAATTTAGTTTAGTTTTTTATGTTTTTTAAATTATTTGTCATTGTAACTGTAATTATAAATTTAAAAAATGCTTCAAAGTGAAGCCTCTCTGTCTCCCTCTTTTCTGTGTCTAGTTTATCCGGACTCTGGAGGCTCGCCCAGACTTCAATGCAAGGGCTAAGGTGTATTTTGCATCTCTGCTGACTGTGGCTCTTCATGGAAAGCTAGAGTACTACACAGACATCATGAGGACTCTACTGCTGGGCCTTATGGAGGAGTATGTGCAGAGTAAAAACCCAAAACTCATGCTGCGCAGGTGAGCTAACACAACCACAAAACTTCTCAACACCAAATAAAGCGTATCTTAATCCTTGGTAGAATCCTGCTTAAATTTTATGCTGGATTATATACGGCACGCTGTATTGTACTTTGTTGCCAGACTTTTTGCACAGTATAAAAAACTGCTACTGCTGTTCATGTTGCTTACTCCTCAGCACATTTGGAACAAATCCCTCATGAGCTCAGATTAGGATCAGATAACAATAGCTCTGGCTTTGCCATGTTCGCCATTATTTTTAGCCATTTGTTGATCTGCCACTCTTTCCTGGTTTAATTATAATTCTCCTCAATCAGCCGATGATCCACAGTAATTACCCCTCTCTCTGATTATCCCTTAAGTGTTCATTAGCAGCTAATCGGTAACATTTGGAGCATTTTGAAGTAAAAGAGCAAGCAGTAATTGGTTAGAAAACAGTGTATGTGTGTGTGTGTGTGTGGGGGGGGGTTTCTTTTCAAGGTCAGAAACAGTGGTGGAGAGGATGCTGTGCAACTGGATGTCCATCTGCCTCTACCAGTTCCTGAAGGTAATACAGGCTTACAAGCAATAGTCTTCTTCTTTGTGATTGTATCAGGTTTAAGGTTGACATTTCAGGGGATGGCAATATGGC
This sequence comes from Hoplias malabaricus, assembly GCF_029633855.1. Taxonomy (NCBI): domain Eukaryota; kingdom Metazoa; phylum Chordata; class Actinopteri; order Characiformes; family Erythrinidae; genus Hoplias; species Hoplias malabaricus. The sequence goes on from NC_089803.1 coordinate 38,373,537, forward strand.
AATATTATACTGTATCGTAATAAATTACCCTCTCCAAGGTTTGTAGATATTCAGCTATTTTAGCTACGCCATGTTCACACATTTCTGACACTGGTTTTAGAGCTTATAAGGTTTATATAATTTACAAATTGTATAATTTGGTGCGGGCGACACGGTGGCGCAGCAGGTAGTGTCGCAGTCACACAGCTCCAGGGGCCTGGAGGTTGTGGGTTCGATTCCCGCTCCGGGTGACTGTCTGTGAGGAGTTGGTGTGTTAACACACCAACTGTCTGTGAGGAGTTGGTGTGTTCTCCCCGTGTCCACGTGGGTTTCCTCCGGGTGCTCCGGTTTCCTCCCACAGTCCAAAAACACACGTTACAGGTGGATTGGCGATTTGAAAGTGTCCGTAGGTGTGAGTGAATGTGTGTGTGTCTGTGTTGCCCTGTGAAGGACTGGCGTCCCCTCCAGGGTGTATTCCCGCCTTGCGCCCGATGATTCCAGGTAGGCTCTGGACCCCCCGCGACCCTAAATTGGATAAGCGGTTACAGCTAATAGATGGATGGATAATTTGGTGCATTGACTTTATGGTGTGACTGCTATTGAGGTTTAAGTCACCATGCTCTGTCCCTAGCTTTGGTTAGTCCCAGTGCTTTGAAGAAGTGGAAAATGATTCTATGAAATGATTGAGTTTCATCCAATAACTTTGTCTGAACTGGACTCAGATTTGTGATCCAGAAATAATCTTCTGTGATCTCACTAATGTCCATATGGCTGAATGCCATCAAATCCTTACTTGAAAGTTATTTTATCTTGCCTAAAGGCTTCCTATTGGAATAATTCATTTATTCATTCATAATCTGTAATCGCTTATCCAGTTCAGGGTTGTAGTGGGTCAGGAGCATACCCAGAATCAGTGGGCACAAGGCAGGAACACACCCTGAAGTGGGTGCCAGTCCTTTGCAGGGGAAAGCAGTGCTTGAACTCACAACCCCAGGACCCTGGAGCTGTGGCAGCAACACTACTTGTTGCACCACTGTGCAATCCCATTGGAATTAATTATCATCATCATTTTCTTCTCCGCTTCTCCATTTCAGGGTCGCGGTGGGAATTAATTATGTTTTATTAAATATTGTGCACTGCAAAACCTCAATCATTGCTTTCTTAATTGTATATATTCTAGTATAGGTTCTGCTAAAATATCTCAAATCTCAGAAAAAATTAAATATAATGATACATGTTGTAAATTAGTTTATTGTAATGTTGTATTTTTGCCATGTCACCCATTGGTAGTCATAACCTTTTAAAAACACATTAAGCTTCCATCAGCACTTTAGGGCACAACATGTCTTGATGCTGATCTAACAGATCATATATTCAAATATGACCATTATTATATACAGTTTTATAAACATATGTATGTGACATTTTCTTATTACAAAAGGCTTTTGAGCAGTCATTGTGTTATCTAAATTATTCTAACTCCCTTTGGTCTCAGGTGCATCATCTTTGGACCCTTAAAGGCTGTTAAAACCTGATGAATCATGTTTTTATCCATGATTATGATGATGATAATGATTGTCATATTTAATAAATGTCAAGATTCTCTGAGTCTGCAGGGTATTATTAGATGTCAGTCAGCACTAGAGATGGGTATAATGACTTAAATGGTCAAGGCTTATGTGAGGTGATGAACAGATGTGTGAATCAGAGACATTCACATTTTGCACACTATGGAATATAATATGTATAATTATTTAGAATATGCAGTTATAAACCACCCCAGAAGTCAGTGGGACAAGAGGAAATCATTGCAGGTAGGTAGCTGAGCTCACTTTTTAAGAGGTTGTATGTGCTTTGTTTGTTGTATCTCTAGGACTCTGCAGGTGAACCACTGTATAAACTCTTCAGAGCCATAAAGCATCAGATAGAGAAAGGCCCAGTTGATGCAAAAGTGAAGAAGGCTAAGTACACCCTCAATGACACGGGTCTGCTTGGTGATGATGTGGAGTACTTAATGCTGGTAAGGGCTTTGAATAAGGGAGTGTTGCTTAAGGGGCGTAATCATTTTGAAAAGTTCACACAAAACTAGAGTTATCTCTATAATTACTGGCAACATTGGTAAAGATGGGAAATTAAATATAACAAAGGAATCATATTAGCTCACTCTTTGCTCAGTCACTGAAACCAGTGACTGAATGAAAGCAAATTAGGAAAAAAAAATGAAAAAACACAGAAATATATTAAATGCCCATTTTGAATGTGATGCCAGCAACACATTCCAAAATAGTTTGGATTGGGCAACAAAAGGCTGGTAAAACTGTGTAATGCCATGAAAATAAATAAATAAACAACCCACACATTAGGTTAAATGAAAACGTGATAATAACATAACAGTGTATAACAAAAGAATCTGAAAGAGGCTGTGTCTTTCAGAAGTAAAGATGGGGAGGGGTTCACCACTTTGTGAAAGACTTTGTGAAAGGGGAAAATACTGAAACAAGTCAAGATTCATGTTTTTCAACTCCAAATATCTTCATTTACCGTTTGTCATATAAACATATTATATCATTGCATCCACAAATGCAAATTAAACCTCTCATAGAAAGACAAAAAAATATAAAGCGTCCAGGAATATTGCCAAACTCTCTGGGCCAGAGCTCATTTATGATGGACGGAGGTGACGTTGGGAAGTGGCCTGTGGTCCAAGAAATAAAAATTTGAAATTCTTTTTGGAAATTAAGGATCCTTTAGGGTGGGACCATCTAGCTTATTATAAACGCACAGTTCATAAGACAGCATTCATGATTGTAGGGTTGTATGTCAGGCCACATGGCATGGGTAACTTGCACATCTTTGAAGGCACCATTAATGCTTAATGATATATACAGAATTTGGAGCTAGGTGCTGCCATCCAGACAGCATTTTTCTTTTGTGGAACAAAAGGCTAATACACATCCTGCATGGATTACAACAGCATTGTCTCATAGCAAAAGATAGGTGCTAAACTAGTTAAAACTTGTAGCAAATATTTGGTGCATTATGAAATTAAAAATAATATAACATGACCTCAATTTGTTGAGCAGCTGAAATCCAAGAAAACAAACAAAAAAGAAAAAAAAGGAAAACAGTTAACTTTCAAAACTACAGCAATTGGTCTCCTCAGTTCCCAAACACGTACTGATTGTTGAGTGTTGTTAAAAAATGAAGTGATAAACATGCTTCTACTCAAAGGTTTTTTGAAACGTGTTCAAATTGAATTTAATATGTTAAAATATATCAGTTTCAACATTTGAAATGTCGTCTTTGTACTATTTTCAATTAAATTTGAATGATTTGCACATCATTACACTTATTTATTTATATTTAATTTATGTGTAATTTCTCAATGTATTGATAAATTATATGATAGAGATAATTGAATAGAGTCATGGTGAAATTCAGGATTTCTTGATGCTTATATGAGGGTATAGGTCAGAAATATACTTCCATAATAATCAGGGTTAGAGTCATGTCTGTACCCCTCCTTCAGGGTTAAGTCATATAACCTTTAACCTGTTGCTATAGAACCTGCAGGTGCTGGTCCAGGGAGAGGGTCCAGATATCACTCCAGTGAAGGTCCTCGACTGTGACACGATCTCTCAGGTGAAAGAGAAGATCATTGAGCAAGTTTATAAAAACCTGCCCTACTCCCAGAGGCCAAAAGTGGAGAGTGTCACACTTGGTAAGTCTCCCACACTGTGTTTGTGTGTGTCTGTGCGTGTCTTTCGGTGTGTGTGTACTGCTGGCATTTCATGTTTTAAAACTCTATATACAATGGCCTGGCCATGACTCAGCTGGTGTGTTGATTGTGCTTGAGGAATGAATAGCTTAGATTTTCAAACAGGTATAGATCCTGGAAATACAGAATAATTTCAAACATCTTGCTGCCTTAACGTCTAGAGGGAAAAAAAGGCAGAATATATGTGGTATGTCAATAAATCAAGATAAGGAGAAATCAAGCCTGACTATCAGAGGCTGTGTTTGTGTAGCATACATGATATTTTAAAAGCCTAGTTTGGTATGTGTTTATGAAAGGCATGGTTAATTTGATTTAAACCATTTCAAATTGATTTGGGCCAAATGCCAGGACAATCCATTTCACTATTTCTGTTTAAGAGGTTGACACATTTGAATTGGCAGAAACTGTTCTCAGTGCATGATGCAATATATGAATCATTACAGCCTTAGTCTTTGCTATGAGTCCCCAAATCACTTCAGATGAATTATGACTTAGTTAAGGTGAGCCCTGGTGAAATATAGGGTAATCTACATGTTACCTGTCTTTCACTAATGTGTGCACCAATGTGCTTTTGGTCACATAGTAAATATGTGTTGTATGACAGTGTTTAGGAGGCATTGCTTGTCTGTGGTAGAATCAACAGGATTCACACAAGGGCAGCTAAGAAGTTTTGGCCTAACTTTGTTATTAAAAGGAGAGATAGAGGACTTTGAGAGTAACTGGGGTGAAATTAGTACCAAAATATTAATTTTACCTTTAGTCTATTAACAATAATTTGTTTAAATTAATTGTGGGCCACTGAATTAGAAATATGTGAAAGAAAAAACAACAAACATATGGATAAGGGGTTAATTAAAGCCGATGTTCAGCTTTTAACTGAACACAGCTTTGTAGATTTCATGTTGCACTGTCCGTCTGATGCAATACACTGAAAGATAAAAATTTTTTCCTTTTCACAGAGTGGCGCCCTGGCTCTACAGGACAGATTCTGTCTGATTTGGATGTGACCTCCCAGAAAGAAGGCAGATGGAGACGACTTAACACACTAGCTCACTATAATGTGAGTATCACTAAAAAAAAATTCTCCCATCAGCTTTTAAGCCTAGCAGTTCAGCTGTTAAGTTCCAGAGCATAAGTTTCAAATGCATAGAAATTGAGCATAAATACTCATGCCTGTCTTTCAGGTTCGGGACAATGCCACACTGGTTCTTTCCAGGGTTTTGCATACACAGCAGTCATATGATCAAAACCATGACAACCACGAGGAGAGTAAGTGTAAATTATTACATCTTTAGGATTATTACTCTGGATTGTAGAGTCGCCCACTGTTAATTTGCGTGCATGTGCTTACTGTGGTACATATTGCTTTGTGGCACAGATGAAACACATCAACACCTGCTTTTTGGGCCTACATAATCCTGTCTTTCCCTCATAGGAAATGCCTTGCTGGAGGATGATAAAGTGTTCCATCTGGTCAGGCCAGCAGATGAGCTGGATGAGATGAAGTCGAAGAGAGGCAGCATAAAGGATAAGTCCATGACCAAAGCCATCACTGAGATCTATCTCACTCGCTTACTCTCGGTCAAGGTAGACACCAGCAACAACTCATCTGTTTCCTGAAAAATATATCCTATATTACACATCAAACTCAGGGAAGATATTCAAATAAATATTACAGGCAATTTTCAACCAAATCTGGCATGAAATCTCAAAGCACAATGCTACTGGGTGTAAAGTCCTTAAGTTTTGCTAAACAAATATTTTCCACAAAAGACCACATGCACAACAATAACTCCTTGCAATCGAGTCATATTAAAGTGCTCAAATCCCACAGGATTGTTTGATTCTCTCTGAGATCTTGCATCAACTTATGCTACCCATACATGAAGAATTTGAAATGACCCTGAAAAGACATAAAAACTTAAGTCTGAAATACTCTCACAGCTAAAGACAATTAGTTTTTATTAAAGCCTGGGTGTCTTGTAAGACATTTGTATGAGATAAGATAAAAAAATGTGACAATGTTGTTAATTTTAAAAAATGATATTAAACATGGTTGATTTAATTGAAATGTCAAGACAGGAACAAAACTGACTTAAGTTTACACCAAATCGTAGAGACAACAAAACATTTTCATGATTTTATTCTGACTTTGGAAAATTCTCTGCTACTGAAATTGTTTGGAAAATCATTTGGTTTTAGGCCTGCATTGAAAAGTGTCAGTTTACTTCATTCCCTAATAAAAGGTATGAATATGTACCTTTGAGGGTAACACCACAGAGACAACAAAAGGTACCATCACAGTGACAGGTTTTCTGTGATTGAGAAATTATTAATGTTGAATTTCAACATACTTTTGTTATCACCAGATCGGTAGATAGCTGCAATTTGTCATGTTCTGAAGTAATCTGCTGTCCCTGAGCTTCTTCCAGTGTTGGTTCTCTGCTTGGTCTTTTAATGGGCCGCATTTGGTAATATGTGTCAACTTTAGAGGTTGTTCTGAGGAATCGAAGCTTGTCTAAATTTCATCTGCCCTGTTTGTGGAAATGCAGTCCCGTGTGATTGACTGTCTGATGTGTATTCATGCATCCTCTGCAGCAAATTGGGCAATTAGCGGAAGTTTCACCTAAGGCTGCATTAAGTGAGGGTTTGAAACCCAGCGGAGTAAACAAGGGAAGAGTCTTCACTGGGGAACACATGTGTTGTAGTCTGGCTGGCTCTCAGCACAAATCAATATATTTTCAAGGTGGTTGTGCATGACTGTTGGATACCTCTGGCATAAAGATTAGCATGGCCTTCTGATGAGTGTGCTAAGGTTATGGCCATCTGACATTTTCACAGATTGAGAATCAAGCAGTAAAATGTCATCATTTTCCAATATGTCATGATATTGTTTTATAGACATGAGATTTCAGCATATAGACAGGATTTTTTTGTGCAGTTTACTTAATAAATTCAGCTTTAATTCCTGCAGCTATATTTCTGGAATTGTTTCAGGGGCCATGCATGTAACCCTCTCATGATTTAATATTGTTTATAGGGCATTTCCAGTGTGTAAGTGTTGTCACCTCATAAGTCCATTACTTTACCTCCACTCAGCCCTTAGGTTTGTTGTCTTTTTTCTTTCTCTGTGTCCTGGGAAATGTCTTAGTTTGCATAATTTGTGCAGACTTTGTGTATTGCTCCCTCTCTCTCTCTCTCTCTCTCTTCCAGTGGTGAGAAGATGTTTTATGGTTGTGATGATCTGTTCAAAACAAAGCAAAGCAGATTAGTGTGTGATATGATATGCAGTGTCTAAGTGTGATGTGTCTCTTAACACCCATGTGTGTTTTTCAGGGCACGCTGCAGCAGTTTGTGGACGACTTCTTTCGCAGTGTTCTCTGTTCAGGAACCGTGGTGCCGCCTGCTGTTAAGTATTTTTTTGACTTCCTGGATGAGCAGGCCTTAAAACATGAGAATGTGGATGAGGAGACCATCCACATCTGGAAGACCAACAGGTATGAATGTGTAGTTGAAAGATTAATTGTTTTATTTCAAAATCATAATTTGAACATGTCCGATTTCAGTTGCAAATGCAATACTACCCTGGAGCACAATGGACACATAATTAAAGGCAGTACTGATACTGATTCATTTATTTACCAAGATGAATCTTTCTGCACAAAATAGATTAATAACTGTCTTTTTGACCAACATTGGTCCATTTTATCAGGATGTCTGATAAATATACATTGTTTAGTTGAGGATCACTTTTTAATGAGTTAACCAAACGTTTTCCTTGGCTAAATAGTGTATAAATATATTATTAACAAAGATACTGGAAATTGGACGTTTATTTGCTGATCATTGTATTATTGCAATGAGTTTACACTCAAAAGAAACTACTATTTCCAAGCTACTCAGTATTCATTTTTTTATATTTTCAAGTATTAAATTGAAGGAGAGCTTTTGTCTGTTATTACAATTCTTATATTGGAGACAAGGGTTTTTATTTTTTATTTTTTGGACTGTGATGAAATAATGTGGATGGGATACACAGGAGAGAATTAAATTGGTGCCAACCAACCCCACTTTCCATAATGAAATTAAAAGAATTCATTTCAAAAGTGTGTTGTTCTTAAATTTAAACTCAGGGGACTTTAGCTGTATAGCTGTAGCTTCATTCATTTTCTGTAACTGCTTATCCAGTCCAGGGTCGTGTGTCCAGAGCCTACCTGGAATCATTGGGCGCAAGGCGGGAATACACCCTGGAGGGGGCGCCAGGCCTTCACAGGGCAACACAGACACACACAGACATTCACACCTACGGACACTTTTGAGTCACCAATCCACCCACCAAGGTGTGTTTTTGGTTTGTGGGAGGAAACCGGAGCACCCGGGGGAAACCCACGCAGACACATGGAGAACACACCAACTCCTCACAGACAGTCACCTGGAATGGGAATCGAACCCACAACCTCTAGGCCCCAGGAGCTGTGTGACTGCAACACTACCTGCTGCGCCACCATGCCGCCCTAGCTGTAGCTTTTATATATATATATAAGATTTCCAAAAAGTGTCACAACACCCTAATAATCTTAACAAAATAGTGCAATATGATTACCTATCAACACCTCTGTAGCCACATCTCATCACTAGTGTGTGACTCTAGTACTTGAAGAGACAATGCACTGTGCAGCTCTGTGTGGGAGTGATTGTTTTTTACTCACTCACACATTCATCCCCTCACTCATGTCCTGCAGGAGTGTGACCTGCTCTTTTACATTCATAGTATCTCTTCTTCTCATGGGACCTCGCCGCATAAATTAACGTCAGCTCTGTGTTTGTTTATTCGCGCTGATGAGTCGCCGTGGCCGCAGTAAGATTGACGGCCGTTAGAGAGACGTGAATGTGGATGATGAGCAATATCATCAGTGCTGCTCACTTCACATGCTTGTTTTGTTCCCTAAACCAGCAGAGACCGCTCCTATTAAATATGAATGCGCCAAAGAGCCAAACAAACATGGTAATTACGTCCCTGGTTAATTTAATTGTGCTGTTATTACACACTCTTTTTATTTTGTTGTTGTTCTCTCACAGCGCACAGGGATGCAGCTAGCCGATATATATTCCAAAATTGCCCATCTCAATTAGTTTGCCTTTAAAACGCATGACAGAGTGCAGGGGCAGGAGCTATTTTGGGCCTGTTTGTAATTCTGTGGCAACGCTACAGTGGATGGGCTGTGTGCTCTCTTGTGTATTAGAGTTTTTATGTGTGCGTGTGTGAGTGTTTCTGCAGCCACTGGAGTGTGTTTGTGTGGTTGGGGGTGGTTGCGTGGGTGCTGGAGCGTGTAGAGAGGTTTGTGCTTAGCATACGCACGTTTCTTTGCTCCCAGTGTGAGAGTTCAAAGAAAGCATTGGTTAAAATGTGTAATTTTCCTTGTACAGTAGGAATGCACTCTCAGGTCAATGATGAATAGCAGGGATGTTCAGAATTCCGTTTGTGGCTGCAGGCCTCATATCCGAGGAGCTGATAAGCAGCGCAGTGCTCAGCAGAGCCGCACTCATTACATCTCCTCACAACTTCCTTCATTCTAACAGTTCACAATATTAAGAAGCCCAGCCATCAGGGGAGTCTCACACAGAGCTGGACCTCCTGATCTGTTCATTCAGGCCTCAGTCTCTGAATGCCATGTACTATGGTAATGTGCCAATTACCAAGTTCACTTCTCTTCTCTTCTCTTTGCTTCTCTTCTTTTCTCTTCCTTCTTGTTTTTTCTGCTGTTTTTCTCTTTCCCTCTTCTCTCTACAGTCTCCCTCTAAGGTTCTGGGTGAACATTCTGAAGAATCCTCATTTCATCTTTGATGTACACGTGACAGAAGTGGTTGATGCCTCGTTATCGGTCATTGCTCAGACCTTCATGGACGCCTGCACTAAATCTGAGCACAAACTCAGCAGGGTGAGACAAATGGGCTCCATTTCTGCGCTCATCAGAAACCACTTTTGCCTTCTCTGTTAACTATCTGAATGTAGGATTTGAAAATGTGGGCCCTGTGGGCCCAGATTCATTTTAACGCAGAAAGAATATAAAATCAACATTTTTTACTGTAGTGAGCACATATAATGATATTTTTCCATGACAGGACTCACCCAGCAACAAGCTTCTCTATGCAAAGGAGATCTCCTCGTACAAGAAGATGGTGGATGAGTACGTTTTATTATCCTAATCTTGTGTATAATGTGTTTCTTTTAAGAAATATCAGTGTCAAGCTTGTGGTGTGCGGACTGACGGATGCGGACGCACACGCTAATAACACAGACTTTATTTTACAAGAAATTAACAAAACAAACATAAACAAACTCGAGGGCAAACACGAAGCGAGGAAAGAACAAGACTAAGAACGAGAACCAGAAACAACATGACTAGGGATTCTAACAAATAGAGCACTTGAAACAACATGAGAATAACATGGGCCGAAACAGTACAATGAACAAATGAACGACAACAGGAAGTGAGGGAAGGGGACTTAAATGCAAAACACAGACGAGACGCACCTGAGACAAATAACGAGGGTGACGTAAAAGAGGCGGAGACGAAGGCAGAGACAAAGGCGGAGACGTGGACAATAACAGACAGACAGAGCCACATGGTGGGGGAAAACAAACAAGATTGGGCCAGGATGTGACAATCAGTTATTCAACAGCATTAACAAGGTAGTGTGTTAATATAAAAATGTTAGGAGTATATTTAATAAACAGACAACAACAGGCTAAAATTCTAACTTGTCCTGAAGTGCTAAATCCAGACATTATTGAAAAAAATGAATGAAAAATATTAAAGAGCATTAGTGTAATTTGCTAAATATCTTTTGAACTTACAGAAATTAGAACACACATTTGACACAGGGATTTTTCAGAATGTTAATGGCACTGAAGCCACCAGCCCATTAAATAGTTCTCATAATTATATGGCATGGCATATAATTAGAAGGACTGTTTAGTGGATTGGTGGCTACAGTGTCTAGAGCACGCTGAGGAAGACCCTGTGCTATTTTGTGTACGCTCTAAAAATTTTTGGCATATTATATTTCTGTTTTCCAATATTTTTTCTATTAGTGTTATATTTATTAGCTATTATTTGACATTGATTTGTGAAGCCATGGTTAGATCCACTCAATGGTAGGTGATGCATGATATTCACATTTATTCATGAAAATAAGTAGCATGAGCCAGTATGAGTTTTTGTAAAATGTAAGTGGCTAGTGTTTCAGAATATTCTCACTATCCAAAAATATATGTAACTCAATAATTGTAACTTTATAGCAGAAAAATATTCTTAAATCATAATTGAAAAGGCATGTCTTAATGTAACCAGGAAGACAAAAAAATAGTAAAATCTCTATTGGTCCAACTGTCATGAAATGTTCTTTTTTTCTGTTTTGGTCTATTTTTTTTCTACATCATTGGAACATGGAAGGTGTCCTTTGGATTGTGTAAAACATTCTTGAAAAACTGACCAATTTAAATGTCCCTAAATGACTTAGAATAAAACCTCTCCTCATTACGTTGCATTTCAGGTAAAGAAGGTTTTTGCTGTCCTCTGTAAAACTGCCTCTATGAACGTACTTTTTTCTTCTTTCTTTTTTCTTTTTTGACAGCCACTATATGTTTCTTCTTTTTGCTGACTGCTGGTTCTTGTACCAGAAGTTTTATCTTTGATGTTTGAAAGAAACTTACATCACAGGACCAGCACGTTTAAAAGCAGGAAGTGTCTGCATATTTAGCCTTATAAAACTCATAGATAATAAAATGATTGTGTCTATCCTGCAGATACTACAGAGGAATCCGACAGATGGTACCAGTCAGTGACCAAGACATGAACACACACTTGGCTGAAGTGTCTCGGGTGAGAATGGCCTCTTTCTGGTTGCCTCTTTTTTTAAATGAATACTGTGGGGGATAAAATATAAACATTAAAGAAAGTAATGATTACTGCATGTGATTCTGTTTAATGCTGACCTATTGTGTTGTGTAGGCTCACACAGACAAACTTAATACACAAGTGGCCCTCCATCAGCTGTACCAGTACGCAAGCAAATACTATAAAGAGGTAAACATTCCTGCACACAAGGCCAGTATATTGTATGTTAATCATTGTTGGCCTTTGCAACACCAGATATTACTTAAGAGGCTGTAAACTGGAAATAAGAGTTAAGACAAGTTGTGTTTAGATGAATTAATATTAAGATTAAGGAACTTGAGAGAGAGAGAGTTTTGAGGCTGTGACATAGTCTGGAGCTCATTCATTCATTCATTGTCTGAAACAGCTTATCCAATTCAGGGTCGCGGTGGGTCTGGAGCACACCCAGAATCATTGGGTGCAAGTCGGGAACACACCCTGGAGGGGGCACCAGTCCTTCACAGGGCGACACACACACATTCACCCACACACTCACACCTACGGAAACTTTTGAGTCGCCAATCCACCTACCAACGTGTGTTTTTGGTTTGTGGGAGGAAACCGGAGCACCCGGAGGAAACCCACGCGGACACATGGAGAACACACCAACTCCTCACAGACAGTCACCTGGAGCGGGACTAGGACCCACAACATTTAGGTCCCTTAATAATTGTATTATTATTTTATTATTTATTATTGTATTATGTATTATTATTATTGTATTATTATTTTAGCCAACCATAACTAAAAACATTTTAGTATTGTTTTAGTCAGTTAATATTCACGAATATTTTGCCTAATTATAGTCATGTATTTTTTAAGGTTTTTCTGTTTTAGAGGTATGATTTCTTACTAACTTTCATAAAGAATAGCTTAAAAGTTGTTACATTTAAAAACAGGTTCAACCAGGTCTGAATCATTGACCGACAGTTGATAAAAGTGATACCCAAATTAAAAATCAACTCTTTGGGGGTTGAGTCCTCTTCACTCCATTTAACTTTGATTGTATTTTGCTGCTCTCACTGTGTTGTTCAGCGGGATGATGACGTTGGAACTATATTCTGAAAATAATTTTGAAAACGTCACAGCAGAATCTGCTCTATGTCGCATGACTATGAGCAAGAAAGAGGTATTTGTTTCTTTTTAAAATAGATTTGACTCAACATTTTAAACTAAATCTCTTCACAAACCTCTTACACATGGCACACTCTTCTTTGTGCCATGTGTAAAATGATTTCAGAATGTGGAATGTGCCCTGAACACAACAAACAGGTGGATGATTTCCTGTGATTTTCAAATCAGTTTTCGTTAACAAAATTAACACAGAAGTGGATACATGATGACCTCTCTGAACCTCAGTGAGCAATGCGTAAATACAAGGCAAATAGCATTCACACTCTAAAAGTATTAATATTTTGCCTTTACTATACAACCTTGATCAAATACACTGTGTTCCTAGGATGGACCCCCATTTATATTATGTGAGTAGTTTTAGAAGTACATATGCCTAGTAGCCAAAAAATGTAAGTACAATTTTACTGTGCAAGTAGTGCAACTCTCAGTCACTGACTTTCTCTCTTCATTCTCTCTTTCTACCTCAGATCGTCCTGTCTCTGGATGAAGACCCCGCAGCTCAGAGTAAGCAGCTGACAATGCGACTCCAGCAGATCGCTGCTGCACTCGAGAACAAAGTGACAGATCTCTAACCCTGCCACACAGAGATAGAGATAGAAAGAGAAACACAGACAGGGAAAGGGAGAAGGAGACGATGGAATTGAAACAAACTGCCAGAGGTTATGTTGGGCTCAAGTCTCTGGGGTAGGAAAAAAGATTATAAGAAAGAAAAAACAGAACAATTTAAAGAACAAAGCCCATAGAGTGTAATTAGCATTATTCTATAACCAGATGTTCAATTTCTTCCTGTGTAGAGAAAAAAAAGTTTTAAGAATTGTATTATATATTTTTTTTAATTGTGCAGTCTTTATGCGGAAAGCTTTATAAGGAGAAAATAACTTTTTAATGGACAGCCTTGTGTTGATTGTTTCTAAAGCCTCTGTGGATATGTGGGGGATATGCGGGGATGTGTGGGTGTGTGTTGGTGTGTGTGTATGTGTGTGTGGGAGTTGACTCCTGACTGCTAATTGCTCACACACAGGATGCCTAAATTCTGACCCAAAAGGGAGTTGCCCAGTCATCTGTATTGACCGTTGTGTGTGCGAGTGTGTTTGATTTTATGTAAGCTCACCTTGGGGTCATAACTTATTTATGTATTGTCCAACCAAACATCATCTGATGGACCCTGACTGGCAGGAAGTGGAGTGCTTTTTCAGCAGGTGGTGATTATATTTTTCTATTGATCCTCGGTGTGGACCTGCTGGTCTGATGGGGTCAGCTTCCATCAGAAGAAACACTGGAAAAGCCAATAACATGATTAATAGCACATTTCCTTCATATGCTCTTAACTCGTCAGAACAACATGGACCAACCTGAGCACAAAGAGATTCTGTTTAGGCAATAGCATTTCAACTTTAAAAAGCTCTGACACAAGGCATGCCATTTTTAGACATAGATGTATGTGTTTATTTGTACATCATTTGTTATCATTCATTTCAGAAATATGGTTGTTATTATTATATTGTGCAATGCAAATGTCACATATGATGTCTTATACATCTCTTAAATGGATGGCTATATTTTATGGTTTATGGTACCAAAATGTAACGTTGATGACAAATCATTTCATTGAAGATTAGAGCAAGTTTGTATTTCATACAAGATTAAGTACCATATTATCATGCACCATACTGAAAGAAATGCCACATTAAAGGGCCCATCACTTCTCACCCTGAATTTCCTTTGAATTTTAAACAAATGAAATATATACCTTTTTGATATGTAAACTCGGTTTCCGAATCCCAGCCCATACGCTCCGAATAATACAAACTAAATTACAAAAACTGCCTGTGTTGCTGTGTTATAGCAACTGTTTAATTTTATCCACCTCTATCGTCTATTAAGCTCTGCTTGTTCATGCTGAAGTTATAAAACGTATCTAACCTTGGAGCACTTTATAAATAAATAAGAACCAAGCTCATATACATTTAATAGACACAGTAACAAATGAGAGCCTGTTTAGTGCGAAGGAATAAATTGGGCTTGAGACACCCAACTAATGTCTTATGTAAACCTGAGGGGAAATAAATACAAGACAAATAAAGGATATGGGCCCTTTAATAGAAGCGTTTCCTTATTCTTTAAAGCTGCCCATTCGGGAGTTTTGTCCAGCAGGTGGCTTAAGCTGTGGCCAGCGAGGCTCAGTGCCAGTTTGTTACCATTTTTTCAAAAGCTCTGCTGAGCTCCAACCAGTGTGTGTGTGTGTGTGTGTGTGTGTGTGTGTGTGTGTCACTGCTGATGCTTTTACCTGGTGTTCCCTTTGATGGACTGATGGTTCCCTGATGAACAAAAATCTGTTGTGGCAGCTTTAAACACTGAATAACATTTCATACTTAAGTGTGATTCCTAATGGATCAGTCCTAGTCTTAATGGTGTGTAAGTAGCATTTCAGTATGATGTTAGTGAGGGAGAAGAGCACTCTTAAATAAGCAGCTGCTTTGGTACTAAACAGCAGCTAGACTATATGGTACTTCTTTAATGGCAAAAGAGCAATTTATAAAACCTACTGTTTATCTTTATGCTTTTAATTTTCTTTTTTTTTTTTAATATATATATATATATTTATGTTCATACTACTAGACGTCATAATATCTGTACCAAATACTGCAATACACAGCAATCCTTCTGACAGGTTTGAGTATTATATGTGTTTAGGTAGCCTTTTTAAAGATGGTGAACTTTACTTGTTCTTTTTATTTCTTCTCTTTATTTTGCTGTTGATCCAAAATCTCTCTCTCTCTCTCTCTCTCACTGCGATTGAGGTAAGGATTTGGGTCAAGAAAAACTTCCCTTAGATCACCATGAATCCTAGTTTGAGCCTCATCTTGAGCTGTATCTCTCAGGGCTTGAGCTGCCCTTGATTTGACTGCCAGATGGCTGAATTCTGGCCTTCAAATGGTGGGATTCCTGCTTACAGCGACGGTGGTCTGCTAGTGGACTCTGCGTCGCTGAGCAGCACGGAGCTTTAAGAAGAAGCCTTGCGGCGGTTGGCACTGCCCACTCAATTCCCCTCTGCTTTAATGAAACCAGCGGGAGACGCGTTTGATCTTAATTGCATGCAAGCTGCTGACACCATGCTTTTAAATATGCTCACAATATTCCTTACGAGTTTTTTTTTTCTTACTTTTCTGAAAATGGGAAGCGGAGGCCCAAGCCCTTAGAGCTCAGCGTAAAAGCTTCTTTAGCCTTTCTTTCACCAGAACGTGCCTTAATGATTATATTAAGTGTTACTACTATCGTTAATAATATCGATGATATGAAGTGGCGAAATGGCGAGTCTTTAGAGCTAGGGTGCTTGCAGTGTCTTTGCAGCTGTGGTGTTGACCGTGAGTAAGTGCAGTCATCATGCTAGGATCATTTGTGCTGTAGCCACAATGTGCCAATTAGGGTGATCACAAAGGAGGGAGAAGTTGGCAGTTTTTTTAATAAACGTGCATATCTTTTTTGGACGTTCGTGGTTTGTGCGTGTATGTGTGTGCGCGTGTGCCCTTTTGTAAACAAACATCCCTCTGGGAGCAAGCCCAGTCTGCTCTGAACTAAACAAAGCCGTGGTGAATGTAAGACCATTCCCCAGAAGCATCACCCGTTACACTTTTATTCCTGATCCAAAAGGAGGGTGTTGACTAGCGCTAGTGTTTCCCTCTATTGTGTTTATCCCCTTTAGTCTATCATTTCCATAGTGTGTATGAAAAAATATATATATACATATATATATCTATACTCGACAATGACCTTCTTACTGCTGTGCAGTTATTTTTATTCCTTCATGTCCTTATGATAATAATATATGCCTTTGTATTAAAGAAAAGCAAATCTGTCAACACTGTATTTCTCGTGTAATACTCCTATGCATTTTGAGGTCCAGGAAAAATGCCAGTATGTTGTGCTGTTATTGAGATGTTTTATTTTATTATTATTTTTTTCTATTTCTTTTCCCCCCCTTGTGAATGTGTAGTGATGTAAGATAGCTGGGACTGTATAAGGTACAGCAAAGGCAGGAGACTAAAGGCTAGCCGCGGCTTTTCCAGGCCCGGCCGCTCGGAACAGCTCTTACATGCCTAATCTGTTTGTACTGAAGTGCTCGCCACTCAGTGGGGGGGCAAGGCCTGAAAACACACCTTGCACCCTTACGTCAATAAAGAGACACTTCCATTTCATTGCTTCTCTCTCTCTCGTCCTTTTCTCGCTCAATGAACATTCTGCCACCTTAGCAATCTCCCAAGATAGTGTCGTTGCCATCAAGCTGTTATGTGACCTGTAAATGAGTTGCTTTTCTTATTAAGATGTCAGAAGAAGATGTCACTCAGGAGTTTTTTTGGAAGCCTAATGTCACTGCTTACCTTTAATAACCTTTCAAACAGCACACCATTATAGGAAATGTGCCAGTGCCAATTTGTTTGACTGGTACAATCTAATTTAGTGAAAGCGGGACAATAGAACAGAATGGGGCCATTTTTAAAACAAAAGATATCATAGTGACGGCAGCTGTTAGTGTGAGTTTTCCGTTAGTGTAAATGTGGCATTCTGTGTAGATTCATTCTGCAGTTGGGTCACATGAGATTGATTTAAACCTTCATTAAAATGGTTGACTTTTGGAAAATACAGTGGACGTGAATTTAATGTTAAAAATATTTGTACTGAATTTTGAAATGATTTTATGATTACAATGTAGGCAGAGATACACTTAATGGCCAAAAGTGTGTAGACACAGTTTGTAATAAGTAAGTTCAGACATTTCTGTGTACACATACAGTTTGTCAAATATCCTTAGAAAAGCATTTGGGGCAACTGTACATGAGCTCAAGGTCGACATGTCAATGCCATGTACAAGGTAAAAGGTTATATAGCCCCTTAGCACTGGGCTCTGGGGCAGTGCCGCTGTAATCTCTGGAGGGATGTAATGCCAGATACGTTTAGGATGAGCTGGAGTGGTGTTTGTTTGGGGCTATAAAGCAATGTTCTTGTGGTTAAATGGCATCTAAACTTCATAGAAATGCCTCAAGCTGTTACCGTAGCAAAGAGGAACAACTTAACTATTAAAACCCTTTGTTTTAGAAGAAACATTCAATGAGTGGGTGTTCAGAAGCCTCTGGTCATGAAGAAAATATAATAGATGCAATTTATCAAAAAATAAAAAAATAAAAACATTAAAATTAAAGATTGAGACCAACAGTCATAGCAATTTCAGTTGTGTGCTTTATTGCAAAATATAGAGTGTCTAAAGGAAGTCAAATACTTCTGCTGCTACTGTAAGTAACCGCAGGTTTCTTTCTCTGTATTAAATATTCTAGTGAGGTTAGACTTATTAGGTTCATTAAAAAAGGGGATCTGCATTAAGAAGCAGTGATTGTTATATAGAGAATAAACAGCTGGGTGTTACACTGAGACCCCCAGTGACGGCCTAAAAAAAGTTCATCTAAAGAAATTAATTAAATCACTGCGAAATAATGCGGGGGGGGGGGGGGGGTTATATTTAAATAAATGTAGAAAAGATGAAAGTAAGCATTGCCTGGTGCTTCATTCTCTAACAAACCTTGGAGCAGATGAGAGAAATATCAAAGAGAAGGCCGACTCCCATGAAACAAACCGAGCGATACAACAAGAGATATACACCCACCACCCACCCTAAAAAATGGAGGGGAAAAAAGAAAATCTTCAAGGGACAACATAATTACATTCTATTACTCAGAATCCCTTGTGTACACAGTAGACAGACATGTGGTCTCATAATATCATTGTAGTCTATAATTATAAGTGTGGCAATCTCACAGTTAAAAGTCTTCAAAGATTTTGATAATGCAGCAAATGTTATCTACAATACTGTGCAAAAGTCAGAGACTGATCTTTCATTTATTCAGTGCCAGAACCAAACGGCCATTATCATAAAGTTTCTCTTTGCCTCAGAAAAAGGCAAGAAATTTACATTTTCTAGAATACTATACAAAGTTCATCCTTTAATCTTAACCAACAAATTATAGTTGTCTCCAAAAAAAAGGGGTTTTAGCAAAGCAGTCACTGACATTGATTCCCCTTCAGAGAGATGCTAACATTCACACAAGTAACTACCCAAACATACCTCAGCTGCCTTGTACATCTGTGCATCTTAAATGTTTAATGGGGGTAATCCTGTGTAAGAAAGTTAAAGGCCAGTAATAATATTAATAATAAATGCTTTTCAAAAAAGATTGAAATATACTGAGAAATGGGACCCCTAATAACTCAAGTTGAGCACCAATACATTCACCATCAGATAAATAGCACTTAGATGTTTATCTTTCACAAAGAGAGAGCAATCAAGCTCCTGTCTTACTTTAGTCCTGTCCATCCTTACTTCAGTTTCTGTCCATCCTTCCTCTGTGAGAGGAAAACTCATGCGGACAAAAGACTAAGAATGTATGGACTAAAACCCTACACCTCTGAGATAAGGCTGTGGTAAAGTTGGTTAGAATGGTTTGATTAAAAAAGGAGACTAAACTTTGGAAAATGAAGTAACTTTAACTTAATTGTGGAATAAATCAAGCTGGAAGAGCAACACTGGCTCAGAAACGTCTCACCTCATCATCTCTCCTGAACTATTTTAGACCGTGTTTAAATGGCTTCACAATATGTCAACTATAACAAAACCAGCTTAAAAAAAAACTTATAAAAAAATAAAAAAAGAACCAACTTTCTCATGCTGAGTACATAATGAGTCAAACACTTGCATACTTTTCTTCATCCCTCTGAGAGGCATCACATACAGCAGACTCAGATGGTACACCTCGAGTGTTTTAACATGTCTTAGAGTCATGTCTAAGCCCCTCATACCTCATTCTAATGAGATCTGGTCCTCTTTTCTTCCTCTTCCTCACAGAGAGACCACCCCTACAAGCACACTACAAGCAGCAGAAACTTAATTAAACTAGAAAAGCAAAAAAAATAAAAAAAACAACTTGACAGTTGTCATGATTAATATTACATCGGTTGACCACAAACAGATGCTGTGGGTGTGTATGCTCAATGCCTCAGTACGTCCCATAGGTCTGTGACTGCATTTGAAGCCATCTTGTACAGGGACACTAACTCCACTCCAGCAGTTCTCTCTTTCACATACTTTTCTCCATGTCTCTGTTTCTTTTCAACCCTCTGTCTCACTGTCACTTTTCTGTCTCTTTCACTCAATCTCCTCTCTCTCTCTCTCTGAGCCACACCATGGCCTACTCCACTATCGCACCTGTATCAGTTTGGTGCATAAGAACAGTGCTTCCCTCGAGCTACAGCTGAATTGGGTCACAGTCGTAATGTGTGTCACTTACTCTCGGCATGGGTTCAGAGTGTCAAGTTGTTTATCACCTCCCTTTAGCTTTTTTGACTCTTGGTATCATAATATGACAAAAAAAAAAAAAACATGGACTCTATCACACTGTCAAAGATATAGAAGACTAAGTAAAAAGTTATAATAGGATACTCTGCTAAATCTTAGATAAGCCATTTTAGTGCTCTTCTTGATACCCCTAGCCACTACATCATTTTTTATATTTCAGCATTTCTAATTTCATTTAATGAAGTACTGATTAACCAAACTGCACATGTGATAATAACTACAAATATGAATATGCTGCTGTGAGCAGAGGTTTGGAGCTGGTTCAGTGAACACATTCACATGTTTAATTACTTCTATTGTGTTTCCTGAGGTGTAAATACATGACAATATTTAGTAACAGTTCACAAAAAATTGCTCCGACAGTTAAAAAATACCTTCAGCACCGGTGTAAATTTCATAGTGCATAACTGATTATTAGCATAGAATTGCTTTCCAGTCCT
This sequence comes from Hoplias malabaricus, assembly GCF_029633855.1. Classification (NCBI taxonomy): domain Eukaryota; kingdom Metazoa; phylum Chordata; class Actinopteri; order Characiformes; family Erythrinidae; genus Hoplias; species Hoplias malabaricus. Next base: position 38,394,210 of record NC_089803.1, read on the forward strand.
ACCTGTAAATGTGGATAATTGCAAGTCTTGGAGGTCACATGTTTTAGTGATTTACCTGCTGTCAGGCTTCTAGTGCATCAAATGTAGTCAGATGCGTGGGGGCATGAAAAATATTCAAAGTGTTCACAATATAGGGTGGTACGGTGGTGCAGTCACACAGCTCCAGGGACCTGGAGGTTGTGGGTTCGAGTCTTGCTCCAGGTGACTGTCTGTGAGGAGTTTGGTATGTTCTCCTTGTGTCTGCGTGGGTTTCCTCCCATGGTCCAAAAACTCAGGTTGGTAGGTGGATTGGCGACTCAAAAATGTCCGTAGGTGTGAGTGTATGTCGCCCTGTGAAAGACTTGCACCCCCTTCAGGTTGGGTTCCTGCCTTGCGCCCAGTGATTCTGGGTGTGCTCCGGACTCACCGTGACCCTGAATTGGATAAGCAGTTTCAGACAATGAATGAATGAATGTTCACAATATTGGGTCTTCAGAACAAGAGTTCAGTAACATTGAATTAAGGTAATCATTAAATGTCCCAATAAAGATTATTTAATTATAGCAGACTTTTTAAGAATCTGAAACACAGGGGAATGGATGCAGTGTGTCTGCTTACACTAGATTGAGTTGCATAATTTCCTGGCTTTTGGATGATTAATGATATATACTGTTGAAAAAATATGTATGTTCACATAAGCAGACTACTGCCCATCTGTATACCACTGTTCCTCTGCCCCATTCATCAAAGGACTGACCAAATATTGCACTATATGAGTGGCAGATCACTCTCAGCACATTGATAGGAATGAGCAATGTCAATGTTGCATCAGTAGATTCTAGGCCCTTCTGCCATACCCTATGAAAGTATTGAGTATTTCGGTAAGCCTGAAAAAACAGAGAAATTCATAACAATGATGCAAGATAAATTGTTTACACAAAAAAAATGTTCTACTGTACTATGATGCCAGGTGACATGTTCATGGTTAACTTGCTTTATTAAGTGCAAAGTAAATATCCCTCACATCAGTACAATATCCTCAATATTTGCTGTCAGCTAGTGTACTGTCATCTCTTCCAGCCAATTAACCTGTTACAATATCAACTCCTAAGCCAAAAATAAAGTCACACTAATATTCTACCCTTCCTATTTCATCAGCTCTACTGAATATATAGAGGACCTTGGTAGTTCTACAACTACACAGTCTAGTTTATGTATTGCTTGGCATACTTTGCTAGCCACTTTTCACACAGGACACACATGCAGGATTGGTTTGGGTGGTGGAGAATTCTCAGCAATGCAGTGACATTGACATTGTGGTGGTGTCTTAGTGTGTGTTGTGCTGGTATGAATCGATCAGACATAGCAGTGACACTTGAGGTTTTTCAACCCCTCAATATCACTGCTGGACTGAGAATAGTCCACCAACCAAAAATATCCACCCAAAAGTGTCTAAATACAAATCACATTTAAAATAGTAGCCATTATAAGCCAAGTGTGCTGAGCTGTCCTGTGGAAGCAATAAATAAATAAACAAAAACAGAATGAATTAATATATATATATATATATATATATATATATATATATATATATATATATATATATATATATATATATATATAATATTTAATGGTACCAAATCAACCTCATATTTGGAAGCCAATATTTTTTTGGGAATTGATGCCTGCAAGAACTACAAAATTATCCTTTATGGTAATGGAGCTGATAAAATGAACAATGAGTTATAAAGTAGATGTTCCTAATGAAGTGCCCAGTGTGAATGTAAAGTGCTGAAAGACATAAACAGCTTCATAATCATTAAAAGACACCTACTGAAGAGTATCTAAGGGTTGTATGTGGTTCATCCTAAAGAAACCTGCCGTTGACTCGGATGCCTTGTTGGTCAACACAGTGAATTACAAAGGGCCACTTCTTTGACTTCAAAAGGCGTGTTTCTTTAGCCTCTTGCACTTGGTTCATGACCTGATTCCGGGTTGTCTGGCATTCCTCTTTAGGCATTGAAAGAAACTCTGCCTGGTCACATGCTCCTTTCCTGGACCAGTGTGAGATTACTGTCAACCTGCTGTTTCACCTTGTGGAGGTCACTTTATTACAAATGCTGACTTTCCAGTCAATGGGTAAAGTGTTAAGAATAAAATGTAGAGATGTAAAACAATATCAGATAAAACTACAGTTAAAGAGTTTACGTTTCCACAGCCACAGCCACATTTGCTGTTTTAGTGACCGGTTTAATAGTTTATTCATCATTCTGTGACCAATGTAAGTGTCCAAACTCAAGCTTTTGAATAATTTTATGTAAATGCAAGCACTATATGAAAAAATAGTAATATCCTAACACGCAAAATTACGTTTTATCCAAACGCTAAATATCGACGAATCGTTTTTACGGCTTCCTATCTCTCCATCTTCGGTTTGAGCGTGCTGCTCATTCCTGTACCCTCCGCCAGTAGGCGCGCTTTCCTTCCGGATGTGATTATTACTAAACACCTCGGTTACACCCAACCAGTGCTCAGCAATGTGATTTACAACCAATCAGCTCTCAGTGGGGGAGGTCCTTTGAAAAGTAGCGCGGTCGCTGTGGAAATATGGCAGAAATCTCGTATATTTTTTTAATTATTGACTCCTGCGACGGGAATACAGTAATGGAGTAGTTTATTAGCGGGAGACTGTCATGAGCGGTGAGGGGACAAACTCATGTTGGAGCCGCAGTAAAAGAGAGTCACAGGGGTACACACAGAAAGGGAGAGAGCTGCTGTTACTGACCAAAACAAACAAGTCCAGGTGAGTCCTGAGACAGCGGGGCGGTTAGGTCCGACACTCCGGACAGCGTAGCACTGACCGGGGGATGGAGTAGGAACTGACCCTCTATTCATTTGAATTTTCCTCTGCACCTTAACTGTAGCGCTTGTACATTCTGGCGCCAGCATATCACCGCTGCACCATTTAAGGTGGAGCAGACAACTTGCAGTTGTGTTGAGAGAATGTCACTGCTCCAGCATTTAATGTCGAGAGGAAAAATTAATCTAAGATGACAGAATATAACTGCTGCTTCTTGTAGCGTAACATTAATATAGGGCCGTTTATAGCTGCTGCACCATTTAAGGTGGAACGGAGAATTCGATTAAGACACAGAATCCGTCCCAAATCACACTAAACATTTACCAGGTTGTGCACTTGTAACTCACTCTATGTATGGGCACTTCTCACTTCTCTATGATAGAATTCTGCTTTGGGCGCCAAGTTTAACTGACAGTAAGTTAGCTGCTAGCATAGCTAGCTAACTGCTGTAGCTATTCATTTAAGGTGGAGCGGAAATTCGCACATCAGTCTCAAGTCTATGAGATTAAATATGAGCCTGCAGAAGTCCCACCCTACAACCTGGGGGTATTGCATTATGACATAAGAAACCGTGTCTGTCTGAATTTGCCCATTTAAGACTTTGGAACACTTTAGTTTCAAAGCTGAAATGCTCAGCTATGGAATTGACTGCTTATTTTGCGTATGCTATGCTGTCTTCTAGCAAATAGAAAGTTCAAAACTTAATTTTCACTGGAGAAGGCTTTCAATAATAAGAGCTAGTATATTTACAGTCACCTGTTAGTGAATACATTTGTGTGAATATGTCCAATTCATATGTACACAGATAACATGTTTTATATTTGTATTTATGCTTATGAAGAGTGTATTTTTAAGTATACGTATACAAAACAAATATTCATTCATTGGGTCGCGGTGTATCTGGAGCCTACCTGGAATCACTGGGCGCAAGGCAGGAATACACCCTGGAGGGGGCTGCCAGTCCTTCACAGGGCGACACACACTCACACATTCACTCACACCTATGGACATTTGAGTCACCAGTCAACCTACCAACATTTGTTTTTGGACCGTGGGGAAAAAAACGGAGCAACCGGAGGAAACCCACATGGACACGGGGAGAACACACCAAATTTTTTTACGGGGAGAACACACCACTCCCCCGGAATGGGACTTGAACTCCGGGTCCCTGGAGCTGGGACACTACCTGCTGCACTACCGTGCCGCCCTACAGAACAAACATGTTACATAAATAAAATTATTACTTTATTTTATTACTTTAATTATTATTTCATTTCAAATTATGCAATTATTATTAAAAAAATATATAATCGAACATAATTAGAATAATATAATTAATTCAGTAATTATTCTGCTTGACTGGAGGATTTCTTTAGTGGACATTAATTGATAATTGTACAATGTATAACTGTGTCTTTTAACCCATTCATGTCAGCGAATACACACAGACACAATGGCAATAGTGGCACTGAACACACCCCCAAGCACTTGACAATCCCCAACTACCCCTGACTCCAATTTTCCTGCTGGTCATGGGAATTGTCCCAGTGACTTTCCAGTCCCAAGCCTGCTTTTCCTAACCATTAGTCCACAGTTTTACCCTTGAGGGAAATCATGGTAAAGTTGTCAGAGCCTTTCTATAGTTCTAAGGGACTGTATTTTAAATAACATGAAGAACAAAGATGCAGAGAGTTATTGATGTCAAAGAGGACAATGCTTTTTGGGGGTTTTATTTATTTTTTTAATAAGCTTATGTTGTCTCTCATGAAATAAGTTATGGGTTTATCTACTTTAGAAAAAGCATAGAGAAATTTAGTGTATGCATTTAATGTTTATTGTTTAATGTTATTTTTGTTTTCTCTTGAAAGGCAGGTACTACTCTGATCTTGGTGCCTGTAAGTGACCATGTACTGCAGCCAGATCTCATCTGAGATGTCCAGCTGTAGCAGCAGCAGCAGTATTACAGAACTCCTGGGGGCACTATGTGACTGTAGCCTTTCTGGTGTGTCATGGAAGCGGCACACTTTTAGAAATTCCTCAAGGGAGGCTTTCCGTCGTATCCTCCGCAAGACAGCCTATGGCGTTCTGCTCTCCAAACTGTTCCAGGACGGTTCCTCCAAGAACAGCACTACTCCAAATGCTTTAGCCAACACGCCTGCCCGAAACAAAATGATGATGATTTCTTTCAACCTCCGTGTCTCTGACCGAACCGAAGAAGCGGAGAGGCTGGAGGGCCTCCTGGTGCGTCTCAGCGATGTGGCCACGTTGTCTGGTCTGGCTGAGCTGGACTCTGTGCTGGAACTCCTAGTGCAGTTGGCTGGCTCTGTGCCTCCTCCAGCAGCCTCCTTCAGCAGGGACTACATGCGACGAGACCGGACAGTGCTCCGTAGACCTCCTTTGGGAGGCTATGTTAGTGAAGAGATGCAGAGACTGGAGAGCAGGGCCTGGGCTCTGGTGTGTGAGGAGGAATGGGGGGCATTTGGGAGTTTGTGTAGGACCCTAAGCCTGATGGATGCTCCTCCAGGGGCTGGTCTAACAGGCCTAGGCAGGAAAGTAGAAATGGAGGAGAAGTTTGAGAGGGAAACCAGACTCTCTCTATTTGGAGCCCTGCAGCATTCAAGGACAGAAGATATAGACATCCGACTCGACCTGCCTCCTCTGCCCAGCAACGCGGAGGTCACTGGGCTTGTTATTCGGGTATGACAGTGAGGACTGATTTGGACGAGTCAGACTAAATCGGGTCCACATCGGTCCATTTTCTTCAATTTGGATGCTACAAATGAGCTGAAATTGAACTTATTTAATTTGCAATTGACTTGCATTGATAAGCTTTCACTTTAAACTTTTTTAGAGAAGGCTATTTAATTGCATTTGCTGGTTACAATGAGGTTTTTTTTTGCATTAACACTGAACTGATGTAGTGTACTTTCAGAGTGAACCAGATCTTTTTGCTGTAATATATGAAATGCAGTCCCAAGGAAACATAAATATGAAATTTTGAGCACCTTTGGACAAATGATGCATATTGTCATTTTTTTAGTTAACTCAGTAGTAAATAGCTCCTCTGTATCTAATCAGACATGAGAAAAATTTTGCATTTCGCAATATGCATTGTTACGGACTGTCAGAATATAAATTGGGGATGTCCTGATCTGATCTCAAAGCATTGTGTAGATCTGTATCGGCTTTATTGAGCTCGATCTTAAGTCTAATCCTCCGTTTCCTCTAGGCGGCAAGCTCACACTCCCTCCTTTTGTAAATGTTGTTGTGATCTGACTCTGCTGGCCACAGTAGCAGACACACTTCCTTCTGACTGTTCAGCACAAACACATGTTCCCGTGAGTCGGATTCAGTGCTGGAGCGTGAGGGCACGTGACTAGAGTTGCCAACCGTCCCATATTTTGACACTAAATGCCGTGTTGAGTTTTGAACCCAAACGGGACACGTTTTATCCTGTATATTTTATGAGCGATTTTAAGACCATGAATTGTTTGAGACACGCTGCTCTCCCTCAACCAGAGAAAGGAGCAGATACTACACGGCTCCTAAACAGAGAATGCACTTCTCATTGGTCATCACTTATTGTTTATTTTACCTGTAGGTTTTGTGTTTGCACTGAGAATCAGGTCAGTGCTGAAAAAATATATAACTTATCTTAGCACTGTGTCTTGAAGAAACTACATTTAATTTTCCCTCAACACATCTTTGATGACAATAAAACTGATTGACTTTTAGAATCAAAGTAATTTTTTAGCTATAAAAATAACATTAGACGATTTCATATAAGATTAAAAATAATATAAAATTATTTTATGAGCTATTTGTAAAGACATCATTTGTTGACTTTGTTATAAAAAATATAAGCAGCAGTTGGATGCCAGCAATTTCTTTCTTGATGCGAGATATTCAGTATTAAGCAGATATACTGGGCAGTTTTTAATAACTAGAATGTACTTCAAGTGTGCACTGTGTAGCAGTACTCTCTAGGGAAATCTAAGTATCAGATCGGGGCTCAGTATCGGCAGATACTCAATATTAAAAGACTGATTGGGGCAAAAATATTTGATCAGGACATCCCAAAAATAAATCAAATCACCATTATAAATTTGGCCTGTGTTTGGACGCTTTAAACAGTCAATAGTAACTTTGACAAAAATCGTTTTTGGGGGGACACCTAAAACCTTTAATTTCATTGCTAATTTTGTGAATTCAGTGTGTAGCACGCATTGAATGTTTCCTACAATTTTCATGATTGGCACTGAAAATTGCTATGGCCTGAAAGTGAAAAAAATTCAAAAGAATACCTGAAAGTGGAAACTACAATTTGAAATTGCAACAATAAGATCTGAATGTGGAACTGCAACGGACAAAAATTATACCTCCAGTGTGATAATATGTATTTTTCATTTCTGTAATTGCGGGTCTGGAATCCACGTGGAATCATTGAATGCAAGGCAGGAACTCACCCTGAATAGGGCACCAATCTATCACCTGACATCACACACTCGCACATTGACTCACACAGACACTCTAGAATAGCTGTTTACCAACATGTGTTTTTGGAGGGTAGGAGGAAACCCATGAAGACATGGGGAAAACACAGCAAACTGACCCAATTTGGGGTTTGAACACACAACCCTAGAAACCTGGAGCTGTGTGACTTAGATCTTAGATTGTTGATAAGATCTGAACTTTAGAGATTTGTATTAGTTTTAAGGTATTTTATTTTTTCTTTTAAATGATTTGTTGGAACTGACAACCACATTTGCTAATAGAATGGGAAATGTTCTCTGGATAAAAATGCTTATTTAACAAACAATAACAATAAACTTAAATTGTATCTTAAAATGGGTACAGGTTCCTCAGTGTTTGGATCAGTCAGAGGATGAAGGGTTCCAGTCTGCCTCCAATCTGACTCCAGACTCGCAGTCAGAGTCTAGCCCCACCCCTGAAGTTGATGTCTGGGAAGCTCTGCGCACATATGTGCCTGGCAGGCGCCGCTGCTGGGAAAATGTTGGCTGGTAAGATCCAATATATGTGCAATATAGGCAAATACGTTAATTGGTTTGGGGAGTTTCTTATGGTTTAGGTTAAATCATTCTGCCTGGTTTGTGTGTCATTACCCTACTCTCTCCCTCCAGTCCCCCAGGTCAAAAAGAGCATCCCTATCTGACAGAGGCGGGCAGGGAGGCATTTGATCAGCTGTACCGGCTGTGGGAGGGAGAAATGAGGAACATGCTCTCCTCTCAGACCCCCTCTCCTCTCCTTCCCCTGCCTCTGGACTGCCAAACTCAGCTTGTTAAAGATCTCCTCAATGTGCTTATAGGGGTGGCCTCTGCTACCTTCCCCCTTAATGAGGTAACCTCCTCCTTTTTTCTGAGTAGGAAGAAACTGAGAAAAGGTTTCAGGCTGCCTGGTAACATTAGTAAAGATTTATTTATTGCATCTGCCCACTGCAGATTTCATATGAGGAGTTCTGTCCTTTGCTTAATAGAAGATTTAGACACAATTGTGACTGGCTCCAGTCATTACATGCACATCTGTGAAAATGCTGTTTGACTTGCTTTTAATATTTATTGTATATGCCTAGTGAAAGTATCTATGTGTGGGTAACAATATACTTCTGTTTCTTATGTTCAACTCCTCCTTTCTGCACACTGTTTCAGTCAAGTGTGCAGTTTGATGTTCGTCCGGATGTGTGTGTGTCGGGAACATCCCCAGAGAGTGTCTCGCGGTTGTTAGGGGAACTGGCGCAGTACGGTACACATTACCTTCGTCTGAGCCGTTTCTCTCTGGGCACTGCTGATAAGAAAGGTCTGGTGTTTCAGGTAATGGGTTCCCAATCAGCATTTACAACCTTGGTTTGCTTCAAGGACATGTTGCTTTTTATCGCTGTTCTGGAGTCAGGTTTCCTCTCCAATAAGTTTATCTCAAAATTATATTTATATATATATAAAAAAAGAATCCTAATATCAGACATATTGTGTATGTGTCTGTTTGTGCATCAGGCCTTTAGAGGTGGTCTAAGACGTTATCTGCACTACTATAGGGCATGTGTGCTGAGTACACCTGCCTCCCTTAGTCTCCTCACGATAGGCTTCCACTTCCGCAAGCTTGGACACCAGCTCAGGTAGGGTTCTCTTCTTCTATCACAGCATCAAAGCGTTTCCTACATTTCAAGTCAGTTGGATTTTATTGTCATTCTGATCATATGCAGTGTACAGTACATGTTGAAACAAAACACGTGCCACAGTGAAAGACAAGTACAATAACAATAAACACCTAACAGTAAATACTAGGGAGGGAGGACGATACAACTTGACCATTCTCAGTTCCCACTGGGGGTGCTCTTCAAGCAGCAAGTAATAATTAAAAGAATACATGAGTAAGGTTCAATGTACGATAAGGAAAGGTTCTGTTTCATTTGTATCAGTGGAAGGGTTATGCACTGCCACAGTTAAAGCAAAACTTCAGTCAGAGCGTAGGACGGAATCTGTCCCTACTCACCTCCAAGAATGGTGCTGCAGTGATCTCAAAATTAAGATTTTTTTTTTTTTGTTTTAAGACAAGGAAATCCCCATTCTTCTAATACGTATTGACCAGAGTGAATTTAGGAAAAAACAAAAGTGATTTGGGACAGATATTTGTCTGTAGGCTATTTTAATTTTTTCAATGGAATATTCCTTTAACAAAGACCCAACGGTGACCGTGAGTTTAGTGCTATATTAGAAATGTTCACTGGCACAACAGATGTAGTAATAACATAGATCAGTGGCTATTAGTCATGCTTTTTTTATGTACTGTAAGGGATGTCTATAATGTGTTTATGTAGAGCACTCTGCAGTATTGAGATTCAATATTTTTCAAACTTTTTCTTTTAAGAAGTTTGATGTGTGCATCCTTGTTGTCTTAAACTGAAAATCTGTTGGTGGTGCTTGTTCAGAATTTATGACTGTTTTTATCAGGTACCTCTCTGAATTGTGCTGTGTGGATGGAGCTGGATGTACAAGCCAGGTTTCCTTCCCTGTGGTATGTAACACAGTCACATTCTTGGATAGTTTAGAGCAAGTACAATCATTATAGCAGGTTTGAGCTGTAGTACTGTTTACAGATGAGTTTTGTATCTACAGGGTGTTAAGCTTCTCTCCTACCTGTATAATGAAGCACAGAGTAACTGCAGTAATGAGAACTATCCTGTATTGCTGTCCCTACTGAAAAGCAGCTGTGAGCCCTACACACGGTTCGTGCATCTCTTTCTCTCTTTATCTTCTGTCTCCAGCTGACACTTCTGTCCTCAACTTCCAAATGACAACTTGGGAATTCACCTCAGTAGCACTTTGGTATCCTTGATCAGTGTTCTGTTTCACTAATATAGAGAATCCTTTGGGGAGGATAGCAAACATACTGTGGTTACTGCCTCTGTTTTTCTTCACTTTCAGATCAATCTTTTCAAAGGCTCCATGAAAACCTTTAGGGACACACTTCCAGACATGGTTTAAATTAAGCTAGTAACAGATATAATTGTTGAATAGTTAAGTGAATTCTTAAAATTCAAAATTCTCATGCAGAGACTTACTTTGAATTATTTTCTTTTCGGCTGCTGAGACGGGTTCTAAGTGAGTTGTTGATTTTCCTCAGACTGTGCCAAATTATTTCCGGGATGGTGTGTGTTGAATCAAGTTATTAGGCTATGCTGGAGTTGAGGTAGAAGATTTGTTAACCCCTTACTGGACAGGCATAGTCTTATTCTAAATGATAACCTTGCCTTAGCCACAGTAATAATTTAGCAGCTGCTACAGTTTGAAATCATTAAAGACACATTTTGTCACCGTCTTTGTCTAGATAACTTGACTACGCCTTAGAAAGATGAAGTTCACTTCATTAAGCACAAACAGCTCTGAAACAAATGTATTTAGCTGTTTGGAGCACTGCCTTATGTCAATGCAAACCACGACCACATATTGATTGGACTTCATTCTGAATTCTAAGCCTTTCTGCTCTTGCTGTTGTGATGGCACATTACAGAACCGTAGTTCTAGATGCATGCACTTGCTTGTGGCTGTGCACTGAATACCTTTCTGTCTGACCACTGGTAAACTTTGTGGCAAAGGTATGACTTAATGGTTCCTTTCATAGCAAAGCTACTGAACTAATCAGGCATTTCCGTGAATGGTTCTATACACTCTTAAAAGGATCACTATGGATAATTTAGTGGACACCTTTCTTTTATCTACTCTAAGGATGACACAATACCATAAATCTATAAGTCGGTACCAATACCACAAATATTCCACGATTCTCTATACCAATTTCGATACCATATCAAGAAATAAACCGATGTCTTCTTCCAGACAAAAAAAAGGTGCCCTTTTTTGTTTAATGTGCTCTTTAAATGCCAGATGTGTTGGAAGGTGGAAGCTTCACCCTGATTGGCTGTAAAGCAAGGAAACCTCTTTCAGACCCCTCCTCTCCTGTATTTAAATGGTGGGAGAAAGGCAGCTAGTGTAAAAAATCTAAGCTTTAAAAACATTTATTGTCATGATTATTGTTTGTCAGGTTTGTGGCTGCAAAATATAAACGTTTGCGTCATCTCTCGTGCTGTGTGGGTCTGTTAGGCAATGAAACTGAATGCCCTCTGCTGAAATCTGTGTTTGTCCCTCCTCCTTGGTTGCACATCGCCATAACTTGGCCCCTGATTAGTCTACAGACTTGATTGACATGTCTTTGGAAAGCTGAGAGCGTAAGCTACAATTGGACCATATTTTTAATAGGTATTGTTTTTATGTTTTGTACTTTTGTAAACCTTTTGCCAGTTCCCTTTACACAAACATGAGGATTACTAAAAAAACAGTTTGACAGAAAGAGTCAAATTTGGTCTCATTGTGAAGGGAACAGCCTAAGGGAAGCGCTGGTGTTTCCATACGTATCTGTTTCCATATGTACCCTGTATTTTTTCAACCAGTTGTAAAGGACCTGTTGCTTGTCCTGCCGAGCCCATTCCTCGTGATGGTGGCGTTGTTTTAGCGTTTAGGCTTATTATGGTGACCTTGTGTGGTCTGGGAGATCTGTGAAGCCTTCAGTGCAACAGGAAACAGTAACCTTATCGTTTTCACAATTTTGGTACTGAAGCATTGGTTCTTATGACATCTCTAATCTACACTCACAGTACATTTTTCTTAGACCCAGTCACTCTGTACCACTTGTAATGTCTCTAGTTCTTGTATTTACGGATAGTAGTCCCTTAGTTTCTCTGCATATTTTATTACTTGTATGTATGTGTGTAGGTTTGTGTCAGACTGGGTTTACAGTGGAGTCTTCAGAGATGTGTATAAAGAGTTCATGATCCAAGTAAATGAAGACTACCTCAGCTACAGAGGTAAGTGTGTTTGTGCAGGGAACTGGACAAAAACTGTTGGTGTGGTATTTTGCACTATTTGGAATATTATATTTTGTTACTTTCAAGCAGTACAGACACAGGCATGTAGTTCCATATTTAGTTAATGTAATACCTAAAATGCTGATTGGAATTGATTAACTATTCTGAGCATCTGTCTCTCCCTCTTTTTCCTCTTAGATAAACATTTCTGGATGCAGGGCTACACTCTGATCTCGCGGGATGCAGAGGACTGCGTGCCCGTGTTCCTCCGTCATATCGCTAACGATGTTTACATCTGTGGAAAGACCATCAACTTGCTCAAGATCTGCTGCCCCCAGGTCAGCTATTTATAACCATAGCACAAAGATCAGATTTAGAAGCACGTGGCTTCAGGAAATGGGCTTGGCTAATTCTACCAAACATTACCAGTGTATTTTATATGAATTATTACGGTGTTTATTATTGGTGTATTGCTGTATTTTGTCCTTTTTGTGAGCTTTGGCAGCTACCATGAAACAGCATGGGACGTGTAAGCCATAAAAAAACAACTTGTTTAGTTTTGCCAAGAACCCATCAAAGTGTATATTAAAATGACTTCTAAAGAGAGTAATTTGATAGAAGTAGTGATAAAGCACATTTAAAGCACACTTTGATCAGTTAAGGGCAGTGGGGTACTTAGTCCTTTTGACTTTTAATTGTATCGCCCATACTAACGGCGTGTGTCCCTGACAGCACTATATATTCTGGTCGGAGCTCCCAGTGCCACGGATCGCAGTTACATTCTCACTGAGGGAAGTGGAGGAGATTGAGAGAAACTGTGCCGTTTACAGAGGCCGCATGGAGACCATTGCCAAACACAGTGCCGTCAGTAGAGAGGAGCAGGTACTACACTTTCACAAGCACCTGCAGCTGTAGGAAAAGTATATCCTACTTCCACCTCTAAATATGTTTCTGAGATTGATGCAAGTATTTATTGTTGATGTGCCTCCAAGATCTTTTGTGGATAATCAGTCATATGATGTTTATATTGGAGTTCCTGTTTCACATACTTTCAGGCCTTGTTTGTCTTTGCTCTTCTTGTAAAGCTTATGTTGGAACTACTTTGAATAGGGGCTACGTGTACTGCTTCATTCTTAAAGTGTACAGTAATATTGATATGATAGCACTGGGAAAAGTGAAGACTATGATTCATTAACACATACTTTCAGCAGAAATGAGGGACATTTTAAGCCAGAGGGCTGAAATGTTCCTTTTATTCTTTATGACTTTCATTGTTCCATTCTCTTTTTTTCTCTTCTTTTTTGTCTCTCTCTTACTCTCTCTCATTTCACTCTATGTCCCTCTTTCATTATATTTCTTTCTCTCTCTCTTTTCCTCTCACTCTCCTGTGTATTAGACATTACGTACAGAGCTGGCACGCCAAGAGCTCATCAATCAGGTCAGAGAGTCAGCAGCCAAGACGCTGGAGAGCATCCGAGGTCAGGAAAAAGTCACCTGCATCATATTTATCACAACACCTCATCTTTCCTATACTTCAGCAAAATGAGGTATAGGCAGTTGTTATAACGGATTTTGCTCTCCTGGTGAAATATGCCATCGGATCTTTGTACCTCAGGCAGAAGTATGAGACAGTCGTGAGAGGGGAAAATTATGGCCATGTGCTGAAATGTGAGTCATCTTCTGAAAGGACTCCTAGGCTAGACTATTACTGATATAAAACACAGTATTACCTAGAAGTTTCCTTAAGATGTTGAAAAATAAATCTTTTATAGTTTTATTGCACTTGCTCAAGGAAAAAAAACCTCCCCTTAAACTTTCTGAAAATCCAAAAATCAAAATTATAGCTTTTAGACCAGCTTCTGATTTTGCTCTGATTGCACTCATTTTCACAGGGAGAAGTTGGGCACTAATAATCACAGGAAACAGAAAAACAGCAGGAATGGAACAACCCAGAATGAAGTGAAATGAAAAGAAATGTGAATTAATGGGTTAGTGGCTGACTACCTGCTGTGCTCTCTTATGCCCCCTGCAGGCCGCCAGGTGTCACAGCGTCTGGCTGAGGAGGTGAGGAAGAGAGAGCGCTTTGAAGAGTTAAGACAGCAGCTGGAGCTTGACCAAGAGGTGAGACACACACAGAGCTTCAGGGGAATGTGAATGCTTTGCCTTATGAAGACATATAAAAAGAGAAAGATTGGACATGTGGGCTCAAAAAGTGTTTAGCGCAGTATTCCTTAATCATTAGCCAAACCAGATCTGTAGACATCCTGTCATCCATCATAATCTCCCTCACTCAGGTCACTGTACCTCAACATACTTCATATGTGAAACTGATGCAAACTGTGAATACAAAAGTATAGTGCTCCTAAGCTGGAAAAAGAGGCTGCAACATTCATATCTTTTTGTATTTCATATTTAGTTTCTTATTTTAATTATATTACAGTTTTATTAGAGTGTTATGGTAATATTTCCAGATACAACTTTAACGTCAATATTCAAAAATACAGAAAATGTGTAGGAGTGTAATTGAAATTTGTAGGAGTGAGTTTGATATTGGGGGGACAAATTTGAGTCAAGGGCCTCCCATTTCCAAAATGTAAGACTATAATGTAAGCTATAAGCAGATTCCTGTAGATAAGGCAGTAAAATACTGCATTTATAATGGTGCGGAACAGCTTTTTTAACTGTAATTAGCCGTCATTGTTATCTGTTGTGCTCTCGTTACTGACCTCAAGCCTAGAGCTGGAAAACACTAACTTTATAAACTGGTTTCCTATCTAATGTTCTTTATGTTTAAGGGTTATTAATGAATCCATTGGTAGTGAATGCTTTTTACTGAGTAAGCTTTATAGGGGGGGAAAAAAGAAAGGCATTAATAAAGACAGACTCATTAATAAAGAAATGCTCGTTTCTTCAGATTATTTGCTTTGAATAGTGCTGCATTACTACATTGAGTGTAGGGGGTCCGTTTTTTTGTTTTATTACAATTTTTTAATAAAAGAAAAATGTCTGCTTAATTAAGCATTGAAAGCAGTCTGATATGTAGTGTTCTGTTCCAGAATAATGTCCAAGTTAGGATTGTTTACAGGTGCATATCAATAAATCAGAATATCATCAAAAAGTTAATTTATTTTTGTTATTCATTTCAAAAAGTGAAAACTGATCTATTTCAAGTGTTTAATTGTTGGTGATTATGGCTTATAACCAATGAAAATCCAAAAGCCATTATCTCAGAAAATTAGAATAATCAACATGACACCTGTAAAGGTTTCTTATTCTGATTCAGTAGGTTACACATTCATGGGGATGACTGCTGAATAGACAGATGTCCAGAAGGCAGTCATTGACACCCTCCACAAGGAGGTTAAGCCACAAAAGGCCATTGCTAAAGAAGCTGGCTGAGTGCTGTATCCAAGTATATTAATGGAATGTTGACTGGAAGGGAAAAGTGTGGCAAAAAAAGCTAGCAGCTTTGAAAGGATTGTTAAGAAA
Source organism: Hoplias malabaricus (assembly GCF_029633855.1). NCBI lineage: Eukaryota > Metazoa > Chordata > Actinopteri > Characiformes > Erythrinidae > Hoplias > Hoplias malabaricus. The sequence continues at coordinate 38,409,914 of NC_089803.1, forward strand.
AGGCCATTTCAAAATTTGGGGGAGATTCACAAGGAGTGAACTCCTGCTGGAGTCCTGTTGCATTCTATGTGTCAGTCCACTCATGACCCAGAGACAATGCCAGAAGTGTCTTACTTGGGCCAAGGAGAAAAAAGGACTGGACTGCTTCTCAGTGTCCAAAGTCTTGTTTTCAGAAAGTACATTTCTTTTGGAAGTCAGTTTGGTTCCAGAGTCTGGAGGAAGAGTGTAGAGGCACAATCCAAGCTGCTTGAGTCTAGTGTGAAGTTTCCACAGTCAGTGATGGTTTGAGGAGCCATGTCCAAGTCCAAAGCCAGCGCAACCATCTACCAGAATATTTTGGATTTCATTTTCCAGCAGGACTTGGCACCTGTCCACACTGCCAAAAGTACCAATACCTGGTTTAATAACCACAGTTTCACTGTGCTTGAATTATAAACAGAAAGAAATAAACATTTGAAATAGATCACTCTGTTTGTAATGAAGGGCGGCACGGTGGTGCAGCAGGTAGTGTTGCAGTCACACAGCTCCAGGGACCTGGAGGTTGTGGGTTCAAGTCCTGCTTGGGGTGACTGTCTGTGAGGAGTTTGGTGTGTTCTCCCCGTGTCCGCATGGGTTTCCTCCCATGGTCCATATACACACATTGGTAGGTGGATTGGTGACTCAAGTGTGTGTGTGTGTGTGTGTTGCCCTGTGAAGGACTAGCGCCCCCTCCAGGGTGTATTCCTGCCTTGCGCCCAATGATTCTAGGCTCTGAACCCACCGCGACTCTGAACTGGATAAGCGCTTACAGATAATGAATGAATGTTTGTAATGAATCTGTATAATGAGTTTCACTTTTTAAATTGAATTACTGGAATAAACTCGAATATTTTTTTTGATGATATTCTAATTTATTGAGATGCACCTTTACATTGTTTTTAATAAGAAATAGATGTCTGACATTTTACACTTCTATTTCGCAGAAGAGTTAGAATATGATTTCTCCTTTTGCTCAAAGCTACTGCAAAATGGCACCTAAGATTTTTGACTGAAAATATACAGACCCAGAAAAGCTGGTATATTTTCATGGCATCAAATTATAAATTAGTTTGTATTTACAAAATATATTCTGTTAGGGCAGTAAAAATATTGGAAATCATTTGTCAGATAAATTAATGATTCAAAATAATTTACATACTCTAGTTCATGTACTTGCTATACTTCATTTTACAGAATGTCTTTTGGAAATGGGAATGCATGTAATTTTATTATTACAAAGAGCAATACTATGTAGGAAATATTTAAGGCTTATATATTTACTAGTCATTAGAATAAAATGCTTTAAGCTACAAACAGAATCATTTTTACTTTTAGCTTTTACTATTTTAAATGTTGTTTTGGCAATTTCTCTATATATTATATTATATATATTATATATATATATATTATATATACTATATATATTATCTAAATATTATATAAAAAAATCCGGTAGACCCTTTCAGTAAAGCATTTCAATTAAGCATTCTGCCATTGGAATTTTCATAATGCACCCACTTCAAAGACACCAAACCTTCCACAGTTTAAAAAATAAATAAATAAATAAATAATAATAATAGGCCTTCTTACTCTCATGGGAAACTGTATGCTATATTTTTAACTTGTAGATTAGGAGGGTTTAATCAGGTTGTCCTATTTTTCACTGTTAAAACTGAAGCCAGTGTTTTAAATAGTGTCTATATTTTAATAATAAATTACAACAATATTATGTGAGTATGTGCATACGTTCAGAATAATATGAATGGCATTAATGTGTTTAAAGTGGCGCAGTGCTGCTAAGAAGAAGGAGCAGGAGGATGACTTCAGCTATGCTCGTGAGCTCAGAGACCGAGAGCAGAGGCTGCAGGCCCTTGAGGAGCAACTGGAGCGCAGGGCGCGGTAGGGCCTACAGAATTGCTCTGCGCACAGACCACATTCACGTCTTAGTTGACGAGGCACATATCTGATTATGGCCATTATCATTCTGCATGTGTATACAGCATGGACTTGATCGAGCAGTACAGTCGCCTCTCTGAAGAGGCTGCTAAGAGAGAACGTAAAGCAATGTGGAAGGTTCAGAGGTTGAGACTGGATGAAGCCAGACTGAATTTTCTACAGCAGGAGCAACAGGCCATACAGGTCAGATGTCAGTTTTCTGTTCAGATATATTCCCATTTTGCTGAATTTTTCTACCAAATTATTAAATGTCACTAATGCCATCTGTCAGTGAGTCTCCCTCGATTGCATACAGTGCCACTAGTCTCAGGAGGGTAAGGGCGAGCATGTGCTTTCTCTGAGACATGTGAGGCCAATAACCTACTGACAATGGAATTGTTTTGCGAATCTGCTTGACTTCCAGGTTTTACTTGAGAAGTATCCTTTAGGGCAGGAAGGTCCTGCTCAGGAACAAGATCATAAAAAGGAAATGCCTCATTATGAGCAGGTGTGTGTTTTCAGTTATGATAGGTATGTCTGAGAAATTTTTTTGTTTGTGTCACTTGCTCAAGTGTAACGCTGTGGTCTTATGTCTTTTCTTGGTCCTGGGGAAGCCCTATGCTTCTTATTTTTATATTTCCTTGCCCTGTCATATCTGATTCAACTAATCGGCTCAATAACAATTACTTGCTGAATTGTACTGTATGTGTAAGAGCAGGGAAAACTTAATGGGCAGTTTTGGAAAGCCCTTTGCTAGAATTACAATAATGGCAAGTGAAATCTTCATAAATCAAGTCTACTTATCTAATATTTCATAATATTTAATTTATTAATTTAGTTTACATTGCAATAAATCTACTGATTACATTATTCTTGTTTCAAGGATTATATTTGTAGTATTACTTGAAACAAACAGAAGTATATGGCAATGGAATACCCTAGCCTTACTAGATGGCCTTAATTCTTTTTAAAAAAAAAAAGACATTTTATTCTGTAAATATGTATGTGTATGTCCCAGATAAAATATTGCTATGTTCTAATAGATCATCCTCTCACACTGCAGGAACACTATGCTTCTGAATCACGGATGAAAAGCATGCTGCAAGAGCTCACTGTTGGCTCTGAATCTACCCATTCTCCTCCCTGTCCCTCAGCTCCACCTGCACCACTCTCCTCCAGTGATGTACTGATCTCTGAGGAGATTGACATTACAGACTTCCTCCCTAAGCCTCCACGTGTCCTGGACAGTAAGGCTGTAACCCAGGCCTTGCGGGACATTGGCTCGGACCTCCCAGAATCCTCCAAATACTCTGGTTCCCTACTACAGGATTCAGACTATGATTTCTCCTCCCCCTACAGTCCTCTTGAATGCCTCAAGCCCTGTCCTCGTCCAACCCTTACTTCAATGCCTCACGTTGGGATTGAAGAAAATGTGTCTGAGGCCCAAAAATCTATGCCCTCAGAAAAGCCTGAAGCAAGTGAACATGGTCACCCCTCACACAGCTCTCTGCAGCTAGGGAACAGTGACGCCTCAGGGCACAGAAACCAAGGTATTCTGACTGAAGCAGAGCCAGCAGGAGAGGCACAACATAAAATTGTGGCTATGAACCAAAGTCAGGAGACAGACGAAGGACCCAAAGAAAGGAACTTGGACAGGGAAGGGAAGGAGCCTTTAGCATGCAGTGCACATTCATTGCCAAAACAAGCAACAGATGACACAGCAAAGGAGGCCAAAGCGAGTGAGCAGCTTGCTCAGCCCCCTCACATGACAGCTGAGGAAACTCCAACTGAGCTGCGTCTCATCCATGTCAGCAGCCAAGACTCTGATACCCAAAGCAAAGATAAGAACACTGTCTCAAAAGTAACTAGTCCCTCTTACTCCACTTCTGTCCATGGTCACGCCTCTGATTCCCATTTAAGGATCGGCGAGTTTGTCTCAGAATTTAACACTGCTCCCCCCACCCCTTGTATCCATGGTCATGCCTCAGATGCTCATATTAAAATTGGTCAGCTTGTTTCAGAGGTGACTGCACCTAATCCATCACCTAATGTCTATGGACATGCCTCTGATGCTCATATCAGGATTGGTGAGCTTGTTTCTGAGGTCACAGCTCCACTCCCATTACCAAATATTCATGGCCACGCCTCTGATGCTCATATCAGGATTGGAGAGCTTGTTTCCGAGGTAACAGCCCCAACCCCCTCCCCTAATGTCCATGGCCACGCCTCTGACGCTCATATTAAAATCGGAGAGCTTGTTTCCGAGGTAACAGCTTTAACCCCCTCCCCTAATGTCCATGGCCACGCCTCTGATGCTCATATTAAAATCGGAGAGCTTGTTTCCGAGGTAACAACTCCAACCCTTCACCCTAATGTCCATGGCCATGCCTCTGATGCCCATATAAAGGTGGGTGAGTTTGTCTCTGATGTTATTCCATCTCGTCCTCGCTGGAGCAAGCATGGCCACTCTTCAGACAGCACGCTCAAAGTGGGCTGTGTGATGCCAGAAACTGAACTGAATCATTCACTTTTGCCCAACATTTCTTTCGGTCACTCTTCAAACTCTAGGCTGGGTATAGGTTGTTTGGTTAAAGGGAGTGAGCAGCCAAGCTCTAGTCCGCTGCCCAACATTCATGGTCACAGCTCAGACTCTACGTTAACTGTCGGATGTATTGTGTCTGGTTCAGACCTATTGCCAACACCACTGCCTGGTAGTGCATATGGACACTCCTCAGACTCCTCGTTAGGGGTAGGATGTGTAGTGAAAGGGACAGAGCCCCTTGCACGGCCCCCTCTCCCAGGCAGTTCTCACGGACATTCCTCAGATTCTACACTGGGCATGGGCTGTGTGGTACGTGGTTTGTTGCCTGGAAGCTCATATGGTGAATCTCAGACAGCATTAAAGTTGCCTACGGATGAAAAGGTCAAACAAGAGAGCATGGAGACACAGGGTAAGAATATAGAAGGATTCCTTTAAAAAAAGTGTTAGTTTAAATATGAATGTTGTGGCATATTCATAATAAACATTTCTCAAAACATATAATTGATATAATTTTGCCATATTGCATATAAATGACAGAGCTGCATTTAGCAGCTCCTACTTTTTCAGTAGATTCCTCTGAAGTGTGTGTGTGGGGGCTTTATTTCACCCACTCTACAGCAGGACACCCCACTTGGTTGCTGACTCTTGACGAGGGTCTTGCTGCATGGGCTCAGGGCCTGGGTTTGTCCCCTGGAGAGAGTCCAGAGGATGACTACCTCCTAAATCTGGCCTCCCAGTACCAAGCCGAGCAGTATGAGGATTCTTACAGCCTAATGAGTGAGTCACTTCCTTTTAACATTTGTTCTCCAAAGCTTCTAACAAGTGATAAAATCGACTAAACAATAGTTAATAAATATGAAAATGAAAAATGTATGTGATTGCCAGTACATTATTTTAATGCAGTGGAGCAGAAAGGTCTGCTAAGTAATGCACTGAAACAAATGAGGTTGTTTGCAAAAAGACATTCTCTGTGGATGTTGTGACAGGGAACTTGATCGACTTTACATTCAATTAACCTGTTGTATGACCTGTTGTTGGCATGACTGAACACCCCTGAAAGCAAAAAAAAAAGTTTAAATATAACAGGTTTATTGTCAGTTTTAATCATGAATGTCAAATTCAAGTTATAAATCTTCACAGGCAGCAAGATTCTGGTGCTGCAGTACCCTATGTGCAAGGTTAATAAATACATATTAACTACAATATGGCTTATATATGACACATTTATAATCAGTGACCCTTTTGGGCATAAATAGGTTAGATATTATCCATCATCTTCCTCTCAGTGCCTCTCTCCAGACTTTCTGCTCCTCCACCAGTTGGCTCAAGATGCTGGCTGACATTCATACTGCTATTAGGTAGAAGATGTAGAGGAGCCTGATGCACACACTGATTGAACTGGATGAGCTTCAGTAATGCCTGACCAGTCCAGTCTATTGCTAATCTGAAATTCAGTGTACCTGTAAAAGCCCACTGTCTCTCATCATAGTAATAGAAGGTGGAAGAAGAGAACTCCTGGTTCTGTCTGGAATCCACGGTTTTCTTGGTCTTGCTGGACTATTGGTCCAGGTTTGTCAATACAGCCCATAATAGAAGCATCACTAGAGATGTGCACAAATATGGGCTGAATTTAATATGGTATTTTTTTAATGTTGTGTTTGATATATATTCACAAGATGTTTTGTTAGGTTAGGAACAGCCCAGTACATCACGTCAGTGTCACTGCAGCGCTGAGAATGATCCATCACCCAAATAAATCCTGCTCTTTGGTGTTCTTGAACATTGAAGAACAGTGTGGGGTGGGGGGGGTAGGCAGGGTTGGAGAAACAGATGGGCTGCACTCTGTACCGTATTTTCCGCACTATAAGGCGCACCTAAAAAACTCAAATTATCTCAAAAGTCGACAGTGCGCCTTATAATCCGGTGCGCCTTATATATATATATATGGAACAATATTGAGCCACACCAGGTCTCGCAACTACGGTAAGCAGCCGCCTACTTCATTTTCTTCCGCGCGCGGTGCATGCTGGATATATACCGGTATATATATTTCATTTCCATTTGTTTTTTATGTAAAGACCCCAAAATGGCTCCTATTAAGAGACACGCATATGACGCAGAGTTTAAACTCAAGGCGATCAGTCACGCAGAAGAACACGGGAATAGAGGAATAACTTAGTAAAGTGAGCTTTACGTGTTTATTTTGTGTGTTGTGTGATTTTAACGTTTGAGCAACGTTGAGTTATTGATATATTGTTATCGCTTTGCACTATTTCGAGTGTTACTATATTGTGATTATTATTATTATTGAATCGAGGAGAAGTTCCCCTCCCCCCACTATGTGGGGTAAATTAACATTGCACTACATGTTTTACCTTAAACTACGCTGGGTTGTAATCTATTAATAAAGTTGAACTGACCTATCTGACTGTTTTGTTGACATTCCCTTTAGCGCAGCTCCATCTAATTGATGCATAACGTAACCCCCGGCCTCTACTGTAGCGTCTATTGTATGCGCCTTATAATCCGGTGCGCCTTATATATGGACAAAGTTTTAAAATAGGTCATTCAATGAAGGTGCGCCTTATAATCCGGTGCGCCTTATAGTGCGGAAAATACGGTAATTGGAAAACTACAAATTGCTCCTGAGTTGTCTGAGAGAATGGACAGTGTGTAGAAACAAGGAGGTGATCATAATACAGGAGAAGGAACAAACCTTCATAAATTTGAGTAATTTCAGAATAATTTTCTCTTGCTTCATTCATCGTGAAATTCTCACAATGCGAAGGACAGCTGCTGTGTTCGAATGATGAAGTAAACTAAAAACCCACAAAAATGGAGCGATGATTTAGTTCTAAGTAACATGGGTTTGGAAGGATTGAAATGCCATCTTGTTGCATTTGCTTTGGAAATTTTCACACTAATACTTTTGTGTGTGGTCAGTATCGGCCCCTGATGCACAGCTCCTGCAGCAGGTAACACGTGGTCCGAACGGTCTACCAGTGGACTTGTCCTTGCACTGCGCCACAGACTCCACTGCGGTCCAGCTCAGTGAGATGATGCCTCTCCCAGTCCTCATGAAACAATCTGTCACAACCCCACTCGTCACACAGTAAGTGGAATGAAATCTTCAACACTGCTGTGCAGTTTGACTATATGTGGTTTATTTTGAATTTATTTGCTTGTATTAGAATCATACCATGCTTTCCCCCAAAAGGACAACCAGTAAATAGATGCTATATTAACCCTTTTAGGTTAGAGTAGTTTAATACAACTTTCATTTGAATTATTCTGAATTATCTCTAAAACAATGCCACTGTGTTTATGGAGAAACCCTTTCCAGAATCCTTTCTCAAGCAGTGGCTTTACTGTAATGAAAACTGCTAGCATCCTGAACGATTTTACTATGTTTTTGCTTGCCTCCTTCTCAAGGGCTTTGTGTGCCAGAGTAAATGTGCTTGAATGGTGCTTCTTGAGTACTGAACAGTTTTCTCTTTCTCCTTCTCTCCCGACCTCTCTTCATCTTTCAGGCTGTCTATGGTGAATAAAGCGGCGGTAGATTACTTCTTTGTGGAGCTGCGAGTGGAGAAGCACTTTGAGGCTTTGCGGCACTTCCTGCTGATGGAGGACGGCGAGTTTGCTCTCTCGCTCACTGACCGGCTCTTTGAGAAAGTGAGAATTTGTGCAGAACATCAGTCGTCCGGCAGCATGCCAAGCTCCTCTTTGGAGAATTAGCCTGGGGAGGGAACTGATGTGTGCAGCTTGTGGGATGCCGTGTCTCTCTGCTTAAATTCGCTTGCTCTGTGCTCACTTCAGTAATGGAACTTGTGAGGTTTCCATTAAGCAGATATGCAGTGGCAGCAAAAGTGCTAGGGAGCTGTAATTGTTCTGTTTCAAGCATTTAAAGTTATGACTGTGCAGAGCTATGAGTGGTGCTTGATAAGTGCACCAGTCAAATGCATGCACTTTTGAAAAGGTTACCCTTACATTGTGTTTCTTTGTGTGTGTGTGTGTGTGTGTGTGTGTATGTATAGCTGGGCAGTGGTCAGACCCCTGGTGAGCTCTTGACTCCTCTGGTGTTGAACTCCATTCTGAACAAGGCCATGCAGTACAGTCTCCATGGCGACAGTGAGCTGGCCGCTAACTTCACGTTTGCACTGCGCTACCTGCCCGAGGTTTTCCACCCGCACGCCCCCGACTCACTCAACTGCCTCGAGCTTCGCTACAAGGTCAGACACAGATCCAGCTCCCTGCTCTTTCTCTTCATTAGTGCCTCTCTCCCTCATTCCTCCTCTTTTCTCCCTTGTTAAGTCCCACAGATGCCTCCAGTAAAGGCTAGAGTCAGAAGAGAATGCATGAACTCTGCATAAAAGCAGGTCTTTAACCTGCTTTTATGAAAATAGGATTATGATGCGCTGGGTTGCACTGGTTGTTTATATTATAATACCCTAATGTCTGATTAAGATATTCATTCTCTCTCTCTCTCCCTCACTAATCTTTTCAGGTGGACTGGCCATTGAATATTATAATAACAGATAGCTGCATGAATAAGTACAACCGGCTCTTCTCCTTCCTGCTGCAGCTCAAACACATGGTGTGGTCTCTCAGCGATGTCTGGTTTCATCTCAAGCGGACAGGTGAGCATCTGCAAACATTACTAGGTGATATTATTAGCTAAATAGCGGACTGACAGTTGTTGATGGGATGATTTATTTAGGCTTGGGTGACTAATAGTTAGGCATTTTGTCATATTTGTCTCTTTCTCTCTTTTACTCTGTCTCAGCATTGGTGAAGGGAGCTGGGCGTTCGGTGCAGTTTCGTCAGCTGCAGCTGTACAGACATGAGATGCAGCACTTTGTGAAGGTGATTCAGGGCTACATTGCTAACCAGATCCTGCAGGTGTCTTGGAGCGAGTTCACACAAAAACTCAGCAGTGCCAGCGACCTCGACAACATCCACCGTACTCACGCAGAGTACCTCAACAGGGCCATCTTCAGGTCAGAGCAGTACATTACCCATATATAGGTCAGTTTTTAAAAACTGTTTCTGCATGTTTACACTAGCAGTACCTATTCTAAAGAGTTGATACAGAAAACCAAATTAGAATAAAAAATAACCATTGCAGTAATAGCATTCAGTTGTGAGGTGGTCTCAGATGTGCATACTGCAGCTATTTTATAAGAGCGGTAAAGGCACCTCAGCAAATCAGAACTTAGAACTATCCATTTTATAACATGGCTTTACTGACTTAGCTATTGATAATCAAATGCCTTAAAACTACTAGAATTATTTTTGTGGGGGATTTTATGCTCACATTTGGACTCTACTGTGTGGAAACCCTAGTGGTGTTTTATTAGCAGGATTTTTGTCATCAGCAGTGACGCTGTAGAATGTAAATTTTTTTTATGGACTAAAGAATGCAGTGGTTGAGCCCTAATACATAAATGGAAAATGTTTAACTGCTCCAAGTTGATTTTTATTTATTTGGAATATCTATCTTTACTCTCCACTCCTGCCTTTATTCTAGGGCCCTGCTGACAGAAAAAGCTGCTCCGGTGATGAACATCATCCACAGCATCTTCAGTTTAATCCTGAAGTTCAGAGGGCAGATGATCGCCCAGTCCTGGGAGAGCCAGCAGGGGGAGACTGTGCACCCCAGCTTCATTGCCATGCAGCAGTCTTACAACACCTTCAAATACTACTCACGTTTTCTGTTCAAAGGTAAAGAGACACGCCCCACTGCTCTTCTCACTCAGCGATATACACAGCAAATACTGAATAGCTGGCAAATGTGATAAAATCTACCAGGTAATTCTTCATCACACTGAAGAGCAGACCAAAATAAACTTCTGATCAATATCTCTGTGTCTACAGTGGTCTCCAAGCTGGTTGACAAAGGCTACCAGCCACATTTAGAAGACTTTCTGCTGCGCATCAACTTCAACAACTACTACAAAGATTCATGACATGTTTGAGGGTCTGTATGAAGTGGTATTGCTGAAATGGACCTCTCCTTGCACTGCTTTGGCCCCATGCTTACTTTAGTTTGGCTCTCTATATGCAAATAACACGCTTAGGAGCATTGTAATCGCCCTGCAGCGAGACTGCAGGTGAGATGAGTAAACACTAGTGAGCATTTTCCTGTGTACATTTCTGTATAAAGTGAAGAAACATGGAACTGTATTCAGACGCTGTATAGATTTTGATGTACTTTTAAAAAAGAAAAAAAAATTGATTCTGTTTTGACTTTATTTCAGAAGAATATCATACATGCCAACTGCCAATCAGTGTTAGTCTACGTTGAGTCAGACATGCCTCCTGTTGTGGTGAGACATCTCTTGTAAGAACAATGTGGACATCAGACACCCAAAGAAAAATACAAACTAATAAACTGGGAGATTTAGAAATCATCACATAGCTTTATTAAAGATGTTACAGTGGTTTTTAAGAAAAGACCAACGTGCAAAACATTTAGGCATTAGACATTGCCAAATGGAGATTTACCAAAAATATTGCTCCACCAAAACCTCTTCCACTCAAGAGTTTTTCCCAAGTTTACTTTAATGCTATTATTTGCCATTTTAACCCCCCTGGTGGTGCAGTCTAATGGTGGACAAAACAGATGATGCTGTTATTGAGCAACAGACATGTTTTCATGCACTTCAGTCTGTTCTAGTCTTTTCCAGGCGCCAATAAACACAGAAAATGAGCCAGAGCCTGTCCACCCACTGAGCCTTCTTTTAACAGCTTGCTTTCAGATAAAGCATATAAAAGCCACTATTCTTACATAAGCCTGTAATGACTGAGGGGTGGGGGGACAATTCACATGTATATTCTGCTTTTATGTACAATACAGAAATGCAAAAAAAAAAATCATAATTCTTATATACTGCAGATTACAACAGGGAACAAAATGTTGCCCATAGGTGCGCGCACACCCACCCACCCGCCTATCTTTCAACATGGCTAAGCAAGCAGATTAAACAAGGAATATTTAGGGGGGAAAAAGCCCTTTAGTAGAAACAGACGCAGTCACAGCCGTTAAAAAACAAAAAGCCCTCAAATAGTGCCCTAGTGGGGGGAGATTTGATTTTGAAAAGAGCTACCAACTCTAAATTTACTACAAGACAATCCTTCATAAAATGCTCATCTACAGTATTTTAGTAGTTTGCATTTTGTTCCAACACCAGAAAAAAAAAAGTCTATAAAACTTAATGAAAACCTTCAGACAGAACTTTTGCAGCAGGAGCCTTCTTGTGCATCAAATTTGATACTAAATGAATTACCATAAGTAACAGGTTAAATGATCTTTAATATATATATATATTAGTGTTGTTTGGAGTGTCTCATACACCTCTATAAAGTATGACTGTAAGCTGCACTTTAAAACTAAATGTGCATGTCATTCACTATAAACAGAGCACTGCTCTTAGACCTATAAAAAAATATGAAATGTGGATTAAATACTAACACTTTTAGTGTTTTTAAAGTGGTTAAGAAAAGCTTGAAAAAGATGTTTTCATTAAAATGACCTGAGGAGAATGTATGGAATGAAAGGTAAAATACATGTTATTGACTTTTTTATTCAAAGAAAAATAATTCAAACACCCATCAGGTGTAGCAAACTGTCATTGAATACATACGCAAACACACAAGCCCCCATGGGACTGTTTGCGTGTGAAGGTTGTTGCTTATAACTGCTGATCAAACAGCACTGGAATTGGAAAAGGGAGGAAGCCCCTTGGTAATCTGTATGACAGCCAACCAGAGCATGGAATTAAGTTGAACACAGTAAAGTTATGATTTTGTATTTCATATTACAGTACCATTACCAGGAAAGTTACAAATTACAATCTTACTTTAGTGCAAGTAACCAATGTCAGAGACCACCATTTTGTAATTCTTGGAAGCAGTTACAATCTGTGCTTTAAAACGTGTGTTATATACCAGCAGCTAATGAACAGGTTAAGTTACTGAAGCTGCAAAGACTAAACTGACGCTTACTGATTAATAACATCTGCCTAGGCTGCTGCTGTATTAAAACTACAAATCAACATTTTTATTAGAAGAACCTGAAGCTTAATTCGGAAAGAAATGATCTGGCTGCAGCCAAAAACACTGAACCGAGCTAACTATACAACTGCATTTATTTCTTTATTTTTTAAAATTTTTTTTTTTTTTTTTATTCTAGCTTTAAGCAAAATAAGCCTGAACGAATAGATCAGATGGATTCAATCCAGCTTTGGCCCTGTCCTTGTTCCCTCCCTATGACCTAAGGTCCATTTTGAATTGCTGAGTTTTTGTGACACATATTGAAAACAGCATTAAGACACAGATCACACCCCTTTGACGTTCTAAGTGAACAATATTAAGCTCAGCGAAAAAGTGACTTTCCTCAACCTCAGGATTTTCACATAAAAAATATATTTGAAAACAAAGTTAAGAGTAAAATGACTTTTACTCACTTTACCTGCAACTACCCCAAAATCTAAATGTGCTTGCCTCCAGAATTTACATGCAGGGCAGTTTCTTTAGTGCTGAACCTGGGGTAGGAACAAAAGAGACTCTATTCTCCCTGTTCCAGGTCAGGAGTATCACAATGATTTTGAAGCTGTAAGTTTAAAGTAAAAGAAAAAAAGGCTACCTATTGTTGCTTTATAGAAAATGGGGCACCCTATATCATCTCACACTAGGTGCAAGGCTGCAAGTGCCATAGAGGATCAGCTCTAACGAAGAGCAGCTAAAGAATGTAATCTGATTTAAGATCTAGAGTCAACCTGTGGATTCTTGTATGAATATAAAGCACATTAGCTCATCAGCTGCCAATTCAAATAATAATCAGGGCACAATGTAAAGAAATAAATTGCAATTCTAATCTAAACCTAATGATTTACTGTATCTTGTCACAAGAGATCCATAGGTTCATCTTTTAGAGCTTCAGCAGAAATATGGTGAGACCAGTCTTGACAGGAAGTATACTATAAATTCACTGTTTACACAAATTGCTAGACCTCTTAAGACTGTACATTCCAAAAGTCTGTAGACACCCCTTAATATTCATTCATTCAATTATTTTAAGGAGCCCGCGCTGTAGACACATGTTCAATTGTGCATGCAAAGTTTACATTATTTCTAGACGAGTGCAGGAAATGAAATAAGATACTCTGGAGCAGCTACACATGACCTTAAGGTCACCAAGCTCAAAACACTGGGATGCAGAACAGCTGAAGTATGTTCTCTGGAAGTAATGGAGCTATATCCATTATGAATGTGTGATTCATAACTAGGCACCTGACCTCACTAACACTTCAGTGGATGACTGCAATCACAACCTCACACAAATGTTCCAAAGTTACGTGTAAAGCTTTTTCAGACCAGCAGCAGCTGCCCCTGCAGCAACAATGACAAACTCCTTATTAAATCACTACAATATCAGGCTGGATGAAGTGGTGTCCACAAACTTTTGACCATAAAGAGCTGCTTAAGAGCAATGTTGGTGTGTTGATTCCAGGCTTATGGGGTATTAGAATGGGGCACAGAATTTGTATCTGACATGGCAGAGTGTTGAGCTAGGATCACTTTCCCACTGTCTGATTTAAAATGTAAGAGTGAAGAGCTGAGCCTGGATCAGCACTCTTGCATAGAGGACTCTGACAAACCTGACTATGGGTGTAAAGTGTTCAGGCCTCAGACTCTAAGTCCTCTTGTCCTCCCCCATTAGCAGCTTCACCCGTCTCTTTCTCCAGCAACAGAAACTTGCCATCATTAGTCAGAGGCATAGACTTCATCAGCTGGGCTAGAGCCTCTGGGTCCTAATCTCTCACACACACACACACACAAGGTGGTGGAGGAAGATAAAAACATCAGTTTGAATAACATTTGGATCAGTTTATTTTATGAAAATACTTTAGCTACTGATATAATATTAAAAATGTAATAATCCTAACCAAAAATAAACATGCAGACTTTACCTTCCTTGCTTCAGTAATCTCCTTGCCTAAGTTTATTGTGTAGCAGATCTATAAAAAGGGAAATAATATCTGAAAGTGAATATTTTATGCACACATTTACCAGATAGTTACACAGCATTAACTACATTGCATATAAGTTAGATACAGTGAAAGTCAACACTGACTAAAATGTAACACAAAAAAATAAAAAGTAATAATAACATTTTTTCATTTAAAAATTAAATATTACTATAATGCCTCAAACTTCCCATATATTAAGCAACATAAACACGTTAAACAGTAAATACTCTAACACTGGGGGGTGGGGCTACCCTAGATTATTATTTTGGTTAGTTATATTTAATTTTTCTTTAATTGCTCACTAGTTTTCTTCATAGAAACAGCATGGAAACATCCACATCGTAAAGGTTTACTTTGGATGCCTTTTGCCTGCTTTTGGTATTGTAACAATGATGATGTTTCAAGGTGATGAATGCCAGTTTAGCTGTATACATTTCCACAGGGGTGACTCATTGTTGGCTGATCCAGATAACGAGAACCAAAATATATCGGGCTGATGAAAACATTAGTAAGGACCAATGTTACAGGCAGTCTGACAGGAGAACTCTGCCCTTAATTTGACTGAGGAGGAGGATATATTCGTATACTTTAATTCTCAATAACAAATTGCATCTCTTAGTAATATAGAGCAGGGGTCACAAATAGGCGGACCGCAGTCCAAGTCCGGACCTGGACCTGTAACTGATAAACTATTAAGAGCTGTTTAAGTGGTTTGATTATTTCAGTCATGGTTCAGTTTTAGCGCTCCAGGAAACTCACAGATTATTTGCTTTTCTGCATATCACATGTGAGGCTGCTCAGCCAGTTATATCTGTGCATTATGATGAGTGCTGTTACTCGAATGAGTGACAAACACAAGGCATAGCTCCAGACACCGCTGTCCTGGGGCCAGTAAAAATAGTCCAAGGGATAAATAAAAGCTCTTCTGGGACTCTTTCGGGACGACAGTGTTGTGTGATGTAAAACCAGAAACTTTAAAAAATAAGGGAACCAGTTGAAATACTCAACACTGGTCATGGATTCTGTGTACAGATAAAGTCCCGTCCTTCAGCATGTTTGCTATTTACGGACAAAGTCCCACCCTCCAGCAATAAGAGCCAATCATATTGCTGGATATGGAAAAGCAGTAAAGTCAACTGCAACAAGAAGTCATTAGGGACTTTATTTACTTATGAATTCTTTTTTCCAAATCATTTTTTTATTTGTAAAATTTACATGAAATGAAAAAATACAGTGATAGAGTATTTTTTATTTACAATTATTTATAAATCTTGTTGAAATGTAACTGGGCCTTAATGAATTTTAATTAATTACCCCTGATATAGAGTTCCCCCACATTTTACATCACGTGGCTCAGCTCCTATTACTCTGCATCTGAACTGATGTAAACCTGAAGAGTTACCTTCTCCCCCTCAGTGTTGCTCTCAAAAACAAAGGTGCTAAAGGATGGCTGTCCCTCCTCCACTCCCTCGCTCCAGTCTCTACCTTCCACCACAAAGCCCATCAGCCTGCTGTTCTCCTGATGAGCTGCAAACTGAGTAACATCCTTCAGCTGGAACTGATTGAGAGGAGAGGGTGGTGAGAGACAGAAAATATGTAAAGAGAAAGAAATATATCAGAACATTTTTTTCTGACTCTAGGTTAAACTTCTCATTGAAATCTGAGAGTTCAGAGATTAAACCCAGAGGGATTTACTTGCAAAGGATTATCACTTACACTTATTTTGGTGACCTGTGTCTGAGGATCAATCAACCTTGTGGACAAAAAAAGAATTTTTTTTTATTGACAGAAGGTATTTATTTATTTGTTGTGTGTTTGTGAGTGTTTTTGGTAGATGTCCTTTTTGCATTTATGGTGTGTCTCAAATGCCCTTAATTAAATCATACTTGGATTTTAAAATAACAAATTGGACTTAAAAAACATAGCAGTTTTATATACAATTTTTCTGATATTGTGTGGGGAAAAAAAAATTAAAACCAGAAAAAAATCTAATGACAAAAAATATCCCCATTTCTACTGCAACTGACCGGAGGCTGTTGCTGCTGACCATCAGGTGAGACTCTGTGGTTTTGAAGATGTTGTGTATTGCTCGAGCTGCAAGCACCTGCCTCATAGCTTCATAGATCACTTCCTGTGTGTAGCCTGAACGTACAGCCATGGAGCCCAGAAAACGCACAGCAAACACCTGCTGAAGCAGGGAGTCTGCACACACAAACACACACAGACTGAGAGTAGAATAAAGCTCAGCATTTATCAACTCTTCATAAAGAGAGCAGTGTCGGCACTAAGCTAATCCACAGGTGAATTAAAGTCTCACAGTTCCATTAATGCCTTGTTTGGCCTTTTCTGACCTTACTCATCAGCAATAAATGAAGAAGAGCTGAAAGAGGCAGTCTTGAGTCTCACCATCAGCACCTGAAGAGCTCTCCTCTTCCGTCTCACCAAAAGGGTTTGTGCGTCTGTGCATAAGGTCACGACACAATATTACACATCAGCTGTGATTTTTACAAGTCAGACAGCATTAATAAAGTATAGATCCTAATTTTGTCTGGGTACACAGAGTGAACCTTCAAACCACTTGAACAACACATGGTAGACAATATTAAGCAAACTGACATTTAGCTCTGTAAACTACTGACAGTAATACCTAAACAACAGGGAAGATAAATATACAATATATAAATAGTGAATAAGCTCATACTATTAAAACTTAGCAAACCTTGGTTTCCCAAAAACACACCAATCAGTCTTGGGTGAAACTACTATAGGAGCAGTGAATCTCAGAAAAATAAAAGTTACAAGTAAAATTTCTTGGTTTGAGAGCATTAGGTGTCAGTTCAGAAACGCTACATGGGCTGACCTCCCTCCAGCTCTGTTCTGGTCCAGGAACTCAGATGCAGGCAGCACTATATCAAACTGAATTGGTGTTCCAGGAGCAATCAGATCCTCAGGCTCAGTGGCAGCAGGGGTCTTCTTAGTGCTGCTGGGGGCTACTCCACCTGGCTTAGCCCTACAGATAGTGTGAGAGAAAAGTGGCTGAAGGTAAAAGTAGGGTTGTGGAGTATTTTAATATCATAAAGAGGTCTGCATTCCCTTTGTAATGTCATAATGGAGAGTAAATTTCAGTGTCCTGCACGGGAATGGGCAGTTAACCAATACTGTGACCGCAGCAGTGGGGCAATATAAACATAGAGAACAATTAATAAAAACTAAAAATATAATAATCATGCATAATCAACATAAGAAAAAATATCAATGTAATCAATAAGAAAGTAATAAACACATTCTAAAAGCAATCACATCAACGCCATGTTAATTGTGCATTAAAGTACAGCAGAAATGACGGAGTCTGTTGGCCTCTCGTGCGCGCGCGTGTGCCGATGCTCATGTGTGTATCACTCTTCCTCAACCCCTTTTTGTTCAAAGACAAGTATTTAAGACACTTTATTATAAAGCATTAGCAAATTTCCTTGCTACTAAATATTACTGTCAGTGGTATGATAACAAAGTGGAAGCGATTGGGAACAACAACTCAGCCACAAAATCGTTGGCCATTTAAACTGACAGAGCATGGTCAGTGGATACTAAGGTGCTTAGTGCGCAGGGGTCCACAAATGACTCTAACCTGTCAGGGTTGGGGGAGCCCTCCGCTCTCTTTTCAAAGCTGGTAATGGGAGTGACCGCCTGGATGGCCGTCTGATTCAGCCTGATGGCCACTGCCTAGGAACACAAAACATATCTTTTCTAGATCTAAAATGCAAGACAAATATGGTCATTTTATACAGCACTCCTAAAAGACAGATATATAGATATAAAAATATAAATATCTTATATGCTTCATAAAATATGAAACTAAAAATATCAGTGAGTATTATGTACTATTTGGCCCATTTTAAACTGAAACGAACAGGAATTTAATTTACGAGTGAGTCAAAAATCACAGGACACCGTATTATTTCTTTGATATGCTTGACCACCTTCACATTGGAAAAACTTACCCTGGAACCAAGATAGCCTTAAAAGATTAAATGGCTCTTTCACCCATTACTTGCTGGAGTATTCAGATAAAAGTGTGTCCTGCAACTTTGCCTCACCCTGTATATATATATATATATATATATATTCCAGTCATCACTGAAGCCATGCACCATAGAAGGTGAAATATGTAAGCAGGGGTCACAAATGAGCAAACCAGACCCAAATGGTGTAACTGATAAACTGAAAAGAGCTGTTTCATTTTGAACACACTGTTTGTTTTAAGTGCTATGACACTTTTAGAAATTACTGTTCAGTTTTAGTGCTCCAGGAAACACATCATCTAATCACATGCATTTCTGTATATCACATGTGAAGTTAACTCATGGATTCTGTTTACAGATAAAGTCGCATCCTCCAGCATTAAGAGCCAATGAGATTGCTGGTTATGGAAACGCAGTAAAGTTGAATGCAATTACCAAAATCATTAGGGACTTTATTTACATATGCATTTTCTTTTCAAAATCACTGGTTTTTTTTTTTTTGGTAAACTTGACTTGAAATGAGAAAAGGACATTTTATTTAGAGTATCTGTTACTTCCATTTATAAATCTTGTTGAAGTATGTTGAAATATAACTGGACTTTAATGCATTTTTATTAATTACCCCTGATTATAGAGTTTTCCCCAAACAATGGGCACAGTGGCGCAGCAGGTAGTGTCACAGTCACACAGCTCCAGGGACCCACTCCGGGTGACTGTATGAGTAATTTGGTGTGTTCTACCCGTGTCAACGTGGGTTTCCTCCGGGTGCTCCGGTTAGCTCCCACAGTCCAAAAACACATGTTGGTAGATGGATTGGTGCCTCAAAAGTGTCTGTAGGTGTGAGTGAATGTGTGTTTCCCTGTCAAGGACTGGTGCCCCCTCCAGGGTGTGTTCCTGCCTTGCGCCAATGATCTGGGTAGGCTCCAGACACACCGCAACCCTAAATTGCATAAGCGGTTACAGAAAATGAATGAATGAACGTACATTATGTGGCCCAGCTGTGGGTACTCTGCATCTGAACTCCTCAAGCCTATTACTAATACTGAACACAGAAGCAAGATGTATTAGATGACGCATTTATTTTTTTAAACTTTTTTTTTTTAATTCCTATTCAATAAATATAAATATAAAGGGTTAAATATATTGTCATTGTGAGGTTTCTACTTAAATAAAAGTTAAGCAGGATTCATATATAACTGCGTCCTGTTTTATCTGGATTTTATATACCGCCCAATAAACAGGTAGACTAATAGACATAATAACCACATAAAACACTGTTGCAAACAAACCATTACAACTGATAAAAATCAGTGATTCTTTGGAAGCTTTGCAACTATGTGATCACTGCCTAAGCATCTTAATCTGAAATATAACTCTTTGGGTCTATTAATCAGTGTAGGCAGGGGTCACTAATCTTATCCACACAGGGCTGTTTGTGCTGCAGGCTTTGCGAATAACACAGGTGGCCCCTGCCTTAAGGCACACTTATCCTAGGACTAATTAAACACTGATCCGAGGTGATCACTAACAGTTTGGAAATGCTGACCAAAGTCCATTTGTGTATTTGCTTTGGAGAGTTAACACACCCTCTCACTCAGCGGCTCACGTTTAAGGTCTCTTATGAAAATCACTGAAATCTCCACCCCATTAGTGCAAAATTAGGTCTTTCGGTTCTACGTTCTTGTAAATAAAACCAGTCTAAGGGCATTTTCACACATGAAAGTCTGGACCCAGGTCCGGACCATGGATTGTGTTTTGTTAAAGTTCATATGTTTAAACAGAACTTTTTACTACATGTTGCCATTTAATTAGCAAACTATAACTCTTTGAATAATTACGTCCCATCCTCATGACCCACATCCCCCCATACTTGACACTGACTGGGGACATGCATGTGATGTCAGCATGTGGTCAACTTGGAAGTAAACCATAAATATTGACATATAACATTTGTGGTTCAGATCAAGCTTCTAGCTTATGCAGGACACAACAAACACATCCATAATGCTTATCCTAGTTATTTACCAGCTCCTTATTCACAACTGCACTGCATGCCTGATCACTGCTGTGCCTTAAACCACATCTGGCTTCTAATAATGAAACAGCACTTATTTTTTAATACCATACGTAGCGTGATTTTGTACGTCTGTACCCACTAGTACAGACTGGAGACTGGTCTTGACTGAAAATGACTGCTCAAATGTGGCTCCGGTGAACATAATGTCTTCTGAAAGCTTTACATTGCAGCAAAAACCTTGACTCTTCACGTATTTTCATCTAAAACTTTCTGGAAATATTTAGCAAAAAAACAAGTACCTCTGGATTGTCCGTCAGGTAGATTTGTCTGGAAATGTTGTTGATGGTACATATCCACTGTTAGGAAAAGAAATAAATTTAATTTAAACTTTAAAAAAAAAAAAAAAAACTCAGGCTGAAGTGTTCAGAAAATATGAGAAATGGTGAGAAATGTAAAACACACCTCTTCATATTCCCTTTTGCTTTCTGCTTGAAGAATCATAGACCTTGAAGTAGAAAACAAAGAAAGAAGCAATCTCATCATTGTAATAATTAGTACAAAGATGGCTTAACCAACACTGAAGGATATTTCCCTGGGTTAAATATAGTAACTGTGTAATGGCATTACCTACAAATAACAAAGGGGAATTTCATCACTGGGATATCAACACCTTTATTCAGCATTGCAGTATTTTTTTTTTTTATCTGATCTGTAGCTGGGAATATTCAGTAGCATTTATAAACCTTTGTTCTGTATTCGCTGCTTGTACAGCTTCTAACAGAGCAGAGTGGATATCACAGGAAATGTCTGTATAATTATTTCCTCTTGAATTCAACAATGCTTAGAGGACGTCTCCGTATCACTCTCCCTCTGGCACACTGCCAGAATACTGACGCCCACTGGGTATCACAGTCGTTTTCACAGTTAGGAACACACTAATATAGTGACAGGAAATTGATTTTGGAGGTGTTATATCACAGGACTGATGCTAGAAATAAGCAGTTAAACCAAGTGGAGAACAGATCAACATCTGATCTGTGAGCTGATGATAAATGTACATTATAAAAAGCTATTGGACACATGTATTTAAAAGAGCATTTTACATATATACAAAATTGCCCAGAACTAAGAACAGCTGCCATTTATTTACATGCCTGTCAAAACTGACACTAAAGAGGTCATTATCCTACCCACTTTCCAAAAGATAAGACTCTCTGGGGTCTTAATGAAACATGTATTACATATTTTGCTCACAAGGATCAAACATCACATCATCCTTTCTCACGTTGCCTTTAAATAAGAATGAACCACGGTACACACCAACATGAGCTCCCAATAAGAAATAAGGAGAAGAAATGCTGGTTTTTAGCCATTTCTGCTTTGCTGTCTTTATTCTCCCTTCTTGTTTTCCCAATACTTAATGAGTACTCATTCCTTAGCATAGATTCTGTTTGCTTTACTCCATTCAGCCTGGTCTTTGTGCTATCACATAAACACAGGTCAAATTCAGGACAATTCTTAAGTCTCAGAATTTGATGTAGGAAGAAGAAGAAAAAAAAAAAAAAAGATTAATTTTATCCCATGTTTTCTGACTTGGGCTTCCCACAAAATCTGACAGGGTTGCCTTATTTCACCGTTTGTTGGTCCCATATACTTAAGTTAAGTATTTTCTTGTATGAACAAACATTTTTATCTGTAATACATCCCCTTTAAATACAAGTGCATCAGGGGGGAAAAAAATTAACTGAAAAATACACAGAATGGTCAACAACATTTGTGTGTGTGTCCAAGCTTTGTCTTCATAAGACATTATCGCACTATCCAAGTTATTCCAAAAAAGCACTTTTTGCTTGATTTCCTAATTTCTTTCTGATTTCCTTGGAAATAGTTTCTTGACAAAAAAAGAAAAACCTTGTGCTCATTTTGTGCAGCTGTCTTCTCACAGTGTAAGGATGGAGAATGTTTTCTCTGGTTCCTTAAAAGATTAATGTTGTAAGTGTAGTGAAAGGTTTTTAATCTTTTTTTTTTTTTAACAAATGCTCTATTCTTAACTAAAATTAAATAAAAAGATACTCTCAGATTTTGCACCAAACTGTAAATGAAAAACTGCTTTTCTGTAAAAATTTGACAGCACCTTACTCACTGGAATTTAGCAAGCTCAAGCAGCCAAGAACCAACTCTTGAGTATTCAGTCAGCCAATAAATTATAGATGGAAAGACGGTAAGAGAAAGGTACGCTTCAGGAAAGGAATAGAAAGAGACTGAGAAAGTAGGGTGTGCAGCAGGGAAAAAAGGCAAGCAGCAGAGAGAGGAAGATGAATGAATGAAGAGGGTTTTTTCCCTGTCCTGTCCTTTCTACTGAAGCCATTGTCTACACTGAATCCAGAGTCATATGCAAATTTGACTGATTCTGTGATTTTCTAATTAGAAATAATTCAACACAGACTTGTACAAACTTCTACAGAAGATGGGTTTGTCTTATTTTCACTTAGAAAATCATCAGAATACTTTATTTCACTAGTGATGTCCAGAGTTTAATTTACAAGTGTATATACTTATACACAGACCTTAATAATAATAAGTTCCTATATGTTATGAATTTTACACAACTTTAAAGTTTAAAGGATGATAAGGCAGTTTATACATCTGCAATGTCAAACTATTTAAAAGTGGACATGACAACTCGTAATATCTGCCATATTAGTTTTTGACTCCAAGTAAGCTAGTCACCTTACATTAAAAAGAAACTAATTTCAGAGAGTTTTTTGGGGTTTTTTTTGCCACTTGACAGAAATTGAATGTCACCAGAAGCATGCAATGCCTAAAAAATATATTACACTTGTTAATATAATAATGTAAAAAAAAAAATCTAATCATTTCAATAATATCATACACGCATTCTCTGATATAAAAAAAATCCCTATTTTAACTGCCTTTTACAATGCACATACAACACATAACTCGCAACCTTACACATTCTTTACAGGATGTTATGGTGCATACACATATACCCTTCTATTCTTCTTTTCATAAAAAGTTAGGTGTTGGGTTAAAGGAGTGATACTCATTGTAACATAAAACTGTATAATTTCTAACAATGATTTCATGCATGTGCCCCATAGCTGTTTCAAGTCATTTTTCACACAAACAGGTTTTTGCCATACCGTTTTCCAGTGGGCGATGTAATCTGAAAGCAGTATCGTCTGTCTTCACATTCCACAGCCATGACAGAGCTGTTGTCCAGGTCCAGCACCATGCCCCCAGCCACAGCTCCACGAGGCTGACACATCAGGTTTCCTCCCTGCGTGAAAAAATAAAGCCGGTCCCACGCTGTTGTCACCAGCCCAGTCTTACTGCAAAGAGACCATAACAACAAAGAAGGATAGAGCACAAGGCAATTGTTAAATAATACTGTTTACACTTATTTGTTTAAAATTACAGCATTGTAGGAGATACAAGTATAAAATAAGTTCCAGTAGGTTGCATGTACTACATAGCTTAACAGACTTTGCATAGGACACTGTTTAAATTAAGTGTCTAGAATGAGGAACAGAGCAGCTGATGATACCATATGCCAGATAAATCTATTACCATCTAAATAATTACCTTGACAGAGATTTTTTTTTTTAATTTTGTAGTGGATTTACATCATTTAATATTTTCCTCATGTTCCCAAAATCCTTCAAATACTGATTAAACATCTTGATATGATCAACATACATTTACAACTCATAAGCAAAACTTTTAAATACTTTGGTAATATTCCCTAAAAAGTATTGAGAAGTGTTCCTAAATGGTTTGCTGGTTGGCAGTCTAGCATGCCACCTTTGGACAAAGTTAAATCTGTTTGCATTTGAATCTGTGCACTAGACTCCATGTTGCTGACTTTCTGGCTGAATGAAGTGCTTTTGTTTCTTGAGCAAGCACATGCGCCGAAAACAATACACTGTGTTAATTCATTAGAGAAAAATAACTAAAAACAAAAAAGATGAATATGATGATACACAATATTAACCAAAACAGTATAGTCTGAAAAATTACACGCTACAAGTTCATGTTTTAACAGTTCAGTATTGTTATGAAAATGTGATATTGTTGGTGGTCTGTGGGCTGGAAAATGCCCTTCTTTCTTTACGGCTCATATGAATACTGGATACACCCTTTTAAAATGCCATGTCTTCACCTATGTTACCCTCATTAATACAAATTAAATTTGGAGAATTATAGGAAATAACATTCATTTAAAATAAAATAATCCAAGACACAAACAAGTGGTTTACTTTCTAATGTTGAGGTAGCCTGCTTTCTGAATTAGCGTGCGGTTGACCGGCTCAAGGTCTTGGTCAGGCATGTAGACCGTGTCCTCCACTGACAACAGCTCTCTCTGAGTCAATCTCATGCTCTCTGCCTCTGTATCTAACTGAGCCTGTATACTTCAGACACAGGCACACACATACACACAAAATGGACAAAAAGAGAAAAAGAAATACAGTGAGCCTACCTAAAAAGTCTTACACTTCATAATTACAGAGATATAATGTAAATAAATGTCTTGTATATTTATATAAAGCACTCTATTTATAAACTGGACCAGTTACCTTTGAGTCATACTAGTCACAGAAGCCAAGAAACTGTCCATTTTCTTGGAAACCAGTTCCATTCCTTTCTTAAAGAAGCTTATCTGCTCAAAGGACATAAGAATGAAAACAGAGAACGCATACAGCCACAGATGTAATAATATTTGAGGCTGTTTTATAAATGTTTGGGAATTGTGAAAGTCAGTCGTAAATATTCTATTCTGTGACTCTCACATACAATCTAATATAATCAGCCTCAGCAGAGGGAAAAAAAGAAAGAAGAAGAAGAAGAAGAAGAAAAAAAAAGACCTGTGCCTGTGTGTATCCCAGCATGGGTTCCAGCATGGCTACTCTCTTTCTGTACTGTAATGCATTGAGAGCGCAGTAATACTGCATAGAGGCCTGGTGCTGCTTCCTCCGGCAAAATGCCACCTCCCGAACCACCTCTGCTTTTAGCTGGGGATAATACATACACGCTAATTAAAGCACATATTTTATTATTATTAATATTTTTTAAAGACAAAAACATATCCCAAATGGCTCTCTTTCATAAATATGAAAAAGTAGACACATGAATTAATTTACTAATAATTCACCTTTTCATTCTCCCTCTTCTTGGGTAGTCTACTGTATTTAACCATGGCTGCTTCATGTTCTAAGAAAGAAGGAAAAACACATGAGTTTACAATCAATTACAGCTGCAAACATGGACATATTTGAAAAGAAGTCGATGGATATCATGATGATGAAACGAGAAGTAAAAATATATATATATACTTAAAATAATCTCTTATTGTCTCTACATCTAGTAAACCCAATGTTTACTGTGAAACAGAAATTTAACTAACATATTTAAGTAAAAGAAAGAGAAAAAAGGGGAAAAGTTCTGTGCAAAAGTATTAATCACCTAAGAAAATATAATTTAATAAGCTTTTTAGCAAGAGAAAATCTGCTCCTAAATACAAACAAACAAAAACCCTAATATTATAATAAAAATATATTATTACAGTAAGTAGAGACATTCAGTGTTTAAATATGTGGGTTTAACCATCCAAATCTCCTTGTGGCAGTCCAGTACTAAATAAAAGGCTAAATAATTAAAATAAATACAATTTTTGGTTATGATCCAATACCTATTTTACAGAAGTTAATATATACTTCATTATCCAAAATCAAGTGTGCTGTTGATTTATCAAATCTGGAAACAAACTTTGTTCTTCAAATTCCTTTATTAAACATTTACTACTTTTTACATTTTTTTAAAATTTACTTTGTATGTTTTTGTATTTATCATAATTATAAATACTTCAAAAAATGTATACTTCACTTAAGTAGAAGATATTAAAATTAATAATCATTTCTAGGGACTTTTTCACAGTTTATTTACTCGCATGTGACAGCAAGCTCATTTTTGCACATTGCAAAGTTGTTATAAATCAGTCAGCACTCCCTGAACAACTGTTTTTTGAAGACTACAAAAGTATAATCTCATTATAGTAATGTTGTTATGGCAGAGTTGTCAATTTACTCTCTCTACGCAAGGGTGACCAGGATTCGCACTTGGCTCAGGAACAGCTACTAGTCTTGTAGTTGACACTGATTTAATGACAAATTCCAGCCAATCTAAGACTCTCATTGCATGTGTTCATTGTCATTATACCCCTGTTTACACCATAGCCCTTTAGACTGTGTTTATTGCAGAAATACAAGCTGACATGATAACGATAATAAAATATTCTGCATCCATAGATTAAAAAATTAAATGAAAAAAAATGTATCTTAAAAGAAACTCTTCTCCTTACCATCAGTTGCAATTCCAAAGATCTCTTTCAGTGTGCTTATTTCTACAAGAAAAAACATAGTTCACACATTTCAACATGCTCTGATTGTTTGGTTATTTACATATTAGTCTCAAAAATGTTCAGTGTATAATAATTAGGCAAAACATTAAAATAACATTTTCTACTATCTTTGTCTATTTTGCAATCCCCTAAAACCATATAGGTGAACTTTGTAGTACCACGTTTAATGACTGAAGTCCCCCTGCATATTTTGTCACTTTCACACTGTTCTTCAGTGGTCAAGATCTCCACAGGACCACCACTGAGCAGGTATGATTTGGGAATGTGATCATTCTCAGTGCTGCAGTGACACTGACATAGTGCTGGTGGTGTGTTAGTGTGTGTTCCTCTAATATGAGTGGGTCAGACAGCGGTGCTGTTGGTGATTTTAAACACTCTGTGCCACTGCTGTTTTTGTAGGCATCTGGACCACCGAAGACAAAGTATGCATAGCAACAAATTTAGTAGTCTCTAATTGTACTGCGGACTCCAAATATATTAGTGGAGCAGATAAAATGCACAAATGTAGAAACAAGATGGTAATTTGAATGTTTTGGCTGATCTGCGTATAGTCTACCCTACCCAGAAATGCAGTGTGAAACAAAACACATTTAAAATCATTTTAGCATTAACACTACCCTACCAGTCAGGTCCTTCTCTCTGAACTGCACCATGGGAAACACCATCCTGTCAGCAATCTGAGTGGCCAAGTCAGCATGCAGAGCATTGAGCTGAGAGATGAGAAAAAGATACAATAACTATTGAAAAAAAAATTATGACTACATGCTTTACTGACAAAAAAAAGAAATGCCATATAAAAAGCTCAGCAGAAACAAAATAATGCACATTCCATTTCTGTGATATGCTAAGAAACCCAATAACACAGAACTCCTAGCTGAGCTCAGGTTTAAAAAAAAAAACTATAAACCTTTCCTCGTGCCCATTCCTACAAGAAAAAAAGAAAAAAAAAAAGAAAATAGCAATATGCTTTCTAGTAACAGGTGAAAGAAGTCTGTGTTCAGTTCAGTAGTTTCTAGCCCACAGTGTCTCAAAGCTTGACCTTGCTGGCTGAGATAACACCTGCCATCTGTTACTGTGCCCCCTGCTGGAACCCCACACTGTTTCCACCTGTGCCGCTGCTGGACACCTCCACCCAACTGAGTGTACACACTCTCCACAAATAATCACACACAAACACACTGATGTACAAACCTCATTTTCAAAGAAAAAACTGGGACGCTCTGCAAAATGTAAATATAAACAGAATGCAATGATGTGCAAAACAATTCCCTGAACCATTGAAAACTTTTGGTACATTATGGAAAGAAACGTCCCTTAATGTAGTTAACGTTGTTAAGGTAATATTTATCATAGTATTTCCTTTAAGTTTGGAGAATGTTTCTGTGATCCAGCCTTTTGTTTTCTACGCTATATTTAACAAACAGAAAGTCATCTTGTCTGTTCCTATAACGAATACAGGGACAAATCTCACCGTTACTGACTTCTGACGAGTAAACTACATCTGCACAGCTTTTTGTTTAACTTTACACGAAAATGGGTGAAATCTCCAGATTATTAAAGTCAGAACACCACAGCGAGGCGTTACTCAAAATAAACAACGCTGTGAATTTGTTACAGCACAGTTTTATCAGTTGGACCCTTATAGAAATGTAAGTCTGTAATAAATATCTAGTTCCAGCAGTGCCCTGCTCCTTTATCAAGTGTATATTACTTGGTTGATAAAATATTAAGGTGCTTGGTTTTAGAAATGTTAAAAAATATAAGTAATAAGCTAATTTTATAGTTTTATAATTATCATTGTAAACAAAGAAACTGATATGAAGCACCAAATCTTCTGGAGACCTTCCAATCACAAGGGTATGTATTTTGGGCTTTCCTGTTTCTGAAATGTCAGAAAAACCTCTGTGACAATGACTATGGCTAATGGCAGTCCAGCTAAATCAGGCTCGTTAACATTATACTAATGTAAGATGTTATTCAAATTATTTTTTGGCCAATTTAGTCCAATCATCACAAAAAGCTGAAGTGATGTAAAGAACTACAAGCATTTTCAAATATTAAAAAGTGCAGAGATTTTGATGACAGTTGGAATATGTTTAGAGATAAGCCTGTACCCAGTGTCTCATTAAGATACTGCAGAAACAGCCTCCATATGGTTTATATTTGTTTTGTTCATGACTGTAAAGAAGCCAAATATTATGCTGAACATTTTTTGTATGTCCCCAGACGGTAGCCGGAAATTTCAGACAACAGACAAACAGCATTAAGTCTAGGAAAAAGCCAGTGCACAAATATCAAGATATATCTGAGTTCTCTAAGATCAGGCAAAATGGGGTATATAAAGTGAAATGGCCTCAGGCAAAAGGGCTTCAGAGAAAAAGACATTAAGAATACTTTAGATAAGCAACTTTTTTATTTGAGTTTATACAACATTCAAAATATTGTTACACTTTATTACACATTACTACACTTTCAGCATCAATTCAATATTACTTACTCTTCTAAAACCGAAGCCTCAACTCACAAACTATTGGTATGTTTCACTGTAAAAGACTGTGGGGAAATGTAAACCAAAGGGGAAAACAATAACCTAGTTTAACTGTTGACAGTGGTTATCCAAAAGTGAGTACACTTTCATCAACACAGGCCTATTTAAAAAATGAACTTAAACACATTCCTGTACTTTCAGTATGCTAGGTCTATTTGCAAATATATTTCTATGTAGTCAGTACGACATCACCGAGACACACACACACAAAGACACCGAGACACACACACACACAAAGACACCGAGACACACACACACACAAAGACACCGAGACACACACACACACACACACAAAGACAGAGACACACCGAGACAGAGAGAGACACACACACAGAGACACACACACACACAGAGACACACACACACACAGAGACACACACAGACAGACACACAGACAGACAGACACACAGACAGACAGACACACAGACAGACAGACACACAGACAGACACACACACAGACAGACACACACACAGACACAAAGACAGAGACACACCGAGACAGAGAGAGAGACACACACACACACACACACACACACACACACACACACAGAGAGACACACACAGACACACACACAGAGACACACACAGAGACACACACAGAGACACACACAGAGACACACACAGAGACACACACAGAGACACACACAGTACTGCCCTCACCTCTTCTATGGTCCTGGCAAAGTGTTGAAGTGTGCTGATTACCTCTTCATCTCCCCTCCCCAGAGCAAAGTTCTGCAAGATCAAAGGAACTTCAAAATTATTTTAAGTCCAAAACACTGCATAATTTAGCATTCATCTGTCGATCTACAGTCATTCCTGACACCTCTGGGTCATAACAGAACTTTTTTAGGAAAATTGCTATGATATCGACAAATTAAAAACACTGTTGCAATGCAAGTCTATGTTTTATCACAACTCCCATAATTTAATTAGTGCATTATTAATCAGATTAAGAGCAATGAACAGTGTTGTATCAGCCAAGATTTGCTGTTACACAAGAAATTAAGGAATCAAACAGGAAACACGTTACCTGTTTCTCATACTCAAGTAACTGTTTGGAGAGTTGTTCTGTGGCCAGGGCCATCTCATTCTAATAAGAGAGAGAAAGAGAGAGAATTTTAAACGGTACAACTGATATATTTACATTCATTCTTCTGTCAAAGCACTGTCTGTGGGTACCTGCGCCCCGAACACTCTTTGCATAGACTGTAGAAGTTGGTTGGTGTAGTCTGTAAGAGTGCCAGCATCCTCTTCAAACACACTGAGCAGTGAGCGAGTCTGAAAGATATAACAGGTACAATCCACACACAGTGTTCATGCGAACAGCTCAATGAAGGTGAAATTTCTTCAACAAATGTGGGTGTGGTTCAAACACAAACAAAAGGAGAATATCATTAGGCTCCTGCAGAACTGCAAGTGATGAAATTAACTAATTACATGCTGTATGTGGCCCTCATTCTCATGACATCTTGACAATTCTAATTATATCAGTTTCAGTGTAGAGTTGTTTCAAGAATAATAGCTACTACTAAATGCCCAGAATTCAAGTGATCAATAAAGGAACCTTGTAATAGGAGTCCTAAGCAAACTTCAGACTTGCCTAACCTGACTCAGTTCAGACAAACTTCTAAATGCTTTGAGTTGCAATATATTCATACATGAAAGCAACTGTGTTCCATAATGACTCAGATAGCTCCAACACTGATTTTCACCATAATTGAACTTAAAGGTAACTGGATTGGACTGGCTGTCTGGATCTCATTTTGTTTTATTAACAGTAGTGCTTAGCTTCATCAAAATGGACAAATTCTTGTGGATCATCTGAAAACTCATGTGAACAAGATTAGTCAGCCTGCTCTGAGCATTCTATGCTGAAGAGCACATAGCCATGATTAATAAGAGCTGACTCTATTGTATTTTGCAATGTATTTTCACCATCTGGCAACTTTTTATGGAAGTAAAACCTGCAGTCATTCATTTTCAGTTAATCGTCTCTAAAATCTGTACAATGAATGTGTATACTAGTCCAGGACTCTGCATCTACAGTTTTCATATCTGAAACACTAACAATAATGAACTGTCTGACAGGCTGTTAATCAGAATATTTCTGTAGATTCTGCATTTCTGTAAATTCTTTTGTTTCTAATAAAGTTATGCTCTAAACTACAGCAGTAGGCTGTAGAACTAAAGTATTGACAAATATATTTTGTGTAATCTTCTAAATGGATTGCACTTGAATACAGACATTTCAACAACTTGGATAGAGTGCCAAAACAAGTCTATTTCTACAAACTGGTAATAATTTTCATAATCATCATTATGCAAAACTTTGAGGCTAACATTTAATGTTCCAGGTGCTGACCCTTGTTAGTTGTTAAATGTAGTCACACATGGTCTATTCTCAAATAAGCTCATGAGACAGGTGTCTGGTCATCAGTGAAATAAAAATGAGTGTTCTCATGCTGGAGGAGGAAAGGCAGAGAAAAAAGACTGATAAGACTCCAGTTGGGAAAATGGGACACAAGTGAGAATGTGGCAAACAATTTAAAAAGCGAAGCCAAAGAAGAACTCAAGAGCCAAATTTCTACATACTAAAAAACACTTCAAAACACTACATACTATATATAACAATTAATGAAGCACTGTACAATTCATGTCACTGGAAAATTGTATATTATATTTTCTGTAATAAAGTATTCATAAAAGTACTAATACTTAAAAGGAACACTGGGTAGTATTTTCACCTCAAAATGACAGCTTTAGAATCTTTGTGTTCACCGGCCTGTAATAAGGAGAATAGAGCCTCTGTTGTTGCTACTCTGCAGAAACTGCACTATGAATCTTTTGAATGATGGTAGTAAACCCCACATCCCCTTGATTTCACAACACTGATATAAAAATAAACTACTCTCCAAAAGTAAAAATACCAAAAATGAAAAATACCAAATAAATAAGCTACATAAAGCTTACCATTAATCAATCTAAACATATCTGAAAAGATAACAAAATAATACTCCGTAAATTTAATTCCTAAATCACATAACCAGATCACTTTTGAAGACGTTTCACAGCAGTCTGGGTAAGCCTATGCTGTAAAGCTCCTAAAGGTACTCTAAGGAATGTGATTTAAAGTGGTAACTATATACTAGATTGCATGCACAATTACATTATGCTTAACCAAGTCATAAAATGCAGTAGTTTAATCAAATGAGCTTTAAACAACAAGTTAAATTCCAAGTCGGGAACAACTGTGGACACCAGGGGTAGCTGAATTGGGTGTGCTAGTTGAAAGTAAACACAAAACATTCTGCACATGGTTTAAAACATCCAGGATTGACATCCGGGCGCCCTGGTGTAATAAACTCCCCGTCTACCTTACTAACTGATTTATGACCACAAAGGTTTACAGTTACAGAGTGTAGTCCATTTGTTGCCATGCAATATCTGCCACATTCCATCTTGTGCATTAGTTGTTAGTCAACCAGATATTTGGCCAATACTTCTTAACATAACTGCTAACATACAATGCAGGCTTTTCTTCAGCATTTAGATCTACAAACACAAATTTGTTTAACCTATGTTTATGTGAGCTGTGTTTGGACATGCAAAAAACAGGTATTGCAGCTTCAATAATGACAATGATGTGGGGCTGGTTCAATTTAATCAGATACAGCAATGCTTATTGAGTACTTATTCAGTGACACCTGTGTCAGTACTGGACAGCCAAGATTGTCCTGGGACCACCGAAGGAAGAGAGTCTGACCAACACAAACTGCAACTACTGATGAATCACTGTCTCTGACTTCTCAGTGTCACAAAAATGCTAAGAATGATCTATCCAAATAATACCTGCTCTCTGGGGAGTCCTGACCACTAGAAGAGGTGAAAACAGGCTAACAAACTAACTATGCAGAGCAATAAGTGGACTACAAAGATGCACATCTGTGGTCAGTGGAACTGATGAAAAGAACGATGATTGCAGAAATATGGGGTGGTTTTAATGTTATGGCCGACCACTGGATCACTAACTTCAGTGTTAGTCTTGGTATAGTAAAATATCCGTGTGTCTGGTTCCAACACCGTGAGCTGGAAACGGGTTTCTCGGGAGCGTGGGGTTATTTTCATTACTGTTTGTGCAGTGTGTTTAACAGTAAAGGCGCTCCCTGTCACACAAACTACACTCAACACATTCCCAGTAACCAGGCCCTCTTACACCGAGAGAAAGGCCCTATTTTACACTGGATTCGCTAAAAAAATAATACGTGGTCTTTCCTGAAATCTCCCAGAAACGTCTCAACATAGCCGTTGATTATCGCGCATTACTCTGGAAGGACCTGTTCGATTGTAGCTCGCTGGAAAACTCGTAAACAGCTGAGATGAGGGATGCGAGTAATATACTCGCCTCCTCCTTGGCCTTTGCTCCCCCTTAATGCAGAAAATGGATTTTCGTTTCTGTTTAAAACTCTAGCGAATCGTGTTTCACCCCAAAGCCGTGTCGTAAAAGCAGCACAAGTATCAGCTTGTCTTTATCGATTTTAACCGTTGGATAATTTAACACTATTCGACTTCAGACGTCTCTCCTCATTGGGATTCTGCCGTTTGGTCAAACGGACCTAACAGTTCGCGAAATCCTCACAGAAATACAGACGCTTTAACGCAACAATATAATTTAACAATCAAATAAATGCCCGTTTCTCCTACCTGCGGACTGTCCTGCAGCGCTTCCTCCAGCAGCAACTTATGGACGGCCGGCATCTTGCTAACAAGTATTGGTGCTTGAATTATTGATTTTGATATGGACTCCGTTTCCCACAGTGCACCGCGTTGCCGGCCACCGTAGGAACACGCCTCCTGGATTAATTTCCAATAAAATATTCAGACAGAGTACATATACTTGGTTAAATTACGAAATCATACCTGAAATGACAGTTACGGACTTTACATGAATTGTATTCCGTTCCCACTAATACTGCTTCAATACTCTCAAATGACACTGGCAATGCAATCAAATTTCCCTTAGCTCTGCTGTATTTTATCCAGCAGCGCCACACACTGGAGAAAATCTCATTGGCTCGTTTCCCAGCTCCAGCGACTGCACTACTTCTGTTTGCATGGCAAAATACTCCATTTACAGAGACCTCACATCTAAAATGACCTTTAGTACAGCCAATGTTTTTTGGCATTCCAGCATGGGGTTTCTAATAAAGTGTCCAGTTAATGTATTTACATACAGCAGAGTTACCAAATGCCTTCTGAAAAATAAATCTAACCATCTGACATTTTCTATTGGTTCCTGATGATGTCCAATAAGTAATGGCATTTTGTATTTGCCTAATGGGTTGATTTCACAGTGGAAATTACCCTAATGCTTTTTTTTAGGTGAACAGGGACTGATTTCAGGTATAT
Organism: Hoplias malabaricus; assembly: GCF_029633855.1. Classification (NCBI taxonomy): domain Eukaryota; kingdom Metazoa; phylum Chordata; class Actinopteri; order Characiformes; family Erythrinidae; genus Hoplias; species Hoplias malabaricus. The sequence continues at coordinate 38,444,869 of NC_089803.1, forward strand.
AATTGTTTTATAATGGGTAAGGTGCCCTGCAACCACACCTGGTAAACATTAAGCCAATTCCCAATAGGGCGCAAATCACCAGGTTTTAATTCTAAAAGTCCTAATAGTCTTGTTTCAGCAGGATATGCATTTCACTTGATACAGCTTTTTGGACAGTTTTGGGCTAGTATTCAACATAACAAAATACTGTTCTGGGTCTTCAGCTTTAATAACAGTTTAAAATCAGTGACATAAAACCACTCTCATCTCTGCACAGTTTTATGTTTTCATACCACAATGCAGTGCATTATCAGAGGCATTACTAGGCTGTTCTCTTTGAGTGAGCAACAAAAAAATAGTTGCTTTTCTTATATTGTAAACAAGTGTGTAGTGAAATTCAAGAAGGATGGAGAAAACAAATAGAATAAAAGTTCAGCATCAGATTTTTGTACAAACGTCCGAGGCCATTACCTTTTGAGGAAAAAAAATAAGGTCTCCCTGTCTTTCTTTCAGTCTTACTTTGTTATTTCATTTTCTCACTTCTTCTCTTTTTCTCATTTTACTCTTCCCTTTTTTGGTTTTAGACTTCTGACATTTACATTCGCACATACAACCCCACCCCCCACCCCGCCCCCCACAGCCCATCCATAAACACATCCCTTTTTATCAGACCTAAAAAAGCTGTATTTCAAGGGTACCTTATTAAAAATAATGGTGATATGGGGAATTCTACCATTGTGAATATACATTTTAATATACTTAATTTTACAAATATCTATGTCAAACATCAAGGTTATGTATCCACTGACTTTAACACAACTTACAAAATAAATAAATCTGAGATTTTCTCAAATATAGTCCAATCCCACTTTTTAAAAGTGACATTTCCAATTAACATTTTATGTAGAAAAAGACCAATATTCCTTCCATATTATTTCATTTTATTTAATTTGAAATAGACTTCATAATTAACTTTTATAATAAAAGTTGTAGCAGTACAGATATGCATATTTTTGTAAAATTTCTCAGAATATAAAATATTCTATTTGTGGATAAGTGATATTTTTTCTCCATTTGAGGTATCCATAATATATTAAAAGGCATTATTAATTAATAATGTTTCTGCATTTTCAGTAACTTCAATATTTAACATGACTGACAATTATGGTTACACATTTTTACAGTTTAAACTGAAACAATAAGCATAAATTCTTTTTTTTACTTAAGATACAGGTGCATCTGAATAAATTAGAGTATCATCAAAAAGTTAATTTATTTTAGTAATTCAATTCAAAAATTGGGGCGGCACGGTGGCGCAGCAGGTAGTGTCGCAGTCACACAGCTCCAGGGGACTGTCTGTGAGGGGTTGGTGTGTTCTCCCTGTGTCCGCGTGGGTTTCCTCTGGGTGCTCCGGTTTCCTCCCACAGTCCAAAAACACACGTTGCAGGTGAATTGGCGACTCGAAAGTGTCCGTAGGTGTGAATGTGTGTGTGTCTGTGTTGCCCTGTGAAGGACTGGCGTCCCCTCCAGGGTGTATTCCCGCCTTGCGCCCATTGATTCCAGGTAGGCTCTGGACCCCCCGCGACCCTAAATTGGATAAGCGGTTACAGATAATGGATGGATGGATGGCATTCAAAAATTGAAACTCATATAGATTAATTTAAAACAGACGGATCTATTTCAAGCATATATTTCTTTTAATGATGATTAAGCTATACAATCATGGCGAACGATTCTGGTTTTGACAGATTTCCTGAAGGCAGTCGTTGACACCCTCCTGCTGTATCCAAGCATATTAATGGAAAGTTGAGTGGAAGGAGAAAGTGTGGTAGAAAATGTGCACAAGCAACAGGGATAACCTCGAAGGAAAGCCTTGAAAGGATTGTCAAGTAAAAAAGGTCCATTCAAAAACTGGGGGGAGATTCAAAAGGGGCACAGCACAGTGGCGAGCCACACATGGGGTGTGTTCTCCCTGTGTCCCCGTGGGTTTCCTCCAGGTGCTCCGGTTTCCTCCCATGGTCCAAAAACACACTGCGGTAGGTGGATTGGCGACCCAAATGTGTCCATAGGTGTGAGTGAGTGTGTATCACCCTGTGAAGGACTGGTGCCCTCTTCAGGGTGTGTCCCTGCCTTGCACCCAATCTGGACCCACCACAATCCTGAACTGGATAAGCAGTTACAGACAATGAATGAATGAAGATTCACAAGGAGTGGACTGCTGCTGGAATCAGTGCTTCAAGAGCCACCACACACAGACGTATCCTGGACATGGGCTACAACTGTCGCATTCCTTGTGTCAAGCCACTCATGATCCAGAGACAACAGCGGATGCATCTTACCCCGGCCAAAGAGAAAAATGACTCGACTGTTTCTCAGTCTAGTAAATTTTGCATTTAATTTGGAAATCACAGTCCTAAAGTGTGAGGGAAGAGTGGAGAGGCACATAATCCAAGCTGCTTGAGTCTAGTATGAAGTCTCCACAGTCAGTGATGGTTTGGTGACGAGCTTAAGGCTGCTACCTGGGCTTCCATAGCACCTCAGCAGTGCCACAGGCTGACCACCTCCATGCCACACCACATTGATGCAGTAATTCATGTAAAAGGGGCCCCAACCAAGTATTGAGTGCATATACTGTACATACTTTTCAGTAAGCCATCATTTCGTATTAAAGCCATTTTTAAAATTGGTCTTATATAATATTATAATTTTCTAAAATTGAACTTAGGGTTTTCATTGGCTGTAAGCCATAATATGAAAGCAAATCTGTCTCATCAGACTTTGAAATATTACCACCTTTGAATTTGTAGCACTGATTTTTTTTTGCACTGAAATTATGTATCTGAATTTTGCTGCTTTTGAATTTAAGTCTTCAAAAATTTCCTCCAAATTTTTGCTTCGAAATTATGCATCTGAAAATAATTGAACTGAAAATAATCTTGATCAAACAATACATTTTGAAGTTGCTCATATTGGATAGGCCATATTCAGAAGCCAAAATAAGAGTGAAAAAATTCAGAGTACACATCCGGGATACAAACGATAAGCAATCGATTCAACTACTGCACCTTAAATGGTGCAGTAGTTGCATTCTGTCGCCGCTAGATGATGAAATACGAACACAACTTCCATACCGTGGAAAAACTACATGTTCAGCTTCATTCCGCTGATATTATCTCCTTATTTTAAAAAGTGTCTCAAAAATCTGAAAGTCTCACTAAAGACATAATATAACAGACTATTGATATCCTGAAGATGAAGAAATTTTAAATTCAGATGCATTATTTCATTGCAAAAAAAAATTCAGTGCTACAAATTCAAAGGTGGTAATTTTTAAAAGTCTGATGAGACAGATTTGCTTCCATACCATAATCATTCATTCATTCATTCATTCATTATCCGTAACTGCTTATCCAATTCAGGGTCGCGATGGGTCCAGAGCCCTCCTGGAATGCTATAATCATCAACGTTAAAAGAAATTTATGCTTAAAAAACTTTCGAGGGCGGCACAGTGGCGCAGCAGGTAGTGTTGCAAGTCACACAGCTCTAGGGACCTGGAGGTTGTGGGTTCAAGTCCCACTCCAGGTGACTGTCTGTGAGGAGTTGGTGTGTTCTCCCCGTGTCCGCGTAGGTTTCCTCCAGGTGCTCCGGTTTGTAGGCAGATTGGCGACTCAAAATTGTGTGTGTGTGTGTGTGTGTGTGTGTGTGTGTGTGTGTGTGTGTGTGTGTGTGTGTGTGTGTGTGTGTGTGTGTGTGTGTGTGTGTGTGTGTGTGTGTGTGTGTGTGTGTGTGTGTGTGTGTGTGTGTGTGTGTGTGTGTGTGTGTGTGTGTGTGTGTGTGTGTGTGTGTGTGTGTGTGTGTGTGTGTGTGTGTGTGTGTGTGTGTGTGTGTGTGTGTGTGTGTGTGTGTGTGTGTGTGTGTGTGTGTGTGTGTGTGTGTGTGTGTGTGTGTGTGTGTGTGTGTGTGTGTGTGTGTGTGTGTGTGTGTGTGTGTGTGTGTGTTGCTTTTAATTTACTTGAAATTTGCATGCTTAACACTATCATTATCTAAAATAATTACTAAAAATGATAGAGAGAATACAAATAGCTAGGCCTAAACTGAATGGTTTAAACACAATTATAAATTATAAGAACATATAAAATTTATGGGCAATAAGCGTTTTGAAAGAAATAAAAAATGAGAAGATGTCAATTTAATATCAGTTATGTGCTTTAATAGGCTACAGGTGAAAGAGCGCAGTGCTTGGGGCAGGTGCTCACAGCGACTCTCTGCACTTGTAGCAGGTGAAGGAGGCGTGGCACTGTGTTAGGCCTTATTTTAGGGCTGTATTGATTCAAAGAACGGCCACGTTTTCCGTCAGCCGAATGTTTTCTTCTATTTCGTCTTCACCTGTACAGAATTCTCGCTTAGTTTTTCTCTATTTTTGCATCTGGATTTAGTCCTTCTGTGCTTTGGGGTATTTCTCTCTCTTGGTCTCTGTTTTTCTCCTTTTTGCTTTGCCCTTTTTATAATAAAAGCCTAATTGCTTACGTCTGTCTCTAGCCTTTGCTTATGCAACTGAAACTGGGCTTTCTTTACATAGATTTCTCAAAAAACTGGTGGATCGCGTTCCCTCCCTGGAAAAAAAGCAGAGGAATGCTGACGCACACCGTCCACGCCCCAACCCATCGTTCCCTTACAGACGTTATCAACTATGGTGTAGTTGATTTTTCTACAACACAAATGAATTTCATTGGGGCATAATTATGAACCATTTGAAACATTATGTAATTTACATATATGTAATTTACACATATGTAATTTACCACAGTTTGAGAACCACTGCACTAGTGTTTCTTGTAAGGCATTTCATAAACTTGATTGAGGGAGTGGGTGAATTTGAGTGAATGTGTGAGTGAGTGGGGGACTAGCTTGAGCTGGTCTTGCTGTATTTTTTCAGCAGGGAAGCAACAGGCAGCATTACCACCTTTGTGAGCAATGTTTGACTTGGTAAGTTGTTCCAAATTGGTACATTTCACATATTTTATTTCAGACTTACCAAGTGTATAAGCCAGAAACCGTGGGGAAAATTCCTAAAGAAGCTTTGTCCTAACGTAAGTTTTTTCTTGGATTAGAATGCCCAGGACAAGAACCACTTCAGACACCAATCAGTGATCCATTTGAGCAGAGAGTACACTAATGTTTATTGTTCTGAATGAAAGCCTTTTTGTGTGGTGAGAGTGTGTATCAGACTGGTTGAGATATTACCAGACATAGGGTATGTTTTTTTTTTTTTTTTTCTTGATTGCAATTCAGGTCAGGGGTTATGAACGTGACATACATAACTTGATCATTATGTTACATTGTTCTTTATTGTTCAGGGCTTTTTGCAATTCGCTGGCCTTCCGCTCCATCACCCGTGTTTCCATGGCAACCCTGTCAGGGTGGAGGAGACCAGCAAATCATGTGAGTTCAGAGCATCTCTCATTCCCTCCCTCATTTTCCCTCTCTGTCATTCTCATTCTCTCTCTCTCTCTCTCTCTCTCTCTCCCTCACTCTCTCTTTCGCTCTCTCACTCTCCCCACTTCCCATTGCTTTCCCCTTTCCCCCTCTCTCCATTCCTCTCACTCTCCTTCCCACCCATTCTCTCTCACTCTCACTCTCTTATTCTATGCCACTGCAGACCATTCCAGGCTGCATCGGACAGCAAGTGAGCGAGTGATTGAGGAAATCAGTGAAGAGGAGAAGTGCTGTCCTCCAGTTATCCTTTCTCCTTATTTGTCTTTCTTGCCACACTCTTCTTTCTATTGCTCTGACTCTGTTCTGTCAATATTGGAGAGTGGGATGCTAGTATGGGCTGTGGAAATTCCTCTGCAACTAATACTACAGCAGGAGGTGAGTGTATGTGCTTTTTTCTCCGAACGGAAACACTGTAGGAGTCATGGATGTGCATGTCTGTGTGTGGTGGGTGCAGGTGGAACAGATGCTGTGTTCATCTCTAAGAATTGGTGTGTGTGTGTGTGTGTGTGTGGGAATGAAACATTCCTAATGCTGTGTGTAATGCTGAGTGATAATGTCTACTATGTCTGCTAGCAGTGAGACTGGTAGGAGGCTTCATATGTGAGTATAAGGGAATGTGCTTTTTTGGGAATAGAGACGTTTAGAACAGTTGCCAAGGCGAGAATTATCCAACAGAGTCATACGCTCCGTCTCATTCAGCACGACTCAGCAGGACATTCAGCTCAGTGCTCAGCAGCACAAGCCTCACTCAGCCAGCCTGTGGTATTTGCAGTCACACACTTTTTGTGTGTGTGTATATGTACATATGCATGCAGTAGTGTGAGTGCTTGTGCCTTTGTTTTTGTGCATTTAGAGGATCCTGACTGTATTTGTTACTAAGGGTAGTGGCAGATTGAGAATTAGACTCAGAAAATACCCACATCTATATGTAATCACATGGAGTATGTTATTTTTTTCACTTAGGTAATCACACACCACATGCCCAACACACACATACACACTCCCCACACAAATAAATGATCGATATGGAAGATTTTAAGGACTCCACATTTTGACAAGATAAACAGACAATAAACAGGTCTCCCTCTCTCTCTTTTGTGTGTGTGTGTGTGTGTGTTTTCACTGTGTCCTTTCAATTGTGCGTATATTTGTTGCCCCACACTTTCTGTTTACAGATCTGAGACTTGGTGTCAGTAACTGATGTTACTCCCACATGCTTTGACATTTAACTGTTCAATCCCTTGTATACACCCAGCTCCACTCTCCATCCACTGGTTAAACTCCAAAGGTCCTTAGGAATGTGGCAAAGGACTGCTAACACAGCCTGAGACTAATTTCATGAGTCTTTGTTAGGCTTAGCATTACAGCATCACAATAATTACTAGTTAATAAATCCTAATATTAATAACTGAATATGACGTCTATAGTTAAAAAATGTATATATATATATATATATATATATATATATATATATATATATATATATATATATATATATAAAACTTAATGATACACTTCTCCTGTTAAACCTGAATAGATTTAAGTTTGGCCATAACTTCTCTGTAGTCTTGATGTCTTTATTATGCAGTAAGCTTTCTGAAGCACAATTTGCTGTCTTAATTATGCTACACAGAGGGGCTAAAGTGTAATGGGCTTATCTGCTTGAACCAGCCATGGTTATGCTATCAAATCAGTGCCATAAATTTAAACTAGAAAGTGTCCAGTCATCTCCATCTGTTTCTCTGAATTTTTTTTTTTTTTTTTTTTTTTTTTTTTTTGTTTGCCTGGAAACAAATTTGGCCCTCTTCAAATGACCTAGATTTCTTCTGTTTTTTTTTTTCTCCCTTCTTGTTGTCTTGGTTTACTTTTGTGTGATATAAACATTTGGATGAGCATGTGAGAAAGACAGTGTGGAGGTCAGCCTTTTTCAAAAACTGTGGCTTGGCTTTTTCTTAGTGTTCCCCGTACTGTACTCGTAAGCCATCCAGAGTTTACATGAGTATAGACAAAGACTCTTCATATGTTTTAGAGGCAAGCTAAGGCTCTTAAAGCTGCTTGGCTGTGATGGATGCCTGGGGCTGAGTGACTTTTTGAAGCACATTTGCACAGCTCCAGCACTATCTGTAGTATTCTGAAAGCTCTGGCTTGTGGAGAGAAGAACAGTGTGTGAAAAGCTCTGTTGTTTTAGCTTCCTGTCCCAGTCCCACATAGGTCAATACACTGTCAGTGTACAATCACATATTGTATACATTCACTTGGGTAACAGAGAATTAAGACTTACATTATTAATTAAGGGGCCATTAGCTAATTGATTTTATTTTTTAAATGCAACTACTGCAGATTAACTACTGCCCATTCTTATACTCCATCATAGCCAAGCAGCCTTAAAAGCCTTGCTGTTGTTTTGGGTGAAACAAAAAAATAAACACTCATAACATATTCTGTTAGGGGGCATATTTGTATTTTGTTCAATATATGCAGTGATTTTAAAATGGAAAATTATGTGCAGCAAATATAAACATTGTATTGGAATGCTGTTTGCTAGGCCTTGCAATCAGCTTACACTTTCTTTTTCTCAAGTGAGCATTAGGTACTGTCAAAAAGATACCCAGATACAATCAGAATAGCACCAGATGCTATAAGGGTTTGGTGCTTACGTGAACTGCTTGCTTGATATTATCCATAGTTTCCAATGTCTGTAACAGTATCTGGTCCTCACTCAGTTCTCACTGGACTGTGCTCATTCATTGGCGTTTGTGCTAATTCAGATGTATCTGTTGTTCAGCAGTCATTCTGCTAAAAAAAACACCATATCACACTATATAAGGATTTCAAATTTAGCATTAGTTGATTATTTTCAAGGCATCATAGTGTTTTGTGAATTTTAAAGTGCTGAGATATCATTTGATTGCCTGAAATTGTCTAAATTCAAGGGCACTGTAGAATATGCTGGTTACGCTGTGCTTTGCCTATTTGTCATTTGTCACTGTATTTGGTGATTAAAGCAGGAAGCACAGCTAAGAGGACTGCATGGAGTGTCCTTCAGCCTCTCTCCAGCTCAGACAAGGCCTCACACACACACACACACACACACACACACACACACACACACACACACATATACACACACACACACAGTACTGCCTTTTCTTTTGATGACTTTTAAGAATATGGGGTCACAAAGTAGTATATATATATATATATATACAAACACATACTGTAATTTATTTCACAAATAACTTATTTCCTCTTTTGTCTCTTTGTTGTTAGCAGGTCCTGCTGAGGCTGCTAAGGATGTGTAAGTGTCATTTTATTGTATGCAGTGGAGAAAAGCTATCTAACAATAACAAAGAATATGAAATGTCATATTTCTCCCTGTTATATATGATGTAGTGCAAGGAGAATTTTCAGGTATTTAAAGCTCATTTCATATCATTAATTTTTCCGTAATCTTGTAACTAATTATTAACTAGAAATAATTGTCAGTCCATCACTTAATTGAAGCACAGTATTTATGTTTATTTTATATAGTGCTCTGTAAATAAATACAAGTTATTAATATTCAGGAGATGCTTCTGAGAATTAAGAAGGGGAAAGTCAAAGGTGAACAAAATGTGAATTCTGATATACAGATAGAATGGGACTTCTACCCACAGTGTAAGGAGAGCACCAAAGCTGACATGAACTTAAAGGGAACTGAAAGGGATACATATGTGCAAATGCACTTTCTTATGCGTCTGCACATAAGTATTGGGATCTGGTGCATCTACCAAGCCACAAACTGTGACATAAGACAACCCAGTCAATTTTTGTAAGAAAACATAGTATAAAATGAACTGGATCAGATCTGGGTCCCCTTGCAAGGAAATGCAGGCAGTAACACAAATTTTAGCATCGCCTCAGCTGAGTATCAGACTCAGTGCCAGACCTAAGTTTCTGTAAGTGTGCAAAAGTGTAGTATTTGGGACTACAGTGATCTGTTTCTGGCTCTTTGTCATTTAAAGGAACAGGCCCTGAAACTAGCTGAACACAGCTGTTTATACAGGGGAAGAAGAGTGCTGTGTTGTTTTAACCTTGTGATATTTTGACCAAATAATGTTCAAAATGTCTGTGTTAAAAACATTGTTAACTTATAGAAAAGGCATATATCACATATAAAACTTTTATTCTGAAAGATGAGAAAACATATCTCTACTCTTGCTTCAGATCTGAATAAATCTGTAGCTCTCTCTTTCTGTTGCTCCACTGGGAGAAGTCCATTCAGTTCTATAGGGCTGAAAGCATGTTAAGCTCTCAAGAAGCTGTTACTGAAGAAAAGCAAATAGACAAAACACAAAAGAATCGAATAATCAGTCCAGAACCCATACCTTATTACATAATATGAATGTAAAGTCTTAAAATCTGTAAAAACTGAATGCAAATCGGTAAAGAGTGGACACACTCAATACTGAATAAAAATATTATATCTGAGTCTTCGGTATGATATTTTGTTTCCTGACCTACTGCCTGTTTTGACTTGACATTAATGGTGCTCTCTGACTTTTGAACTGTACAGTAGATACCAAAAAGATTGCATTAAGATCTGTGGACTGTGGGTGTATTGTGATTTTCAGAGTCAGACAAGCTTTACACATGCATTCGCACCTCCAGTAAATCCACATGGGTGCTGAGACTCTTGCTAAAGTGAATCCCTTAGAGAGATCCAATCTGCTCTGGCCTGTGTTCTCCCTGATGATAAACATGGCTGTGCCTCTGTGTGTGTGTGTGTGTGTGTGTGTGTGTGTGTGTGTGTTCAACTGTGGCTCCTCAGAGCTCCAAATGCACCCGGGCCAATCATCACTAATTACTGAACTCACCAGCACTCAGCGCATCAGCATCCACATTTAATCTTAGAGACAAGCCCCTGACACCAGCTCATAAACACTGCCGTGGGAACAGACCTTTCCATCCAAACTCCACACTCAATATTAAGGCACATCTCAAATAATGGCAAATAGCAAACTGCAGCCAAACAGCCCATGATGATTGATAGTGTCAACAAATGTAATGTCAAATGCAGTTTTGTTTTGTAACTTTTGAATGAATGAATGAATGGATGATTGGAGGGATGAGGAATAATTGAATGGGTGGATAGGTAAGGAGAGTGAATGAATGAACAGATAAATAGATTGTGGGTGACATGGAAGAAAAAATGGATGGATGGTCATTAAAACAGACAAATGGTTAAATGATATAAATAAACAAAAGAATGGATGGTGGATGGATGGATGGTTCCTTCCAATCTGTTTTAATGGATGGATGCACAGAAGAACCAAAGAATGAATGGAACAATTATGGATGAGTGGATAGAGGGATATTTGGATGGATTAGTAAGTGAGTGGATTAATATGCAGGAAGAGAGGTATGAATGATGGATAGTTTGGTAAATGTATATGAAAAAAGATTCTAACATGAACTCTTCTCTTGTAACAGGACAGAAGAGCCCTCAACAGATGATGAGAAAAGAAGGTCAGTGAGAGGCTCCTGTAATGGAGACATTAGTAAAGCTGCTGTAGCCTCAGAGTGTGTTTGACTGTGTGTTGTGCCCTCTAGGAATTATGGAGGTGTGTATGTTGGACTACCGACAGACCTGACCACAGTAGCATCCAGCCAGTCTAAATCCACACGGAAAGGTGAGCGTGACTGCTAGCTCCTGTTTCTAAATGTAGACAGAACAAGGAGGAATGTGATTATTCAGTGACAGAGTATTTTGCCAGAAAATATGACGTGTGCATCAAAGTGAATGTTTCTGCACTTGAATACTTCTATCCTTGTTTAAATGAATGCTCTCTGTATTAAGCATGTGAACAAGAGCTTAGGCATGCTACTTATTATTTCAACAAATTGCTAAATTAGAGTGGCATTGCCCTGTGTGCCACTACCACTTGATTATACAACACATATGCAGTGGTGACGGAAGAAAATCAGCAATAAATATACTTTCAAAATTACTTTGATACAGACATACTATGCTATAATCTATAGTGATCCTGTATCAATGATTTCATAACTGTCGTAACTGATTTCTGTTCAAATGAATATAAAATATGTTGAGGCACTTTACAGAGGAATGTTGTTCTACACCTATGACACCCCCAAATCAACAGATTTTTTTTTTGGACATTATTCACACTTCTTATATGCACAGATAATGAGACATCACTGTAATTATCACAGATTTTCGAGACACATGCAAATTAACCTGCGTCACAGAGTTAACTTTACAATCAGAGTCCAATAGGTAGGAACAGCTTAAACTATGCAGGAGAAGGATGATCAAAAACCAACAAACAGTTCAAAGGAATATAATTGAACAACAGCAGTACTTTGAAAAACTTAAAATAATGTATTATAGTAAAATACATGAATTAAAGAACAATTCATAAAATAATTATTGGCAACAGGACTCTGGTAGGCCTTTTTGCCAGTTATTGTTCACTTTCAGGAGGTATTTACGAGAAAAATAGATAATGCACTTGCATAAAGAAGGGTAGGTCAGAATAAATAAATTGTAAAAAACGTATATATTAAAATATAGGAAAGTGCACCTCAGAACTTCCATGCAAGATCTGGTAGGTTACCAACACTCTCATAATCAGATAAACAATACGTTCTAAAGCTTCTTTCATGCTTGAGATACAGGAGATTCACATCCATTCTTTCAGATGTGAATTAAAAAAACTCACAGGTGTTTCTGTCCATTATTGCACTATAAGGAAAAAAAGCACAGTTCAGTGCTGTGAAACTAAAAAGATGTGGATATGATGTACCAACAGTGTCCCTGCCTCTGATGTAAATAACAGTTCTTACTGAATATACAGTATATTTTGATAGCACTGAAGTGCAGCAGATAAAATATGTTCCTGGAGCTCACAGAACCAGATGCTACTAATTAGTGTTTTTAAACACCACTGGGTACGGAAGTTCATGTGTGTGTGTGTGTGTGTGTGTGTGTGTGTGTGTGTGCGTGCATGTCCTGACCACATCACATGGCCTGTCACCATCTCTTTAATGACTTTTTAAAAGGTTTCCAGAGAACATGACAGTGACACACATACACAGCTTTGTGCCTGTGGTGCATGAGCCTACAAATTAGTGGCATCTGCTAAACCAATCAAACCCAATCAGATCTCATATTCTCAACCTATATAAGCTCTGATGAGGCCTTTCCATCTTTTTCAGACTAGAATATCATGAAAGAGAAGCAGTGAGAAAATGTGACGCAGGTAGGCAAATTTGTCTGTTATTCCATAATACAAATGGCCTGGAGTAATTACAGTGGTTGTCATTAGCGTATGTTTCACTCTCACTCTCACTCTCTCTCTCTCTCTTACTCTCTCTCTCTCTCTCTCTCTCTGTCTCTCTTATGTGCAGTTGACTGTGTAAATGAAGGAGCTTTTTATGGACTAACAGCAGATCGAGAATTTACATGCACTCAAATGAACACTGAATATGACCTCTTGGTGTATGAAGTGGGGCTCTGTGTTGATCTGTGAGAGCTACAATGGAGGATTCTTCATATTAGAGTATAATTGCTCTAGAACTGTGTTTTCTACCAGAGACAGAGACCACCCTAGGAATGGAAACAGCAGCCCTAGAGGAGATCCTGGCATTTAAATGGCACTGGAGTCAAGATGGCAGGGCACTCACAGCTCAGGAAGCAATGAAGGCAATGTCAACAAACCAAGACCAGCTCCAGGTCTCTGCAATAAAAGACTAACCTGCATCTTCAATGTAGGACAATAGCTCTATAGCCAAGCCATCTAAAGACTCGTATTTAGCTCAGAGAATTTTAGCTGCAAGCTACTTTTATTAATGGTACTATCATTATATAAAGTGATGGATTCATCCAGCTTTATGTAGACTTCACAGAAGCTGTCCTATGAAGTGATTTCCATCACCATTCATGATCAAATACTAATAGATACCACATCACCTCAGTACAAATTAGCGCTTTTGAAATAGATGAATAATATAAGAAATTTGTATATGGTATGTTCTCTTTATTTAATTTTTGTTGCTATATTTATGGCATTTCAGGTTCATGACTTGTGATTGTAATTTCAAAAGTTTGTTTCATCCACAAATTGTGTATAATGAAAAAATTTTTTTTGAATAGTTATATGCTTCACTGTGTCTGTTTGTGTGCATATTTCTCAAAGAAAAGCTATGGTCTACTTGATTTGTACTGAATAATTTGACAAGATATAGCAGGTAAAAATACTACATATGGGACCACAGATACCACACATATATGAGCTTGGTTGACATCCCACTTAAAAACTATAAGACCAATCCCTAAAAAATCTAATCTAAAAATCTACAGCACTAGATTATTATACGTCCTTCTGTAAACTTTCCTGATAGCATCATTTGTTCCATTTGGAAATATTGTCCAAGCACCAAACCCAGGTTCATCATACCAGAGAGTACATTTCCACTGCATCTGAGTCCAGTAGCAGCATGTGTACCACCACTACAGCTAACACTTTGCATTGGGCATAATGATCTTAGGCTTGTTTATACCGTTTATTTCCTAAGTTCCAGACATGCAGTTCTTCTGTTGATATTTTACATCTAGAAGAGTCTAGAGTCTGAAATGTTCTAGTGACTGATAAAATAAATTACATTTTTTTCCTCACAGTATCCACTCCATCACTCTGTGAAACTGCGTCATCTACCTCTTCTTGCCTGACCTGCTGCTTATAGATGCTTCCATTTCACAATGACAGTGCTTTACCAGAGCAGATCCAGCAGGACAAAATTTTTTCAAATTGGTTGAACATTAAACATTAAAAGTAGCATCCAATCACAATGTCAGTGCCATTTTCACATGGACAATGTTTTTCTATGGAAAACACATTGCTTAATTTTTAAAACCTTTAAAGTGTGGGTGCGATTGTAACACATGAACTTAGTAAGTAAGGGGTGTGTTCACATATATTTTGCCATTTAGTGTATGTCTACATATGGTAGCTATATATATATTCCTCACATCAAGTTAATATGAAATAGTTTTGCAAATGTAGTGTCATTAGTGTGTATATAAGAATAGTGCAAATGACATGATAATGATTATATAGGCTTAGGTTTGAGTTTATTTCTCACAGAGAATAAGTGTTTATTAAAAAAGAGTTATTTTCTATTCAAAGGTAAAAAGGGCTTCAATTCTCCCAAACCGCTATTTTTTTTGTGTGTGGTCCAATGGAGGAACATCTTTTCTGTTTCTTAATGTTCAACCTTTGTCTCACACAGACTGAAACTCTGCAGTTCATGTATTCAACCCTATGAACATGTTGAAGATTGCCAACGATTAGAACAGCAGGATAGCATTTATATCCTGAAATAGCGAATGCAGCAATCAGCAGACAGCTCTTGAGGGACACATTTGACCATTTATAACTCGAAACTGGAGATACAATCTCTGTTATTTCCTGTCATTATAGTGCTCAGTTTGCTTGAGAAAAATGATTTTCTCTTTATTACAGGCTGCCCTATGATGTGGTTTTGTGTATATACAGCAATCAGCCATAACATTAAAGCCACTTTGTTTCTATATTCACTGTGCATTTTTTCAGTTCCATTTACCATAACTGTGCACATTGTAGCTCTGCAATTACAGACTATAGTCCACCTGTTGCTGTGCATACTTTCTTATCTGCATTTCACCCTGCTCTTCAATGGTTAGGACCCCCACAGAGCTGGTATTATTTGTATGTTGAATCATTTTCTGCAATGCAGTGACACTGCTGTGATGCTGGTGTGTGCTGCGCCGGTACAAGGGAATCAGACACAGCAGTGCTGCTGGAGGTTTTAAAAACTGTGCTCAATCATTCTTCATTCAGAGAAACATCTAATGTGTTGATCAAAACTTGTGATGTAAAAAAAAGACAGACATGAAAGGTCATAGATCATTTGTTTGTCATCATGTGGTTATTCTTCAGGGGTCACTGGATGCTGCTCCAGTCAGCTGGATATTTTTGGTCTGGAAATATTCCAGACTCCAGTTGTAATTACAAACTCCTGCAGCATTGCTGTATCTGATCCACTCACACCAGCACAACTAACACATACTAGCACACCACCAGTGTCACCACAGCGCTGAGAATGATCCGCTACCCAACTGCTCATACTAGCTCTGTGCTGAGCCTGACCATTCATTCATTCATTCATTCATTCATTCATTATCTGTAATTGCTTATCCAATTCAGGGTCGCGGTGGGTCCAGAGCCTACCTGGAATCACTGGGCGCAAGGCAAGAACACACCCATGGAGGGGGCGCCAGTCCTTCACAGGGCAACACAGACACACACATTCACTCACACACTCACACCTACGGACACTTTTTGAGTCGCCAATCCACCTGCAATGTGTGTTTTTGGACTGTGGGAGGAGCACCCGGAGGAAGCCCACGCGGACACGGGGAGAACACACCAACTCCTCACAGACAGTCACCCGGAGCAGGAATCAAACCCACAACCTCCAGGCCCCTGGAGCTGTCTGACTGCGACACTATCTGATGCGCCACCGTGCCGCCCAGCCTGACCATTGGAAGAGATAATAAAAATTATACAGGGCAACATGTGGAAGACATTCTTTAACTGTAGAATTACAAAGAACATCTGTGGTAGGATTAGCTGATAAAATGGACATGTTATAGGTGATCAATGTATACACAAAACCTCTTCATGCATATATAATATAGTAGTAGTTGCTATCTGAACAAAACTGAATATCTCCTGAATGGTGTATCTTTGCAAGAAAACAAAAAACTTACTGTCTATGGAATGAGATTTTTTTCCCCCCAAGTAATTTTGGACCTTTCCTTTAGACTGTTCATTTAACACAAAGTCCAGCTATTTTTTTACAATTACATAAAACAATGGACGAAAATAAACAAATAGGAAAACAAGATTTTGTCCCAACAGCAGTAAGCCATAACAACTTTGATTCTACACTCATCCACCCCTAAATCACAGTATACAATAGAATAATAAAGATAAAAATGAGAGTCTAGGTAAGATTTAGCAGTAAATATTGGCCTTCTGCCTTTAGGTGAAAATGAAAATATCTGCACCAGTACATTTTCAAAGATATTAAAATTTGTAGCAGAAATTCACATGGGGCTCCTAATTTTTTAGTCACTGCTAAAACTGATATATCTTAGTCAAGAGATAATGGGAATCTATTGTAGATAGACACTGAAGATATGGCTTCAGTATCTCTGCTGTAAATTTTGCATGATCTGTCTCTAAAGCTAATCTTGTCTTATCAGGATGTACAGCTCTATTTCAGAACGGAGTTTACACCTTCTGTTTGCTGAGACTATTCTCATGTGTGCCAGCAGTGGCACAAAGCTGCAAGCAGGCACTTTATGAGGACAGAATGTACAAATAGTTCTGGTTACTCAGACATATAATTCCACTGTGAGATATAAGGCAACACATTAAGTGTTTAAACAATTTTATGGATCCATGTCCTAAGGTTTTTATTAACTGTCTGCACATAAAAAAATGCAGACTAATCAATCTTGTCTGACAAGGAAAAAGCTTAAAATATACCAGTACTCTGCAAAAGTCAGGGACCACTATCACTTACTTTCACTTCTAGGCAAAAAAAAACATTGACCATATTGTCCCACATATTGTCCCAACAAACATATTGTCCCACACTTTTTAAATGTATTTTTTTCAGTAACAGCTTCTTAACAGCTACAGGTCCTTTCACATATATTGTCAGTTGATGGAGGAACTGCAAAATATTTTTGTGGTCTCTTGCATGGTTTAGGTGTTCCATTCTCCATTGTAGCCTTTTTAAATCATGTTTACAAAGATTAGACAAGATTATTGTTCCTTTGACCTTCCTTCCTCTTTCTTTTTATTTCCCTTAGTTTACTGTAGCTTCTAGAGGTGAAAATTGCAAGGTAATTTTAATCTATTTCAGTAAACGTAATAACAAACTGTTGATATGTAAGCGTGTAAATGGTGTGTATTTATATATGAGAAAATGATCTGAATCTTCTTTTCCTGTAGTAGCATATATAATTGTACACAGTAAGGCAATCACTGTCCCAGAAGCTCTCCTTCTAGTGAACAGGTTTCCCCTGGAGACTATTATATTTGACCTAGTGAATGATGGCTAGGCTGCTTTTATTGAAGTGTAAGAGAAAAATGTCTTTCCTCTGTTAAGGTCAGAACATCGCCTGGTCTCCAGTGGGCTCATCAGGGTGGTCCTCTGAGTAATAGAAGGATTTCAGGGCACTGATCATGGCTCAGTAATAAGACGTACAGGGACTGGGATGACTGCACCCACGCAATATGGGAGCAGCTGGGAAAATATCTGTACCGTGGTGTAACTGGTTCACTGGAAATGGAAGATTAGATAAGGAGATTGTATACACAAACACACACAAGCACAAATGAAAAACACACTGCGGTGAATACAGGTGGGTGAGGTTTACAGCGTCTGTGCAGTGTGTATATAGTGTATGGTGTGGTGTACAAGACCAAACACACACACTCTGTTAACAATATCATCTCCTGCATCCCTTCTGGGTCTGTGTTTCTCTGCAGTTATCAATCAACAGTGGCATTCATCCCTCCCCAAGCCCTGCTTCTGCTGCTGGGTAAGATCAGTGGCTGTGATAAGAGTCCTGGGTGATAAACACTGCACTGTACATTAAGGACATAGTAATGGACGAGGTTATACCTGTATACAATGTATAACTGTTCATATTACGTGGTAGGTACGTTGTGTGAAACACGGAAAATGTTTTTTCACTATAAACACACTTACCGTATATTGAAGATCCAGAACTGTTACTTTTCCAATGTCGAGCAGCAGGTGTCAGTATTGTCCAAGAAAATAAAAATCTTTTGCAAAACTCGAAATATACGTTGGAAACATATTCGCGTGTTTATCACCAATAAAGCTCTACATTGTTATAGTCTGAAAGCTGCTGATAGAACAGTTTATGTTAAATCTTATTCATAGTCCTGAGTCAGACATGATCCAAGAACATGCAATATGAAGTAGCACTATGAGGAAACTATTAATCTTGAGGTCATTTGCAGGGATAAACCTCTAACTGGACTTCGGTGAATCCTAAACGACTACACCTGGTGTATATGACATTAAAATGACATGCCTGCTTGCACAGAAAATAGTTATGTAGTACAGCTTCTATAATTAAATGAGGTTTGTGTTGAATCGATCTATGTAGTATATAGGTTAATTTACATACTGATCATAAGTTCAGTTCGGAGAAGCTACATATATCATGAATAATAATGTTATTACAAACTCTAGCTGACTAGCTTTGCACTTATACTACCTGGAGTGATTACTGTCTACAAATAAAGTCACAGAATTTCTCCACATGATCCTCTATTACAAAGCATTCAGTTATAGCTGCCAATTTGTTTTTGAAGCTGGAAGGCAGTGGAATGAAAATATGTTTCTATCTAATCCCTTTTCACGTTAAATAATCTTTTATTTATTTATTTATTTATTTATTTATTTACTTATTTTTTTGTTAGAATCGAAAAATGTATAAATAATTCTGATGATTACAACATTTACAATTAGATGCTCTACCCCTTAAACATTTATCTTCAGAAAAATATTTATACTGCCTTTAAATGCTCTACAAATGACACAGGTAAGTGTTCCAAGCCATATTTGAGCTTGGTGTATAGCAGGATTGCCAGAATGCAAACCTGTTTGATGGTGCATACTCACATTCCAAGCTCAACAAAAACACATCTGACCACACAACAAAGACATAAACTGGATAAATGAAACAGATAAACCCCCCCCACCCAAAACACCTAAAAAATGAACAGGGGAGCCATGGTTCACCCTGTGAACTCTGTTAGCCCCAGCCCCACTGTCCCACAGTGTTTAGCAGCGCTATCAGTAACAGTTAGAAAAGTTGACTCTTGTATTTTAGTAAAAATAAGTAAACCTTAAAAAAGCAGTACAATTTTTTATAAGATAAATGTATTTAAAAAATAGAGATTGTGAACTTAAAGGCAATTGAATTTGTAAGTCAAGTGCGGTCCCAAACCCTATTGTTATAATCCACTAAAATACATGGAACTACTATGACACGGATACTATGACCTAGCAGTTATAATATTTATTCACGATCTGCAAAGACCATGAAATGGCCTACCATTTCACACTGTGTAGATTGTAATTTAGGGCTGAGAGGTAATAAGCCATTTTAAGTTAGCACAACAGGGCGGCACGGTGGCGCAGCAGTTGCAGTGTTGCAGTCACACAGCTCCAGGGGCCTGGAGGTTCTGGGTTTGATTCCCGCTCCGGGTGACTGTCTGTGAGGAGTTGGTGTGTTCTCCCCGTGTCCACGTGGGTTTCCTCCAGGTGCTCCGTTTTCCTCCCACAGTCCAAAAACACACGTTGGTAGGTGGATTGGCGACTCAAAAGTGTCCGTAGGTGTGAGTAAATGTGTGTGTGTCTGTGTTGCCCTGTGAAGGCCTGACGCCCCCTCCATGGCATATTCCCGCCTTGCGCCCAATGAATCCAGGTAGGCTCTGGACCTCCGCGACCCTGAACTGGATAAGCGGTTACAGATAATGAATGAATGAATGAAGTTAGCACAACTTTTAGGAATAGTTTTACATTGCAGCTAGCAAATGCTCTGCCAGGTTCAGGTCGGAAGTGAGCTTAAGTGTAATTTCCCCCACCTCTCTTTCTTCTCTTTTAGTCAGACTGGCATTCATAAGGAGCTCTACAGTTTAGTCTTATGTAGCACAGATAAGCAGCTTGATTAGCGTATAATGCTGCCTGGCTGGGTTAGTGCTGTGATTAACACTGCTGCAGAAGCCCTAGCTAGATTAGCACACGCCAGCCATTACTGCCAATCAGAATGCATTTAACTACACACTGCTCTGCATTTGTCCATTTACACAAAGAAACATTTCCAACTTGTAATTGATCTTTTCAGCAGAAATGTCAGGCCTCACTGCTTCTCCTGAGAGAATGCATGCAGTGGATACAACGTATAAATATTTTCATCCTTGATGCTTATGATTTGAAAATGAACCTTCAGATGTATTAAAATAAACATTTTTCATGAAAAACTTAATGTCAATTTGTGATCATTTACACAAAAATGTTGAGAAGTTTGTGCTACTTCCCCTCCTCTGTGGAGGAGCCTCTGGAAAGCCAGGCCTATGAGCCAGGACCTTGACTGCATCAGATTAGCTATAATTCAGAAGGTCATGACTGACTTGCAGTTAATGTTTACTGGCATTATGCACTTGAGTGAGACTCTTAACCTAAAAGTTCTTGTCATTCAGTTGTCAACTGGAAATATATCAACATATAGAATGGTCAATGCATGATTACAAATATTTGATTCAACATAGAAAAGGAAACATAAAATACAAAGGTATAGGTCATTTATAATGTTTTATTTCTCAGCAACTAAACTGAATTTATGCACTAAAACACACATTTGACTGTAGAGTACCATAAAAATTTAAAAGAATTTACAAAGCTATTTAAACTTTTGCATGTAATAATAGATGTTGTTTGTGAGTTAATTATAACAATAACAGGCTTGTTTTAAGTTAATTTGTGGACTTGTTTAGCCAAAAGCTATTAATGCTTCATTTATTTTTACACTCCTAATAAATTTATTCATCCAAACTTTTCTGAGTGATGTTGCCACACAACTGCACAACAGCAGAATTTAAGCTCAGACTGAAATTCAAGAGCACATGTGATGGGTCACCCACATGCCAAAGCTTTGTTCACAGCCAGGGATATATCTATCAAGCTTTGCCCCATTCCAGACTCATTCCAGTGTGATTCCCTGTGTTCTTTCCATCCAACATGTCATGGCCCAGACCCATGCAGAGCCCTTCAGTGGCCTATAGCCCCACACCACACTCAGTATGCTTCCAATTACGGACAAAAGCAGAGAGGCGGTCCCTCACAACATGTGGTTCCATTTAGAGCAGGTGAAACAATGTAGGAAAATAGATCCATCATTCGTTGCATTCCAGAGGTCAGGAGAGAGCAGCATTAAATCACAGCAGACTAATCCTAGAAAGGTTGGGGAAGAGGAGAGGAGGGACACTGGGAGACCAGTTTGACCTCAGTGGGAAAGGCACTTCAGAACTTTGCAGAAGCTTGATAGCACCCTTTTCTCAATGATGCTTCATATCAGTATCATCATCATAGGATTTGTTTATTTATTTATTGTGAAATGTGATGCCGGAAGAATTTGTTATGTTTAAAGTCTGGGAACTTGTAGCTCATTCCAGCCCTAACACCCCTGTGTCTGGCAGCCCAGGTGCTTCTCTTCAAAACATCTTAGGAAGTGTCTAATTTGATTTGGGGGCAGTAAGGAAAGCAGTAGCTATCCCTTTTGTAATCTCAGCCTCAGCATTTGCCCAGTTTTCTCAGTCAGCTCAGAGTAGTGGCCATATTTGTTACATCTAAACACTCTCTTGCTCAGTAGTAGCCACAAGTATCTCTTCTTAAGAATTGGTCAGAGCATATTTGTTATGTAGTTAGCTAATATCACTTAAGGGCAGACAAGAACGTATGCCAAATATGGACCAAAATTTGCAATTTATTGGTAAAGCATTTACGGTTAGCGACAGAGCAATGTGATTCCAGCAATAACTCATCTGGTACTTCTACCTCAGAGGTGTGGACCATTCAATAGCATTAAAAACACCCTTTCAACAATTGAACACAGACAGACATAACATTTAAAGATTTTTAAATGTTAACTCTATTGACTCTATTTAACTCTATTTTAAAAATGCTCTGTAGTTGGGTTTATTCAGTTCCAATTTATTAATCATACTTTAATATATACAGCTGTGTAAGTTTTACTTCATAGATGTTTGTTGGGTTAATACAACAATATTAGCTAAAAATCAATACCTGTCCTTTTGGAATCATTGTAAAAAAAAAAAAGTTATGATCTTCCAATAATTGAATAATTTCATTTTTCACATGTCTCTGTGATCTATTTAAATTCATTGAGTGTATATGTCTCACAGATTTCATAGCTAAACTAAATTGCAAATAAATCCATCCATTGAGTAAAATAATAGGAAGCTCTGAATTTCAAAATCAACTGCATATGAAATTAACTTATTATGCTCAGTGTCAAGCATCATCAATAGTAATATAAAGCCCCCAACACTGAGTTATGGAGCAGCGGATTTTTGCTTTCTGGAGACATTATGGAGCACATTTTGTGTTGAAGTGATGTTTGCTATTCCAACATGTCCAACTAATGTCAGTGTGGCTGAATGCCTTCAAATGTTTCACAGTAATATTCCAAAATCTATTAAAAGTCTCCTCACAAAAAGCACTGTCATACTGATCTCTATTACATGATTAGGCTACCTAAAGGCCTACTTCCTTAAACATTGTTGGCTGCAGTGATGATTAACGCATCACTAAGCACATTTATAGCATCTAACCTTTCTCATATGCTACAAATAGTATAATGGGAAACACAAAGGTACTCCAGAGTCATACAGCAATCCACAGTGCCAAAACCAAGCAAAGTCTCGCTGTTAAAAATGCAGCCACTCTGTTTCCAGTGGCCTCTCAAGGCCTCCTCCCCCTCCCTTCACATTCCGTGGTCCACTTCAGGTTTTTATACTCATGTAAAACCAGAAATTAAAGTTAACGTTAATTTGTTCTGCAGTCTATTTTCTCTTTAAGCTAATGATCACATGGAATGTTCCCTGTTTCACTCCAAAAAAAATCCACGGTTCTTTCTCATTGGCCCACTGTAACAGGCTGCTTTCTTTTACTTTTTCATTTCATTAGTGAGAGACGGAGGGTAAAGAATGAGGAGTGTGTTAGATGTAGTGTTCCAAAATGTGTTTTTATAAGATCATGAATAGCTGGGCACTTTGATTGCTGATTGGACTTAATATCAGGAAACAGAACATTACAGGCCATTAGGCTTGTGCTCCACGACTGATTACCCTATGAGCACACCACACTATTATACAATCATACATTCTCTCTCTCTCTCTCTCTCTCTCTCTCTCTCTCTCTCTCTCTCTCTCTAT
Organism: Hoplias malabaricus; assembly: GCF_029633855.1. Classification (NCBI taxonomy): domain Eukaryota; kingdom Metazoa; phylum Chordata; class Actinopteri; order Characiformes; family Erythrinidae; genus Hoplias; species Hoplias malabaricus. The sequence goes on from NC_089803.1 coordinate 38,468,460, forward strand.
GCCATCTTTTTAGCCTCAATGCCATGCTTCATTTCATAGCAAAGCCAGTCATATAAAATGTGTCTGGCTATATCATCATCTACACCAGAGGTGCCCAAGACCAATACTTGGAATTTTGGAGTCCTGCAGAGTGTAGTTATTGCCTTAGTGTAATAAACCTTGATGTCTTCTGTAATTTGCCTGCTTGCTAAAATCTTCCTGTACTCTACATCTGCAGGGGAATAGTGGAATTAGTCAGAGGTAGGCATTAAAGCTGCACTGTGTACATTTGCGGAGTGAAGGTTTCACTGGTGGAAATATTTATTTACATGCAACAAGCAGAAGAACATATTGTAGTGAACAACCATGGTGAAATCCAGAATAATCTACAGCAGAGTGAGGTCATCAGGTTTTAGCTAAGTAATGCAACTGATTTTAAGGAAAACACTTTTATTAATGCAGCTTTAAATTAAAATATTTATTGAAGGATCCACTGTAAAACTGAAGCATGAATTAAGAGGTTATTTAAATTATTTAAAAACTTAAAATTTCCATGGTTAAACTAAATCTGCCATAAAGACTATAAATTCCAAATAAATCCTTTGTGAATATGCATGTATAACACCAATCATGTTATAAATGACTACTAATAGAATAAAACCATGACTTTCAGCCAATTATGCAGTCACCAAGGTTTGGACATTTGTCATTTTTTTAAGAAATAAATATAACATTTGAAGCTATCCAAATGGATAACAAAATCAGCAGTTGAAATAGCAGCTTAATACAGTTTTGTCTTGTTATAGGGTTTTTCTGTGTGTGAGAGAGGGTGCAAGCACAGCCTGTTGAATTATCAGCACATTCACTGACAATAATTTTTATTTAAACATGTTGGAAGTAGGGTGGCACGGTGGCGCAGCAGGTAGTGTCGCAGTCACACAGCTCCAGGGGCCTGGAGGTTGTGGGTCCGATTCCCACTCCGGGTGACTGTCTGTGAGGAGTTGGTGTGTTCTCCCCGTGTCCGCGTGGGTTTCCTCCGGGTGCTCCGGTTTCCTCCCACAGTCCAAAAACACACGTTGCAGGTGGATTGGCGACTCAAAAGTGTCCGTAGGTGTGAGTGAATGTGTGTGTGTCTGTGTTGCCCTGTGAAGGACTGGCGTCCCCTCCAGGGTGTATTCCCGCCTTGCGCCCGATGATTCCAGGTAGGCTCTGGACCCCCCGCGACCCTAAATTGGATAAGCGGTTACAGATAATGGATGGATGGATGGATGTTGGAAGTAACACTGCATATGTTACATGTGTAAATTTGCAGGCAGCATACTATTTGGTGAGTCAAAACAATTTGTTACGCCATTATCTGCAGCAGAAGTAAAAAAAAAAAAAACAGCAAATTTTCATCTGCAAATTTTCATCAAAAGCAATTGAAGCATGTTAAATATACAAAATCTTGTCATGGTGGAAACTAGGCTTTTCTTTCATATAAGAATATTAGCTAAATTTTCACAAAATGGCACAGATTAAGATTTGAGCTGATGTTCTTAACTTTTTTCTCCTTATCACTTTTAATCTATCCATCCATCCATTATCTGTAACCGCTTATCCAATTTAGGGTCGCGGGAGGTCCAGAGCCTACCTGGAATCATCGGGCGCAAGGCAGGAATACACCCTGGAGGGGACGCCAGTCCTTCACAGGGCAACACAGACACACACACATTCACTTACACACTCACACCTATGGACACTTTCGAGTCACCAATCCACCTGCAACGTGTGTTTTTGGACTGTGGGAGGAAACCGGAGCACCCGGAGGAAACCCACGCAGACACGGGGAGAACACACCAACTCCTCATAGACAGTCACCCGGAGCGGGAATCGAACCCACAACCTCCAGGCCCCTGGAGCTGTGTGACTGCTGCGCCACCGTGCCGCCCCACTTTTAATCTAGAAGATGAATATTACAGGTGCTGGTCATAAAATTAGAATATCATAAAAAAGTTGAAACTTGTATATTATACTCATTCATTACACACAGACTGATATATTTCAAGTGTTTATTTCTTTTAATTTGATGATTACAACGAACAACTAATGAAAACCCCAAATTCAGTATCTCAGAAAATTATAATATTGAGAAATGGTTCAATATTTAAGACATCTGGTGCAACACTATAATCAGCTAATTAACTCAAAACACCTGCAAAGGCCTTTAAATGGTCTCTCAGTCTAATTCTGTAGGCTCCACAATCATGGGGAAGACTGCTGACTTGACAGTTGTCTAAAAGATGACCATTGACACCTTACACAAGCAGGGCAAAACACAAAAGGTCATTGCTAAAAAGCTGGCTGTTCACAGAGCTGTGTCCAATCACATTAGTAGAGAGGCAAAGGGAAGGAAAAGATGTGGTAGAAAAAGTGTACAAGCAATAGGAATAATCACATCCTGGAGAGGATTGTGAAACAAAACCCATTCAAAAATGTGGGGGAGATTCACAAAGACTGGACTGCAGCTGGAGTCAGGGCTTCAAGAACCACCACGCACAGACGTACACAAGCCATGGGTTTCAGCTGTCGCATTCCTTGTGTCAATCCACTTTTGAACAAGAGACAGCGTCAGAAGCATCTCACCTGGACTAAAGACAAAAAGCACTGGACTGCTGCTGAGTGGTCCAATGTTATGTTCTCTGATAAAAGTAAATTTTGCATTTCCTTTAAAATTCAAGGTCCCAGAGTCTGGAGGAAGAGAGGAGAGGCAAGGAATCCACGTTGCTTGAGGTCCAGTGTAAAGTTTCCACAGTGGTGCCATGTGGTTTGGGGGTGCCATGTCATCTGCTGGTGCTGGTCCACTGTGTTTTCTGAGGTCCAAACGCAACCATCTACCAAGAGGTTTTAGAGCACTTCATGCTTCCTGCTGCTGACCAACTTTATGGAGATGCAGATTTCATTTTCCAACAGGACTTGGCACCTGTGCACTGTGCCAAAGCTACCAGTAGCTGGTTTAAGGACCATGGTATCCATGTTCTTAATTGGCCAGCAAACTCACCTGACCTTAACCCAATAGAAAATCTATGAGATATTGTGTAGAGGAAGATGCAATACGCCAAACCCAACAATGAAGAAGAGCTGAAGGCAACTATCATATCAACCTGGGCTCTCATAACACCTGAGCAGTGCTACAGACTGATTGACTCCATGCCACACCACACTGGTGCAGTAATTCAGGCAAAAGGACCCCCAACTAAGTATTGAGTGCTGTACATGCTCATTCTTTTCATGTTCATACTTTTCATTTGGCCAGCATTTCTAAAAATTATTTTTTTGTATTGGTCTTAAATATTATTCAAATTTTCTGAGATACTGAATTTGGGGTTTTCATTAGTTGTTAACTATAATCATCAAATTAAAAGAAACAAACACTTGAAATATATCAGTCTGTGTGTAATGAATGAGTATAATATACAATATTCACTTTTTGAATAGAATTACTGAAATAAATCAAATTTTTAATGATATTCTAATTTTATGACCAGCACCTGTATCTCTTCCTCTGAGCATTGGTCCTCCTCTTCTATTGTTACCCAAGGGGTCCCATAAAACCCGTGGTCATATTCGTGGTCAGATCATACACTGATTTAATCTTGATTTTCATTATCGTTATGTGGTTAACACTCAGCTCTGTCTCCAGTCCAAATTCATTATTAACCCTGCTGTATATAATCTTGAGCATTGTTTTTCAAAAATAAGAAAATGGATGAAGAACAAAATACTGTTTCTAAATTCAAATTCTCATGGGCTCTTAATCAACTCTGAATAACACTGACCCCCTTACTCTTTCAGTTAGTGATAGTTTGTCTCCCTTCCCTGTGGTCTGTTTAAACTTGATTCTCCTGTCAGCTGCCTTGTTAAAGCTTTTTTTACCCACCAGGGTAAGCGTAAACTTAATAATCTCTCTCTGAGACTGCTGCTAATATATGTGCACTTTTATTTTAAGCCAACTTCATTACTGCAACTCTCATTTCTTTTCTTTTTTTTTAATTATTTAACCTTTATTTAATCGGGCAAGTCATTAAGAACAGCTTCTTATTTACAATAACAGTGTGGCCCTATGGAATAGTTAAATAAATGAAAATAGTAGCCCCCCATTTTATTTTTATGTCTAAGGTCACTTTCACCGTAAAAACTACTGTTAATGTCTCTTTTATTATTTAACTGTAAAATATATAATTTCGCCAGTAGAGGGAGCTCGGTGCCATATGCACCAGTGGCTGACACTCCGACCGGCAAAAGGAGTCGGTCAGTACTTGGTGTAGCAGTTAGCAGGTAACACACCGAGTGGCTCCTGTAACCTGCTATTTTCTGTTTTTGCAGTGCATAAACAAAATAAATATGTCGCACCGGAGATGAGTGGCCCATCATTTTCAAGAGTGTAAGATATTTTGGCGAGCCAGCCAGGAGGGGGCGCTGGTGAGTTAACAACATCACCAACCTCCTTCCTTCCCAAGAGACGAACCTTCAAAAAAAAAAAAATGGAAGTAATACAGCTTCTGCGCAATCAAGTGAGTGCAGCCTTGTGGCAGTTGGAGAGAGACTCTCTCGTGGACGTCTGCAGGCGACTGAAGTGTTCCGGCCTGGACAGCGGAGAGCCTCAACGCAAGGCCAAGAGGACACTCATCAGGTTAGCCGAGGACATGTTTGATGAGATAGAGAAAATGGAAGAGGAGGATCAAATGGAACAGTTCTACAGAGACACAGTCACATACATCCAGAGACTGCGTGGCGAAAAGGGTCAGTCAGAAGAGGAACCCCCAGTTAAAGAGTGTGCACCTCAGAAAGATCTTGAGGGCGCCATTCCACGTGCCATTTCAGTCCAGTCAATCGATTATCCATCCAAAACCCGACCAGAGTCAACACGAGCTCTGCAAGAGGTAACATTGAGGAGGGAGTTTAAAATCTCTGGGCAGATTGGAGAGAGTTGGCAGAAGGATAAGTTGTCCTACCTCAGTTTAGTCCGCCAGATCAAAAATGGGGTTGAAAAAGGACACTTAGAGACTGAAATAGTTGAAGCAGTAATTAGGGCCATTAGTCCGGGAATGCCCCTAAGAGACATGTTGGAGATAAAACGTGGGCTCACACTTAGCAAATTGCTCACCATAGTAAAGGGACACTACAGAGTAGACAGCCCCACTGAGCTTTACCACCAGCTTCTCAATATCTCTCAGGAACCCAAAGAAACTGCATTAAATTTTGTATTTCGTGGCATCGAACTCAAAGAGAAACTGTTATGGAAAGCAGCCAATGAGGAGACCGATGAACTGTACAGTAGGGCCACAATTCAGTGCAAGTTTCTCCGCTCCATTGAAACTGGGCTGCTTAGTGACTCCATTAAGTATCAGTTACTGCCCCTCCTGAGTAACATGACCATAACAGATGAAGAACTGATCGAGAAAGTCAATGAAGCTTCAAAGCTAGAAAATGAAAGATTTGAGAAACGGAAAAGGTCCAATGCAACTAAGATTCCCAAGGTACAAGAGCTCCAAGCAGAATGTCAGACAGACCTGACACCTGTTCGGAGCCACTCAACACCCAAAGAATCCCCCACTACAGTGGCCCAGAAAACAGTGAAAACTAAAGAGACCAAATTAGATGCACAGCAGATCGTAGAAGAACTTTGCAAGGAAATGAAAGAAATGTTTCGGGTTGCAATGGAAACTAGCGCCCCCACCAGGGCACTAACACAAAGACAAAAGGGTTGTAAAAAATGCAGAGAAGAGGGGAAAGGAGATAACTGTAGACACTGCTTTAAATGTGGTAGAGAGGGCCACTACTCTCGTGGATGCCGAGCACCGAGACCGTCGCCGGGAAATGGGGAGGGACTACTGAGATGGGACCAGCAGTAGTCCAGAGCCAATGGTCCCATAATGAACAACCAAGCTTACCACCATCCTTCAATGAAAAGCCAGCTACTGCCCTATCAGCTGTAACTGAAGTTCGCTATCTAACCCCCCCAATGCAAGTCAAGGTTAGTAAGCCTGGTGGGAAACCGCTGTACCGTGAACTGTCGTATGGATAATCATCCAGTCAAAGTATTGTGGGATTCAGGGGCACAGTCCAGCATTGTAAATGAAATCTGGCGGCAAAACCACCTTCCCCACACGGTGGTCAGACCTGTGTCAGAACTGCTAGAGAATGAGACACTCACAGTGTTCGCGGCAAACAACACGCCCATTCCCTACACGGGATGGATAGAAGTGAGCTTCAGACTAGACAGTGATTCGTCCTCAACCAGTGAACTGCGAGTGCCAATACTGGTATCCAGCGACTCAGCCGTGGCCAGTGAACCAATCATTGGCTACAATGTTATCGAAGCTGTCGTCAACAGGGAAGGTGTGAAGACTAAAAACGGAAGAAAACAACTTACACACTATGTAAGTAAAGCATTCGAAATAACTATACAAACTGCACATAATGTTGTCAAACTTGTGCAGAGCAGCAGTAAAGACTCAGAGGTAGGAGTGGTAAGGACTGGAGTAAAAAGGGTGCCTTTACCAGCTAATCAAGTCACCACAGTATATGCACGGGCATATGTTACTCCACATGCTCGGGGCCAAGACATGTTTTTTGTTGCTGATGTGGCTGACCCACCACCAGAGGGCGTTGTGGTCAATGACGTATTGGTGCAGATTCCAGACAGGAAAGTGCCATATGTGCCCATCCCAGTGACTAACACCACCGACCATACCATTTATCTGAGGTGTCGTGAAGTGATTGGACATCTTGAACCAATAAAGACGGTATATGCAGCGGACATCCAGACAAAAGTAAATGAGTTGTTACTAGAGTACAAAAAGAGTGCGGAATTAAGGCCACATAACCTGAGTAACACACAGTCACACGAGACCCAACAGAGACCAGAGTCATGGGATCCCCCAGTGGATCTTCAACACCTGACAGAAGGTCAACAAGCAGCTGTGAAGAGGATGTTGCGGGAGGAATGTGAGGCGTTCGCATATGACAGTGATGATGTGGGCTGCATCCCATCCCTTAAAATGCATATTACTTTGCAGGACACAAGTCCTGTAAAAAAAACCTACATGTCGGTCCCGAAACCCCTTCACAAGGAAGTGAAAGAGTATTTGCAGGACCTGCTCAACAAAGGTTGTATCACACCATCACGGTCTCCATATTCATCACCTGTGGTGTGCGTTCGCAAGAAAGATGGTGCCCTTCGCCTTTGTTGTGACTTCAGGGAGCTCAATCGCAAGTCGGTTCCAGATCGGCACCCAATTCAGGACATGCTGGATACTCTGGGTGGGAGTGTTTGGTTTTCAGTGTTGGACCAAGGCAAAGCGTACCACCAGGGTTTTCTGGATGAAGAAAGTCGCCCTTTAACAGCCTTCATCACACCCTGGGGCCTCTATCAATGGGTACGCATTCCCTTTGGTCTCAGCTCCGCACCCGCTGAGTTCCAGAGGAGCATGGAACATTGTATGGCAGGCCTCAGAGACACCATTTGCCTTCCATACCTGGACGACAACCTGGTGCACAGCAGCGACTTTGAAGAGCACCTCAAGCACCTTCGTCTGGTCCTCCAGCGTTACAGAGAGCATGGTGTTAAGCTGACCCCAAAGAAATGTGAACTATTTAGGCAAAGTTTGAAATTTCTGGGCAAGCTAGTGACAGGGGAAGGTTACACGATGGACCCTGCAGAGTTGGCCCCAGTGATGGCCTTAAAGGAGAGAACCCCTACAACTGTCGGAGAGGTGCGCCAAATGCTTGGTTTTCTCTCTTATTATAGGTCCTTCATCCCCAACTTCTCTCGTGTAGCCCATCCACTCTATAGCCTGCTTAGTCCTCCCTCCTCTGAGAACCCTGCTCCAGTCTTAGCTAACAAGTCTAAAACGGGAGTGAATAAAAGTAGAGGCCACTTACCATCACGCATGCCCATTCAGTGAACTAGCTCCCACCAAGAGATATTGAACCAGCTTGTAGATGCACTTGTCAGACCTCCTGTGCTTGGGTATCCCGACGTCACCGAACCCTTTGTATTACATTGTGACGCCTCACAAGTTGGACTAGGTGCTGTCTTATACCAGCGTCAGCAAGGCAAGATGAGAGTTATAGCATATGGGTCCCGAACTCTGAGTCCAGCTGAGAAAAAGTACCATCTGCACTCGGGCAAATTAGAGTTTTTGGCAATGAAGTGGGCCATTTGTGAGCGTTTCCGGGATTATCTGTACCATGCTCCATCATTTGTGGTATATACAGATAATAACCCGCTAACATATGTGCTCACGACTGCAAAGCTCAACGCCACAGGTCACAGATGGGTCGCAGAACTGGCCAGCTATAACTTCACCATCCGCTACCGCCCAGGTAAGACCAATGCCGATGCTGATGGGCTATCACGGATGCCACTGGACATTGACAGCTACATGAAGAGCTGTACTGCTGAAGTGGGACAGGAAGCTATAAGCGCATCTATGGAGTCAGTGATGGTGGAGCACAGAGATCCTTCTCGAGGTATTGGTGTTATCCAAGTTGGTGCTCTGAAGTTGATGGAAGAGTCTAACAGTTCCCAGCCTTTTACACCAGACCAGATTCGCAAAGCCCAGGAAGCGGATGAAGTCCTGTCAAGGGTGCTCTGGTACAAGTCACAGGGTAAAGGACCAAGTAGGGCTGAGGTGAAGTCTGAGCCTCCTGCAGTAGCTGCATTGCTCAGGCAGTGGCTGAAGCTTCACGTCGACCAAAGCGGGGTCTTGCATCGTAAAACAACCTGCAGAGAGCAGCTATTGGTCCCTAACGCTTATCGTCCCCTAGTGTTCAAAGAGCTTCACCAAGACATGGGCCACTTGGGAGTGGAAAGGACACTCGACTTGATTCGAGACAGGTTCTACTGGCCTCAGATGGCGAAAGAAGTTGAACACTTTGTTACAGAAGTGTGTGAGTGTCTTAAGAAGAAGAAACCGAGTAAGCAGACCTGTGCACCTCTGATCCCGATCCAGTCCACTTACCCGTTCCAACTGGTCTCCATAGACTTCCTCCACCTGGAAAAGTGTAAGCAGGGCTATGAATACATACTAGTGATCATGGATCACTTTACCAGGTTTGCACAGGCTTACCCGACACGGAACAAAGCAGCTAAAACTGTTGCTGACAAGCTCTTCAATGACTTTGCACTCAAGTTCGGCTTCCCGACTAGACTACACCATGACATGGGTAAAGAGTTTGATAACAAGCTCATGACAAGATTAAAAGAACTCTCAGGTATCCAGGGCTCCCACACAACAGCCTACCACCCACAGGGTAACGGACAGGTAGAGAGATTCAACCGTACCCTATTGTCCATGTTACAGACACTGGAAGACAAGGAGAAAGATGATTGGAAAGAGTCACTGGCTAAAGTTGTCCATGCGTACAACTGTACCAAGAGCGAAGCAACAGGGTATGCCCCATATTATCTCATCTTCGGCCGGTCCCCACGTCTGCCCATCGACCTGCTCTTCAAGCTACGGGAAAATGAAGCTCATATGGACTATGATGACTATGTGAGCTGCTGGAAACAGAGAATGCAGGAGGCTTACACCGTGGCTTCTGAAACGGCTACTAAAGAAGCTGCAAGAGGGAAAGCATACTATGACAGGAGAGTTAAAGGGAGAGATCTTCAGCCTGGTGATAGAGTGCTCCTCCGAAACCTCACTCCTAGAGGTGGACCCGCAAAGATCCAGTCCTATTGGGAGAACCAAATCTACAAAGTGACAGGGAGAAAAACAGATGACAGCCCAGTGTATAGGATCTGTCCTGAAACTGGTCATGGAAGAGAGAAGGTGGTGCACAGGAATCTCCTACTGCCATGTGACTTCCTACCCCTTGAGAAGCCACCAGCACAGACTGTTCAGCCCCAAAAAGACTCTCCAACTGTTACGAGGAAAAGGTTGAGACGTCCATGTACACCGCAGCAGCAGCCAGAAAATGGTGACACATCGGATGATGACTACAGCGGTACATACCAGTGGTACCTCAGGCCTGTTCCAAGGAGACGACAGAGGCAGATTCCACTCAACCCTTTGGCAGAGCCATTCCAGCCTGAACCAAGTCTTCATGTTCAAGAAGAGGATGTGCCACTACAGAGCGAAGAGGATTTGCCACTACAGAGCGAAGAGAACAGACCCAATCAGAGTCAAAGCCTTGATATTGAAAGGTCAGGGAGAAGTAAGGTGGTGATGGACATTCCAGTTCCGAACAGAGGTGAGACTAACTCTGAGAGACAGCGACCCAAAAGACAGAGTAAGAAACCAAGGGTACTGAGTTATGACACTCTAGGTCAGCCGACTTTGGTTCAGAGAGACGGTAAGGTAACTAGGGCTCATGTCATTGAGAGTAATGCCTTCTGGAGACAGTGGGCTGGACTGTATTCAAGTTAGGGGGCAAATGTATTTTGTAACCAGAAATGTCAGGAGACATTTAAATTTGTGGGGGAGAGTGTGGCCCTATGGAATAGTTAAATAAATGAAAATAGTAGCCCCCCATTTTATTTTTATGTCTAAGGTCACTTTCACCGTAAAAACTACTGTTAATGTCTCTTTTATTATTTAACTATAAAATATATAATTTCGCCAGTAGAGGGCGCTCGGTGCCATATGCACCAGTGGCTGACACTCCGACCGGCAAAAGGAGTCGGTCAGTACTTGGTGTAGCAGTTAGCAGGTAACACACCGAGTGGCTCCTGTAACCTGCTATTTTCGGTTTTTGCAGGTAAGCTGGGTGATAAATCATATATTACTGAGAGTACACAGTAGTATATTGTGTGGTTAAAATGGTGGACTCGTGTTCGAGGGGTTGTGGTAATGTGCTGCAGAGCTGTTTTAGGTCTGTAAGTTTGGAGATAGACGCTAAGGCTAAATGTGAAGTCAGACTGAGTCTCATGCTAGGCTATGGAGTACATGTGGTCTTATACATGTACCAGTCCGGTTAGACGGCTGGGATTAAAGTCTGTAGTAGCCATACAACTATTTTTGGTTTAAAACTGCCCTATATGTCTTCTGTTTAGCGGAGGAAGTGTAAAATGCTTTCTGGTTATTTCATTAAGATTAAGATGTAAAAGAAATATGCTAAAGAGATATCCATTTAAAATGTTAGTTTAAAATACAATTCATAAGAGTACTGGGTTGAAAGGGATTTAAAAATAACCAACTAAAACTGTTGTTAAAAACACTATAAAGCTCTAATCAGAGTTCACAATGATACTGGCCTATACAGTAAAATGCGTTCTGGGCATGTAAAACTGTAAAAGTGCAGAGACAGTAATGTAATTGGTTAGAATAAGGATTGTTCAAAGAGTACTGTTTTATTATTTGGGTTTACAATGCAAGTGTATTGTGTCACGGTTGTTGTGAGGAAAAAAGGAGTCGGTCAGTACTTGGTGTAGCAGTTAGCAGGTAACACACCGAGTGGCTCCTGTAACCTGCTATTTTCTGTTTTTGCAGTGCATAAACAAAATAAATATGTCGCACCGGAGATGAGTGGCCCATCATTTTCAAGAGTGTAACAACAGCTTGGCAAAAGGCACAACCCAACAGCCACATATGGACATACAAACTGCAATCTGCAATAAAAGATCAGGGATAAAAAACATATCAACATGTATGTAATTGAACTCTTAAAAAAAGAGCTACACTCTCAGAATAAAAGGCACGGTAGAGGTACAATATTGTTCACTGAATTTACAAAAAGAGTAGATGTGCCTTTAAAGGTAGGGCAGTGTTTAAAAGTCCAGTCGTTTTTCCATAAAGGTACATTACATTCTCTTCTCCAGAAGGAGAGGTGGATATTTGTAAGTTCTCATTATAGAACTGTGACAAATAAAACAACATAATCTAAGTCCTGGAGATTAAATGGAGTGTATGAAATCAACACGACTTTAAAATCTACAATTATAATAAAATAAGGTACAATATTACCTAATTAAAGATACAAATATGTGCCCTTAAGGGGTACCACCACAGACACAGCAAAAGGTACTACCACAGTGACAAGTTTTACCTGTTCTCTAAAACCTTCATTAAATTCCTATAAGCCCTCCAAATCTAATCACACTCTCAGATCCTCTAATGGACTGTTCACCTTTTCCTCCCCACTCTTGGTGGCTGAGCTTTCATCAGACTTGCACCAAGCTAATAGAACCTATGTCATCTCATTTTTCATTTGTATTTGTGTTGCTATTTTTCATTAATTTTGTCATTTGTATGGTTTGTCTGATGCTCCATGTTACTTGTTTATCTAAATATATACTGTAAGCATCTTTGTAAGCATATATAGAATTGAATAATTAAGTTATTTTGGAATGGTGTTAGTCTAAATTATTTTTTAATGTAATAGCATGCTAAGGTTGCAAATCACAAAGGTGTTCATTTGCATGGGAACAATACAAAACCTGTTTGTAAAAACCACCATCCTAGCAAACACACTTACAGACTTGCAGCTTCAAGTTTTTGTTTATTGTTTATTCACTAAGGTTTATAGAGTAGGATCTTACCCTGCAGTCCATATCCCCTAAATAAGCAAGCATCTTCTTGTATCCTAACAAGCTGAATGGTTTGGAATAGAGCCAGCTTAGCTGTGGGTTTGTACAGCATGCTTTCAGTGGGCAAAAACCAATTAAGGAAATAAAGGACTGCTTCTTTCAGTAGAGATAGTGGATTTCTGCATTTATAGCTAAAAGTGTTTGTTGTTCCTATGCTTAGAATTTACCAAAACACATATACCATGCTTTGTTTGTCACTTCTTTAACACTTTGATTTCACCACTTGTGGTAGGTGTTGATTAATGCTTGCCACTCAGCGCGGCTCCAGTGTTATTAACATGTTATACATGTGAATTTAATGAGGCTCAGACAAACCGCATGAAGACATTTTAAAGCTGTCTCTGATTATAGTTCATAACTCACAGACTATTCAGAAATGGACTTTTTTGGAACATTATTTGTAGACATTGTGGAGTTTTGAAGCTAGATAAGACTTGTCTTTTAGTTGATGAATCCTAACAAGTTTTCTGTGTACATTTCTCTTTATTCAGGGAGATTTGTACCACTGTAGCTGGAATTAACAATTGGGCATGGTGACCCTAACCATTGCAGCTGCTGCAGAAAATCTAATTCAATCTGCCATATAATGTAGATAGATAGATAGATAGATAGATAGATAGATAGATAGGGATTATGGACCATTAAAACAATTGGGAAGATTTGGAGTGGCATTCAGAATAAATTACCCAATATTTGTGTCTGACCTTCCTAATTCACTGAATACTATCTCACAGCAATGGTCTAATGTCTAGTCCAAAGATGCCCCACAGGAGTATTAGTTGTTAATTCAGCATTGAATTAACTATTAACACAACTGATACACATAATTAATTTGCAATTGATAAGCAAGTGTTCAAAATCTTTTGATCATTTTGTATACACAAAACATATGAAGATATTTTCATTGGAACACATGAAATTCCAGGAATATTTCTTTTACACAGAAAGCATGTTTTACACTAAAATTGGCTTTTAACATATTTTCCCCTTTACTGTACCCACATTAAACACAGAAGAATGTAAGCTATTGCTCTGACTAAGTTGATTTTGTGTAAACGGTGTTAAAAAGGGGAGGAAGCACTTTTCAGAATAAAGAGTCTGAGCTTCTTTACTGTGGTCTTGAGTGGAAATGATACTTGAAAAAATCTTTTGAGCTCAGTGATTGACTTTGTTGGTGAATGAGCTGAAAAGGGCTTTTCTCTTCAAATACTCAGTGTTTGATTTTCTCCACAGATCTGTGGAAAGAGCCATGAACAAGATTAAGTATGATATACAAAAGCAGAGAGAACTCTTGTAGTCATGAGTGACTGGTGAACGCAGACCCTTTGATCTCATATTGAAATGTTAACAAAAAAGAACCCAGTATGCACCATTGTCTTCCTGTGTTTCTAATTCCAGTTAGAGAGTTGTTTCCTTTAACCATACAGACCAGAGAGCCAAAGACGAACCTAGTCGGAGTGAGATTGGGAATGAAATTTAAATTAATTGATTAATCAACAAAGCTTTGAAAAATATTTAGTAAATTAGAAAAAAATTTATATAAGTTTTTCTACTAATACTCATCATATTTAAATCCTTGTCCATACATACACGTGTGCTTTTTCTGTTAACTTTTGTCTACCTGTAAACTGCATTTTAGGTCACTGAAATCTGACATTTTGGGACACTCCTTCCAACAGAAACTTTGTATTCAGTGTAGTTGTGTAGAGGGAATACAGAAAAAAACAGGTTTTGTATAGAACATCAAGCATGTGCACTGTCATCTCCTTTGTTTGACATCAGCATGTGTGCCATTGTCTCCTTTGTTTCTTTACTTTTCAGCCATTTTGGATGTAGCAATATTTGAGCTGCTAATAATGCTAACAGGACTTGTAACACATTTACACACGAATGTACATGTATACTATAATGAACTGAGGCATCTGTCTGTCTGTCTATCTATCTATCTATCTATCTATCTATCTATCTGGCCATACACTGTCCTGATGCCTTTAAAATAAGACATTTCATACAGGGAACACACTTTAGTATGGCAAATATGCAGCCATTATTTCACTGACTGCTCAGAGAGTTGCAGTGAAATGTCAAATCTGTTTTCTGTAGAGGTTTTGGATTTGTTTTGGTTTATTTATATATAAATGCCCAAACTTTTGCTTTTGTCTAGTAGCTTAATCACCTGATGCTTCTGTAAATATGATTTTGTTCAGCACAATTTATTCACCATCTCAGAACTTGTAAATAAACTTTAGGAACAAGCCTCGAAGAGGTTGACATTTATAAACCCCTATAAACCCTTTGATTCCTCTGTTTGATTACTGTAAGTCCCCCCCAGTGTTCCGCTTGCTGCCAGTCAATGGATGAGGGCAAGAATCCCAAACAAAAATCCACAGGGGACAGTGTGAGGACCTGCCTTTATTTTGAGACAAAAACTCCTGCTTCCCAAACTGAGCAGGAGAAGTGATGGGTGATGAGATTAAAGGCTTACGCAAGAGCACACATACCAGCCTGGCGCTCACCTATAAAGCCTGCAGACAGCATGGGCAGAAAGCGACTGGACCCTCAGGAGAATGTGGGATATATCATTATCAGTCCACACTAAACAAAAGGTCAATTAGTCAAATCTTTGCAGCAGTGCATACTATATGGCCTACTGAAACCTTTCTACTAATGCCCTTGATTTCAAACGAAACACTGTACAAAGAGAGGTGTTTAAAGTTTAGGCCAACATTGCTGGCTCTTCTTGTGGAGATTCCTTATTATGCTTCAGTATACTTCTCAACATGAGTCAGTATATTTGAGTGATCAAAACAGAAGAATTTTACAGGTCCAGACTATTTTGACTACACCCAAGTGTACACCCAAGTACCATACCAGACTATTTTGAATAAACCCAAGTGATTCTCCGTGCTTACTCTTGAATATCGCTAAAAATATCCTAAATATTTTAATTCGAAAGCAATCTGCTGCTTGATTTACTATGAATCTGAAGGAATGGTTATGGTCAACCTCCAGAATGAAAGAGAAAAGTTTGATGGGGTTGTGCTGTCAGAGTGGACGTCAGAGGTGTCTGTCTTCTTTCCAAACCCCATCATCAACCCTCTGCCTCCCCAGAGATGGGGCTTTATCTCTGCTGGTTGACTGATGCTCCGGAAAGCTTTGGCTCAGTGCTCTGTAATTGTGGGGTTGTGTGGGGAGTTGGCCTCAGACAGAGTCTCCAGATGAGAGCAGGATCTGGGCCTGGGCTGGGGCATGGCTGAGGCTGGCCTTAAAATAGTCTGCGGTTGAGATGGTATTTCAGAACTGTGATCGGAACAGGCCTGAAACAGGATCCAGCCGCTCTCTCTATGCACATCTGACACAGCCTTGGTAGAAATGGGGAAGACTAACCCATATATACGCCCTCGAGGGACAGGAGATTTGCTCCGGCTAGACAGCAGCACAGTGGTCATAAAAGAACAGCATTCACTCTGCTACAGCTCCTGTTGCTTTAAATAAATGCTATAGCTCTGCCTTGCATTAAAAATATGTCACATATCAAGTTCAGAAATTAACTTCTTGTATATTATCTTTCATAACTGCTGTTGCTCTGAGGTCAGGAAATGTTGACAATTATCCCCATCAGTCTTAATTATAATACTACACTCGCAATGTATGTATTTTGCCAGGTATTGACCACTTTAAAGTAGTTACATACACTACAAAATCAAAAATGTGTGGACACTTATTCTCCCAACAATATATCTATTAAATAACAGGGGTGCCAGGTATTGCTTCTTGTTAAAGGGAGTCTTGTTAGACTATAAACTATAGTCTAAGCCAGAATAATATAAAAATAAATTGCCAGTGGAGGTTGCAAGAAAAAGCCTGTATGTGTGTCACAGTGGAGGGGGCTTGAAAATATCTACAAAATGGGGGCACAGCAGGACATTTTTGGAAACCACTGGCCTAGCCAAAATAAAAAAACTGCATAAGGGATTTAGAAATCTAAATCCTGAAAAACAGGATAACTAAATAATGAACAACATATTTCAACATGTACATGTATATGTACATGTGTATAACAAAACACCCACCTGGGAATGTGTACTTTGTTATTGCACGTTCCTATACATGTGTGTATATGTACAACAGAGACCCCATACACACCTGGCATTAATATGTGTCTCAAGTGATCACCCGACTGCCAAAATGCATTGCCTTTCACACTTTCACACCAAGTATAATTTGGTTACATGTGTCTCTGAGTGTTTAATGTATCCTTGGGATGCATTGTATCCCATATCACCAGTACTTGTGCTGGCCACTTATGATCAGATAGGACACATCTGTGAGTGTCTAAAATAAATCTGCCACTGCCTCAGTGTGCAAGCTTCACTGATCATGGAGCTCAAATCGAGTTTCGCAGTGTGGGAACACTGTATTGTCCCACATCATCCATGGCTGAGATGCTGTAGGGCAAGACACCTAACCCCCAACTGTTCCCCATTGCTGAGGTGGCCGTCTGTCACTCTGCTCACAGCTCCAAGTACACTAATTTATTTGTTTGTTTGTTTGTGAGTGTGTGTGTGTGTGAGAGAGAGAGAGAGAGTGTGTGTGTGTGCTCACTTACACAGACAGCTTAAATGCAAAGGCACATTTTACACTGAAAATAAAAGAAACCCGATCTTATCAAATATCTGGCTCTTTAGGTCACACAAGGCAGAACTAAACTCCTGGTAAGAAAAAGGCTACAGACATATAACAATATCACAAACTATCACAGTAGTGCTATAGACAGCTGTTTTTTTCTTTGTGCTGCAGGCCACATTCGTGACAGTCAGGTGTGTTTGATTTCAGAAGCAGCAGCCTTGCTTGGATAGAAGATTGACCTCTTGGCCTTGAAGCTGAAGTGATGAAAGAGTTGGGGTCAGAGTTATGTACCAACCTCACCAGTTATTTCTGCTAAGAGTGATTGATCCTGGGCAAACCATGAAAGGCAGATGTGAAGATGTGGTAGTTTATGACCTGCACATTTCATGTCTATTTTATAAGATGATAAATAGAAGGAACGTGCCAGTGGTGCAGTTGGTGAAATTACATGCTATAAATGTTGCCCTCTGGGTTGTTCAGATGTCAGAAATGCTTCTGAGAATATGAGAAATACTGTAAGTGTAATGACACTGCCTATGACTTTGCAGTTCTCACCATATATTTATGACTATGTCAGTGTATGTTTGTTTTGTATTGTTATACTTGTTAGGACCACATGCAACATAAGTAAGTAAGTAAGTAAGTAATAAGTAAATAAATAAAAAGAAATTGTGGACTTTAAAAAATATATATACATACATATATATGTATTTGTGGTTTGCGGATGGTGGAGCAGATGGATGCCAGTGTTTTAGGGTGCTCTATGTCTATGTTTCCATTTGGATCCCTTCTTTTAGTCCATTATAGTCAATTCTGCTAGATTTGCTTACCGCACTCTGAAAATGTTTACGTTCTCTGTACTATATCAATCCAAAACAACTAATCCCATCCTGCTCCTTTCTGAGTAAATGACTCACTGGTCCTGCCTGACACTGATGGAGAACTAAGAGCTTCTCCACCTTCAGCTATTATATCCCAGGCTCACCATTCATCTACTGCCACCTGCACTGGCCATCTGCAAACTGCTTTGAACTTCATACAGATTTTAATTATTAATTTTTAATTTGTTATTATTATAGAAGTTTATCACCATTACTCTTATTATCCTCATCATCACTACTCTGATTATATCTGCACAGCTGAGCATAACAGCAAACATGTGGTGGTACTCTCATATCAATAATCTTTAAATGGTTTTGACTAAAGTAGGTTGGAAGTCTTGAGTCCTCCTATGGTTTCCTCCTCCAGCTTTAAGGGAGATTTTCCTTGCCACTCTCACCTTTGGATTGCTTCTTTGGCTTGTTTTTTTTATGTTGTTAATCTTTTGTCCTATTACTGGATTTCTGTAAAGTTGATTTCTTATGAACCCAGTTGTAAAAAATATATCTCCAAATAATTTGCAGACTAATAACTTTGGAAATTGAAAGCAACCTTATTGGCTTTGGATAAAATGTCTAGGGTAATATAATGATATATATTAAAGCTATAAGTAGTTTTTGAATATTTATAAAGGACCATTCTATATATTGTATATTCACTTAATGCAAGGAGTAGCTTACGTTTTCAAATGATTAAGTAATATGGTTTTAATACAACACTGAGAATAACTAGGTGCCTTTTGAAATGATTGTCAGGCACTCTGTGGACCTTTGCCAGTGACTAAGTATCCCTCATCATTTATCATCCTGTTATTATCTACCCTGCCATGGCCCATCAGTGTATTGCCATGGTAATGCAGCCTCCAGCACTACACCTGGGAAGTTCACACCTGCTCTTCATGAACATGGTCTCACACCTGTTTGAGCTTGAAGTGTTCTGTGCCCTCTTACTGACCACATGCTCCCTTCAGAGAGGTTGTTAAACTTTATGTTTTACAGTGTTCCTGTGTGAATCAGGATGTAAGAATGCTTTGAATTGGCTGTGTGAATGCTTATGCAATATAGTTAACATGAAGATATATGAGATACGAGAGCACCAGGGGCTTGTGTGCTAGTCTGGGCCTGCCCCATATCTCCTCAAGTCCCCCTAGTGCAATCTGATAGCTATTGTCATCCCTGACAGACGTGTCAGGATAAAGCACTTTAGCTGAGCGGCAGACTTTACAGAGAGTTATACAACCCACCTCCCCCACATACAGTTGTGACAAATTTGTTTAGCAGACAGTCTTCCCCCTTGAGACAACATAGTGTAAAATACTTGTTTGGGGAGCAGAGGGATGAGAAAGGTAAACATGAGTGTAAAAACAGAGTTAACACAGGCTTAGTGGATAGAGACAGCCTTGTCTTTCAAAACTGTTTTTAGTAAACTAAGCTTTAGGGTTGTAATATCTTAGATGCTACTATTTCTACTATACACTATATGTCCAAATGTTTATTGATGCCTACTCATCCGAAATTTCTTCTGAAATCAAGGGTGTTCAAGTTTGAGTTTGTCCCAACAAAACTCAAAAAAGTAGCAACCTCTACTCTTTTGAGAATTGTCAGAACATTGCTGTAAGGACTTGCTTGTGTATCAAGCAGTTGGAGTGTTAGTGAACTTAGGTATGTGGTCGAATGCTTAGTTCTAGGTGAGACAAGTGATGTAGCTCATCCGACTGCCATCACAGAAAATCAGCTCAGTATGGAGGCTTTTGTATACATCTAGCTGACACTACTGGCCATGGTGACCTGAGACTCATCATCTGCTGTTAGCCTGCAGTGACTGCCACTTAATTCAGCTAGATTAAATCATTACAAAATTTGTGGGAATGTTTTTGTGCATACAGATTCAGCATTTCATGTATCAATCCGATCTAAACTTCCATTTTTTTTCTGGAAGTTTTCCTTCTAGATTTTGAAGTGGGAATCAATATGACAGCTAATTCCAAACATGGCAGTGTTGTTTCTGTTTCTGCTGTTAGCTGTTCTATCAGCCTGTGGCTTCCTGGAAAACAGAGAAAGTCTCTGGCTTCTCATTCTACACAGTGGAATGTGTCTTGGGTGCTTTTAGATTGAACAGGGGGTTTGTTGTAGTACATACATTCCTTCATTGCTTTTTTGAAGAACCTGCATGAAAGAAGACTACCTGATAGCAGTATCAGTTTCCTGTATAGAGCCCAACCACACATCTCATACATACGCCACTGGATATTTCCTGCCATGATGGTGCATGCCCCATTAAAGCAGTTTAAGCACTGTTATTTATAACAGGGTCTGCATGTCAATTTTAATTCTGCTTTCAAATCGTGTTGTAGATGTTCCACAGCACATTCTCAACTGTGGGCAAGAGAAAAGGATGAGTAGAGAGTAGTGGGTGGCTTTATACCTCCCATGATGCATGATGCTTTCTCTTTGTTGATGTTTTGCAAGTGCTGTTTACTGTTCTTTGGATGCATTGTGTTGTATTTGTGTTCAGTTGGTCCTGTTTTCTTCTTTTGGTGTTATCCACCATCATATGGTTTTATGTTCCCCATAAGGATACCCCCTCCTGCTTTGGGTTGAGATTCAAGTTTTATGTCCAAGTAGTGCTTGTCAGCATTTTAAATGGGTACATCCATTAAAGTGCGAGCACATTAAAATACCCGCAGTGTCATATTTGAAAAAAAAAAAAAAAAACATAGTATTTAGAAGACAGACACATGAGTGCCACAACAAAGTCTTAATTAATAATGGAAACCTTGAGTTTTCTATAAGCCTGTTTTTCAGCAATGAGGACATGTTGGTCCATATACATATATCATTCTGAGTTTAGTTAAGTTAGAAAACAGAGCCATACTCAAAAGCTTAAAGTTGGGTTGTACATTGGGTGAGTGAACACTGAGAGCAAGGTTTTAGTTGTAAACAGTCAAATGAAAAGGTTTGGCTGCCCATGAACAAAAAATGTTGTTAAATGAACACTCTTTTAGTGAGAACACACCTCTTCTATTTACACACCTCCTCTGCTCTTTACCCTTGCTAGGATCCTGGAGGGTGCATGGGAGTTTGCTCAACCAGTCTACATGTGTTTTGTGGATCTGGAGAAGGCATTCAACTGTGTCCCTCGGGGTATTTTGTGGGGGGTGCTCAGGGAGTATGGGGTACTGGGCTCTTTGTTATGAGCCATCCAGTCTCTGTATAAACAGAGCAGGATTCTGGTTCGTATGGCTGGCAGTAAGTCCGACTGATTTCCAGTCGGAGTTGGACCCCATCAGGGCTGCCCGTTGTCACCGGTTGTGTTCATAATTTTTATGGACAAAATTTCTCGGCGTAGCCAAGTGGCGGAGGGTGTCCGGTTTGGTGGTCTCAGGATTCCATGTCTGCTTTTTGCGGATGATGTGGTCTTGTTGGCTTCATTGAGCTGGGACCTCCAGCTCTTGCTGGACCAGTTTGCAGCCGAGTGTGAAGCAGTAGGGTTGACGATCAGCACCTCCAAGTCTGAGTCCATAGTACTCAGTCGGAAAAGGGTGGAGTGCTCTCTCCAGGTTGGAAGTGAGATCCTGCCTCAAGTGGAGGAGTTTAAATACCTCGGGGTCTTGTTCACGAGTGAGGGAAAGATGGAACGTGAGATTGACAGGCGGATCAGTGCAGTGTCAGCAGTAATGCGGGCTCGGTACTCGTACGTTGTGGTAAAGAGAGAGCTGAGCAGAAAAGCAAAGCTCTCAATTTACCGTTCAATCTACGTCCCAACCCTCACCTATGGTCACAAGCTTTGGGTAGTGACTGAAAGAACGAGATTGCGGGTACAAGCGGCTGAAATGAGCTTTCTCCGCAGGGTGTCTGGACTCTCCCTTAGAGACAGGGTTAGGAGCACGGACATCCGGAAGAGACTCGAAGTGGAGCCGCTGCTCCTCCATGTCGAGAGGAGCCAGTTGAGGTGGTTCGGGCATCTGGTTCGGATGCCTCCTGGACGCCTTCCTGGTGAGGTGTTCTGGGCATGTCCAAAGGGGAGGAGGCCCCGGGGCAGACCAAGAACACGCTGGAGAGACTACATGTCTCTACTGGCCTGGGAACGCCTCTGTATACCCCCGGAGGAGCTGAAGGCGGTGGCTGGGGAGAGGGAGGTCTGGGTTTCTTTGCTCCGACTGCTTCCCCAGCGACCCGGATCCGAATAAGCGGATGAGTGGATGGACACCTCTTCTATTTGGTGATTTCTGCTGCACATTATTGGCAAAGTGCAGCTTAAAACTACCAAAAAAATAAATAAATTGACAGATACAGTGAGACACATATGAGCATATGAACATATAAAACACATATAATTTGCCATGCCCATTTCTAAGTATTGCCTTGAGAGGTATAACACCCCTAAAAACTGGACTGTCGGACTGTATTTTCTGGCATGATGGAGCATCATTCAAAACGATTTGGGTAGAGATGTAGTGGTGTTTGTGATTCTGAACTACTCATCCATTAGCAGTACCACTACTTGATTTCACTAATTATAATCTAGATTAGTAGGTGGCACGGTGGCGCAGCAGGTAGTGTTGCAGTCACACAGCTCTGGGGGACTGGAGGTTGTGGGTTTGATTCCCACTCCGGGTGACTGTCTGTGAGGCGTTGATGTGTTCTCCCTGTGTCCGCATGGGTTTCCTCCGGGTGCTCTGGTTTCCTGGGCTTTAACATTCTAATGTGTAAAGCCTTCCAAGAAAAGTAAAATCTGTAACTACAGAAAAAGGGAACAAACTCCTTGATTTCAGGGGAAAATGTACTTTTTGGCTACAGAGTATAGCACCCATTAAAAAACTAAAACAGAGCTTCCTCATCTGCTGATTGCTTTATGTTCTGCTCCGTTGAGACGATGGTGGCCCTGAGTGTAAGGGGTAAGAAGCTAGCCGTGCAAATGCTGAGTGAAATATGCAGCCCCCAAGCTGTTTTCTCCAGGCCACTGCAATATTCCATATGTGCTCCATCGACAGAAAGTAGGTCAATAAAACAAGTATGAAAACCCTTACTGCTACAGAGTCTGCTGCAAGTGAGCAGCCAAAACAGCCCATGTTTCCTGAGTGTGTGTGTGTGTGTGTGTAATGAAGGGGAGGGGGAGGGGGGTTCATGCTCCTCTCCTCTGAGGTTGAGGCTTTCTGAGGCTGTGAGCTAGTCAGGAATGCACTCGCCTCTCACACGGTAAGATCAGATGCCTCGGAACGGTGAGGAATTAAAACAAACAAAAAAAAAATGGAGGGAATGAGTGGGGGGCGTGTGGGTAGTTTGGACGAGGGCGATGGTGAACATAGCATTCCTCTTTAATGAAGTCAAGCAGGAGCAGCAGATCTGAGCTCAGAGGCATGTCAATCCCAAAGCTTCCAAAAGCACCTTGAACATAATAAAGACAGAGCACCTCTTATTTATGGAACTGTCCAACCTCCTGTTGCCTCCCTTTCCTTCTCCTCCTTGCCAGAGAAAGAGAGAGAGAGAGAGAAGGGATAAAGATTGTTTTGAATTACTATCAGAACATCAGAATCCATTGGGCCATCCAGTTGGAGCACTAAAATAAACCCAATTTTAGTACAAAATCCTTTTCTGGAAAGTACAGGGAGGACAGAGACGTGTCTCCACATTCCATACTTCAGGCATTTTTTTTTCTTTTGTAGTGAGAACAGGTAATACCCCTATAAATCAAGCAGTACATATATATGGCCACTGTCATTAAAAATATATATATTTTTTTCTTTTAAAGACTTCACATTTTAAGTAAATTTTGTTGTATTGTTTTTATGTTGTCAAATATGTTGTATATTAATAACAAAGGGAAATATAAAAACAAAAACAAAAACAAACCTGGAATATCCAGCCTGAAATACACTAAGGCCTTATGGACTGATGAGTGTAAATCCGTATAAGACTTCTTGGATCATAAAGATAAAGAAATGCAACTTCATTTTAAGTTGGAACAGTGGATGAATGAAAAATGAACCTGAAAATGTTCCTTTCTGAAGAAATGTTATAGTTTCTGTATATAGATTCTCAAAAAGAAAAGTTGCTGCTATAAAGGTAAAAGACCTTCTAATCTGACTAGAAATTAAATTAATGAACAGGAGACCTCTGACATTTGTACAATGATGTATATGGTAAATGGATGTTGTACATGGAAAGTGCAAAAAGTGACCAGTCAGGGCATTGTTGCTTGATTTTTCGCACATAATAATTACATTCATTCATTCCAGTTATGTAGTCTTGGTTTCCACTGTGGTCTTTATTGGGTGTCATGCCTTTCTTTCTTAGCTCTGGATCTAAGCCACTTCATGTCTTATTCTGAAAATAAGAAGCAATGTTTTCTTAAATCCCAGTTGTGACATGAACATGGGGCAGTTGACAGATGGCATGTCCCAGGCAGGGGTTGAATACTTTTGGCAAGTTTCTAATCACATTCACAGACACAAAGCTCACCTTCATCTGGTCCTCATTGACTTGGAAAGAAGTGTAATATCTCAGTTATGCAACTAAGTCAAACAATAGCACCCCTCACTCTGCATGGGTCTGCTGGAGATAGCTTGTCCTCCACCAGGGTCAAGCCCACTGTCAAAACGTTTGGGTGGGCTGCAGTGGAGGAAGACTTTGTTTGGGGTTTGGGAAATAGGCTGAGAAGACTTCTCTTCGAGTGGCAGCCGTTTATTGTTCTTAGAAATGGAGAAGTCTGAAGTTGGTTGGTAGTGAGAAGCCTCTGGAACGCATTACACTTCTGTCACTCTGCGTCGATTAAAAACATTGAAGTAGACAGTCTTTTGCTGTAAAGCTTTCCCTGTCTGTTCCCTATTAACATAATGCTGGCATCTCACTGACACTGGCTCAATGAATGCACCAGTGTTAATTTGGATGTAATAGTCCAAAAGTTTTGGCCATTCAATCAAACAAAGCTAGGCCTGGAAGCCTGACCACTGTTACCCATACATTGCAATCATCACTTCATAACAATCTGACCACAAATTGAACTAAACAAAAGGGATGGAGAGAAGTAAGGCATGCAAGACATGCTGAAAACAACATTTAAGAGGTGCAGCCATGTCTCAGAGCCAATAGAATGGTGATTATTTTGAACTGCAGCCCAACCATAGGACTGATTGTGTGATTGGAAAATAGGCCTGTTACATTAAGCCTCAGTCAAATGTCATAGACCAAAATGCACAAATGCAAGAGGAGAGAGAGAGTGCACTAAACTGAAATGAAATACTTGTTAAATTGTAAAATCCATTCAAGTAATGTGATGTGATGTTCTTTAGCATTTATATTTTTATTTGTATTTAAACTGAAGACATGGAGAAGACTGTATGATGAAAACATGGATTCTTTGTTTTGAACCCTGTTATACTGTTGCCTTTACATTTAATGCACAAGCACCGTCTGTCTACATTTTGCATTTTTCAAATAATTTCTACACATAATTAAGTTCCCTATTTTGGTTTAGGAATCTCTAGTTCCTAACATTTGCTGCTCTACCTTAAATGGTAAAGTATTTATAAAACACTTATATTCCCATGTAACTACTAATAGTATATGATACACCATTGAAGGTGAAGTGGCCAATATGAATTAATTAAATTTTAAACTTCAGAAATCCTTATCCATAAAAATGCAGTAAAACATTTTAACTGCTTTGGGCTGCAGAAATTCATAGTGTACTTATGAGGTCCCTTGGCCCAAAAAATACTATCTACAGGTGTTCTTTGTAAAGTTACAAAAAATGTATTATATAAAGTGTCTTTGGATATCTATATCATAAATGTTTTTCTTGCGCTGGGCTAGCTTCCTGTTGAGGATGCAATTATACCTTGTACACTACGGTTTTCCCTAGGCTCTGGACCCACTGAATCTCTGATCAGGGTGAAACACTTATAGGAGATGATTGTTGATGGAACAAACGAACTCACAAACTAATGAACAAACGAATGAATAAATGAATGAATGGATGAACAAATGAATGAATGAATGAACAAACTAATGCTTTACATCTTCTGTAAATGCTTCATCCTGATCAGGGTTGCCATGAGTCCAGTCCAGGAACTGATGGCATATAGCTGTATATTTTTGCTTATAAATCATAATCCTATTGCTTTAAGAAATGTCTCTTCCAGATCCTGTTAGTAACAAATAGTATACTAATGGAAAGCCAGGTTTATAGATGTTAATAATCACTGCAAGATCTTAATCATTCCAAATGGTCCTGAATAGCTCTTTAGTCTAGCATCCTGTTTGGGCTCTTGGGGCTTTATTCCTTCATCTCAGCCTAATTCAGACCAGTTCACTACGGCCACTGTAGGGCCAGTGCTGCTCGCACAAGCGGAACTGCTTTGCTTTGATGTGGGCCCTCCAGCCGGCTGGTGGGCAGCCCTTGATCAGCGCTGATGGCAGGAGTCTGAGTGTGTTTGTGATTTACTATTCCCGCTTGTCTCGTGTTCACTTTCTGGCAGCCTAAGCCAGACACCCTCCCCTTTAACCTGCACACCTGTCTTTGGGAAGTAGCCGCTCCCTTTAAAGAAGACCAGCACGCCGGGGCATTTTCAACAGCCTGAGTGCTTGCTTTCAAAGCTAATCAAAGCCACATTGCCAAAACATGTCTTTTGTCACTGTGCCCAAGCTAGCAAGGCCAAAGCTGCTGAAGATTAAATGACTTTTGCTTGATGGGGCTTTATGCCCAATCTGAGGTGAGGCAATAAATGGAGCGAGATGGAGGACTGGGCAAGGCTCACTTTAACACAGCTTTCCTCTCTTAGATTGTGTTTATATAGGGCACGTGAAAACAGGAATGTCATCTGTCAAAAGAAGGGCCTCGTGGGCTGGTAATGAGTCCTAAATGCACCAGGTGTGAAACAGACACCTGGAAAAACATTGCTGAACTGGATCAGGGTGATTAATGAATGCATACATAACACATCTGTCCTACACCATTTAAAGATTGACTTAAAGAAACACTAGGTAAGATTTGGCATTTTTGCTCCGGGGCAAAGTTGCTGAGTGTAGTTAGTTTTAATAGCAATATCCTACCCTCCTTCAGCCTTTAAACAGTACAGGTTCTGTGGTACTGAGCCAGGAGCATCAATGACAGAAGCTCAGGAATTACAGGTCAGTAAGGCATCAAAATGATTATGACTCTATAAGCAAATCTGAAGCTGAGAGAATAGACAGTGAATGTAGAAACAAGAAGTGTTCATAATTCTTTGGCTGATTGGTGTATAGTATATTGCCTCTGTCCAAGAGAAACTTCAAAACAATAATTGTACAGTAAATGGTGTTATCTTATGAAACGGAGGGGATGGTATAGCTGTCAGTGTTTCTTCTGCCTTACTTCTCACCCTCACCATTAACTGTACAATGGGGTGGCCCAGTAAAAATAATGTCAGATAATCTCATACATGTGTAAGTGTGTGTATTTAAGATTGTAAGTTTTTAGATTGAGGTACATGTTATAAAGTGTGAGTGTTTATGGGTGTATGTGTGTGGCTGGGGGTACATATTAGACTCTCTCTTGCAGCAGTAATAACATTGAAAGGCATTGTCATCTTACATTTGGGTGACAGTAACATTGACATCTTACCTAAACATTAGGGTAAGAGCATGTAGGTGAATGGATTTCAAAAGAAAAGCCACACGTCATACAGAGAAAACATTTCAGTTTAGGTTTAGGTTTAGTGATCTATTTCTATTTATTTATTATTATTTATTTATTTATTGAGAATAAAAATATTTAATGTGCCAGGCCACATTTCATGCTTTTTTTCTGCAAGTTAAATTAATTAAAATGAGCAGACATTTGTTCCCTCTAGAGGCTATTTATTTATTGTCACTTAGAAAACCAATAAAACAACTTATTGAGAAGTGTCCAAATAATAAGACTGACAAATTAATATGTTTAGGGGAAATCTGGTTTATGCATGGTTATAATTGCTTGTGATATGTTATGAGCCTAAGTGAGCCACAATTGTCTTGGTTGAAATGTCAGCTTTCAAGTACCTGACCTGGCAGATTTGTAATTTTTCCAGTTCGATGTACGTCGGCAGTAGGTTTCTGTTCCTATAAATTAATACAGTATAATTCAATACTCTGCTTTTTTGTGATGACACAGACATTTATGTGATATTCGCATGGGAACAGCTTGTAGTTCAGTGAAAAAAAATGTAACGCATATGCCACTGTCACCCAAACATAACTTTACGTAAATATTACTGCCTCTCCTCCCCTGGGCAAAAACAGTGAGAAATGTAAGGCACTAGTAAATGGAGCTGGAGTCACATCCAATTACGCTACCTAAAGTATCCAGAAAGAGTAGTTAGACTTCTTTATATAGAGTTTTCTCAGCTGTACAGCATCTTAAAAGCCCCAAAAGTTAATGTGACCTTACCCCAACACGTCTAATTGTGCCATAAACATTGACTGAGTTAGACTTGACCACAGCAATTACCTTTAACTGCATAAATTAACTGCAACTCTAATGCTGAGGTAATGATTTTTTCCCTAGCTAATCCTGTTAACTAGACACACTGCATATGAATTGTACACAGGACTTTATGTAAAGTACTACAATATGTACATTACAGAAGTGTATAATACACTCAGCATTTTACAGCTTTGATTTATGTGGAAAAAGGGGGTGGGGATGCTCACTTAGAACAATGCGAGTTAGCACAGGTGTCTGTTAGAGAACTAGGCATTTAGCATTCTCCTCCAAACATGCTGACATGTCCAGTATAAATAAATAAATACTCAGATGATTGGCTTCAAATGTTTCAGTGGAGTTATGTGCAGGTTTTCATCCTCCAAGTTTGGTAGGACTGTATAATTCAGAGAGTGTGAGTAAAAGTATGAATGAAAAAATGTAAGCTTTAAAAACATAATATAAAAACTAACAACATTCTGTTTGAATGATCTGATCCGGCTCTAGACATGTTAAGATGGTATTACATCATGCTTGTTCAAAATGTGTTATTATATAGAACTACAAACTTATGAACATTAACAAAGATTCTACTTCACCCGCTTTCTTTGGCTGAACATCATACAAGGACTGATTTGTAACTAATTAAACCTGGCTCAACAATGTTATTCAATTTAACTAATCAATCACTTTTAAGTGAGCAAAACAATGATTAATCACAAAGTTTATATGTGTAGATACATAGAAGAAGCCTTTCTTACATCTTCCAGCTATTCACTTTCCAGTGTGTTTAGCTTGGAGATTACAGATGATTGCTAAATAGCATGTTTTTGAAGTATTTCCTGTAATACCCTGAATGATCTTTAAGCTTTTAAATGGCAGTCAGATGGATACTGGGAATACTTAAAAGAGTTCATACTTCACATTAAAGAGATCATCTTAACTCTCTCTCTCTCTCTCTCTCTCTCTCTCTCTCTCTCTCTCTGTCCATGATGAAGCAGGTGATGATTGGACAAAGCAATAGAGAACTGTGTCTGTGTGCCTGTACCTGAAAGTGGAGGTACATTATATAATGAGTTCAGGGGGCTAGTGAGTGTCCCATCCCGAGTCTGCAAACCATTCCTGCTCTGACAGGCCCAAATGAATGGGCCATTTCTTTAATCCAGACCAGAGGCAGCCCCATTGCTTCAAATGGTTCAAATTCAGCAAACTGGCAACACCCCTCCTGAGGCTTTTCAGAAATAATTCCCTAGTCACTCTGTTAAAGGAGTGAAATAAATGAAAAATGAGCGCTTTTGGCCAATGTGAGGTAAGGTTGCTAGCATGGCCCTGATCAACTGACTCCAATCAGGAGGGGCACAGGCATGTTTCTTAAAAGAGGTTGCATCAAATGGATATTGTTTCTATATGTGTGTCTGACAAGACCTTAGAGGGCCTCTCAAGAAGGGTCAGAAAAACAGCCATCGCTTTATTGTAAAGAAAGTTGTATATTGTACTTATTAACAAATAAGAACAAATGTTTAAAAGAGTAGTTAACCATTAGTGGAATATTTTGACCACATTACAGACAAAATGTAGGACCCAGGATTGTTGCTATGCTTTATTGCAATTTAAAGTATTTGTCCAGGCTCATAGAATTCAGTCAAGGCTCAAACATATGCCCTTTTATTCTCAGACTACTCCAGGGTACTAACATAACAGAACAGATCTGTTAGTGTTCCCCTCAAGCACAATTAAATGTTTCTATGGCATTGTGCCTGCAAAACTTTAAAAAGAAAATGTGGCTGGCTTCACATGCCACAGTGGATGCTTGTGCTAAACCTTTCTTTCCTAGTTTGGTAGTATTGTGTGAGTTATGGAAACCTAATTAATAGGTAGAATTAGCAGTGACAAAATTGGGGAGAAAATTAGTAAAACTGATTCTGGGTGGGCTCAGGACCCACCACAACTCTGAACTGGAGTGGTTACAATGAATGAATGAAACATATATTGAAGGAATTTTTGAATTATTTGGATTAAGACCAGTCTTTATGCATCTATTGTTTGTAGTACAGCATGAGGAAGTTAGAAAAACTGAGAAAAAAAATCCACAGGCTGTGACTGAAAAATCATGAAAAAAACACACATTGTTTAATTAAACAGGTGTGTCATAAAACATCTCTTTAGATGTATGACTAACAGCCATAACAGCACCTTAGTACAATACACCATTCATTCAACACAATAATCTCTTCAGTTAAATAGCTGTGACTGAGTAATTTCTCATATATCCATCTAGACTAAATTAAATGCAATAGGTGCATTACAGCATGTACACAAATATTTGAAAGAGTTTGAGATTTCGACAGATAAAAATCCTTAAGCAAATAAATAACATGTACAGACTGTAGATTTATGACAGTTTCGGTACTAGTCATGAATTTACGGAATGTTCAGACAGCCTACATTTCATGTGTTGGGTTATTATTATTTCTTAGTGAACAGAAGTATAGACTATATCAGAACTACAGTCTGGATACAATTATAAATGAACAAAAAACTACTACACCCAGATGAATACAAAAACAACAACTCCATACTAGTTTAAGATGAATAAACCTAGTTTTGTTCTCATCTGGTGCTGGTGTATCTGGTCACTCAGCAGGACCATGCTGGATGACTTACCTCTTGCTATACTTTATTACACAGCTCTTTACCCACTCAGAACATGATTTTATATACTGCATTGTAACTTCATAATTATACATTGCCTAGTATTTGTTAATGTACTCTTGTTTGTTTAGTGTTTTAATCCAAAGCCCAACAAAGAAGGATGAGTTCCGCTTTTGAATCTTGGTTCCTCTCAAGGTTTCTTCCCCATGCTCTGAGGAAAGTTTTTTCCTGCCACTGTTTATTTTCGGATTGCTAACTTAGGGCTAGGACCTGGAATTATGCTGCTTTGTGATTTGTACATCAGTTGTAAAAAATGCTGTATAAATATATTTGAACTGCACTGAATTGAATTCGGTACCAGCCTTGGGAACACTACATATGCTTGTGATGATCAGCGTATCAGCTTCCATATAGTCAGAACAATACCTTGTGAATGTATATTTAAATTTTTTTTTACTTGTATACTTTAAAAACATATGCTTCCTATTACACGTAACAGACATTTCACTAAACACAAAACACTAAAGGTCAGAAATTGGTGAGAATTTTAAGAATAAAGAAACAAGATTCTGATTGTGTAAAGGTTTTGAATGAAAATGTATTTATATACCTTCAACTGGACAATCAGAATGTTGTTTGCTTATTGTGAAAATTTCTCTTTTGTGAAAATTAGCCACAATATTCTGATTTTGCTAGTGACTAGATATGTTAATATATATATATATAGGGAATTTTGTTTGATTGTTATTGTTGGTTTCTATCCTTCTATCTTACCATCAATACATTTCAGTTCCACTTTCTCTCTTTTCTCTCTTCTGGTATCATGTGTACATGTGTCAGTCATGAATCATTAATGTCCAGACAGTGTCATCATGTCCTAGCTGACCTCAGTAATGTGAGCCTCTGTGTCAGGCATGCTGAAGACACACAGATAAGCACAACACAAAACTATTGTTTACACAAACTCTGCTGAACATTACCAAGTGCCTGTCATTTTCCCAGAGTGTTTGTGAGCACAAAGGAAGCTCTATAACTTCAGCAGTTTCCTCCGCTCCCTCTTTATCTTCACACTGTGCAGTGTTTTGGAGACAATGGCTGAGCATGAGTGTGTAGTGGTGGCTGTCAGAGTAGACCACCTGAGTAAACGGGAGTAGCCCTCATGGCCCACTACTCAGATTTATGGCCTGTTTCCTCCAGCCTAAAGGGTCAGTGCTCAAGTACTCAAGCCAGACACACTCATCAGCTGTGTTGTCCAGACATTTAATTTCTCACGCCACTCTCTCTCTCTCTCTCTCTCTCTCTCTCTGTGTGTGTGTGTGTGTGTGTGAGTGTGCATAAGTGTGTTTGTACATTTTAAGGATAAAAAAGTTCCCCACTTTATAGGAAATACAACAGATCTGTTCTGGCTAATTATACACGAACATACTCCAATTAGCTATGACATTATAACCACCTCCTTGTTTTAACACACAGTGTGCATTCTCTCCATACCACAAGGGTTTACACCAGGGTTTTTCAAATTTCAATTACACAGTTACACTCAGGACAGAACACACCAAAAGAGACACACTGTGTATGGGAGCTGAGCTCAGTTCATATAAATTAATGTTTCAAATGGACTCATATTAAGGTACAAATTATTCAGGCAAAAATAACACTAAAGTTCTGTCTGTGTTTATTCATCAGGTTTATACCTGCATTAACATAGGGTCTTTTTTATTAATTGTTTTACATTATATCTTAACACTCCCCAAACACACATGTTACAAAGCATCGTTGTCTGATAAAGCATCAAAAATCAACAAGTAATCACCTATATATATATATATATATATATATAATTTTATGCCTCATAACTCAGGAAAAGTTTAGTTTACAGACAGGATTTACAGCTCACAAGAATAAGCAATAATCAATTTAATCACATTAGCACCGTCAAAGCTTTAGTAATCCATTTTAGATGACAGTTTGATCAATAAAAATATGTTCTATGTTAAGTCAGAAATTCATCACAACTGCGTTCATTTTACACAATTTCTTATAAAATGGAATACTGTCTCTTAAATTACAGCATGTTATTTTATTTTGCTAAGATTTCTGGAAACTCATAACAGTTTTTAATTTATGGGAAAACATAATATCCCAGAATTTAGTACAATCTCAGAAGTGAAATGGGAAAAACGAAAGGGAAAACTAGATATCAATCTCTTGATTTAAAAAGAAAGGCTGAATGAACAGATGTCTACAAACATTTAGACAAATAGTGTACATTCTGTAAATTGTTCTGAGTGTGGGTGTTGCAGCGTTGTTTCAAGGTTTGAATCTCATTCAGGAGGCAAATCTTTTTCCACAGACATGAATTCTATCATGAAAGAATAGGCCTTTACTCGTTGGACAGATGCAGTAATCAGTTAAAACTGGGCTCATGCTTTCTTCAAATTGCAAGCTCACTTATTCCATTTCACAGGCACTTTGGGTTTGCTGCATGCATTTTACTAATACAAAGTCTCTTTATTCCCCGCCCCCTGCTCTCTCTCGCTCTCTCTCTCCCTCTCTCTCTCTCTCTCTCTGTATGGAAAGAAAAACAGCCCTCTCCAGCACTGAGAGAGAGAGACATGAATTGGCTTGAATTGGGGAAAATCTTTGACTAAAGCCATTCTGTAAATGTATGAAAGAACAAAAGACAAAAGAAGGGACATTTTTTATATTGCTGGTCATCTCCATGCATAAACACCTAGCAACCAATCCTTGCAAAATGACAAAATGTCTCATTCCTGTTCCATTAACTCCACAGAAAGTTAAAGGGTATACCTTTCTCATGTAAATGTAATTATTTGGAGATATTAAGTTTTGTCCCAATGAAGACATCATACAGCCTCGCCTTAAAAAAAAAAAAAAAAGTTTATTCATTATCCAAAGCCACTTATCCATTTCAGGGTTGCGGAGGGACCATAGCTTACCTGGAATCACTGGGCACAAGGTGGGAACACACCCTGGAGGGGGCAAGGACAAAGACAAAGACAAAACAGAGCCATGTGCTATGGAGCACATGACAACTAGAAAAAACAAGAAACACACAATGACAGACCAGAAAAGGCATTAATGGTAAAAGCATGATAAAAATAAGTCCCTACAAAATGAATTTTAAGAATCAAAAGAACTGATTGTTTTTTTTTTTGTTTTGTTTTGTATTTGAATTTCTCTGCCTTTGAAATGAATATACATGTAGGTTCAATTTACAGAATGCAAATTCAAAAACGTCAAATACAAATTCAAATCATGGCAAAAAAATACTGAAGTTGCAGAATTCAAATTCAAATACTGTTGAAACTAAAATTACTCCATAAAAGTGCCTAAAGTTACTGGTGCCACTGTTGTGGTTCCTGTTTGAAATGGGGTTTTGAGACATCACCAGCTACCTTTATTTGGGGAGCTGTGCTAGTGGAAAAGCAACCAGGAAAAAACACGTCAAGCCATGCCAAGCTAAGACTCGAGACGATGCCATGCGGATCAGCACCATTAGAGGTCCACTTGCCAAATTTCCTCTGAGGTGAGGGTCAGGTCATAGCAGAAACTCAAAAGAGCATATTTTCCAGTCTATATTTGAGGAATGGATTTCACTGATGATTTATTTTATTTATTTTGTACAGAACAAATTTAGTTCTTGGAGGAGAAGCCTACCTTTGCCAATTTGTTAAGCAGATATTAATGGCTACACATGGCAACAAACAAACTGCTTGCTGAATGACATCATTATTTACAGGTTCCTTGACTGGAATGCAAGAAACAAAAAGTGATTGTGGAAACTTAAAACGGATTGCAAAGAGTTTTTATCACTGGCTTATTGTCTGTTGTTTGTCTGTAAAAACTGCATTCAGGTCCAGACCTGGACCTGAGTCCAGAGTCTGTCTATTGAGCAGTGCACATCAGGGAACAAACTTCAACATACTGAAAAAAGGTGTATTTTTGCACAGACCACGTTTATTCCTAGTATGATAAATTCAGCAAATAATAGTAATTATGCAATTGAATGTGTACTTATATTCACTTTCAAATCAGCAAACTTGTAATTTGGCTAGGGATGCCCAAACTCTTCATGACTGTATATGTGTGCATTTATGAACTGTAGATAATGAAAAAATGCTCCATAGCTAGGAAATAAATGTGTGTGTGTGTGTGTGTGTGTGTGTGTGTGTGTGTGTGTATATATAGCCTGTGCCCTTTCTATCTCTCTCCTCAGTAAATGAGTGTGGTGAGTGTGGCTGCACTGTACGTGTGAGAGGGAAATGCCGAGGAGGTGCAGTCAGCCGCTGACTCTAATGGGCAAAAGTGTCTCTGCTAGCATTAGCAAGCCTGCAATTCTGCTGTCCCACATCCTTTAACGTCACAGCCTATGTCCAGCCAGAGACTTGTGGTCAGCATCCAAGAGAGCAACCACTTTCTAGGGTTCATAAAAATTTAACTCCTTGAACTCTAAGTGCATGAAGAAGAATGAATTCATTTATTTTGTTATTCAGTTACTTACCTCCTTTATCAGTTATTTATCTTAAGATCTACTAGTAACTACTGCAATTTATTCAGTAACTAATACATTTCTTTTTTTTATTAAATATATATATATATATATATATATATATATATATATATATATATATATATATATGCGCCCAGTGATTCCAAGTGAGCTCTGGACCCACCGCGACCCTGAACGGGATAAGCGGTTACAGATAATGAATGAATGAATTAATATATATCAGAGGCGATTGCTCTAAGACTGCAAGGGAAGCTCAGCTTCCCATAAAATTTAAAAAAAATAAGTGATCAAGTGATTCTTATCGCTGGTAAAGACGCGGCTTTCCTCTCAATCATTCCCGCAGCTTCACAGTGCTTTAAACAGTGTGGACACTGAGCGTCCACAGAGTTCAATAGCGAAGCAGCGAAGTGCATTGAAACGAGACGAGTCATTGGATAAATGCTGGGCTTTGTCCTGCCCATCGGACGCTCAGCGTGTCTGGGGGTCTATGGGGCAGTGGGCTGGCCTCGGCTGGCCTGGATGCTCAGCTTCTGCATGATGATTGTATGATCTGCCTGAGGCTGAATCCCTTTTTGATTGACAGCAAAATGAGCGAATCAGCGACCCTTTGGTGTAAAGATCCATGGGAGCATTACATTTTCATTCTGTTCTGAGTTGAACCAGACTTTCTTAATCCTCTTAGCGGCATTTTCTTTGTTAAAACGACTAGCGACAAATCGAGCTTCTATTTCTGGTGGGTTTTTTTGTAGCTGCTTGTGTTTGGAAACTGACATTTATCTCTTTCTGACTTCTATCGCAGTTTCTGTCCAGCGGGTGCTGCTGAGCCCCTCCACCGTCACAAAGCACTCACAGGCGGACACACTTCACATGGGCCAAGGCCATTTAAGCAGCCTAGCTCTGCTGGCCATTGAGAGGACACCAGTCAAGTCCCTGGAAAAGACGTCTTGTTGATACGACAGGGTCACAGATCATTTTCTTGAAAAGGAATGGAGGGTAGAATTTACATGTAAATAAACCGACACATTTTATGATGAAATTGAGCCTCTTTCCCCTCCTTGAAAGACCAGCATCCGCCACTGATATATATTTCATTTATATATTTATATCACTGTTAATATAATATATATATATATATATATATATATATATATATATATATATATATATATATATATATATATTTCAGTTAATACATTGTTGATATGCTAATATTAATATACTACATATATGGCATTATTTAGAGTCAGTATGTATGTGGACACAACTGAAGCATGTTGTGTCCAAGAACGAATAAATGAATGAATGGAGGAGATGATTTCAAGCTGATTTGACCTTATGAGTCTATAATCATGCAAAGCTTTGGGTTAGTTAATGATAGCCTGCAGACCCCCCCCCCCCCCCCCACAACAAATCAGTTCCCACAGCACAGAATAAGGACTACTTTACACCAGTCAGGCATAACATCATTACATCCTCCTAGTTTCTGTACTCACCTTCTTGTTTATACATTCACTGATTGTAGAAATATGAAGTTGGTGATTATGATCACTGGAGATTATATAATGCAAAATGACTGCAGAAACAAGGAGCTG
Organism: Hoplias malabaricus; assembly: GCF_029633855.1. Classification (NCBI taxonomy): domain Eukaryota; kingdom Metazoa; phylum Chordata; class Actinopteri; order Characiformes; family Erythrinidae; genus Hoplias; species Hoplias malabaricus. Next base: position 38,505,742 of record NC_089803.1, read on the forward strand.
ATATTAATATCATGGCTGATTGGAGTATGTACATTCAACAAAAGAACATAGACAACTCTTTTGACACTATTATGTAAATGCAAGCTCTCTTAGGCTCTGTCACTTAAACATATTCTGCCATTCCTGCAAACAACCTAACAGGTCAAACATAGCTTTGTAGACAGGCCCCAGCTTTTGACAATGAAGCAGAGGAACTGTTCACTAAAGTGACTCTCCAGTAACTTTGACATTGGAGTGTTGTTTGTGATCTACAGCATATCATTCTGTTTCCTCACTAATATTTTATGTTATTGTGGCTACACATCATCCAACCTCACAGAAATGCTCCAACACATGTCCTTCTCATATAGTTCAAATTGCAATGCACTGTGTATTCTGACAACATTTTTGTTTCATAGCAAGCATTAATTTTTCATTAATGTCAGTTACAGTAGTTCTTTTGTGGCCTCAGTTTAGATGGGCAACTAATCTTGCACCTCAGTGAGCCTTGGGTGTTCATGACCCTGTTGTTGACCCTGTTTACCAGATGTCCTCTGTTGCTGCTGAGAATATGGGAGTACTATCAGCCATGATGTGCAACACTTAATTTAAATACAATGTGTGAAAATATTGTCCTATCAGTATCTGGCTGCAGAAGCTGCATCCACAATGGGGAAACATAAACATGCTGTGTCTTGATCGGATGAGAAACATAGAAACATTATCAGATGCCAGTGAGGAGATGTTAATGCCAAGTGCTAACAGTGCATATATTCTCTCCTCTCCTCTTGAGGCCTGAGGGAAGGTTTGGCAACATGGACTGGATAAAGGTGGTATGAATAATCTTGAAGTCACAACTTTGCATGTGCCTCTCTCCACAAAGGGAGACATTCATCTGGGATGAAAGCAGTGGAACCTCATGATGGGAAGAGGAAATCATCTCCCTGTTGTGACCTGCCATTTCCAGCTGCTGCCAAACTCAGGCAGTGAAATTTGTGGCTCCATCACCCATCAGGGTTTTGGTAAATTCAGTCTGACCATGGCTGCCTTTGTGAATGCTAGCAGTGAATCGCAGATGCACAGAGACGCACGTGAACACAAACACACACGCACTTGCTAGAGATGAAAGGACCTGCAGGCTGTAGCATGCACCTTCTCCCTGTCTCCCCTCTCTCATAAACCAATGGGTGGGCCTTCAGACATGCCTATCATTCCTGGGCTGCAATAAAGCCAGTGAAGTGGTCTATGTGTGTGGATGGTGGCTACCGAAACATGTCTATGCTGACTGATAGCTGAGCAGTAAGGAAATAGGGAGGAGTTCAACATAATAATTGCTGACAGTGAGGTTTGCACAGATCCAGATAAAAATGATACATCTGTATGCCAACAGCACTAACACACTTGCACATATGCTGATTCTTTATTAACCCATTACTCCACAAACAAACAAAACATTCAGTAAACACATTTTATCACAACATCCACAATTATAAATTAAGGCTGTTGCTGAAATGCATACAATACCAAAAACACAGATGTTTTATCCTGTGCTTTGATTAGTTGAAATAGAGGATGTCACATTCTCTCAACCACAGCAATAAATAAATAAATAAATAAATAAATTTTCCTTTGTCTGCAAGATTATTTTCAAGGACATCAATTCTTATTTCAGAATGAGAAAGGCAAGCTACATCCTGCATATTTATTGCAACGGCGCTATTTAATCAGAGGCTATACTGGCCTCCTTATATGCCTCCTACTTATAATGTTTGAAGGTAATAAAATACAATCTTAAAAATGAAACTAGCATTTTAAAATATTTTTGTAAGGTAAAACTTTAAATATTACATAAAATATAATAACGATATCATAAAAGTAATGGCACCTGGGCCAATGACCTGTAATGATTAAACTTTGGAGGGGCTAGAAAGGAATTCACTGAGCACCACATGTTGGTACAAGGAAATTAACATAATCTCCTATATACTTCCCAAATGTAATAACTGAGTTGTTAGTTATCCCCATTTCAATGACCCATTCTAAATCTCAGTGACCTGAACATATTCTTCACCATAATAACAGAACGTTAACCCATTGCCAGTCACTGAAATGGACCATTTCCCACCCCAAGAAAACACAGCACAGTGTTCTATTATGCGTGAAATGTAGAGGGAGAGGCAGTGGGATGTGAATGGAGTTTGACTTGGTTCCAGATCATTCAGTTGAGGAGTAGCCTAAAGGCACAGCTCGTTGGGCTCAAACACAGCACAAATTAAACCCAATTAAAGCCAGTTAAACCCAATTAAAGGCTCAGATTCTCCCACTGGGAGCAATGTGGAAATAATGGGTCAAGTTCAGGGTATAGTGCCCTTAAGATGACCCACTAACCCTCACACCGAGAGCATGTTATAATAACAGCTTCGCCAAACTTTCCACAGTATTATCACGGTCTAACACTATACTACTTCAGAGGTGAAAATGACAAATCATGAACTGAAATTACCACCTCTTTTTAAAGGAATGTTATTCACCACTGGACTATGTAATTAATTTTGCTGATAAATGCAGTGGCATATATAGAATTACGTCTTTGCGGCCTGTCGGAAAAAAAAAAATGTCAGGTCAATAAAGCAGATACACAACCAGAAAGCTGATTTCTCTTAAACACATCTGATGCGGTTTATATATATATATATATATATATATAGGTTAGAAGTCAGAGTAGAAGATTTTAAATGGGCTTTCTGTTTGCCCAGTCAAAAAACATCTTAATGACTATTAGTTGGATCAGTGTTACCATATTGTAACATTAAAGGCTCACTTCTTACATGTTGCAGACATGTAATCCCCCACCACCTCTCTCTCTCTCTCTCTCTCTCTCTCTCTCTCTCTCTCTCTCTCTCTCTCTCTCTCTCTTTTGCTCTGTACCTCTCTCATACTCTTCCTTCCTTCATTCTTTCCTTCTCTGTGGGAGACTGTAATGGGAGCCAGATTGTCAAGGCTTGGGCAGAAATATAGATCTCACAATTACCAGCAATTCATTTGGAATCCCGTCTGACATTTCATCTACACAGCTGTGTTTGGGGATTTTGCTTTTTTTTAACCTGTGAATATTGGTCACGGAACAATAAATCAAAGTCTCCTTGTCAGGAGGGATTGATATGTTGGGCCTCTGCTAATCAAAAGCCTGGCAGGAGCCCCTGGCATTAAGAGTGCAGCAGCAGGGCACTGAGCCTTTGCTTTATGATCAACATGTGTGAGGCCAGTTAGACACTATTGACCTCAACCCACTAGGTTACTGTTGTATGAGAGAGAGAGAAAGAGAGAGAGAGAGAGAGAGAGAGAGAGATTATGGTGTGAGTAAGTGTTGAGATTCAAAGAAGCACAGTCTTGTGATGATTCTGCCAAAATCAATGAGCTCTGGAATTCAGATTTTGGAGAAATGAGCTAAAAATGGGCAAAATAATGGCATAGCTGTGAGGGGAAAGCAAGCGGATGTGAGAAAAAAACAGGGCTAAATGGGATAGAAATTGAAACATTCCTCTAAGAGTGTGTTTATGTAAAATGACTCCACACATGGCAAGAATGATGAAGAATGCCCATAGGCTGCTACCCATCCTAAAATCAGACTTCTTCCCTTTTTGTCTTTTGTGTAACCAAACATTTTTTGGGATCACTTCAAACCATGCAGCTAACAAAATTAAAGACTTGTGGGTAAGTAAGACACAAAGTACCCACCAAAGCGGAGCATTACTAAGTATGACGAGCCTCATGTGGACATACAACAGATCACAATCAGAGAGAGCAAATACCATAAACTACAGTATGAGAGAAGGTTATTACATATAAAACTCATATTCTAAAATTATAGTCTGTTTACAAGGATGCTTAACAACATACCCATAAAGAACACATAGCCATGCACATGTTGAATTGGACAAGACACCTTATGGTCTTGCCCTATAGTAGTTTTAGGAAAATCATGAGGACCTCATTTTATACATGTGCCTAAGCATACCAGACCATTCCAAAAACATATACAGGTGCTGGTCATAAAATTAGAATATCATGAAAAAGTTGATTTATTTCAGTAATTCCATTCAAAAAGGGAAACTTGTATATTATACTCATTCATTACACACAGACTGATATAGTTCAAGTGTTTATTTCTTTTACTTTGATGAATACAACTGACAACTAATGAAAACCCCATTATGTTTATTCATCACTAGTTAAGGGGAATAAATGTAAGTAAGTAAATAAATAAATAGTCTTATTAGAAGAAGCTGTCAAAAGATGCAGAGTTTCAATAGCCTTTCTATGTAGGAAGTAGGATGTTTCCCGTTAATTAGGAAAACACTGTGTTGAAAGAACCTGGAGTTTGTGGGTTCAATTCCCGCTCCGGGTGACTGTCTGTGAGGAGTTGGTGTGTTCTCCCCGTATCCGCGTGGGTTTCCTCTGGGTGCTCCGGTTTCCTCCTACAGTCCAAAAACACACGTTGGTAAGTGGATTGGCGACTCAAAATTGTCCATAGGTGTGAGTGTGAGTGAATGTGTGTGTGTGTCTGTGTTGCCCTGTGAAGGACTGGCGCCCCCTCCAGGGTGTATTCCCGCCTTGCGCCCAATGATTCCAGGAAGGCTCTGGACCCACTGCGACCCTGAATTGGATAAGCGGTTACAGATAATGATAATAATGTGTTGAAAGAAGATATGACACAGCTCTGTAATTTCACTGAAAATGAATTATATGTTCTAACTGTCAACATATAGCACTTTACTCCACTTATTTCCAACATCTAGGTGTATACTGAGTATGTTTTGTGCAATTAAAACATTGTTTTATATGTTTTATGTAGTACTCTACATACTTACATGTAACTGTAGTTACAGTGTAAGGAGAGGACAGTGAGGAACTATATAATCCAGCCTGCTCAATGTTGTTGGACTGTAGATATGTGCTTTCTTTATAATTATTGAATAAAACCATTTGTATAAGACTTTGCATTTCTTATTATTGTATTATAAATATTAATATCCCTGCATTCAGTTTTTTTTTGTCTTTGGACGACAATACATGCCTTCCATAGTTGTGGACTTAAGAAGTAACTTATTTCTACTCAGCCTGTCATGAGCTGCTGTAGAACTGAGCCTACACACCTAGAAGGACATTTCAAAGGTGCAGAGCCAATGCTCATCATATTATTAAGAACCGTACAGTGTCATACAAAACAGAATTTCTTAGAAGAATAATAAGTCCCTAGGGTGGCACAGAAGGTAGTGTGACAGTCACACAGCTTCAGGGACCTGGAGGTTGTGGGTTCAAGTCCTGTTCTGGGTGATGGTCTGTGAGGAGTTTTATGTGTTCTCCCCATGTTTGCTTGGGTTTCCTCCCATGGTCCAAAAACACACATTCGTTGCTGGATTTGAACTCAAAAGTGTCCATATGTGTGAGTGTGTGCTGCCCTGTGGAAGACTGGCGCCTCTTCCGGGGTGTGTTCCTGCCTTGCTTCCAGTGATCAGGTGGGCTCCAGCCAACCCATGACCCATGGGCGGATACAGAAAATGAATTAATGAATGAAATTCCTGGAATGTGAGTATCTGGTAAGAATTTTAACTGTACTGAGTTTATAGGAAGCTACGCTGTTAATACAGGGTAAATACACTTTAGAGTGCGAGAAGATGCATTGTAAGTGTCAGGGAAGTACTTGTAAAAACACACTTGTAAGTATTTTAGATGTACTGATGCATAAGGAGGTTATGGGAAGGTACCCTGTAAGTACCCATTAATTGAAGTTATGTAATAACATAATTTTGGGAGTAGGACCACGCCTGAACTCCTCCTCTCAGCCCTATATATACCCCGCAAATTCACGTAATTTCCATGTCGGACAAACTCGCTTCATTTAGTTCAGGAGACAGATCTCGACTCGACTGCTTCACTGTCAGCTTCACAGAGTCATTCCCGCTGATCCCCATATTCGGAGCCGTGTTCGACCTTTATCAAACCCACCGATCCTGCTGTTTTAAACCTTGCTCCCACCTCCACCCCGTCTCCACCCTTTTCTCATTTATCCAAAGGGAGTTCACCTCCCCATTTCAGTCTCTACGGGCTGAATCCGTACTAGCAAAATACACTTTAAAACAGGAGAACGTACACCATAAAATGGGTGACGATATGGTGTAAGTGCCAGCTAAGTGCATGTTAAGACACTGGATGTATCATAAAGCATTACCAAATTTTCTTGCTATTAAATATTACACAGTCAACTGTCATTGGTATGATAACAAAGTGGAAGCAATTGGGAACAACAGCAACTCAGCCACAAAGTGGTAGGCCATTTAATCTGACAGAGTGTGGTCAGTGGATACTAAGGTGCTTAATGCGGTCCGCAAATTTCTATAGAGACAATTACTACAGACTTCCAAACTTCATGTGGCCTTTAGATTAGGTCAAGAACAGTGTGTAGAGAGCTTCATGTAATGGCTTTCCAAGACTGATAAGCCGCATCCAAGTCTTACATCAACAAGCATAATGCAAAGTGTCAGATGCAGTGGTGTAAAGCACGCCACCACTAGACTCTAGAGCAGAGGAGACATATTTCAGGAGAACAAAATTTGTCTGACTGCATTTTGCCAAGAGTAAAACTGGTGGAGGGGATTAGGGTGTGGAATTGTTTTTCAGGCATTGAGATCAGCCCCTTACTCCCAGTGAACAGAACATTTAATGCTTTAGCATACCATGATATTTTGGAAAATGTCATGCTCCCAACTTTGTGGGAACAGTTTGGGGATGGCCCGTTCCTGTTCAAATATGATTGTGCACCAGTGCACAAAGCAAGATCCATAAAGACATGGATGAGTGAGTTCATGTGGAACAACTTGATTGACATCAACCCAATAGAAGACCTTTTGGATAAAATAGATCGGAGACTATGAGCCAGGCCTTTGTCCAACATCAATGTCTGACCTCACAAATGCTCTTTTGGAAGAACGGTCAAAAATTCCCATAAACATGCTAAGCATTTTGGAAAGCCTTCTCAGAAGGCATATTAAACACTATGGATTAGGGATTGGATGTCACTCAAGCTCACATGCATACAAAGGCAGATGTGTGAATACTTATGGCATTATAATATATCCAATATTTGAACTTTCAATTTTAAGACGTACATTATCCAGTCCACATATATTGCTGCTGTATTTAAAGGAGCCACTCAAATGAATGCAGGGTGCTGTATCCAGCCTGCAGGTTGAGAGCTTTTTATTCATTTAACCCACACTTGGCATTAAGCACATTGAAGCTTAATGGTGAGTGCTTTTCAGTGGATATTTAACAAGATTTGAGTGTACAGCAGAATGTTTTCGTTTTAAATATGTGAAATTAAGTTTGGACATTCAGTGCAATTAATCTCAAAAAAAACTCAAACAGTGTACACATTTTTCACAAAGCTTCACTGTCATACAGTGTCCAAATTTTTACTTATTTTGTATTGCATATTGCAAGAAAGACATGCACATCAGATGAAAATATGTAAATTCATATAAAATTATTCTGATCACCCACACAAATTTTACCTGGCATTTTCCATTAGGAAGACAGGATAAAATTAAACATCTTCTGCCATTTCTTCTAGTGTATTTCGAAGCAGAAGATTAAAGCTTTCCCTGTTATATTGTTCAAGCATCAGAATTCAACACAGAATCTCTATTCACCATGTTTCTTTTTTAGCGGCATGCTTGAGCAAGGCCCAGAGGCTACATCTTTCCTCAGTTAGTCCATTTGCCTGAAAATCTGATATTTGACTCTCTTTCTCATGTGAGATGTGATATGTCATCTGCTTGGCACATTGTTCACTATCAAAGTCTCTTATCACACACTTACCAGTTTCTTGCTTGAAAGAGCTGAACGGGTCTAGGTATGAATTCAAAGTGGCCACATTATTTAGGATCTTTGTGGAAATATCTAAGACTAGGGTTACAAATCCAACAAATTCTGGGCAATATTTCTAACGCTACTATTATCTGTATTATTATCAAAATGATATGTGGCTATGGAGAAAAGTATCTGCCAAATACTCTAAATGCAAATGTATGGGATGTGAATGGGAAGCTCTGGAAATTCCCCTAGGTTCATTCCTCATCTAACTGTAATTTTACAAATGGTATGATTCAGAACCTGGGCACACACGCATGAAATACGTACAAAGTTGACAATGTGGGCTATCACTAGGCTAGATGAGTCAGGGTAGTAGGCACATTGATTATTATTGATTACTATTATGAAAGCTCCAGATCTTGATGCTTGGGATTGATCATATCTAAAAGGGAATACTTTATTTCAACAGGCATTCCCAGCCTAGACTGTTTACATAACCTTCTAAAGACAACTGCATGCTTCTTTATTTTGTACCCAAATGTAAAGTAACTGCAATGGTGTCTAAAGTGTCTTTTAGCTGACCTGTCACCTTGTTTACTGTGTGGGTTTTGGGCAGTGACTCACCTCTTTGGCTTTCTCTCATAGAACTTGTTTTTGCATGGGAATGCATCCACTCTGAGGAGAAAACATGCAAAGATGAATTGTGATTTTATGATTGTAATACAAACAACAACATGACCTGAAATTTTTCCTAGTCTTTGAGATTGTGTCACAAAATCTTTGCTGCTGCTTCTGTCCTCCCTTAAATTCAGCTGATTTTGAAAGAGTTGAGGAAAGCATGGAGAGGGGGGATTATCAAATTAAAGATTAAATTGAATATAAAACACAACAAATACAGCAAATATATAAATAAACTCAAAACACAGAATGTATGGTATAGGTGGATTGATCCATGCTTTCTGTTCTCTGCTATTCTCAGCTGCATAAAATTCCAAATGTTGTACATTTGCTACTTTTTCTAAAAGAATTTGTGTCTTTATTTCACAGCCTGGTAATCAGCCTGAACCACAGCAGGAAGAGAATCCCTCAACAGGAATGCACTCTTGCTAAAGAGTGTAGGTAGAAATGATCTCCTTTTGTAAGAACTCTGAAAGCTACCTGCTAAATGCTACTCCCACTCTTAACCTCAGATATGTTTGGGCATAGAGTTAAGCATACTATGTTCTCAGTGCTCACAGAAGGTAGGATGTAAAGCTTACTGAATGCAGTTCACAGCTGAATTCTAAGATGCACTCATCCTAAATATCTCTTCTAAATAAGGTATATATGGGTTGTTTGTTTACTCTTCTGAAAATGCATTACACTAGATACACTCAGAACATATTTGTGAGGATTTGATTCCATTTAGCCACATGAACATTATGCTCGTGTGCAACTGTTTCAGAGTCTCACTTACTTAATATTTTTTCTGTGGAGACTATACAAAGTTTCAGATTTTAGCAGATGTTTGTTCAGTCACACAGAGGTACTGTTTCCTACATTTCCCATTCTGAAACAGGACTGTTCAAGTGCATATAGTCTTACTTCAGATGTTTTTTCCAAAAGTAACTTTTGCTCAAGTGATTACACAAGAAAGTGTTTTTCATTCTTAAGAAAACAATTTTGTCTCTTATTAAAGAAATAGTGGTGCATTAATGTGTGGACCGTATTGATCATGGACTAGAAAAATTTCAGAAAAATCTGAGGACCATTGCATTGACAGTGTATTGAGATAGCAATGTTAGTGGCCTAAACAATGAAAGCATAAATTACTGCACAATACATTGGAAGAAGAAATGTATATTTTTAAGAAATATTGTGTGCAGTTGTTGCGGAAGTCTGCGGATGAAGTCACTGTGTGTTCCATGTGTGTATGGTTAGGTTGTCTCTTTGTGGCTTTATTCTTTACCCAGAGGGAAACTTTAACACACACAAACTGGACGGGTGTAAAGCTACAATGCAGCAAGCAAATGAAACCACAGCAGAGGGAGCAGGCATGGATTTGGCTTGGGATGAAATGAAAATGACAGAAGAGGGAAGTGGAAAAAAAATGGGAGGTCACATATGTTTGACAGAAAAAAAGCAAGGGGAAAGGAGCATTAGTCTTGATCACAAGCGGAGAAATAATTTAGCACAACTGACTCTTTTCTGTTTTATCTTAGACAGATGGACTGAGAGAACAGACTGCACTGTACTGTCTGCAATGCAGTTAGACCCAGAAAAACCAGAATCTGGTCAGCCAGAGCACGCTGGAATTATCAGCCAAAAAAAAAAACACCCAAAAAACATTGGGTAGTAATTTAATTATTTAATGTTCAGGCAAAAATCAATTAAGCAACACAAAAGATGACAAAATCAGTGTTTTTTTATATACATTTTAAATGCTTGGTAAAAACGTACCTTGTCTTTAAAAAAGTTTAACAATAGTTTTCCATAAATGTAATTCGAATTTAACCCTAAATTAGACGATGTCTATTAATTGTACGTAAAAGTGATATATTTGACATCAGTGCAGTGAAACACAAATTTACACACACACTATTGGATAGTGAGCACACACGCTCAGAGTTGGGGGGTTAGGTGCCTTGCTTAAGGGCATGTTAGTCATGACCTGTTGGCTCTGGGGATCAAATTGGCAACCATCCTGTTACAAGCCCAGTTCCCTCACCACCAGGTCCTGACAGCCTGTGACAGACCAAGCAGTAGCAAAGCGAGAATAGAGAGGCTGTGGATTCCATGTTCTTCAGTATACAGAGTAGATGTGGAACCTTCTTAACCGTAGCTTGGAGTCTGATCCTGGTCATACTTGGCTTTTATACCCATGGTGCATACATCGGTGTGGCTGTGTGGGGATTAAGGAACATGCTAGTGTCCACTACGTAATGTATGTATCTAAAGGGTGGGCTCTGTAAACTAAAAAAAAGAACCTTCTTTGTGAGTCAATATTTATTCAATCTGATTTTTTTACCTCTTCTATTACTCAGGGTTCTGTGTTAGGGCCTGTTTTTGTGCAAACTGATGCACAGTGGTGTGGCTGTCTGGGGATTAACTAACACTCCAGTATGCACTGTCTAATATGTGCATCTTCAGCTTGTTTGTCTCTGATCTAATATGTGCATCTTCAGCTTGTTTGTCACTTCTTGTGTACCCCTGGGTTCCATTTTAGGCCAGATGTTAAAACTTGGACATTAATTTTCAATTATTGTTTTGCTAGGAATTCATTCAGTATTAGAGCTTGTAGTTCTTGTTTTAAGCAAGTGAGCATATTAATCTCAGTTTAAAAGTAAATCCATTGATACACACCACGTAGCTGTCTGGCGATTAAATGACACTGGCGTTGACTGTCTTATATGTGCTTTTAAATGTTGGACCATTTCTGTTGCTTTTTTCAGCTTCTTTCGAAATAGTGTAATTTTAATACTTGTTCACAATTACAGTTAATGTCCATACTGTTTAAAGTACTGATTATGAATGCTGAGTTATCTCAGTATTTGAAAGTTGTCTAGAAGAATATTTCATGTGGAAGCAAAGACTTGCATTACAACATTTGGGCTAACACAGGTAAAACTGTATGAATGTTCTTCTCTTACTCAACATTTATTATACTTACAAAAGAAGTATTTTACATTTCACAGCGAGTTCTCATAGTGGCTATGATAGTTGTGGCTTTAACTGCATAAGTACGATAATGTTTTGTGTGTCAGAAACTGGAGAAATCAGCAGCTCATATCTTCACAAAGAGGGCAAGCCTTTTTGCATATGTTTTTTTCTTTATGTGAGCTTTGTTTTTTTTAACAGGAGAAAAAAAACTGTTCTCCTGTTTCTCCTCTTGCAGTGGCATGCGTGAAACATCGAGCCTCCCATTTCCTCCATTCCGGCTGAACAATTTCTGTGTTCCAGTAATGTACTCCGAAGCAACGGTGTTCCCTTCACTCATTCAGCTAAAGAGAGTAATCCCCGTTGCCAGTGTACGTAGCCCCCGCACAGCAATGTGATGATGTCGCAACCTGCACACTCCTGATTCAACGACCCCTGCTGGAGCATTCCTCATCTTTCTATTACTCTTCCTGGTTGTGTCTGAGCTGGATGGCATTAGCCTCAATGTCTTACTAGCTGTCTCACAAGTTAGTGCGTTAGAGGACAGCTTTTGAAATTCAAATTTTTACCTAAGCTGTGTTAGAAAATGGCTTGTAATTGTAATCTGCAATATTTCTGCACATTATCAAGGCATAAGTTCACCTACAGGGCTCACGAGATGATAGCATTTGAAAGTATTGGAACAGGCAGCACATTTAAGCATTTATTCTGAATCAGCACCTCCTTCCCTCGGAACACAGCCTTGACTGACAGCATTGCACCCATTTAGAAGCTGCTCCTCTCATTCTCTCTTCTCCTATCCCACCTTCCTCCACTCTATTTGTCTCTACTCATCATCCCAACCCCTCCCTTTATCATCCCATCCCTCACTTTCTCCTCCTCTCCTTATCATCCCAACCCTCTCCCTTCATTACCTCATCCTCTACCCCTGCAGCAACCACTGCTCTGAGCCTCCAACTTTCTAGCTGCTTCTAGGTCCTGCTGTGGGCCTGCATTCTACCCAGCACTGAGTGCACTTGATGCAGTCTCCTCACTGCACAGCTTACTTGTTGCTGATTCGCTCTCTCTTATATTATCACCCCACCCCTCCCTTTTTCCAGCACTCTCCCCCTCCACAGGTGCTGCTGCAGGGCTGCCTTCTGCCCAGAATTCAGGGCACTCCACGCAGTCTCCTCGCGGCACGGCTTCCTCACTGTAGCTTCGCTCTCATTTTATCATCCCACCCTCCCCTCATCCTCCCAGCCTCTAACTCAACAGCTTGTGTGCTTTGTGGACGTTTGTCCCATGCCCTTCACTTTTGACCGTGCTTTCAGGTGCTGTGGACCATCGTCCTGGACCCTCCCCCTCTGCTGCTGTGCTGCTCACACTCTCCAGCTTTCTAGCTCATGCTCTATTTTCAGGACCTGCTGTGGACCTTCGTCCCTATGCCCGTCTCACACTCTCTCCTGCTTGATCTTACTTTCTGCCGCTATGCTGCTCCCAGCCCTATCTTTGCAGCTCACTCTTTCTCCTACGACCCTCAGCTCAAGCTCTCTCCTTTCTGATGACGTCACTCCCAACCTATAGTTTTTCAGCTCTCACTCTGTTCCAGGTACTTCTGTGGACCTTCGCCCCATCTTCTCCTCTTGGCAGCCACACTGCTCCCAGCTTTCCAGCTTGCGCCACTCTAGTCTCCTCTAGTGACTGCACCACAACCTGCCTCCTATGGTACAGTTCACATTGGTTCCTCCAGATTCTGTGGGACTTCAACCTGACCTATCCACTTTTCAGCCACACTGCTCCTAGCCCCTAATTTCAAGCTCATGCTCTTTCCTCACACAAGACCTTAGACCAGCCACCCGCCCAGCACACCACCTAAAATTCAGTTCACACCTACTTTTCACCATCTAGGCATTTCCGCCATAATTGAGTCAACTTTCTGCCTTGCCACCATGTTTAAGCTCCCCAAACGGATGAAAAAGAGGGTGAAAGGGTAAAGGGTGAAAGAACCTTTTTTGTGAAGAGTCAATATTTATTCAACCTGATTTTTTTTACCTCTTCTGTTACTCAGGGTTCTGTGTTAGGACCTGTTTTTTTGCATACTGATGCACTTTGGTGTGGCTGTCTGGGGATTAACTAACACTCTAGTGTCCACTGTCTAATATGTGCATCTTCAGCTTGTTTGTCTTTAATTTAAAAGCAGAAACATCTAAACTAGAATTCATATGTTTCTTCACTTCTTGTGTACCCCTGGGTTCCATTTTAGGCCAGATTCTATTTTGAAGACTTGGACAGTGTTGATTTTTATATTTTTTATGCTAGGATTTCCTTTTAGTATGAGAGTTTGTAGTTCTTGTATTAAGCAAGTGAACATATTAATCCCAATGTAAATGTAAACACATGGGTACACCTCATGTAGCTGTCTGGCGATTAAATGACACTCTGGTGCTGACTGTCTAATGTATGCTTTTAAATGGTGGACCATCTCTGTTGCTTTTTTCAGCTTCTTTCAAAATAGTTTAATACTTTAATACACTAAAATGGGGTTGCACGGTGGCGCAGCAGGTAGTGTTGCAGTCACACTGCTCCAGGGACCTGGAGGTTGTGGGTTCAATTCCTGCTCCGGGTGACTGTCTGTGAGGAGTTGGTGTGTTCTCCCCGTGTCCGCGTGGGTTTCCTCCCACAGTCCAAAAACACACGTTAGTTGGTGGATTGGTGACTCCAAAGTGTCCGTAGGTGTGAGTGAATGTGTGTGTCTGTGTTGCCCTGTGAAGGACTGGCGCCCCTCCAGGGTGTATTCCCTGCCTTGCGCCCAATGATTCCAGGTAGGCTCTGGACCCACCGCGACCCTGAATTGTATAAGCAGTTACAGATAATGAATGAATACTCTAAAATGTTCACAATTACAGTTAATGTCCATACTGTTTAACCTACTAATTCTGAATGTTGGGTTATGTAAGTATCTATAAGTTGCCAAGAAGAACTTTTCATGTAGAAGCAATATAACGTTTAGCTTCTTCACAGTACTTCACAGCACAGTACTTCACAGGGTGACACACACACACTTACACATTCACTCACCCACTCACACCAATGGACATTTTGAGTCACCAATCTAATGTGTGTTTTTGGACCGTGTGTTTTGAAATGTGCGTTTTGAAACTCCTCACAGATAGTCACCAGAAACGGGACTCAAACACACAACCTCCAGGTCCCTCCAGGTTTTTTTTTTTTTTTTGCTTCATTTTTTTTTTGTTTTGTTTTGTTTGTCCAGCTGTATCATTTTCTTGGACTACTGGCTGCACTGCACCAATGGTTTCCAAAGGTACAGCACACTTCCAATTGGATCTGGAAGCTTTCCTAGAAAGTGCACAGGTACAGATGAAGTTAACACACAGTACAGACAGAAGGCTAAATCCTTTGAAATCTTCCCTTGACCAATTTTCTGGTTGCAGTCTTGCAGTCCTTTAATGGCATTTGGTACAAAGTGATAAGTATCCACTGGCAATGCTTGTATGTTTCAGGCACCAAATTCAAAATTTGTCATTGTATTTTCAAAAGGCATTCAGTGAAACCACTGAAAATGTTTTCAATAAATAACATTTCTACAAAATTCAAAATAAAAAAGGCCAAATTCTTTTACCAGAAATGGCATATTTGATCTTAAAATAAAACTGCTCTCTGAAGATTCAAAATTTATTTCGTTTAGGTCTGAAGCCTCTTGTCAGGTTCTGTTTTAGGGTATGACAGTTTTATCCCTTTTATTTTGTACACATGGATAAACACCGCTGTGGTTGTCTGTCTGTCTGTCTGTCAACCATGTGCATCTACAGGGCAGGGCAGACTCTATCAGCTTGTTTTTCTTTGACTTAACTGAAACTAATTTTGTTGTTGTTTGCTAAAGGTACAGAGAGTGTACATGTCTTTTCAAAGCACAACAAGAGTCTTAAAACTCAGCTATGTTGCTTCAAGCTTTATTATATTCTCAACTCTAGAAGAAATATCAAACAGCTCTATATTTTCATAATAGAACAGTATAAAATAGAAAATGAATTAAAAATCTGGATTACGTTCCTGTATTAAATATACTAAGACATACCGCTGAGGGTCCCACCACAGTGGCAGTAAAATATGGCCAATGTTTTCTATGAGAGTATAATGTTCATGAGAATTTCTGCAATAGCAACTGTTAAATTAATTAGTAATTTCGGTCAGTAATTGCTTCTGATTGTATATCTAAATGTATAAACCTCTATGAAACATGAACATATTTTGTTGAAAGACTTCGCCTGTCATCTTCCAGTTTTTTAAAAGTTCATACATTTTGTAAAAATTGTGCCTGAAAGATATTTAGAGCATGAAATATCATTAGATTACCCAGTATAGTAGTATATAAGTATGTATTTGAATAGATGGGCTCAGAATTACAACATAAATACTAATAGCGTTCATTCTTTTACATTTTAAAAAAATTTCCTCCCAAAAGAAAATTTTGTGATATAAAACCAAACCCAAACACTGCCTTTGCATGGTGCTTCAGAACCTACTTGTTGGGACAATTTATTATGCATGTTGCTGTCTAAAGAAATTAAACAATCATGGTTGCTACCTAAAATTAACCTCTGCATATGGTCAAAATATTTAGAAATCATATTTAAACCAGCAATGCTTATACATATTTATACATTATTATGATAATATGTCCCCTTTTGTCTCATAATTTTCCAAAGAAAGTCGTTGATGTCTTCTGATTTACCTTTTTATTGTACTGTATTTTGAGCTGATGTTTAAGTTGTAAAACTTGCTACATAAAATGTATTAAATATGAGTGTGAGAGTCCATTGAGACATCATGTGTTTTATTTGGGTTTCCTCGAGATCCCACCATTCATTTTCTAAGAGGACAAGACACTGTTTGGGTATAGCCTCTGCAGTCCTGTTAAGTTTGGTGGCATTAGCTTCAAAGCTGAAGCATGACTAGTTTTGAAAGTACTATGTGTATTTAAAAAAAATCTAATTAGACAAAGGAAAATATAAAATGTTGAAAACTAAACGAAACGTATATGAGGATATATTAAAGTAATGTTTATTTGCAGTTCAACATTAGTTACCTCTGTTAAGATTACTTCAATATAAATAAAACAAGATACATTCAAGTTAAAATGTTTTGATTTTCTTTATTATGCAATTACAGCACGTTTGACTGAAGATGACATGTGACGATACAACGTTACACTCTGTGTTATTAAAAGCGATTCAGCATTTGTAGAGAATGTTGATCCTCTGGATGTCGATGGCGGACAGTTCCATCTGCAGACCAATCTGCACGGAAGAATCAGGAATGGGAGTGATGGTGTCCTGCCCATTGATGGAGAAAGCTGTTCTCGGATAGTGCATCACGGATGAGTAGTCGTAAAGGGTGTTGAGGTTGTTGGTGTTCTCCTTGTTGAAGTTGTACTGCATTGCTGGGTCGATGTTCTGCCAGTTGATCTCCACATAGCTGTCACGGTCACTCCTGGTATGTTCATGGTAGAACCCTAGTGCGTGGTTCAGCTCGTGTTCCACAATGCCATGGTACACACAGCCATTCAAGCTGAGAGAGACCATCTGCATTCCACCTGTTTTGCCCACTGAAGAATAGCACCTGGGAAGTAACAGAGAAGGTTGTCCACATCACCGAAGCATAGCTATGGACAATGTAATCAATAAAGTCTATGCTTCAGCCACACTCACCCATTTCCACTTTGAATGCTGAGGTAGTCACTTTCAGTGCTTCTGGGAACAAAGCGAATGCAGGTTTTGCTGTGGAACACCGCCATAGCTCCAGCAATCACAGACATGTGCGAGGATGCTTTAAACAAGCAAGGAATTGACAATAAATATTTAATGACAAGTGTTAGGAAATCCCTAGATACATACAGTGACATTATTAGTGGAACTTCTTTATTGTATAACTACAGTATTATTTTTAAATATTTGTGTGGACTGTTCCCTTCTGTATTCCACAAAGATGTGCAAATTAATTTAATGTAAAGAATGGTCTTTTACTCACAGAAATCATTGCTCACTGTGTAGGGAACCTGCACTAAGCCATTCGAGGACTTCTTCCAAAAGCAAGTGTTGCTGGGGCAGACCAGAGCATTCCTTGTCGTTGGTATGAGTATGTCTCCCTCCACCAATAGTTGTCTGGATCCTTCAGATGAAAATGGAAAATGGATTAGGAAAACATATTTCTGATGGAACATGTTATAACCAAAAGGAAAAAGCATAGGTTTCCTGACCGTTGTTGATGGTCAAAATGTTTGCCGTGCTTCCCACTGGATGAGGCTCCATTAGAGGGACAGCCTGCGAGAGTCCAAGCAGCAGGAAAGCAAGAATGGAGAGAGAAGCTGCTGACTCCATGTTCTTCAGTATACAGGTATGATGTGGAAGCTCCTTAACTGTAGCTTGGGGTCTCAACCAGGTCATACTCAGTTTTTATACCCGTGGACTCATGTCGGTGTGGCTCTGTGGGGATTAACGGACACTCTGTTGTCCACTGTCTAATGTGTGTATCTAAAGGATGGGCTCTCTCAACTTCTTTCATTCTGACCTGAAAAACAGAAAAAAATATATAAAAAAGGATTTTCTCTGTAAACAGTCAATATGTATTCTGTAGGATTTCATGCCTCTTGTGTTCTTCATGGTTCTGTTTTAGGACCTGTTTTATTTATAAGCACATGGACTGTTGGATCTATTTTTTTCATTCATTTCATCGGTAGACTGGAATTATATACATTTACATTTTTTCATACCTGAATGATAGTATTATCACCATTTTTAATTTTTTTTTTAGTTCTGTGTGGCTGTCTGGGGATCAACTGGCATGCTA
Source organism: Hoplias malabaricus (assembly GCF_029633855.1). Taxonomy (NCBI): domain Eukaryota; kingdom Metazoa; phylum Chordata; class Actinopteri; order Characiformes; family Erythrinidae; genus Hoplias; species Hoplias malabaricus. Next base: position 38,524,081 of record NC_089803.1, read on the forward strand.
GTGTCAACTGTCTAATGTATGCATCTAATGTGCAGACCCTTGTTTGTCTTTGTCTTATGAAACAGACATTTCTCTCTTTTTCTTTTGTTTTCTTCTATACACTGTCAGTACATAGTTTTACCTAAAGGTACAGACAGTGTCCATGTCCTTTCAAAGGCACTACAACAGTGTTACAATCCAGTTGATTTTACTTCAATGTTTATAATATTCTTTTTTCTACAGGAAACCTCAAAGAGGTCTAAATTTTCATAAGAGAAAGGTCTGAATTAAAAAAACAAATTAAACCTCTGGAGTTTGAGACTACACAGATCTGCACTTAAAATAAAACATGGCAGTATTATGCGGCAAAAAGCAGTTCAAAAATGTTTAATTAAAACCCAAGACAACAGTGTTATCAGTGTAAATGTGCAAAGGTGAGTTGCGTGGGATTTTGTCAGCATCTAAATATGCAGGGGTAAGAGCTGCAGACAAGAAATCAGGAAACAAGTGGTATCCACGAGTGGCATTGCAGTTATGCTGCATTCAAGTGATTTTGGAAACTGAGAAAAAAACAATTTCCACACATGTTTATTGTATCCAAGAGGCAGACAAATCATATTTACCACTGGTAAACTGCATTCTGTATAATACATGAGTTTACGAGATGTGACGTAAATATCACAACCTTTAACCTCTTCCCCAAGAGAAAACGGCAAGTATTCATTTGAATTGTCTAATTATGTATGTTTTCTCCAAATAAAAGTCAAATATCAAGATTAGATTTTGTTATTACTCAAAAAGCATTTAGTTGATATTTAATAACTAATCACTTTAGGAGAATAGTTATACGACAGTGAATAGTTATCCAATAATATTGCTTTTCTCAATGATAACTATGACTGATTTACTTATGTTTAATTTTATTCATTTATTTTTTATTGCTGTGTGGTTATTTGTTGCATTTAATTTGTGCGATTACCTTTCGCCCAATGATTCTGACTTACCACAACCCTGAACTGGATTAGCGGTTACAGATAATGAATCAATTAATGAATTTGTGTGATTGTGACTGGAGTGTTGAGTGTACTTAGCACTGAGTGGTTTATTTTACTTCTCAATTATGTGAATAACATTTTTAATTGTGTCAATAATTAAAAATGTTATTCATTACTGGCAAATCAGCTGCATCCCCAGGTATATGTATATAGGTATTAGACAGAGAGGATGGTGTATACCCCCCACATTTTGTGGCTGCAGATTTTCTAATGATTGGCATGGTATAGTTTACATCTTAACCTGTGTATGATTATAATCACCTTGTACTTTAACTTGTGACGTTAAGAAAAATAGCAGCAAAAGACCATTAGACTCTGCAGTCCTGCAAAATTTGGTGTTTCCTATCTGTAAAGCTGTAGGATGAAGATTTAATGAGTGAAATAATAATTCCACTTTCTACCTAAATAGAAGAGGAGAAATTAAAAATGTGAAGAATGAAATTAAACTCCTGTGGAGGTTTGTTTAATTACTGTATATCTGCACTTCAACACTAGTTATCACTGTGTTGGCGTTAGTTCAGATAAAGACAATATATGTTCCAGTTAATATACTTTGATTTTTTTATTGTGCAATTCCAAAAAAACATTTGACTGAAGATTACATTTGACGATACAATGTTACACTATGTGCTTAAAAGTGATTCAGCATTTGTAGAGAATGTTGATCCTCTGGATGTCAATGGCGGACAGTTCCTTTCTCTGTCCAATTTCCACAGAAGAATCAGGAATGGGAGTGATGGTGTCCTGCCCATTGATAGAGAAGGCTGTGTTTGAATAGTGCATTACGGATGAGTAGTCGTAATGGGTGTTGAGGTTGTTGGTGTTCTCCTTGTTGAAGTTGTACTGCATTGCTGTGTCGATGTTCTGCCAGTTGATCTTCACATAACTGTCACGGTCACTCCTGGTATGTTCATGGTAGAATCCTAGTGCGTGATTCAGCTCGTGCTCCACAATGCCATGGTACACACAGCCATTCAAGCTGAGAGAGACCACCTGCTTGCCACCTGTTTTGCCCACTGAGGAGTAGCACCTGGGAGGTAACAGAAAAGTTGTCCACATCACTGAAGCACAGCTACAAAACTCAGTGTACAAACTGAGAAGCATATCTAAATTCTCCTTCAAAATCTTTCAGTTTTTCTCACCCGCTTTTGTTCTCAATGCTGATGTAGTCACTTTCAGTGCTTCTGGGAACAAAACGAATGCAGGTCTTGCTGTGGAACTTTGCCATAGCCCCAGTAATCACAGTCATGTCAGAGGATGCTTTCAATGGGCAAAGAATTGACAATATATTGTTATTTAATGACAAGTGTTAGGGAATCAGTAGCTACATACTGTGATGTTATAAGCTAAACTACTTTATTTCTACAATTTATTCCATTGCTAAGAAAAGGTAACTAAAACTCGTACACGGTCACAAAAGCTGTCACTGTGGTGGTACATTTTCTGTTAATTTGTCGGTTCCCCTTAAGGGAATTTCTGTACCTGTAGTAAGAGAACATAATTATACATTACTCTATATTAATAATAGATTTTAAAATTTTGTTGATTTTATACAACCCGTTTTATCTCCATGACTTACATGATGTTCTATTTTGAGTTGTACAATTAAAAGTTACAAATATTCACCTCTCCTTATGGAGAACAGAATGTAATGTACATTTAAGGAGCATTACTGGACTTCAACATCACGGTTGTATCTGTAAAAGTACATTTACACTCTTTGTACATTTAGTGAACAATAATGTACCTATAACATACATTTTTTTCTCAGAGTGAGTTGCTAGGGTTCTATCACTCTGTTCACAGAATCCTATGTCTTTAATAAGGATGTTTATTTAACTTTAAATAGTCTAATTACTTTATAGTAAAGAACAGGTTTTTACTCACAGAAATCAGCGCTCACTGTGTAGGGCACTCGCACTACTCCATTCCCGGACTTCTTCCAAAAGCAGTTGTTGCTGGGGCAGACCAGAGCATTCCTGGTCCTTGGGATAAATATGTCTCCCTCCACCAATAGTTGTCTGGATCCTTCAAATGAAAAAGGAAAATGGATTAGGTAAAAAAAAAAGAAGATTTTTGGAATGCCTATGAGGATTTTTTTTTTTTTTTTTTTTTTACCATTGTTGATGGTCAGAATTTTTGCTGTGATGTCTACTGGCTGAGGCTCCATGAGAGGGATGGCCTGTGACAGACCAAGCAGCAGCAAAGCGAGAATGGAGAGAGAGACTGTGGACTCCATGTTCTTCAGCATAAAGAGAATATGTGGAAGCTCCTTAACTGTAACTTGAAGTCTGAACCTGGTCATACTTGGCTTTTATACCCATGGTGCATACATCGGTGTGGCTGTGTGGGGATTAAGGGACATTCTAGTGTCCACTACCTAATGTATGTATCTAAAGGGTGAAAGAACCTTCTTTGTGAAGAGTCAATATTTATTCAACCTGATTTTTTTTTTTGCCTCTTCTGTTACTCAGGGTTCTGTGATAGGACCTGTTTTTGTGCATACTGATGCACTTTGGTGTGGCTGTCTGGGGGATAACTAACACTCTGAAATACAATGTCTAATATGTGCATCTTCAGCTTGTTTGTCTCTGATTTAAAAGCAGAAACATCTAAACTAGAATTGATATGTTTCTTCACTTCTTGTGTACCCCTGGGTTCCATTTTAGGACAGATTCTATTTTGAAGACTTGGACAGTGTTGATTTTTATATTTTTTATGCTAGGATTTCCTTTTAGTATGAGAGTTTGTAGTTCTTGTTTTAAGCAAGTGAACATATTAATCCCAATGTGAATGTAAACACATGGGTACACCCCATGTAGCTGTCTGGCGATTAAATGACACTCTGGTGTTGACTCTCTAATGTATGCTTTTAAATGGTGGACCATCTCTGTTGCTTTTTTCAGCTTCTTTCAAATAGTTTTATACTTTAATACTCTAAAATGTTCACAATTACAGTTAATGTCCATACTGTTTAAACTACTGATTCTGAATGTTGGGTTGTCTAAGTATCTAATCGTTGTCAAGAAGAATTTTTCATGTAGAAGCAAAGACTTGCAATACAACGTTAACTTATGGGCTAACACAGGTAAAACTGTATGAAATGACTTAACTTACTCATACTAATTACTTAACTTACCCAATTACTTAACTTACATGAACAATACTTACACTACTTTATATTTCACAACAAGTTCTCATAGCACAGGGGTCGGCAACCTTTACCACTCAAACAGCCATTTGGACCCGTTTCACACAGTAAAGAAAACACTGGGAGCCACAAAATCCTTTAGAAATTTTACATGAAATAACACTGCATATAACAGGTTTTTTTTTTTTTTTTTTTTTTTTGCCCTTGTGTTATGTATAAACAAACTATACCGTGTTTCATTTATGAAATTAATGAACGACTGCAGAAAAATGAAATAACATTTCTGCATGCAACAAAACATTTTTAACTCTGAAAAAAAGACGTTGGGTTGATGGTTAAGTAAAATACTCAATGTCTATTTGAGTCCTTGTAGTAATGGGGAAAAAAATCGCCGAACTTAAATTATTTTTACATCCTTTTACCGGCGCCGTGCATTCAGCTGTCAAATAGTTCAAGAAACCGCACACTGGCGGGTGTCCCACATTGGAAGTTGTGACGTGTATTAAGAGCGACAAAATATTTTAAATATTAAACTATTTTAGATTTTACAAGATCGCCATAATCTTCATAGAATTACATTCTGAAAATGAACGAACTAAAATAAAATACATTTTAATTAAATTCTCAGTAATTTCTCAGACAAGGTTGCCGACCCCTGTCATAGCAGCTATGATAATTTTGGCTTTACCAACTCCATTAGTACAATAATGCTCTTGTTCCTCATGTAAGCCATTTTCTTTTTAATTTGAGCTTTCATTAAAATTGATGTATAAATATGTTAATGTGCATATATGTAACCACCTCTATTTTTCTGAACTGACCACACAGGAGCACTTTAAAATTTACCATTATTATCATTTTTTCATTTGTTGCTCTGTGTGGATTATTGTCCCCCTTTCACCCTGTTCTTAAATGGTCAGGACCCCCACCAGACCCCCATAGAGCAGGTATGATTTTCACAGTGCATCAAAAGACAGCACTGCACTATTCTCAACCGCAAACACTTCAACCACAATGCTTTCAGTGGACAAACCTGGCCTCACTCTCAAGATTCTGCCTGAATGCTTGCTCTCGGTAAATTTTCATTAACCATTTCAGGGTTGTGGTGGGTTCTGAGGACACCCAGGAATCAGTGGGCGTAAGGTAGGAACACACCCTGGAGGGGGCACCAGTCCTTCACAGGGCGACACACACACTTACATATTCACTCACCCACTCACACCTATGGAGACTTTTGAGTCACCAATCCACCAACCTATGTGTGTTTTTGGACTGTGTGTTTTGAAATGTGCGTTTTGAACCCACAACCTCCAGGTCCCTCCAGGTTGTATTTTTTTGTTTTGTTTAGTTTTTCCAGCTGTATCATTTTCTCGGACTGCTGGCTGCACTGCACCAATGGTTTCCAAAGGTACAGCACACTTCCACCTGGATCTGTAAGCTTTCCTAGAAAGTGCACAGGTACTGATGAAATTAACACACAGCACAGACAGAAGGCTAAATTCTTTGACATCTTCCCTTGACCAATTTTCTGGTTGCAGTCTTGCAGTCCTTTAATGGCATTTGGTACAAAGTGATAAGTATCCACTGGCAATGCTTGTATGTTTCAGGCACCAAATTCAAAATTTGTCTTTATTTTCAAAAGGTATTCAGTGAAACCACTGAAAATGTTTTCAATAAATAACATTTCTACAAAATTCAAAATAAAAAAAGGCCACATTTTTTACCAGAAATGGCATATTTGATCATAAAATGAAAACGCTGCCTGAAGATTCAATAATTATTCCGTTTGGGTCTGAAGTCTCTTGTGTTACTTAGGTTCTGTTTTAGGGTATGATAGTTTTATCCCTTTTATTTTGTACACATGGATAAACACCGCTGTGGTTGTCTGTCTGTCTGTCTACCATGTGCATCTACAAACAAGGGTCTGCCCATTAGATGCATACATTAGACAGTTGACACTAGCATGCCAGTTGATCCCCAGACAGCCACACAGAACTCACAAAATTAAAAATGGTGATAATACTATCATTCAGGTATGAAAAAATGCAAATGTATATAATTCCAGTCTACTGATGAAATGAATGAAAAAAATAGATCCAAAAGTCCATGTGCATATAAATAAAACAGGCCCTAAAACAGAACCCTGAAGAACACAAGAGGCATGAAATCCTACAGAATACATATTGACTGTTTACAGAGAAAATCCTGTTTTTGTATTTTTTATTTTTTTTCTGTTTTTCAGGTCAGAATGAAAGAAGTTGAGAGAGCCCACCCTTTAGATACACACATTAGACAGTAGACAACTAAGTGTCCGTTAATCCCAAAAGAGCCACACCGATGTGAGTCCATGAGTATAAAAACCGAGTATGACCTGGTTGAGACCCCAAGCTACAGTTAAGGAGCTTCCACATCATACCTGTATACTGAAGAACATGGAGTCAGCAGCTTCTCTCTCCATTCTTGCTTTCCTGCTGCTTGGACTCTCGCAGGCTGTCCCTCTAATGGAGCCTCATCCAGTGGGAAGCACGGCAAACATTCTGACCATCAACAACGGTCAGGAAACCTATGCTTTTTCCTTTTGGTTATAACATGTTCCATCAGAAATATGTTTTCCTAATCCATTTTCCATTTTCATCTGAAGGATCCAGACAACTATTGGTGGAGGGAGACATACTCATACCAACGACAAGGAATGCTCTGGTCTGCCCCAGCAACACCTGCTTTTGGAAGAAGTCCTCGAATGGCTTAGTGCAGGTTCCCTACACAGTGAGCACTGATTTCTGTGAGTAAAAGACCATTCTTCACATTAAATTAATTTGCACATCTTTGTGGAATACAGAAGGGAATAGTCCACACACAAATATTGAAAAACAATACTGTGGTTATACAACAAAGAAGTTCCACTAATAATGTCACTGTATGTATCTAGGGATTTCCTAACACTTGTCTTTAAATATTTATTGTCAATTCCTTGCTTGTTTAAAGCATCCTCGCACATGTCTGTGATTGCTGGAGCTATGGCGGTGTTCCACAGCAAAACCTGCATTCGCTTTGTTCCCAGAAGCACTGAAAGTGACTACCTCAGCATTCAAAGTGGAAATGGGTGAGTGTGGCCGAAGCATAGACTTTATTGATTACATTGTCCATAGCTGTGCTTCGGTGATGTGGACAACCTTCTCTGTTACTTCCCAGGTGCTATTCTTCAGTGGGCAAAACAGGTGGAATGCAGATGGTCTCTCTCAGCTTGAATGGCTGTGTGTACCATGGCATTGTGGAACACGAGCTGAACCACGCACTAGGATTCTACCATGAACATACCAGGAGTGACCGTGACAGCTATGTGGAGATCAACTGGCAGAACATCAACCCAGCAATGCAGTACAACTTCAACAAGGAGAACACCAACAACCTCAACACCCATTACGACTACTCATCCGTGATGCACTATCCGAGAACAGCTTTCTCCATCAATGGGCAGGACACCATCACTCCCATTCCTGATTCTTCCGTGCAGATTGGTCTGCAGATGGAACTGTCCGCCATCGACATCCAGAGGATCAACATTCTCTACAAATGCTGAATCGCTTTTAATAGCATAGAGTGTAACGTTGTATCGTCACATGTCATCTTCAGTCAAACGTGCTGTAATTGCATAATAAAGAAAATCAAAGCATTTTAACTTGAATGTATCTTGTTTTACTTATATTAAAGTAATCTTAACAGAGGAAACTAATGTTGAACTGCAAATAAACATTACTTTAATATATCCTCATATATGTTTCGTTTAGTTTTCAACATTTTATATTTTCCTTTGCATAATTAGATTTTATTTAAATGATCATTAAACGCATAGTACTTTGAAAATCAGTCATGCTTCAGCTTTGAAGCTTTGAGACTACACAGATCTGCACTTAAAATAAAACATGGCAGTATTATGCGGCAAAAAAGCAGTTCAAAAATGTTTAATTAAAACCCAAGACAACAGTTATCAGTGTAAATGTGCAAAGGTGAGTTGCGTGGGATTTTGTCAGCATCTAAATATGCAGGGGTAAGAGCTGCAGACAAGAAATCAGGAAACAAGTGGTATCCACTAGTGGCATTGCAGTTATGCTGCATTCAAGTGATTTTGGAAACTGAGAAAAAAACAATTTCCACACATGTTTATTGTATCCAAGAGGCAGACAAATCATATTCACCACTGGTAAACTGCATTCTGTATAATACATGAGTTTACGAGATGTGACGTAAATATCACAACCTTTTACCTCTTCCCCAAGAGAAAACGGCAAGTATTCATTTGAATTGTCTAATTATGTATGTTTTCTCTAGATAAAAGTCAAATATCAAGATTAGATTTGTTATTACTCAAAAAGCATTTAGTTGATATTTAATAACTAATCACTTTAGGAGAATACAGTGAGTGACAGTGAATAGTTATCCAATAATATTGCTTTTCTCAATGATAACTAGCACTGATTTACTTATGTTTAATTTTATTCATTTATTTTTTATTGCTGTGTGGTTATTTGTTGTATTTAATTTGTGCGATTACCTTTCGCCCAATGATTCTGACTTACCACAACCCTGAACTGGATTAGCGGTTACAGATAATGAATCAATTAATGAATTTGTGTGATTGTGACTGGAGTGTCGAGTGTACTTAGCACTGAGTGGTGGGGAAGTCTAGAGTGGCTTATTGAAGAACTAAGATTTATCATTAGGCCTAGCTTTTATTTATTCATTTATTTAATATTTTTACTGTGGTGACTATGAAGCTATGTTGAAGTTGCTTTCATTTTTTCTGTTTTAGAAGATTTATTCTTTTACAATGGTGATTATGCCACCCTCTTCTTTTATGAGTTACAGTTCCAGGACTCTGACAAACTGATGCTTGGAGCACTTGGACTGCATTTGGACTTTTTTTATAAAGTTTTATTTTACTTCTCAATTATGTGAATAACATTTTTAATTGTGTCAAGTACCAACTTGACTCAGTTCATTACTGGCAATTCAGCTGCATCCCCAGGTATATGTATATAGGTATTAGACAGAGGAGAGGGTGTATACCCCCCACCTGTGTGACAACATCTGTGTGCTGTACTCTGAGAGAAAATTAATAGAAGCATTCGACAGAAAAAAGCTAGAAGTATGTAAAATTGATGGCTGATATGACAGTGACAGGCATATGTAAGACCAGTATATATAGATTTGTAGCCAGGTCCGTCAGAGTTTGGAATCAGGGGCCAGTAACTAAAGGTAGATCTTAAGGAGTTATCAGAGCACAGATTAGTGAAATACACTGTAGAGGTGTTATGGTGGTAGTTGGTGATGTAGCGCATAGTCATCACATGGAAATGGTGGCACAGAACATGCACTAACAGTGCCAATGGTGTAACTAATTACAGCCAGGTCAGGTCAGTGTGGATTACAGCTAATGATAAAACTAGCTTGGAGAGGGGGTGGGTTAGGGATGCCAGAATTCACTTTTTAGACATCCAGAGGTGTTGTGGGATTTATTCTGCCAAACGCTGATGAGGGGAGAGGCCTACAAACCTGGGCTGGGCTCAATGAGTCACTCTAGGTGTTAAGGACAGCATGTTTCATATCAGATAAAATATGTCCATAGTGGATTGGTGTAGAATTTAAACAATTATTGATAACAGACATTTTGTGGCTGCAGATTTTCTAATGCATTGGCATGGTATATTTTACATCTTAACCTGTGTATGATTATAATCACCTTGTACTTTAACTTGTGACGTTAAGAAAAATAGCAGCAAAAGACCATTAGACTCTGCAGTCCTGCAAAATTTGGTGTTTCCTATCTGTAAAGCTGTAGGATGAAGATTTAATGAGTGAAATAATAATTCCACTTTCTACCTAAATAGAAGAGGAGAAATTAAAAATGTGAAGAATGAAATTAAACTCCTGTGGAGGTTTGTGTAATTACTGTATACATGCGCTTCAACACTAGTTATCACTGTGTTGGCGTTAGTTCAGATAAAGACAATATATGTTCCAGTTAATATGCTTTGATTTTTTTATTGTGCAATTCCAAAAAAACATTTGACTGAAGATTACATGTGACGATACAACGTTACACTATGTGCTTAAAAGTGATTCAGCATTTGTAGAGAATGTTGATCCTCTGGATGTCGATGGCGGACAGTTCCTTTCTCTGTCCAATTTCCACAGAAGAATCAGGAATGGGAGTGATGGTGTCCTGCCCATTGATAGAGAAGGCTGTGTTTGAATAGTGCATTACGGATGAGTAGTCATAATCGGTTTTGAGGTTGTTGGTGTTCTTCTTGTTGAAGTTGTACTGCATTGCTGGGTCGATGTTCTGCCAGTTGATCTTCACATAACTGTCACGGTCACTCCTGGTATGTTCATGGTAGAATCCTAGTGCGTGATTCAGCTCGTGCTCCACAATGCCATGGTACACACAGCCATTCAAGCTGAGAGAGACAACCTGCTTGCCACCTGTTTTGCCCACTGAAGAATAGCACCTGGGAGGTAACAGAAAAGTTGTCCACGTCACAGATACAGGCAGTGTACTCAAAAACTGAGAAACAAATCTAAATTCTCCTTCAAAGTCTTTTAGTTTTTCTTACCCGCTTTTGTTCTCAATGCTGATGTAGTCACTTTCAGTGCTTCTGGGAACAAAACGAATGCAGGTCTTGCTGTGGAACTTCGCCATAGCCCCAGTAATCTTAGTCATGTCAGAGGATGCTTTCAATAGTCAAAGAATTGACAATATATTGTTATTTAATGACAAGTGTTAGGGAATCAGTAGCTACATACTGTGATGTTATAAGCTAAACTACTTTATTTCTACAATTGATTCCATTGCTTTCATTTCTGTCCATCACAAAGATGTTAACAGCACATAGAACACAACTTTGTCAGTTTCTTGAATTTCCCCTGGGGATCAATAAAGTATGTATGTATGCATGTATCTATCTATCTATCTATCTATCTATCTATCTATCTATCTATCTATCTATCTATCTTGTGCTGCAGTAAACATTTGCATGTATGCAATTTTTTCACCTAACGATTTGTTTCGTTGCAGGTTTTGAACTGATTAAACATAGAAACAATTAAGTAATGGTTCAGCACTAAGAAAAGGTAACTAAAACTCATACACGGTCACAAAAGCTGTCACTTTGGTGGTACATTTTCTGTTAATTTGTCGGTTCCCCTTAAGGGAATTTCTGTACCTGTAGTAAGAGAACATAATTATACCTTACTCTATATTAATAATAGATTTTAAAATTTTGTTGATTTTATACAACCCGTTTTATCTCCATGACTTACATGATGTTCTATTTTGAGTTGTACAATTAAAAGTTACAAATATTCACCTCTCCTTATGGAGAACAGAATGTAATGTACATTTAAGGAGCATTACTGGACTTCAACATCACGGTTGTATCTGTAAAAGTACATTTACACTCTTTGTACATTTAGTGAACAATAATGTACCTATAACATACATTTTTTTCTCAGAGTGAGTTGTTAGGGTTCTATCACTCTGTTCACAGAATCCTATGTCTTTAATAAGGATGTTTATTTAACTTTAAATAGTCTAATTACTTTATAGTGAAGAACAGGATTTTACTCACAGAAATCAGCGCTCACTGTGTAGGGCACTCGCACTACTCCATTCCCGGACTTCTTCCAAAAGCAGTTGTTGCTGGGGCAGACCAGAGCATTCCTGGTCCTTGGAATAAATATGTCTCCCTCCACCAATAGTTGTCTGGATCCTTCAAATGAAAATGGAAAATGGATTAGGTAAAAAAAAAAGATTTTTGGAATGCCTGTGTGGATTTTCTTTTTTTTTTTTTTTTTTTACCGTTGTTGATGGTCAGAATTTTTGCTGTGATGTCCACTGGCTGAGGCTCCATGAGAGGGATGGCCTGTGACAGACCAAGCAGCAGCAAAGCGAGAATGGAGAGAGAGACTGTGGACTCCATGTTCTTCAGCATAAAGAGAATATGTGGAAGCTCCTTAACTGTAGCTTGAAGTCTGAACCTGGTCATACTTGGCTTTTATACCCATGGTGCATACATCGGTGTGGCTGTGTGGGGATTAAGGGACATTCTAGTGTCCACTACCTAATGTATGTATCTAAAAGGTGAAAGAACCTTCTTTGTGAAGAGTCAATATTTATTCAACCTGATTTTTTTTTTGCCTCTTCTGTTACTCAGGATTCTGTGATAGGACCTGTTTTTGTGCATACTGATGCACTTTGGTGTGGCTGTCTGGGGGATAACTAACACTCTGAAATACAATGTCTAATATGTGCATCTTCAGCTTGTTTGTCTCTGATTTAAAAGCTGAAACATCTAAACTAGAATTGATATGTTTCTTCACTTCTTGTGTACCCCTGGGTTCCATTTTAGGCCAGATTCTATTTTGAAGACTTGGACAGTGTTGATTTTTATATTTTTTATGCTAGGATTTCCTTTTAGTATGAGAGTTTGTAGTTCTTGTTTTAAGCAAGTGAACATATTAATCCCAATGTGAATGTAAACACATGGGTACACCCCATGTAGCTGTCTGGCGATTAAATGACACTCTGGTGTTGACTCTCTAATGTATGCTTTTAAATGGTGGACCATCTCTGTTGCTTTTTTCAGCTTCTTTCAAATAGTTTTATACTTTAATACTCTAAAATGTTCACAATTACAGTTAATGTCCATACTGTTTAAACTACTGATTCTGAATGTTGGGTTGTCTAAGTATCTAATCGTTGTCAAGAAGAATTTTTCATGTAGAAGCAAAGACTTGCAATACAACGTTAACTTATGGGCTAACACAGGTAAAACTGTATGAAATGACTTAACTTACTCATACTAATTACTTAACTTACCCAATTACTTAACTTACATGAACAATACTTACACTACTTTATATTTCACAACAAGTTCTCATAGCACAGGGGTCGGCAACCTTTACCACTCAAACAGCCATTTGGACCCGTTTCACACAGTAAAGAAAACACTGGGAGCCACAAAATCCTTTTGAAATTTTATATGAAATAACACTGCATATAACAGGTTTTTTTTTTTTTTGCCCTTGTGTTATGTATAAACAAACTATACCGTGTTACATTTATGAAATTAATGAACGACTGCAGAAAAATGAAATAACATTTCTGCATGCAACAAAACATTTTTAACTCTGAAAAAAAAGACGTTGGGTTGATGGTTAAGTAAAATACTCAATGTCTATTTGAGTCCTTGTAGTAATGGGGAAAAAAATCGCCGAACTTAAATTATTTTTACATCCTTTTACTGGCGCCGTGCATTCAGCTGTCAAATAGTTCAAGAAACCGCACACTGGCGGGTGTCCCACATTGGAAGTTGTGACGTGTATTAAGAGCGACAAAATATTTTAAATATTAAACTATTTTAGATTTTACAAGATCGCCATAATCTTCATAGAATTACATTCTGAAAATGAACGAACTAAAATAAAATACATTTTAATTAAATTCTCAGTAATTTTTCAGACAAGGTTGCCGACCCCTGTCATAGCAGCTATGATAATTTTGGCTTTACCAACTCCATTAGTACAATAATGCTCTTGTTCCTCATGTAAGCCATTTTCTTTTTAATTTGAGCTTTCATTAAAATTGATGTATAAATATGTTAATGTGCATATATGTAACCACCTCTATTTTTCTGAACTGACCACACAGGAGCACTTTAAAATTTACCATTATTATCATTTTTTCATTTGTTGCTCTGTGTGGATTATTGTCCCCCTTTCACCCTGTTCTTAAATGGTCAGGACCCCCACCAGACCCCCATAGAGCAGGTATGATTTTCACAGTGCATCAAAAGACAGCACTGCACTATTCTCAACCGCAAACACTTCAACCACAATGCTTTCAGTGGACAAACCTGGCCTCACTCTCAAGATTCTGCCTGAATGCTTGCTCTCGGTAAATTTTCATTAACCATTTCAGGGTTGTGGTGGGTTCTGAGGACACCCAGGAATCAGTGGGCGTAAGGTAGGAACACACCCTGGAGGGGGCACCAGTCCTTCACAGGGCGACACACACACTTACATATTCACTCACCCACTCACACCTATGGAGACTTTTGAGTCACCAATCCACCAACCTATGTGTGTTTTTGGACTGTGTGTTTTGAAATGTGCGTTTTGAACCCACAACCTCCAGGTCCCTCCAGGTTGTATTTTTTTGTTTTGTTTAGTTTTTCCAGCTGTATCATTTTCTCGGACTGCTGGCTGCACTGCACCAATGGTTTCCAAAGGTACAGCACACTTCCACCTGGATCTGTAAGCTTTCCTAGAAAGTGCACAGGTACTGATGAAATTAACACACAACACAGACAGAAGGCTAAATTCTTTGACATCTTCCCTTGACCAATTTTCTGGTTGCAGTCTTGCAGTCCTTTAATGGCATTTGGTACAAAGTGATAAGTATCCACTGGCAATGCTTGTATGTTTCAGGCACCAAATTCAAAATTTGTCTTTATTTTCAAAAGGTATTCAGTGAAACCACTGAAAATGTTTTCAATAAATAACATTTCTACAAAATTCAAAATAAAAAAAGGCCACATTTTTTACCAGAAATGGCATATTTGATCATAAAATGAAAACGCTGCCTGAAGATTCAATAATTATTCCGTTTGGGTCTGAAGTCTCTTGTGTTACTTAGGTTCTGTTTTAGGGTATGATAGTTTTATCCCTTTTATTTTGTACACATGGATAAACACCGCTGTGGTTGTCTGTCTGTCTGTCTACCATGTGCATCTACAAACAAGGGTCTGCCCATTAGATGCATACATTAGACAGTTGACACTAGCATGCCAGTTGATCCCCAGACAGCCACACAGAACTCACAAAATTAAAAATGGTGATAATACTATCATTCAGGTATGAAAAAATGTAAATGTATATAATTCCAGTCTACTGATGAAATGAATGAAAAAAATAGATCCAAAAGTCCATGTGCATATAAATAAAACAGGCCCTAAAACAGAACCCTGAAGAACACAAGAGGCATGAAATCCTACAGAATACATATTGACTGTTTACAGAGAAAATCCTGTTTTTGTATTTTTTATTTTTTTTTCTGTTTTTCAGGTCAGAATGAAAGAAGTTGAGAGAGCCCACCCTTTAGATACACACATTAGACAGTGGACAACTAAGTGTCCGTTAATCCCAAAAGAGCCACACCGATGTGAGTCCATGAGTATAAAAACCGAGTATGACCTGGTTGAGACCCCAAGCTACAGTTAAGGAGCTTCCACATCATACCTGTATACTGAAGAACATGGAGTCAGCAGCTTCTCTCTCCATTCTTGCTTTCCTGCTGCTTGGACTCTCGCAGGCTGTCCCTCTAATGGAGCCTCATCCAGTGGGAAGCATGGCAAACATTCTGACCATCAACAACGGTCAGGAAACCTATGCTTTTTCCTTTTGGTTATAACATGTTCCATCAGAAATATATTTTCCTAATCCATTTTCCATTTTCATCTGAAGGATCCAGACAACTATTGGTGGAGGGAGACATACTCATACCAACAACAAGGAATGCTCTGGTCTGCCCCAGCAACACCTGCTTTTGGAAGAAGTCCTCGAATGGCTTAGTGCAGGTTCCCTACACAGTGAGCACTGATTTCTGTGAGTAAAAGACCATTCTTCACATTAAATTAATTTGCACATCTTTGTGGAATACAGAAGGGAATAGTCCACACACAAATATTGAAAAACAATACTGTGGTTATACAACAAAGAAGTTCCACTAATAATGTCACTGTATGTATCTAGGGATTTCCTAACACTTGTCTTTAAATATTTATTGTCAATTCCTTGCTTGTTTAAAGCATCCTCGCACATGTCTGTGATTGCTGGAGCTATGGCGGTGTTCCACAGCAAAACCTGCATTCGCTTTGTTCCCAGAAGCACTGAAAGTGACTACCTCAGCATTCAAAGTGGAAATGGGTGAGTGTGGCCGAAGCATAGACTTTATTGATTACATTGTCCATAGCTGTGCTTCGGTGATGTGGACAACCTTCTCTGTTACTTCCCAGGTGCTATTCTTCAGTGGGCAAAACAGGTGGAATGCAGATGGTCTCTCTCAGCTTGAATGGCTGTGTGTACCATGGCATTGTGGAACACGAGCTGAACCACGCACTAGGATTCTACCATGAACATACCAGGAGTGACCGTGACAGCTATGTGGAGATCAACTGGCAGAACATCAACCCAGCAATGCAGTACAACTTCAACAAGGAGAACACCAACAACCTCAACACCCATTACGACTACTCATCCGTGATGCACTATCCGAGAACAGCTTTCTCCATCAATGGGCAGGACACCATCACTCCCATTCCTGATTCTTCCGTGCAGATTGGTCTGCAGATGGAACTGTCCGCCATCGACATCCAGAGGATCAACATTCTCTACAAATGCTGAATCGCTTTTAATAGCATAGAGTGTAACGTTGTATCGTCACATGTCATCTTCAGTCAAACGTGCTGTAATTGCATAATAAAGAAAATCAAAGCATTTTAACTTGAATGTATCTTGTTTTATTTATATTGAAGTAATCTTAACAGAGGAAACTAATGTTGAACTGCAAATAAACATTACTTTAATATATCCTCATATATGTTTCATTTAGTTTTCAACATTTTATATTTTCCTTTGCATAATTAGATTTTATTTAAATGATCATTAAATGCATAGTACTTTCAAAACGAGTCATGCTTCAGCTTTGAAGCTTTGAGACTACACAGATCTGCACTTAAAATAAAACATGGCAGTATTATGCGGCAAAAAAGCAGTTCAAAAATGTTTAATTAAAACCCAAGACAACAGTTATCAGTGTAAATGTGCAAAGGTGAGTTGCGTGGGATTTTGTCAGCATCTAAATATGCAGGGGTAAGAGCTGCAGACAAAAAATCAGGAAACAAGTGGTATCCACTAGTGGCATTGCAGTTATGCTGCATTCAAGTGATTTTGGAAACTGAGAAAAAAACAATTTCCACACATGTTTATTGTATCCAAGAGGCAGACAAATCATATTCACCACTGGTAAACTGCATTCTGTATAATACATGAGTTTACGAGATGTGACGTAAATATCACAACCTTTTACCTCTTCCCCAAGAGAAAACGGCAAGTATTCATTTGAATTGTCTAATTATGTATGTTTTCTCTAGATAAAAGTCAAATATCAAGATTAGATTTGTTATTACTCAAAAAGCATTTAGTTGATATTTAATAATTAATCACTTTAGGAGAATAGTTATATGACAGTGAATAGTTATCCAATAATATTGCTTTTCTTAATGATAACTAGCACTGATTTACTTATGTTTAATTGTATTTGTGTATTTTTTATTGCTGTTTGGATACTTGTTGTATTTAATTTGTGCGATTACCTTTCGCCCAATGATTCTGACTTACCACAACCCTGAACTGGATTAGCGGTTACAGATAATGAATCAATTAATGAATTTGTGTGATTGTGACTGGAGTGTCGAGTGTACTTAGCACTGAGTGGTGGGGAAGTCTAGAGTTGCTTATTTAAGAACTAAGATTTATCATTAGGCCTAGCTTTTATTTATTCATTTATTAAATATTTTTACTGTGGTGACTATGAAGCTATGTTGAAGTTGCTTTCATTTTTTCTGTTTTAGAAGATTTATTCTTTTACAATGGTGATTATGCCACCCTCTTCTTTTATGAGTTACAGTTCCAGGACTCTGACAAACTGATGCTTGGAGCACTTGGACTGCATTTGGACTTTTTTTATAAAGTTTTATTTTACTTCTCAATTATGTGAAGAACATTTTTAATTGTGTCAAGTACCAACCTGACTCAGTTCATTACTGGCAATTCAGCTGCATCCCCAGGTATATGTATATAGGTATTAGACAGAGGGGAGGGTGTATACCCCCCACCTGTGTGACAACATCTGTGTGCTGTACTCTGAGAGAAAATTAATAGAAGCATTCAACAGAAAAAAGCTAGAAGTATGTAAAATTGATGGCTGATATGATGGTGACAGGCATATGTAAGACCAGTATATATAGATTTGTAGCCAGGTCCATCAGAATTTGGAATCAGGGGCCAGTAACTAAAGGTAGATCTTAAGGAGTTATCAGAGCACAGACTAGTGAAATACACTGTAGAGGTGTTATGGTGGTAGCTGGTGATGTAGCGCATAATCATCACATGGAAATGGTGGCACAGAACATGCACTAACAGTGCCAATGGGGTAACTAATTACAGCCAGGTCAGGTCAGTGTGGATTACAGCTAATGATAAAACTAGCTTGGAGAGGGGGTGGGTTAGGGATGCCAGAATTCACTTTTTAGACATCCAGAGGTGTTGTGGGATTTATTCTGCCAAACGCTGATGAGGGGAGATGCCTACAAACCTGGGCTGGGCTCAATGAGTCACTCTAGGTGTTAAGGACAGCATGTTTCATATCAGATAAAATATGTCCACAGTGGTTTGGTGTAGAATTTAAACAATTATTGATAACAGACATTTTGTGGCTGCAGATTTTCTAATGCATTGGCATGGTATATTTTACATCTTAACCTGTGTATGATTATAATCACCTTGTACTTTAACTTGTGACGTTAAGAAAAATAGCAGCAAAAGACCATTAGACTCTGCAGTCCTGCAAAATTTGGTGTTTCCTATCTGTAAAGCTGTAGGATGAAGATTTAATGAGTGAAATAATAATTCCACTTTCTACCTAAATAGAAGAGGAGAAATTAAAAATGTGAAGAATGAAATTAAACTCCTGTGGAGGTTTGTGTAATTACTGTATACATGCGCTTCAACACTAGTTATCACTGTGTTGGCGTTAGTTCAGA
Organism: Hoplias malabaricus; assembly: GCF_029633855.1. Taxonomy (NCBI): domain Eukaryota; kingdom Metazoa; phylum Chordata; class Actinopteri; order Characiformes; family Erythrinidae; genus Hoplias; species Hoplias malabaricus. The sequence goes on from NC_089803.1 coordinate 38,543,148, forward strand.
TAAAGACAATATATGTTCCAGTTAATATGCTTTGATTTTTTTATTGTGCAATTCCAAAAAAACATTTGACTGAAGATTACATGTGACGATACAACGTTACACTATGTGCTTAAAAGTGATTCAGCATTTGTAGAGAATGTTGATCCTCTGGATGTCGATGGCGGACAGTTCCTTTCTCTGTCCAATTTCCACAGAAGAATCAGGAATGGGAGTGATGGTGTCCTGCCCATTGATAGAGAAGGCTGTGTTTGAATAGTGCATTACGGATGAGTAGTCATAATCGGTTTTGAGGTTGTTGGTGTTCTTCTTGTTGAAGTTGTACTGCATTGCTGGGTCGATGTTCTGCCAGTTGATCTTCACATAACTGTCACGGTCACTCCTGGTATGTTCATGGTAGAATCCTAGTGCGTGATTCAGCTCGTGCTCCACAATGCCATGGTACACACAGCCATTCAAGCTGAGAGAGACCACCTGCTTGCCACCTGTTTTGCCCACTGAAGAGTAGCACCTGGGAGGTAACAGAAAAGTTGTCCACGTCACAGATACAGGCAGTGTACTCAAAAACTGAGAAACAAATCTAAATTCTCCTTCAAAGTCTTTTAGTTTTTCTTACCCGCTTTTGTTCTCAATGCTGATGTAGTCACTTTCAATGCTTCTGGGAACAAAACGAATGCAGGTCTTGCTGTGGAACTTCGCCATAGCCCCAGTAATCTTAGTCATGTCAGAGGATGCTTTCAATAGTCAAAGAATTGACAATATATTGTTATTTAATGACAAGTGTTAGGGAATCAGTAGCTACATACTGTGATGTTATAAGCTAAACTACTTTATTTCTACAATTGATTCCATTGCTTTCATTTCTGTCCATCACAAAGATGTTAACAGCACATAGAACACAACTTTGTCAGTTTCTTGAATTTCCCCTGGGGATCAATAAAGTATGTACGTATGTATGTATGTATGTATGTATCTATCTATCTATCTATCTATCTATCTATCTATCTTGTGCTGCAGTAAACATTTGCATGTATGCAATTTTTTCACCTAACGATTTGTTTCGTTGCAGGTTTTGAACTGATTAAACATAGAAACAATTAAGTAATGGTTCAGCACTAAGAAAAGGTAACTAAAACTCGTACATGGTCACAAAAGCTGTCACTGTGGTGGTACATTTTCTGTTAATTTGTCGGTTCCCCTTAAGTGAATTTCTGTACCTGTAGTAAGAGAACATAATTATACCTTACTCTATATTAATAATAGATTTTAAAATTTTGTTGATTTTATACAACCCGTTTTATCTCCATGACTTACATGATGTTCTATTTTGAGTTGTACAATTAAAAGTTACAAATATTCACATCTCCTTATGGAGAACAGAATGTAATGTACATTTAAGGAGCATTACTGGACTTCAACATCACGGTTGTATCTGTAAAAGTACATTTACACTCTTTGTACATTTAGTGAACAATAATGTACCTATAACATACATTTTTTTCTCAGAGTGAGTTGTTAGGGTTCTATCACTCTGTTCACAGAATCCTATGTCTTTAATAAGGATGTTTATTTAACTTTAAATAGTCTAATTACTTTATAGTGAAGAACAGGTTTTTACTCACAGAAATCAGCGCTCACTGTGTAGGGCACTCGCACTACTCCATTCCCGGACTTCTTCCAAAAGCAGTTGTTGCTGGGGCAGACCAGAGCATTCCTGGTCCTTGGGATAAATATGTCTCCCTCCACCAATAGTTGTCTGGATCCTTCAAATGAAAATGGAAAATGGATTAGGTAAAAAAAAAAGATTTTTGGAATGCCTGTGTGGACTTTCTTTTTTTTTTTTTTTTTTTTACCGTTGTTGATGGTCAGAATTTTTGCTGTGATGTCCACTGGCTGAGGCTCCATGAGAGGGATGGCCTGTGACAGACTAAGCAGCAGCAAAGCGAGAACGGAGAGGGAGACTGTGGACTCCATGTTCTTCAGCATAAAGAGAATATGTGGAAGCTCCTTAACTGTAGCTTGAAGTCTGAACCTGGTCATACTTGGCTTTTATACCCATGGTGCATACATCGGTGTGGCTGTGTGGGGATTAAGGGACATTCTAGTGTCCACTATCTAATGTATGTATCTAAAGGGTGAAAGAACCTTCTTTGTGAAGAGTCAATATTTATTCAACCTGATTTTTTTTTTTATTGCCTCTTCTGTTACTCAGGGTTCTGTGATAGGACCTGTTTTTGTGCATACTGATGCACTTTGGTGTGGCTGTCTGGGGGTTAACTAACACTCTGATATACACAGTCTAATATGTGCATCTTCAGCTTGTTTGTCTCTGATTTAAAAGCAGAAACATCTAAACTAGAATTGATATGTTTCTTCACTTCTTGTGTACTCCTGGGTTCCATTTTAGGCCAGATTCTATTTTGAAGACTTGGACAGAGTTGATTTTTATATTTTTTATGCTAGGATTTCCTTTTAGTATGAGAGTTTGTAGTACTTTTTTAAAGCAAGTGAACATATTAATCCCAATGTGAATGTAAACACATGGGTACACCCCATGTAGCTGTCTGGCGATTAAATGACACTCTGGTGTTGACTCTCTAATGTATGCTTTTAAATGGTGGACCATCTCTGTTGCTTTTTTCAGCTTCTTCCAAAATAGTTTTATACTTTAATACTCTTAAATGTTCACAATTACAGTTAATGTCCATACTTTTTAAACTACTGATTCTGAATGTTGGGTTATCCCAGTATCTAAAAGTTGTCAAGAAAACTTCTTCGTGTAGAAACTAAGACTTGCAATACAACGTCAACTTATGGGCTAACACAGGTAAAACTGTATGAAATGACTTAACTTACTCATACTAATTACTTAACTTACCCAATTACTTAACTTACATGAACAATACTTACACTACTTTATATTTCACAACAAGTTCTCATAGCACAGGGGTCGGCAACCTTTACCACTCAAACAGCCATTTGGACCCGTTTCACACAGTAAAGAAAACACTGGGAGCCACAAAATCCTTTTGAAATTTTATATGAAATAACACTGCATATAACAGGTTTTTTTTATTTATTTTGCCTTTGTGTTATATATAAACAAACTATACCGTGTTACATTTATGAAGTTAATGAACGACTGCAGAAAAATGAAATAACATTTCTGAATGCAACAAAACATTTTTAACTCCGAAAAAAAGACGTTGGGTTGATGGTTAAGTAAAATACTCAATGTCTATTTGAGTCTTTGTAGTAATGGGGAAAAAAATCGCCGAACTTAAATTATTCACTGGCAGCAAACAAAAATTCTGTCCTCTCTCTGCGTGCCGTCATCCTTTTACTGGCGACGTGCAGTCAGCTGTCAAATAGTTCAAGAAACCACACGCTAGCGGGTGTCGCACATTGGAAGTTGTGACGTGTATTATGAGCGACAAAAGCATCAAAAGACAGCACTGCACTATTCTCAACCGCAAACACTTCAACCACAATGCTTTCAGTGGACAAACCTGGCCTCACTCTCAGGATTCTGCCTGAATTCTGGCTCTCTGTACATCTTCATTAACCAGTTCAGGGTTGTGGTGGGTTCTGAGGACACCCGGGAATCAGTGGGCGTAAGGTAGGAACACACCCTGGAGGGGGCACCAGTCCTTCACAGGGTGACACACACACTTACATATTCACTCACCCACTCACACCTATGGACACTTTTGAGTCACCAATCCACCAACCTATGTGTGTTTTTGGACTGTGTGTTTTGAAATGTGCGTTTTGAACCCACAACCTCCAGGTCCCTCCAGGTTGTATTTTTTTGTTTTGTTTAGTTTTTCCAGCTGTATCATTTTCTTGGACTACTGGCTGCACTGCACCAATGGTTTCCAAAGGTACAGCACACTTCCACCTGGATCTGTAAGCTTTCCTAGAAAGTGCACAGGTACTGATGAAATTAACACACAACACAGACAGAAGGCTAAATTCTTTGACATCTTCCCTTGACCAATTTTCTGGTTGCAGTCTTGCAGTCCTTTAATGGCATTTGGTACAAAGTGATAAGTATCCACTGGCAATGCTTGTATGTTTCAGGCACCAAATTCAAAATTTGTCTTTATTTTCAAAAGGTATTCAGTGAAACCACTGAAAATGTTTTCAATAAATAACATTTCTACAAAATTCAAAATAAAAAAAGGCCACATTTTTTACCAGAAATGGCATATTTGATCATAAAATGAAAACGCTGCCTGAAGATTCAATAATTATTCCGTTTGGGTCTGAAGTCTCTTGTGTTACTTAGGTTCTGTTTTAGGGTATGATAGTTTTATCCCTTTTATTTTGTACACATGGATAAACACCGCTGTGGTTGTCTGTCTGTCTGTCTACCATGTGCATCTACAAACAAGGGTCTGCCCATTAGATGCATACATTAGACAGTTGACACTAGCATGCCAGTTGATCCCCAGACAGCCACACAGAACTCACAAAATTAAAAATGGTGATAATACTATCATTCAGGTATGAAAAAATGTAAATGTATATAATTCCAGTCTACTGATGAAATGAATGAAAATAATTGATCCAAAAGTCCATGTGCATATAAATAAAACAGGCCCTAAAACAGAACCCTGAAGAACACAAGAGGCATGAAATCCTACAGAATACATATTGACTGTTTACAGAGAAAATCCTGTTTTTTTATTTTATTTTTTTTCTGTTTTTCAGGTCAGAATGAAAGAAGTTGAGAGAGCCCACCCTTTAGATACACACATTAGACAGTGGATAACAGAGTGTCTGTTAATCCCCACAGAGCCACACCGACGTGAGTCCATGGGTATAAAAACCGAGAATGACCTGGTTGAGACCCCAAGCTACAGTTAAGGAGCTTCCACATCATACCTGTATATTGAAGAACATGGAGTCAGCAGCTTCTCTCTCCATTCTTGCATTCCTGCTGCTTGGCCTCTCACAGGCCGTCACTTTCATGGAGCCTCATCCAGTGGGAAGCATGGCAAACATTCTGACCATCAACAACGGTCAGGAAACCTATGCTTTTTCCTTTTGGTTATAACATGTTCCATCAGAAATATGTTTTCCTAATCCATTTTCCATTTTCATCTGAAGGATCCAGACAACTATTGGTGGAGGGAGACATACTCATACCAACGACAAGGAATGCTCTGGTCTGCCCCAGCAACACCTGCTTTTGGAAGAAGTCCTCGAATGGCTTAGTGCAGGTTCCCTACACAGTGAGCACTGATTTCTGTGAGTAAAACACCATTCTTCACATTAAATTAATTTGCACATCTTTGTGGAATACAGAAGGGAATAGTCCACACACAAATATTGATAAACAATACTGTGGTTATACAACAAAGAAGTTCCACTAATAATGTCACTGTATGTATCTAGGGATTTCCTAACACTTGTCTTTAAATATTTATTGTCAATTCCTTGCTTGTTTAAAGCATCCTCGCACATGTCTGTGATTGCTGGAGCTATGGCGGTGTTCCACAGCAAAACCTGCATTCGCTTTGTTCCCAGAAGCACTGAAAGTGACTACCTCAGCATTCAAAGTGGAAATGGGTGAGTGTGGCCGAAGCATAGACTTTATTGATTACATTGTCCATAGCTGTGCTTCGGTGATATGGACAACCTTCTCTGTTACTTCCCAGGTGCTATTCTTCAGTGGGCAAAACAGGTGGAATGCAGATGGTCTCTCTCAGCTTGAATGGCTGTGTGTACCATGGCATTGTGGAACACGAGCTGAACCACGCACTAGGATTCTACCATGAACATACCAGGAGTGACCGTGACAGCTATGTGGAGATCAACTGGCAGAACATCAACCCAGCAATGCAGTACAACTTCAACAAGGAGAACACCAACAACCTCAACACCCATTACGACTACTCATCCGTGATGCACTATCCGAGAACAGCTTTCTCCATCAATGGGCAGGACACCATCACTCCCATTCCTGATTCTTCCGTGCAGATTGGTCTGCAGCTGGAACTGTCCGCCATCGACATCCAGAGGATCAACATTCTCTACAAATGCTGAATCGCTTTTAATAGCACAGAGTGTAACGTTGTATCGTCACATGTCATCTTCAGTCAAACGTGCTGTAATTGCATAATAAAGAAAATCAAAGCATTTTAACTTGAATGTATCTTGTTTTATTTATATTGAAGTAATCTTAACAGAGGTAACTAATGTTGAACTGCAAAAACATTACTTTAATATATCCTCATATACGTTTCGTTTAGTTTTCAACATTTTATATTTTCCTTTGTCTAATTAGATTTTATTTAAATTATCATTAAACGCATAGTACTTTCAAAACTAGTCATGCTTCAGCTTTGAAGCTAATGCCACCAAACTTAACAGGACTGCAGAGCCTATACCCAAACAGTGTCTTGTCCTCTTAGAAAATGAATGGTGGGATCTCGAGGAAACCCAAATAAAACACATGATGTCTCAATGGACTCTCACACTCATATTTAATACATTTTATGTAGCAAGTTTTACAACTTAAACATCAGCTCAAAATACAGTACAATAAAAAGGCAAATCAGAAGACAACAATGACTTTCTTTGGAAAATTATGAGACAAAAGGGGACATATCATAATAATGTATAAATATGTATAAGCATTGCTGGTTTAAATATGATTTCTAAATATTTTGACCATATGCCGAGATTAGTTTTAGGTAGCAACCATGATTGTTTAATTTCTTTAGACAGCAACATGCATAATAAATTGTCCCAACAAGTAGGTTCTGAAGCACCATGCAAAGACAGTGTTTGGGTTTGGTTTTATATCACAAAATTGTCTTTTGGGAGGAAATTTTTTTTAAATGTAAAAGAATGAATGCTATTAGTATTTATGTTGTAATTCCGAGCCCATCTATTCAAATACATACTTATATACTACTATACTGGGTAATCTAATGACATTTCATGCTCTATATATCTTTCAGGCACAATTTTTGCAAAATGTATGAACTTTTAAAAAACTGGAGCATGACAGGCGAAATGTTTCAACAGAATATGCTCATGTTTCATAGAGGTTTATACATTTAGAAATACAATCAGAAGCAATTACTGACCGAAATTACTCATTAATTTAACAGTTGCTATTGCAGAAATTCTCATGGAAATTATACTCTCATAGAAAACATTGGCCATATTTTACTGCCACTGTGGTGGGACCCTCAGCGGTATGTCTTAGTATATTTAATACAGGAACGTAATCCAGATTTTTTATTTGTTTTCTATTTTATACTGTTCTATTATGAAAATATAGAGCTGTTTGATATTTCTTCTAGAGTTGAGAATATAATAAAGCTTGAAGCAACATAGCTGAGTTTTAAGACTCTTGTTGTGCTTTGAAAAGACATGTACACTCTCTGTACCTTTAGCAAACAACAACAAAATTAGTTTCAGTTAAGTCAAAGAAAAACAAGCTGTTAGGGTCTGCCCTGTAGATGCACATGGTAGACAGACAGACAAACAGACAACCACAGCGGTGTTTATCCATGTGTACAAAATAAAAGGGAAAAAACTATCATACCCTAAAAAAAACGAAAAAGAGTTGATTAAATATGCCATTTCTGGTAAAAATTGTGGCGTTTTTTATTTTGAATTTTGTAGAAATGTTATTTATTGAAAACATTTTCAGTGGTTTCACTGAATACCTTTTGAAGAAAGGTTTAAAGACACATTTTGAATTTGGTGCCTGAAACATACAAGCATTGCCAGTGGATACTTATTACTTTGTACCAAATGCCATTAAAGGACTGCAAGACTGCAACCAGAAAATTGGTCAAGGGAAGATTTCAAAGGATTTAGCCTTCTGTCTGTACTGTGTGTTAACTTCATCTGTACCTGTGCACTTTCTAGGAAAGCTTACAGATCCAATTGGAAGTGTGCTGTACCTTTGGAAACCATTGGTGCAGTGCAGCCAGTAGTCCAAGAAAATGATACAGCTGGAAAAACTAAACAAAACAAAAAAATACAACCTGGAGGGACCTGGAGGTTGTGGGTTCAAAACGCACATTTCAAAACACACAGTCCAAAAACACACATTGGTTGGTGGATTGGTTACTCAAAAGTGTCCATAGGTGTGAGTGTGTGAGTGAATATGTAAGTGTGTGTGTCGCCCTGTGAAGGACTGGTGCCCCCTCCAGGGTGTGTTCCTACCTTACGCCCACTGATTCCCGGGAGTCCTCCAAACCCACTACAGCCCTGAACTGGTTAATGAAGATGTACAGAGAGCAAGCATTCAGGGAGAATCCTGAGAGTGAGGCCAGGTTTGTCCACTAAAAGCGTTGTGGTTGAAGTGGTTGCAGTTGAGAATAGTGCAGTGCTGTCTTTTGATCCACTGTGAAAATCATACCTGCTCTATGGGGGTCTGGTGGGGGTCCTGACCATTTAAGAACAGGGTGAAAGGGGGACAATAATCCACACAGAGCAACAAATGAAAGAATGATAGTAATGGTAAATTTAAAAAGTGCTCCTGTGTGGTCAGTTCAGAAAATAAAGACGTGGTTACATATATGCACATTAACATATTTATACATCAATTTTAATGAAAGCTCAAATTAAAAAGGAAATGGCTTACATGAGGAACAAGAGCATTATTGTACTAATGGAGTTGGTAAAGCCAAAATTATCATAGCTGCTATGACAGGGGTCGGCAACCGTGTATGAAAAATTACTGAGAATTTAATTAAAATGTATTTTATTTTAGTTCGTTCATTTTCAGAATGTAATTCTATGAAGATTATGGCGATCTTGAAAAATCTAAAATAGTTTAATATTTAAAATATTTTGTCGCTCTTAATACACGTCACAACTTCCAATGTGGGACACCCGCCAGTGTGCGGTTTCTTGAACTATTTGACAGCTGAATGCACGGCGCCAGCAAAAGGATGACGGCACGCAGAGAGAGGACAGCAATTTTGTTTGCTGCCAGTGGATAATTTAAGCTTTTTCCCCATTACTACAAGGACTCAAATAGACATTGAGTATTTTACTTAACCATCAACCCAACGTCTTTTTTTTCAGAGTTAAAAATGTTTTGTTGCATGCAGAAATGTTATTTCATTTTTCTGCAGTCGTTCATTAATTTCATAAATGTAACACGGTATAGTTTGTTTATACATAACACAAAGGCAAAAAAAAAAAAAAACCTGTTATATGCAGTGTTATTTCGTATAAAATTTCAAAAGGATTTTGTGGCTCCCAGTGTTTTCTTTACTGTGTGAAACGGGTCCAAATGGCTGTTTGAGTGGTAAAGGTTGCCGACCCCTGTGCTATGAGAACTTGTTGTGAAATATAAAGTAGTGTAAGTATTGTTCATGTAAGTTAAGTAATTGGGTAAGTTAAGTAATTAGTATGAGTAAGTTAAGTCATTTCATACAGTTTTACCTGTGTTAGCCCATAAGTTAACGTTGTATTGCAAGTCTTTGCTTCTACATGAAAAATTCTTCTTGACAACGATTAGATACTTAGACAACCCAACATTCAGAATCAGTAGTTTAAACAGTATGGACATTAACTGTAATTGTGAACATTTTAGAGTATTAAAGTATAAAACTATTTTGAAAGAAGCTGAAAAAAGCAACAGAGATGGTCCACCATTTAAAAGCATACATTAGAGAGTCAACACCAGAGTGTCATTTAATCGCCAGACAGCTACATGGGGTGTACCCATGTGTTTACATTCACATTGGGATTAATATGTTCACTTGCTTAAAACAAGAACTACAAACTCTCATACTAAAAGGAAATCCTAGCATAAAAAATATAAAAATCAACTCTGTCCAAGTCTTCAAAATAGAATCTGGCCTAAAATGGAACCCAGGGGTACACAAGAAGTGAAGAAACATATCAATTCTAGTTTAGATGTTTCTGCTTTTAAATCAGAGACAAACAAGCTGAAGATGCACATATTAGACATTGTATTTCAGAGTACTGTATTTCACATCAGTATGCACAAAAACGGGTCCTATCACAGAACCCTGAGTAACAGAAGAGGCAAAAAAAATCAGGTTGAATAAATATTGACTCTTCACAAAGAAGGTTCTTTCACCCTTTAGATACATACATTAGGTAGTGGACACTAGAATGTCCCTTAATCCCCACACAGCCACACCGATGTATGCACCATGGGTATAAAAGCCAAGTATGACCAGGTTCAGACTTCAAGCTACAGTTAAGGAGCTTCCACATATTCTCTTTATGCTGAAGAACATGGAGTCCACAGTCTCCCTCTCCGTTCTCGCTTTGCTGCTGCTTAGTCTGTCACAGGCCATCCCTCTCATGGAGCCTCAGCCAGTGGACATCACAGCAAAAATTCTGACCATCAACAATGGTAAAAAAAAAAAAAATCCTCATAGGCATTCCAAAAATCTTTTTTTTTTTTTTTACCTAATCCATTTTCCATTTTCATTTGAAGGATCCAGACAACTATTGGTGGAGGGAGACATATTTATCCCAAGGACCAGGAATGCTCTGGTCTGCCCCAGCAACAACTGCTTTTGGAAGAAGTCCGGGAATGGAGTAGTGCGAGTGCCCTACACAGTGAGCGCTGATTTCTGTGAGTAAAAACCTGTTCTTCACTATAAAGTAATTAGACTATTTAAAGTTAAATAAACATCCTTATTAAAGACATAGGATTCTGTGAACAGAGTGATAGAACCCTAACAACTCACTCTGAGAAAAAAATGTATGTTATAGGTACATTATTGTTCACTAAATGTACAAAGAGTGTAAATGTACTTTTACAGATACAACCGTGATGTTGAAGTCCAGTAATGCTCCTTAAATGTACATTACTTTCTGTTCTCCATAAGGAGAGGTGAATATTTGTAACTTTTATTGTACAACTCAAAATAGAACATCATGTAAGTCATGGAGATAAAACTTGTTGTATGAAATGAACAAAATTTTAAAATCTATTATTAATATAGAGTAAGGTATAATTATGTTCTCTTACTACAGGTACAGAAATTCCCTTAAGGGGAACCGACAAATTAAAATGTACCACCACAGTGACAGCTTTTGTGACCGTGTACGAGTTTTAGTTACCTTTTCTTAGTGCTGAACCATTACTTAATTGTTTCTATGTTTAATCAGTTCAAAACCTGCAACGAAACAAATCGTTAGGTGAAAAAATTGCATACATGCAAATGTTTACTGCAGCACAAACTGACAAAGTTGTGTTCTATGTGCTGTTAAAATCTTTGTGATGGACAGAAATTAATGCAATGGAATAAATTGTATAAATAAAGTAGTTTAGCTTATAACATCACAGTATGTAGCTACTGATTCCCTAACACTTGTCATTAAATAACAATATATTGTCAATTCTTTGCCCATTGAAAGCATCCTCTGACATGACTGTGATTACTGGGGCTATGGCGAAGTTCCACAGCAAGACCTGCATTCGTTTTGTTCCCAGAAGCACTGAAAGTGACTACATCAGCATTGAGAACAAAAGCGGGTAAGAAAAACTGAAAGATTTTGAAGGAGAATTTAGATATGCTTCTCAGTTTGTGAGTACACTGCCTGTAGCTGTGCTTCAGTGATGTGGACAACTTTTCTGTTACCTCCCAGGTGCTACTCCTCAGTGGGCAAAACAGGTGGCAAGCAGGTGGTCTCTCTCAGCTTGAATGGCTGTGTGTACCATGGCATTGTGGAGCACGAGCTGAATCACGCACTAGGATTCTACCATGAACATACCAGGAGTGACCGTGACAGTTATGTGAAGATCAACTGGCAGAACATCGACCCAGCAATGCAGTACAACTTCAACAAGGAGAACACCAACAACCTCAACACCCATTACGATTACTCATCCGTAATGCACTATTCAAACACAGCCTTCTCTATCAATGGGCAGGACACCATCACTCCCATTCCTGATTCTTCTGTGGAAATTGGACAGAGAAAGGAACTGTCCGCGATCGACATCCAGAGGATCAACATTCTCTACAAATGCTGAATCACTTTTAAGCACATAGTGTAACGTTGTACCGTCACATGTAATCTTCAGTCAAATGTTTTTTTGGAATTGCACAATAAAAAAATCAAAGCATATTAACTGGAACATATATTGTCTTTATCTGAACTAACGCCAACACAGTGATAACTAGTGTTGAAGCGCATGTATACAGTAATTACACAAACCTCCACAGGAGTTTAATTTCATTCTTCACATTTTTAATTTCTCCTCTTCTATTTAGGTAGAAAGTGGAATTATTATTTCACTCATTAAATCTTCATCCTACAGCTTTACAGATAGGAAACACCAAATTTTGCAGGACTGCAGAGTCTAATGGTTTTTTGCTGCTATTTTTCTTAACGTCACAAGTTAAAGTACAAGGTGATTATAATCATACACAGGTTAAGATGTAAAATATACCATGCCAATGCATTAGAAAATCTGCAGCCACAAAATGTCTGTTATCAATAATTGTTTAAATTCTACACCAAACCACTGTGGACATATTTTATCTGATATGAAACATGCTGTCCTTAACACCTAGAGTGACTCATTGAGCCCAGCCCAGGTTTGTAGGCATCTCCCCTCATCAGCGTTTGGCAGAATAAATCCCACAACACCTCTGGATGTCTAAAAAGTGAATTCTGGCATCCCAAACCCACCCCGTCTCCAAGCTAGTTTTATCATTAGCTGTAATCCACACTGACCTGACCTGGCTGTAATTAGTTACCCCATTGGCACTGTTAGTGCATGTTCTGTGCCACCATTTCCATGTGATGACTATGCGCTACATCACCAACTACCACCATAACACCTCTACAGTGTATTTCACTAGTCTGTGCTCTGATAACTCCTTAAGATATACCCTTTAGTTACTGGCCCCTGATTCCAAACTCTGACGGACCTGGCTACAAATCTATATATACTGGTCTTACATATGCCTGTCACCGTCATATCAGCCATCAATTTTACATACTTCAGCTTTTTTCTGTCGAATGCTTCTATTAATTTACTCTCAGAGTACAGCACACAGATGTTGTCACACAGGTGGGGGGTACACCCTCCCCTCTGTCTAATACCTATATACATATACCTGGGGATGCAGCTGAATTGCCAGTAATGAACTGAGTCAAGTTGGTACTTGACACAATTAAAAATGTTATTCACATAATTGAGAAGTAAAATAAAACTTTATAAAAAAAGTGCAAATGCAGTCCAAGTGCTCCAAGCATCAGTTTGTCAGAGTCCTGGAACTGTAACTCATAAAAGAAGAGGGTGGCATAATCACCATTGTAAAAGAATAAATCTTCTAAAACAGAAAAAATGAAAGCAACTTCAACATAGCTTCATAGTCACCACGGTAAAAATATTAAATAAATGAATAAATAAACGCACCGCGACCCTGAAATGGAAAAGCGGAGAAGAAAATGATGATGATGATGATGATGATAAATAAACGCTAGGCGTAATGATAAATCTTAGTTCTTCAATAAGCCACTCTAGACTTCCCCACCACTCAGTGCTAAGTACACTCGACACTCCAGTCACAATCACACAAATTCATTAATTGATTCATTATCTGTAACCGCTAATCCAGTTCAGGGTTGTGGTAAGTCAGAATCATTGGGCGAAAGGTAATCGCACAAATTAAATACAACAAATAACCACACAGCAATAGAAAATAAATAAATAAAATTAATCATAAGTAAATCAGTGCTAGTTATCATTGAGAAAAGCAATATTACTGGATAACTATTCACTGTCATATAACTATTCTCCTAAAGTGATTAATTATTAAATATCAACTAAGTGCTTTTTGAGTAATAACAAATCTAATCTTGATATTTGAGTTTTATTTGGAGAAAACATACATAATTAGACAATTCAAATGAATACTTGCCGTTTTCTCTTGGGGAAGAGGTAAAAGGTTGTGATACTTACGTCACATCTCGTAAACTCATGTATTATACAGAATGCAGTTTACCAGTGGTGAATATGATTTGTCTGTCTCTTGAATACAATACACATGTGTGGAAATTGTTTTTTTCTCAGTTTCCAAAATCACTTGAATGCAGCATAACTGCAATGCCACTAGTGGATACCACTTGCTTCCTAATTTTTTGTCTGCAGCTCTTACCCCTGCATATTTAGATGCTGACAAAATCCCACGCAATTCACCTTTGCACATTTACACTGATAACTGTTGTCTTGGGTTTTAATTAAACATTTTTGAACTGCTTTTTTGCCGCATAATACTGCCATGTTTTATTTTAAGTGCAGATCTGTGTAGTCTCAAACTCCAGAGGTTTAATTTGTTTTTTTAATTCAGACCTTTCTCTTATGAAAATGTAGACCTCTTTGAGGTTTCCTGTAGAAAAGAGAATATAATAAACCTTGAAGTAAATCAACTGGATTGTAACACTGTTGTAGTGCCTTTGAAAGGACATGGACACTGTCTGTACCTTTAGGTAAAACTATGTACTGACAGTGTATGGAAGAAAACAAAAGAAAAAGAGACAAAAAGAGAGAGTCTTGTTTCATAAGACAAAGACGAACAAGGGTCTGCCCATTAGATGCATACATTAGACAGTTGACACTAGCATGCCAGTTGATCCCCAGACAGCCACACAGAACTCAAAAAATTAAAATGTAAATGTATATAATTCAAGTCTACTGATGAAATGATTTAAAAAATCCAACAGTCCATGTGCATATAAGTAAAACAGGTCCTAAAACAGAACCCTGAAGAACACAAGAGGCATGAAATCCTACAGAATACATATTGACTGTTTACAGAGAAAATCCTGTTTTTTATTTTTTTTTCTGTTTTTCAGGTCAGAATGAAAGAAGTTGAGAGAGCCCACCCTTTAGATACACACATTAGACAGTGGACAACAGAGTGTCCGTTAATCCCCACAGAGCCACACCGACGTGAGTCTGTGGGTATAAAAACTGAGTATGACCTGGTTGAGACCCCAAGCTACAGTTAAGGAGCTTCCACATCATACCTGTATACTGAAGAACATGGAGTCAGCAGCTTCTCTCTCCATTCTTGCTTTCCTGCTGCTTGGACTCTCGCAGGCTGTCCCTCTAATGGAGCCTCCTTCAGTGGGAAGCACGGCAAACATTCTGACCATCAACAACGGTCAGGAAACCTATGTTTCTTCCTTTTGGTTATAACATGTTCCATCAGAAATATGTTTTCCTAATCCATTTTCCATTTTCATCTGTAGGATCCAGACAACTATCGGTGGAGGGAGACATACTCATACCAACGACAAGGAATGCTCTGGTCTTTTAGAAGAAGTCCTCGAATGGCTTAGTGCAGGTTCCTTACACAGTGAGCACTGATTTCTGTGAGTAAAACATCATTCTTCACAATAAATTAATTTGCACATCTTTGTGGAATACAGAAGGGAACAGTCCACACACAAATATTGAAAAACAATACTGTAGTTATACAATAAAGAAGTTCCACTAATAATGTCACTGTATGTATCTAGGGATTTCCTAACACTTGTCATTAAATATTTATTGTCAATTCCTTGCTTGTTTAAAGCATCCTCGCACATGTCTGTGATTGCTGGAGCTATGGCGGTGTTCCACAGCAAAACCTGCATTCGCTTTGTTCCCAGAAGCACTGAAAGTGACTACCTCAGCATTCAAAGTGGAAATGGGTGAGTGTGACTGAAGCATAGACTGGTACACCCTTTATTGATTACATTGTCCATAGCTGTGCTTCGGTGATATGGACAACCTTCTCTGTTACTTCCCAGGTGCTATTCTTCAGTGGGCAAAGCAGGTGGAATTCAGATGGTCTCTCTCAGCTTGAATGGCTGTGTGTACCATGGCATTGTGGAACACGAGCTGAACCACGCACTAGGATTCTACCATGAACATACCAGGAGTGACCGTGACAGCTATGTGGAGATCAACTGGCAGAACATCGACCCAGCAATGCAGTACAACTTCAACAAGGAGAACACCAACAACCTCAACACCCATTACGACTACTCATCCGTGATGCACTATCCAAGAACAGCTTTCTCCATCAATGGGCAGGACACCATCACTCCCATTCCTGATTCTTCCGTGCAGATTGGTCTGCAGCTGGAACTGTCCGCCATCGACATCCAGACGATCAACATTCTCTACAAATGCTGAATCACTTTTAATAGCACAGAGTGTAACGTTGTATCGTCACATGTCATCTTCAGTCAAACGTGCTGTAATTGCATAATAAAGAAAATCAAAGCATTTTAACTTGAATGCATCTTGTTTTATTTATATTGAAGTAATCTTAACAGAGGTAACTAATGTTGAACTGCAAATAAACATTACTTTAATATATCCTCATATATGTTTCGTTTAGTTTTCAACATTTTATATTTTCCTTTGTCTAATTAGATTTTATTTAAATTATCATTAAACACATAGTACTTTCAAAACTAGTCATGCTTCAGCTTTGAAGCTAATGCCACCAAACTTAACAGGACTGCAGAGCCTATACCCAAATAGTGTCTTGTCCCCTTAGAAAATGAATGGTGGGATCTAAAGGAAACCCAAATAAAACACATGATGTCTCAATGGACTCTCACACTCATATTTAATACATTTTATGTAGCAAGTTTTACAACTTAAACATCAGCTCAAAGTACAGTACAATAAAAAGGTAAATCAGAAGACATCAACGACTTTCTTTGGAAAATTATGAGACAAAAGGGGAAATATCATAATAATGTATAAATATGTATAAGCATTGCTGGTTTAAATATGATTTCTAAATATGTTGACCATATGCAGAGATTAGTTTTAGGTAGCAACCATGATTGTTTAATTTCTTTAGACAGCAACATGCATAATAAATTGTCCCAACAAGTAGGTTCTGAAGCACCATGCAAAGGCAGTGTTTGGGTTTGGTTTTATATCACAAAATTGTCTTTTGGGAAGAAATGTTTTTAAAATGTAAAAGAATGAATGCTATTAGTATTTATGTTGTAATTCTGAGCCCATCTATTCAAATGCATACTTATATACTACTATACTGGGTAATCTAATGATATTTCATGCTCTAAATATCTTTCAGACACAATTTTTACAAAATGTATGACCTTTTAAAAAACTGGAGCATGACAGGCCAACTGTTTCTACAAAATATGGTCATGTTTCATAGAGGTTTATACATTTAGATATACAATCAGAAGCAATTGCTGACTGAAATTACTCATTAATTTAACAGTTGCTATTGCAGAAATTCTCATGAACATTATACTCTCATAGAAAACTTTGGCCATATTTTACTGCCACTGTGGTGGGACCCTCAGCGGTATGTCTTAGTATATTTAATACAGGAACGTAATCCAGATTTTTAATTTGTTTTCTATTTTATACTGTTCTATTATGAAAATATAGAGCTGTTTGATATTTCTTCTAGAGTTGAGAATATAATAAAGCTTGAAGCAACATAACTGAGTTTTAAGAGTCTTGTTGTGCTTTGAAAAGACATGTACACTGTCTGTACCTTTAGCAAACAACAATAAGATTCATTTCAGTTAAGTCAGAGAAAAAAAGCTGATAGGGCCCTATTTATCTTACTTTTAATTATTATCTTTATCTAAAGAAATTAAACAATCATGGTTGCTACCTAAAACTAACCTCTGCATATGGTCAAAATATTTAGAAATCATATTTAAACCAGCAATGCTTATACATATTTATACATTATTTTGATAATATTTCCCCTTTTGTCTCATAATTTTCCAAAGAAAGTCGTTGATGTCTTCTGATTTACCTTTTTATTGTACTGTACTTTGAGCTGATGTTTAAGTTGTAAAACTTGCTACATAAAATGTATTAAATATGAGTGTGAGAGTCCATTGAGACATCATGTGTTTTATTTGGGTTTCCTTTAGATCCCATCATTCATTTTCTAAGGGGACAAGACACTGTTTGGGTATAGGCTCTGCAGTCCTGTTAAGTTTGGTGGCATTAGCTTCAAAGCTGAAGCATGACTAGTTTTGAAAGTACTATGTGTTTAATGATAATTTAAATAAAATCTAATTAGACAAAGGAAAATATAAAATGTTGAAAACTAAACGAAACATATATGAGGATATATTAAAGTAATGTTTATTTGCAGTTAAACATTAGTTACCTCTGTTAAGATTACTTCAATATAAATAAAACAAGATGCATTCAAGTTAAAATGCTTTGATTTTCTTTATTATGCAATTACAGCACGTTTGACTGAAGATGACATGTGACGATACAACGTTACACTCCGTGCTATTAAAAGTGATTCAGCATTTGTAGAGAATGTTGATCGTCTGGATGTCGATGGCGGACAGTTCCAGCTGCAGACCAATCTGCACGGAAGAATCAGGAATGGGAGTGATGGTGTCCTGCCCATTGATGGAGAAAGCTGTTCTTGGATAGTGCATCACGGATGAGTAGTCGTAATGGGTGTTGAGGTTGTTGGTGTTCTCCTTGTTGAAGTTGTACTGCATTGCTGGGTCGATGTTCTGCCAGTTGATCTCCACATAGCTGTCACGGTCACTCCTGGTATGTTCATGGTAGAATCCTAGTGCGTGGTTCAGCTCGTGTTCCACAATGCCATGGTACACACAGCCATTCAAGCTGAGAGAGACCATCTGAATTCCACCTGTTTTGCCCACTGAAGAATAGCACCTGGGAAGTAACAGAGAAGGTTGACCACATCACCGAAGCACAGCTATGGACAATGTATTCAATAAAGGGTGTACCAGTCTATGCTTCAGCCACACTCACCCATTTCCACTTTGAATGCTGAGGTAGTCACTTTCAGTGCTTCTGGGAACAAAGCGAATGCAGGTTTTGCTGTGGAACACCGCCATAGCTCCAGCAATCACAGACATGTGTGAGGATGCTTTAAACAAGCAAGGAATTGACAATAAATATTTAATGACAAGTGTTAGGAAATCCCTAGATACATACAGTGACATTATTAGTGGAACTTCTTTATTGTATAACCACAGTATTGTTTTTCAATATTTGTGTGTGGACTGTTCCCTTCTGTATTCCACAAAGATGTGCAAATTAATTTAATGTGAAGAATGATCTTTTACTCACAGAAATCAGTGCTCACTGTGTAGGGAACCTGCACTAAGCCATTCGAGGACTTCTTCTAAAAGCAGGTGTTGCTGGGGCAGACCAGAGCATTCCTTGTCGTTGGTATGAGTATGTCTCCCTCCACCAATAGTTGTCTGGATCCTTCAGATGAAAATGGAAAATGGATTAGGAAAACATATTTCTGATGGAACATGTTATAACCAAAAGGAAAAAACATAGGTTTCTTGACCGTTGTTGATGGTCAGAATGTTTGCTGTGCTTCCCACTGGATGAGGCTCCATGAAAGTGACGGCCTGCGAGAGTCCAAGCAGCAGGAAAGTAAGAACGGAGAGAGAAGCTGCTGACTCCATGTTCTTCAGTATACAGGTATGATGTGGAAGCTCCTTAACTGTAGCTTGGGGTCTCAACCGGGTCATACTCGGTTTTATACCCATGGACTCACATCGGTGTGGCTCTTTTGGGATTAACGGACACTCTGTTGTCCACTGTCTAATGTGTGTATCTAAAGGGTGGGCTCTCTCAACTTCTTTCATTCTGACCTGAAAAACAGAAAAAAAATAAAAAAAACAGGATTGTCTCTGTAAATAGTCAATATGTATTCTGTAGGATTTCATGCCTCTTGTGTTCTTCAGTGTTCTGTTTTAGGACCTGTTTCATTTACAATTTTTAAAAATGAATTCCCAAATTTTTATTCATTTACTTTTCATCAGTAGACTGGAATTATTTTCATTTAAATTTTTTCATACCTGAGTGATATTAGTATCACAATTTTTAATTTTATGAGTTCTGTGTGGCTGTCTGGGGATCAACTGGCATGCTAGTGTCAACTGTCTAATGTATGCATCTAATGGGCAGACCCTATCATCTTGTTTGTCTTTGTCTTATGAAACAGACATTTTTCTCTTTTCTTTTTGTTTTCATCTATACATTGTCAGAAAACTATATTCTATATAGATAGATAGTTTTTGCTAAAGTTAGAGACAGTGTACATGACTTTTCAAAGGCACTAAAATCCAATTCAAATCCAATCAATTTCCTTCAAAGTTCATTATGTTCTCTTCTTTGGAAGAAATATATAATTGCTTTATTTTTTGTAACAGAACAGTAGTAAATCGAAACAAAAATGTTTGAAATTGATTAAATCAATTCAATGTAAAGATCTACACTTGAAATACAACATGGTATTCTTATGTTCCCATATTAAAGATGGTAAGACACACCATTCAAGTGACAATAAGATACCACAAAAGAGTGTGTATAGTAATTGTCAGTAATTGTTTTTAATTGTGTATGATTTTATGTCTTGATCTATTGGCCTTTGTGGAACATCAACATTTATTGCATTCATTGCCTCTCATGTCTGAGTTCTTTAAAATGTCTTATGTCATTAGATTTCCCAGCATATACGTACAGTATATTAATACATTTTGAATTGATGGACTCTGAATTAGAGCAAAAATATTTATTTCATTCATTCATCCAAAGTTTTCAGTTTTTCTCCCAAAAGATTTTTTAGTGTATTAAAGTCAACAATTGTGATATAAAACCAAGCCAAACTTTGCTTTATTCCGAGCTTCTTCACTGGCTTGCTGGGACAGTTTATTACAGATGCAAGTTGCTGTATAACCTAAAGGAAATTAAACATTCATGGTTTCTACCTAAAATTGACTTCTGCAGTGGTTAAAAATACCTCGCAATTCTTTTTTAATAAGAAACAAATATAATTTGTATTAGGGTGACATGGTGGCACAACAGGTAGTGTTGCTGTTACACATCAGGAATCTGTGGTTAGGCATTCAAGTCCTGCTCTGGGTGGCTGTCTGTGAAGAGTTTGGTGTGTTCTTCCCGTGTCCACATGGGTTTCCTCTAGGTGCTCCAGTTTCCTCCTACAGTCCAAAAACACATATTGAAGTGTCCGTAGGTGTGAGTGCGTATCACCATCTGAAGGACAGGTGCCCCCCAGTGATTCAGAAACTTCTTCCTTTTTTGTGTTTCCATACACTGTCAGAAAACAATATCCTTTGTGGTTACATTGTTGTTTGCTAAAATAAAGACAGCGTCCATTCAAAGGCACCAAAAAGCTTTAAAATCCATTTTTTTCCCTTCAAGGTTTATTATATTCTCTTCCCTAGAATAAAGGTCAATGAGCTGTACATTTGTATAACAGATTAGTATTAAATTTAAAAAAATAAAATAAAACAAAATAAAAAAAACTTTAAAAGTCTGGGCGGCATGGTGGCGCAGCAGGTAGTGTCGCAGTCACACAGCTCCAGGGACCTGAAGGTTGTGGGTTGGTTTCCCTCTCCGTGTGACTGTCTGTGAGGAGTGTCTCCCTATATCCGCGTGGGTTTCCTCCAGGAGCTCAAGTTTTCTCCCACTGTCCAAAAACACATGTTGGTAGGTGGATTGGCGACTCAAAAGTGCCCATAGGTGTGAGTGACTGTTGACTGTGTGTGTGTTGCCCTGTGAATGACTGGTACTCCCTCCAGGGTGTATTCCTGCCTTGTGCCCAATGATTCCAGATAGGCTCTGGACCCACCACGACCTTGAACTGGATAAGCAGTTACAGATAATAATGAATTAAAAGTCTGTTTTTTGATATTACACAGATCTACATTAAAAATAAACATATTTTCAGTATGTTCCCATATTAAAGATACGAAGACTGTTGAGGGTCCCAGCACAATAACAGTAAGATACCTCCAAAGTGAGTGTATATTGTATATATAAAAATGTCTGAAACATCTGTCTGCAATTATTTAATTGTAGAAAGTGAATGAATGAATATTATTTGTAAATAAGAAATATTTTAAAATATAAAATTGAACATTATAAGAATCTCATTAATTTCAAACCAATGCCATATATTTAAAACATTACATTTAATTTTCTGACAGATGTACACAATCTGTGTTTAATGTTCCTAAAATTTTTAATGTTTCCTTAAAACTTCATTACTTTTTTCATGTTTGCCAGATGGAATTTTATCATTCAAAGGAGATAGAAAGAAACTATCTGCCTTTAACCTGTTAAAAAAAAAACTCTTTACAAGCATTTTTAGAAGCATCTTTTTTTGTGCATTTATAATACACTGAGTGTGTCTTGTTATTTTACTGTATGAAAGAGACTAGTTCCATGTTTCAGCTTTGCTATTTTGATTGCAAAATTTTTCAAGCATGATATCTCAAAACAGAACAGAACACAGATAGAACCTTATATTACAAGGGGACGCACTGTATAATGTGTGCATTTTCAAATTTCTTTATTTGTAATATCAGTTATTTGTCTATATCAATTATTTAAGAATTCACCTAAAAAAATTTTTTGTTTGTTTGTTTTTTTGTTTCTTTTATACATTAACTAGTTTTTTTTACTAGTTTATTACTTCAATAATTCTGAATTGTGTATTTTTGTAGGTGGATTGGTGACTCAAAAGTGCCCATATGTGTGAGTGTGTGAGTTAATGTGTGAGTGTGTGTCACCCTGTGAAGGACTGGCACCCCCTCCAGGGTGTGTTCCTGCCTTGCGCCCAGTGATTCATGGTAGGCTACAGCCCCAGCAACCCTGATAAAACCCTGACTGGATAAGCGGTGACAGACAATGAATGAATGAATAAATATATACATTCTCTCAAAATTCAACAAATCTTATTCTATGCTTGTTTTAATCAACAATACTGACTTATCTGGCTTTTTTTAATATTCATAATACATAGTTACTCTTTAATCAAATATACCATTCCCTTTATTTAATATTCTGGAATTAATTCTTGTAGTTTTTGTTGTGCCCATGTAAAAACTATTAAACTTTTTGTTAATTTTATACAAAAGGATATCCATGGGTGTGGCTGTCTTGAGATTAATGATAAACAAGTATCCTAATGTGTGCCTAAAGCTTTAAGACATGTGCTTCAGTTGTCACTCTACATCACTATATTAGCCTGTGTTTGGGGCAGCTGCTGGACACCACACAGGAATTGTTGTTTAAGAATTGTGCAAAAGAAGAACAAAATATGTGAACACCTTGGTAGCACCACTTGTACTTTAATACAGATGCCATTTTAGAGGTCTACTGATGTACCTGTTATATACATTTTGTCTAAAGGTTTGTGGAAACACCTTATTATTGGTGAATTATTTTATTTTAAAAAGCACTTATTGTAGATGCAGTTGTTCAACTGTGAATGTGTTTATCTTCCTTAAATTGCTCAATTGATTCATTTTATAATGATTTCCACATTTAACAAAAATAGGTCCTGTTTATTGTGTTTGTGTGTGCTTCTCAGCAATTTGCAACTTTTTTAAATCAGAGATTAGGACTAAGGACTAAGGGCTAAGGGAAAGCTTGATAATGATGAAGCAGAAATAAAATAAAGAGATGAGAAATACAGTGTAATGGCCAACAGTCTTTAATTATAATTTTTAAAGCTGTGGTTATTCTAATAGATAAAATATTACATTTATTATTATACAATATTACACCAATATTATTGGTAAAATTTATCAACCAAATCCAAAACCAATTAAAAAATTCTATATACATACAAATACTAAATATTTCAAGCTGCTCTTGTAGTTTTCATTTAATAATTTATTGGCAGCCCTTATAACTACTGAATTTAGATACTTTAAGGTGAAGCCAGTGAAGACACAGATATTCAAATCTAAGTATAATGTATATATATATATATATATATTTTATAAAAATCTTAATTAAATTCCATGAAACAGAATTGGACTGTTGGAGATGCACATTACTGACCTTAAATATCTTAAATGTGAAGTTTGCTAGAAGGGTATAAAGCCCACCTTGACATTGGACTGTAGAGCATTGGATCAGTGTTGATGGAGTATGTCTGAGTTAAATTAATGTGGTTTCACAAAAGTACCTGGCCTTGCAAATGCTCATGTGTCCGAGTCAATAAATCAATCAATTCCCTCAAAACCTAGCAGCAAGAGGGACAAACAGCCTATTAGTACATTTCATTCCATGCAAAATATTACATGAGCAAAAATGGTCCAGTAAAATACAGTAAAAGCCTTTAAAAAAGAAAACTCTAAAGAGCTTACACTTGGATTGTGCAGTTAACCATTAATCTAGAATATTGCTGCTAGGCCAATTAAAAGTGGAGATGGTGTCTCTGAGATTAGAGCTCCATTTTAGTGTAATGAAAAGGGTAACCTTCATATTGTTTCTTATAGACACTAATACTGTCTTTCTCTCTCTCTCACTCTCTCTCTCTCTCTCTCTCTCTCTCTCTCTCTCTCTCTCTCTCTCTCTCTCTCTCTCTCTCTCTCTCCCTCTCTCTCCCTAGTATTCAGTGCAGTGAGTCATGGCTTAGTTATGAGGGAGTAGGCTCGAATGAATGAGCGTGTGTTTATGTGGGTCAGTGGGATTCACATTAACCTCTGACCCTTCTACTACTCTCCACACTGCAAGAAATCACCAACACAAACTCTCAAAACACCACAACTCTGTTGGAGAATCCCTATCTCTTTGCTATAATAAACCTGTGGTCATAAAGGGGCAAGAAATGGCCACAACTGCCACTCCATTTTTTTTGGGCTGAAGGCATATATGCATATATCAACCACCAATCAATCAAAATGTATTTATATACCACTTTTCACAACAGAATGTCAAGCAACATTACAGAAATCTGGGTAACAAAAAAGTGGCCAATGGCCAGGAAAATTAACCCAGCAAAAGACATGTTGGAGAGAGTGTATGCAGTCTGGTTGGTGGTTTCCAGAAATCTAAAATATAAAAGTAAAACAAAGATAAATGAAAAAGATTGTCTTGGACAAAACATTGATCATTCTTTAATGACTATTTTCTTCCCTGTAAAATAGGTTAGACAAAGGTCAATCAAAGAAAAATGAGTAAAGGAAGGCCTTGTCCACACCAGAATGGCTCATCGCCTTTAGCTGCACATGGGGATTTAGGTCACCAAAAAATTCTGTTGCTGAGCCATTTGTTCCTGATGTAGCCAAGTGCAGCCTGTCCTTTTCATGTCTGTTTCCAAGTCACAGAATCATGTATTTTTTGGGTGACCGCTCTTCCTTTTCCACTGTGAGTTCCAGGTGACGTCTTGTTTTGCGGTGCTGCATGCAGGTTTGCAAAGTGTGAGGCCAATCCATCTCCAGCGTCAGGATCTCTTCTCCTGTTCACTGCTGTTGTGTTTGCTATCACAATTCTACATTATGAATTGTATCTGTCCAGTGAATCAGAACAATTTTTCTAAGTCAGGTGTTAATGAATATATCTGTATTCTATTAATGGTGGAGGCAGTAGTCCTCCACCTTATAAAATGGGACTGGCTTCAAAATGCTGTTGAAAATACTGACCTTGATGTTGGCTGTCAGGTCTGTGGATGCTCAGACATTGCTTAGTTAATGGAAAGCTGCCTTTGCCTTGCTTGAGTTCTAGTATCAGCATCTGTGCCCATCTGTTTATCAAAGATACTCTTACATCTTCTTGTGCCTCACTTTCCAGTTTGATGGGTGTGGTTATTGCTGCACTGACCCTGAGAATCTTTCTCTTCACTCTGTAGATGTTATGGCCTAAGTACAGTGGATGGGAAAGCCCAAATGAACTGCAAATTAAAATGAGCTGCAAAAGCAGACAATGCATTTATCAAAACAATGACACCTGGGCTTCCTTTAAAAATTGTGATGCAAGTTCAGAAAACAACTGCAAGTTCAGTCACAACACAACGGAAGTTTACTGGAGGACCCTGATAATTGTTGCACTCCTAAAAACACAGAATAAAAGCCCCATCGATGTTTGACTCCACGCGCATCAGAAAAGTGCTTAAGTATTAGTTGTATTGCATTTAATAAACGAAATACCATTATATGGTTGGCGCAGAACACAGGATTTTTTTTAATCAAAAATATATCAAACATAAAAAGAAACATGATGTGTATCAGACTATACACTCCAGAAACAAGTATAATTTCAGGGGCAGTGGCAATGCTCAAAACCTTGGACAGTAAAGCCTGATACACATCAAATTTATTTTGGTGACATGTCTTGGTGTGTATATGTTATCTGCTAATTTAGTCTTTTCAGGGGAGGATTTTATACGGGGAGTAGAAGTTTGGCAATGCTTTTTTGACAGCTGCTGAATTTGTAAACACCTCTCTCCAATCTGTACTTCTGTGTATAGTCTGATACACATAGTTTCTTTTTATTGAGATACTTTTGATTTAAAATATCCTGTGTTCTACACCAGCCATTAAACCTAACTGCATTCAGTTTATATAATGCAATACAACTCATGCTTAGGTGCTGTTCTGATGTTTGATGTGAAGGAAATCAAGCCTTACATTTCTTTTAAACAGAAACAATAGGAATTTCAGTGGAGTGTAATCTGTTGTGCCAGTGCTGCTTGCATGCAAATGGATTCAGATTCTGATGGGGCTCCTGTTCTGTGTTTTTAGGAGTGCAACAGCTTTCAGGGTCCTTCAGAAAACTTCCGTTGTGTTGTGATTGGATTTGCAGCCTCTTTGAACTTGCATTTGTTTTCTGAACTTTCACTGTGTTTTTTTAAATGAAGCCCATGTGTCATCATTTTGATGGATGCATTTTGTGCCTTTGCAGCTTGTTTTAATTTGCAGGTCATTTGGGCTTTCCAGGCCACCGTACCTAAGCAAGTGGAAGTAAGCCCTCATAGGAGTTATGTCTGTTATTTGTGATTTTCTGGCACCCTATAGTGTCCTAGTAGCTTCCAGAGTAGCTTTCTGTCTATGCTGTTATATTCCTTCTCATATTTAACGAAACTGACATAAAGAAGCCAATTCCACTCTAACAACTGCTTCAAGATGATGCACAGCATCACTATCTGATGAAGGACCTATCCCTGCAAAATTCGGCTTGTTGGTTGTGGAGCAGGGGCTCAACAGTTGTTCAATAGGATTTGGATAAACAACTTTCCTGGATTAAAAAGCTGCATTTTCTTTCTAGGGGCTTGATGAAGTAGCCTTCTCACCACTCTGAAGGAAATTGCTCCTCCTCCCTTTTCTGGCTATAGAGTGGGTAGAACAACTCCACACTGGCCTTGATATCAGTCCAAAAACCTTCTAAGTCATACAGCAGTGAATGGGAATGTGGCTGGCTGCTGGTTGGATATCTTGTGGTTCCTGTTAAGCTGATACGTTCAGTTCCTAAAAGTGTTTCATGAGTCTGATTCTCTGACCCTCATCTGTTTTTATTTTTTCCCTACATACCTTGTCCTTCACTGGTCTTTCCAGTTTACAGAATTATCCTTGCAGCTTCTTGATAGCATATAGGTCCTGCATATTTCCCTGGTGAGCTACTCCCTGTGCTTCTGTTGCCAGCATCTCCGTGTAGTTGTGCTTGTCTTTTCTGATGTTTCTCTTGGTGCTCTTGTTCATTTTGGAATACTCTTCCTGTGCTTTGACATTTCCAGATGTGTGCAACTGTTGTTGACTACTGTCTTTTTCAGTTTCCTCTGCTGTATTAGATTCATTGTGTCTGCTTAGGTCCATACCTTCTGGCTGTGTTTCTTGGAACCCAGAATTTCTTGACAGGTTGATGATACTGCCTGCTTCACTTCTTGAGCCCTTCTCAGTCAAGGACACTTCTTTTAGTAGTTCTTGCAGATACTGGAACTTATTGGACAAAGAGATCTTAGATTCTTCTTGTTTGGTAGGGTCTCTCAGAATGTTGTACATTGTAATGTTTTTGTTGGTAATTCCCCTTGTCCAGCTGATGCTGCCAGCTTTGTCATTGAAGTCTCCAAAGAAGATGATAATATTCCTTCTCCGGTGGCCCGGTATTATCGTCAGGAGTCTGCTGTAGAAATTTCCTCACACAACCGAGATCTGCTAATGACTCAAGATGCTTTCTATTCACATTTGAATATTTTTATAATGCATTACAATGTTTAATGCATACATTTTTCATATTTTTATGAAACTCAGGTAATTTCTGCCAAGGTGCTTGATGCATGGCTAAGTAATAAAAGCAATTATGTTATGGTCATTACATTTAAGATATTAGAGTATGTTGACTTCTCGCCATGACACACATATTGGCTGCTTAAGAAGAAATCAAAGTTACTAATAGAATTTGTTCACCTTTGCCTAAGTAACAGCCTCTAATCCATCCAGAATGTTTTAGGCTAGATGCTGAAAGATTTCTTTGAAGGTTAATATATTCAGCCCAGAGAGCATTTGTGAGATTAGATAGTACTGTCTGCCAATTAGCTGTTGATAAGGCACTCCACTCCAATTCATTCCAATGGTATTGGGTTGTGCTTCATTACTCCAGAGAATGAAGTTCCACTACCCCATATGCCAATGTCCTCTAGCTAATACTTGGCACTGGCCTTGGTGAGCTAATGCTCATTTGCCTCTGCTTCAGAGCATCTCATTTTCTTTCATTTTTTCAACTGATTTTTTTTTTTCAATTGTACAAGCTTTGCATCTGTCTATGTCCACAATGGATTCACACTTAAGTTGAAGTCACAAATTATTAAGATGTCTACATACATTTGGGCTTATACTATGGGCAAGTGAGAATGGCTGATGATGATGCAATTATGCTTGACTTTTCTAGTCACAGAAATTTTATTACAACCCCAGGGAACACTGTCAACTTCTGGTAAAAAATTGTGAACTAAAATATAGCAAATAGATCAGTGCAAAATTGTCTTCATTTAAATGATAGGTTGAATCATATACTTTATTTTTGCTGTAAAAAAACCTCTCTGATTTGGATACAGGAAGCTCTGTAAGGACAGCTGACCTTACACATGGGTCAAGGTCAAATTTATATCTCTGCAAGTCTCTACATCGCTACACTGGCCAAGGAATTTCCCCTGCAAGGGCCTTGCGTTAACCTCAAGAAGCAAAACATGTCTGTAGCAGTCCCTCAGTGAGCTGCACTGTGATATTTTGGTAGGTGAGGGCCGAGGCGAGCTGAAGTCAGGCGTAAGGAATGCAATGCAGTGTGTTAATCTCCACTGCTCTGCTCACAAGGAAGCATATCATTACTTTATGATTGATGCCTGTTTGGAGAGGAGGGAGGCATTCATTACTGGCTTTGATGTTGTCACGACTAAAATGCTTTAACATTTAAGTGCTGAGAAAAGTTTGGAAACTTAAAGAGGTAGAAGCAGGCTCACAGGTGCGGACTGTAGACATTACCCTCATCACTCAGTGTTTCTGAAAGAAAGCAGAATAAATCAACAATATTCAGCCAGAACTGGAGCAGACAGCCACATCCCAATCTTACTGCTGCATTCTGTCTAAAACAAAGCATGAATTCTTTGCTCACATGGGCGGACTTTCCCAAGCTTCAGAAGTGGTAGCAGCATGAGGAAATTTGAAACATACTTTTTTGAGTTGGTCTTTTTTATCAGTGCCTAAAGGACATGGTCATTTGTACTTAAGAAATATTAATTTGGCTGTAACAAAATGAACCTATTCATAAGCAAAAGCTCAGGCATTCATTCACAATGTGCTTACCTTATAATCTTTTTTCTTTGTGTTTCTCTGCCAAGAGAAAATATATGTGGTGAGATAAAGGCTATGCAATTCATTTGTTATGAGGCTACTCTCCCAACACATTGAGATTTTTCAGGATCATTTGTTTTATTGCTGAAACTGCAACCTCAGATGATCACATCTAAAATATTTTAAAGCGAGCAATACAAACCAGCATTTCCAAAGAGTTTATCTCAATCAAAAGTGTTTCGGTAATGGTTAAATATAATTTTTACTAACTCCAATCTATTTTTAACTATATTTTTAGGCTGGAATCTTTTTACATACTCATTTGCTTATCTCACCTCTTGTCTCTGCTTCTTTGTCTCTCTCTCTCTCTCTCTCTCTCTCTCTCTCTCTCTCTCTCTCTCTCTCTCTCTCTTGCTCACTTTTTCTCTTCACTTTCTCTCTCTTCCTCTAACCTGCCTTTCCCTGGTCAGCACTCTCTGTGGGACTCTCTTTCATTTCTGCTCTCTGACCCCCTCCCCTTCTCCTTGTGAGGGTCCAGACAGGTTTGGGAGAGTTGCGTGCGATGGAGAGAGGGATAGTCTTTCATCAAGCCTGCACAAGTGAAAGGGGCAGTGATGTGGGGGAGGGGGTGGTGCAGGCCACTGAGATGGGATCAGTTTTCAAAGAGCTATCTTTTCAGTTGTTTTCCCTTAACATTTCAATGTTGGTTAAGAGTGGAAAAAGGAGTTGAGGAGGAGTGCAGCGGATGGCGGTCACTCATGAAGAGAGTCG
This sequence comes from Hoplias malabaricus, assembly GCF_029633855.1. Lineage (NCBI taxonomy): Eukaryota > Metazoa > Chordata > Actinopteri > Characiformes > Erythrinidae > Hoplias > Hoplias malabaricus. Next base: position 38,573,511 of record NC_089803.1, read on the forward strand.
GATGAATTTTTATTTTAGAAGCTTCTCTGTTTTGTTCTCTCTCTCTCTCTCTCTCTCTCTCTCTCTCTCTCTCTCTAATTATTTATGTTGTGCTCTACTTCTATCTCACTCTCTCGCTCTCTGGCACAGCTGCTAAGAAAGATATTATCTCAGCCAGAGATGTTTTTATGTTCACTGGCTTTTTACCTTCTGTGAACTAAAGAGAGGGTTCATCTGAAGTCACAAGGTGATCACTTTTGTCTGAAACTCAAGCCCTGTAAACTGGCTGCTCCTCCTCATCCTGTTAGCTATTAAGTTGATGAGACGTCTATGACTAAGACCCCCCACTTAAGGAAAATATATGGCTACAGAGTTCCCTTCTTCTTCTCTGCAAGAGACTCTGTTCTAAATGCATGTATCAACCAGAGAGAGAACCAGCCCAGGAGCCATATTCCTCAGAATAAAATAATTTCAGAAAAAAATTATAATTAGAATAAAGAAAAAATGGTTTAAGTGATCCAGTTTGTCATGTTTATCACAATACATATTATCTCCCTCCCAAAAATGCAAGTAAGTACTAGCATTTTACTTTAGTTATATTTGTTTTGAATATTTATTTTTAATGGATAGACACTACTAAAATAAATATTATTCCAATATGTTGAGCCTATATGTATTTGTTCATTTTACATATAAATATGAATTAGTAAAAGCTTCAGTCATTCAGTTATTAAAAATAAATCATGTTTAATTGCAGCATATTATGTAATGAATTAGCTGCACTAGATCTAATTCAGTCACATTCCCACAAAGATAAAACATGCACAAAAGCATAACACATTTTGTAGTATTTTGTTGATTTCTTTAAAGACAAGACATATCCACACCTTCTGCATGTTTGAATGCATATTATCAAACAGTTATTTGCTGAGCTGATTTATTAGAGAGTATATAATATTAATTCAAGCATCATTTTCTATTTTATTTTATATACTGTGAAAAGGTTTAAGACACCAGGAATTATGAGACATAAAAAGCTATTTATCTTAGCAGTAAGTGTTTATTTGATAAAATAACAACAAATAGCACCCAACATTAGAATAAAACCAAATAACATTATGCAAGTATTCTGTGATATTCTGTGTGTGAATGTGTTGATTTAAATTTTCCAAATCTCTCCTCGTGGAGTCCGTATTATTTGAGGTTATCATCCAATACCTAGTTTCACCAGTTAATAAATAATGATTTTAAATAATGTGTGCTGTTGATTTAACAAATTGATGCAACCAAAAAGAATCTGAACAAAACATTGTTCTTTAAACTCACTCACACCTAATCCTTTATAGAAAATAAAATTATTTATATATTATATACATAAAAAAATAATTTTATATTTGAACTTGTTTTCACCACAATATCTTTTGCAAATATAATGATAAAATATAAACTGTATATGTGAAAATAATGGACACATGTCCAGTGTATATGTTTAGTGGGTACAGTTCCACACTATGTATTAACACCATATGAAAGTGCCAAGTGCAGGGATAAGTCTCTAGCCTTTGGGAGATAACCTCACTCCTCAGCACTTCATCATCTCCAGGCCCACTATGTTTTATGTGAGAGTAGGGCCATGCTGGAACCATGTCCAGAAGTCAAAGCTCATAAAACCGCTGTCCTGGTGACAAGGGTGGACCACCAGGAAGAAAAGACAGTCTGGAGTTTTACTGTAACAGCGAGACATCTGAACATATAGCCATACCATACTGCCACTCATCACTCCATCCTTCCATCTGCACATCATCATTCTGCACTACATTCATTTATATCTCTGTGTACTTCAGTTTAGGTCTATTAAGGTAAAGCAGGGGGGTTTAATCAAATTAATGTAATTTTGGACAAGTAACATGTGTTTCTCTAGCTTTTACAGGGCTTAAAAAGCTTTTTTATTTTTGACATGATCCACAATTCTATATATATGTCTCTTTGTCCATCCAGATCTTCTCACTACAATACCCATCATGCTTTGCACAAACATTGGCAACACTCACTACTACAGTAAAGAAGCCCTCACTGCTAGTATAGGCTCAGATGTAGTAGCCAATAAATAGAGAAGTGATGTTATTATATTAGCTACATGGCTTCTGTTTGCATTAGCCAGCTAGTGAAAACGAAAAACATTTCAGAAGCAACATATATCTACCCTTAAGATCTCTGAGTTCAAAAATGTTCTCAAACATTCAGAGACAGCTTCTGAAGAGGATTTTACCATTTAAAACTAACAAATCTCACTCACAACACTGCAGCACAGTTTACATTCTTTTATTTTTATTCAGTTTTGGAGAATGTTTCATTTTAGTGGACAAAAGCATAATAAAACAAGAAAGCTAATGTTAATGTTAGGATGCTGAATATTATAATCATTGTTAGTTTCTACACATGGATGGATATTTATGTGAGATTCTACCACTGTTTTGTAACATAATTGTATAATGTGTGCTGGATATTGGTTGGCATGGTGGCCCACCAGGGAGAGTTGCTGCTACACAGCTTCAGCACAGGGGTGTGGAGCCCACCCAGAATCACAAGGCAAGAATACACCCTGGGCATAGCACATATATATATAATATAAAAATAAAATATGACATGCAGGTCCTCTTATAGGACTCTTATAGGAATTCCATATAGAAATTAAGGTGTGCTGCACTTCAGTGTAAAACCAGTGGATGAACTGTTTCTGAAAAATGTAAATCCAGATCATTACGATTGGAAATCAAGGCTTTTTTAAATAAGCTTCTTAAAAAGGAAACCTAACAATGTAGGATGAATTATCGCATGAATTTATAGTGGGCAGGGCAGAGCTCTTTTTGGTATAAAATTATACAATGTTCCTATTGCTCATAAGCTCTGGTAAAAAGAGAATTAACTAGTGCCTGCAGATGCCAACTGTGTCCATGCTCACCCATAAATCTAAGGCATGTAAAATCCATTATATTAACAGCTATACCTTTTTCTTTGCTACTTTCCCATGAATAAAATCCCCAGAATTCCACCATTAACACGCTCAAAATTGTTCCCAGCTTAAATGTTTTTCCCCACTCAGATGGTGACATTTAACTTCATCTGAAAGAGTCTGAGGCAGGAAAAGTGAATGGAAAGGGGAAAAAAGAATCTTTAATCACTGAATCACTGCCCTACAAAAACACAGAGGCCGACACAAACAGTGAAAGGAGGAATGAGGAGGAATGGAGCTAAGCTGGGAGACACATTTAGACTCAAACTGTATTTGGATGTATAGAGCAATGAAGTGGGGTTACAAACTTGAAATAAATTGAAGGACAAGAAAAACCAGTATCACTTGCATGCAGTCCAGTGCTACCACATCTGAGCTCTAACCAAAGCTGATGTCTAAAGGTTTGTAGTTGATTTACAAGTAATTGAAAGCAACTGAAGCATAAATCCCACCAATTACCACACAGAAAACAGCAATCTAGGCCTAAATCACCCAGTGCTTGACTATGTAAACCTGGTTATGTAGTGCCTATGTGGTATGACACTGTATGACACACTGTTGCCTGTAAAATGACCAAAGTACTAGAAAAAAAGAACTTTTTTATTATTACTGTGCCAAACCCCAAAGACACAGATCCGCGCTTTCACAGTCCATTGCAAGGGGAGCTTTAAACCCCTAGGTTTGTGTGCAACTGTTTCACAGTATCCTGTTCTATTGGTCAGGTAGATGCTACAAACTGTGAGTGCAACAGAATATCTGTGTACATTGAAGTAGCTGAATTCACAAATGAGGAAGAATGTTCACTTTTTTGAACATGACTGTGGACATAGGATAAATATATTTTCATGTTTTAACTGGAACTAAACCGTAGATGTAATAACATTTGACAATACTGGAGTGCATGCATGCAGTGATTTAGCATTTTGACGTTCTTGGCCAGAATCATGAAGTACAGTAATATACAACAGCAAATTTGTACTCAAACTTTGTTGTACAAGAACTGAAAATGAAAAACCTACTGCTGACTGTTGTAACTATGAAGTGAATTTATTCATTTTACTGGCTTAGCAGACACATACTGCAGGTTAATCTTCCTCCAGGGCCATGCTGTTGCCAGGAGTTTTTTGTTGCAGTACAGCAAAACAACTAAAGTAATGTAAAACTCAAACATTTTAAACAAGTACAATGAAGCATACTGCTGAAATTCCTGAAGACAAGATGAGGGAGAAGAGTCACATATTCACAAGAGCAGCCACAACATATTTGGCACACACATTGCACATTATTTTTTTAAATTTTAAGAAGAAAAGACAATGAAAAACATCCCATAGCCCATCACAATTCTGACAAGCTGAGCAAGGAGATTTTTAAAATTGTACACTTTGATTTTGACTTTGATTTTATTTCATTAGGGACATCACACATTAATCAACATTATTGTTTCATAATTTAAATGTGCCAGATTGAGCCAAACGGCCCATGTTCATCTGCAGTCCATGGGTAAATCAATATTATTTAAACTAAAAAATCCACTTCACTGCAATGAATAATCCATAAAACAACGCCCATTACATAAAATACATGACATGATTAAAAATATGCTGACAAATCTATGTAACCAATAAAAATGTTTTGATTTACCTGAGAAATCATTCAGGAGTTCCAATCATGTGATTCACAGAAAGAAAAAGCAGACTGGCCAAGAACACGTTTTTCTTAATACTATAATACAGTCACTTTTTGTGGTGAACCTAGTCGACCTATTTGTGACTTTTCACACAAATTCTTCTAGCACTGGATGCACTAAGATTTAACATTTTTGAATACCAGTATGAAATTTGAAAATGTAACTATAAAATAATGGTGATGATTTGACTTTTTATCTTTTCCAAAGCTTGTTTATACACTTTATTGCCCAAAATATTCGCTCATCTGCCTTCACACTCATATGAATTTGAGTGACATTCCATTTTTAATCTACAGGGTGTAATATGATGTTGACCTTTGCAGCTATAACAGCTTTGACTCTTCTGGGAAGGTTTAGGAGTGTGTTTATGGGAATTGTTGTGCATTTGAGAAGTCCTGGCTTACAGTCAGGCTCTAATTCAAAGTTGTTTGGTTGAGTGGAGATCAGGACTCTGTACAAGTTATTCTACACCAAACTTGATCATTCATGTCTTTATAAACCTTGCTTTGTGCACAGATGCACATTCATGTTGGAACAGGAAGGGCCATCCCCAGACTGATCCCTCAAAATTGGACGCATGAATTTGTCCAAAATCTCCTTAACTGGAACTAAGGGGCCAAGCCCAAATCCTAAAAGACAACCTCACACCACAACCCCCCCTCCAACAAACTTTACACTTGGCACAATGCAGACAGACAAGTACCGTTCTCTTGGCAACCACCAAACCCAGACTTGTCCATCAGATTGCCAGAAGGAAAACAATGCTCAGGAGTCCAATGGTAGCATGCTTACACCACTGCATTTGCATTTGCACTGCCATAATCTGCTTATATACATCCCCATAATGTAAGCCAATATATTTTTAGGTGAAAATAGGTGTTAAGGTTAGAGTTAGGGTTAGGGTAATTAAGTAGTAGTAATTAAGGGGATAATAAATGAAAGTCTATATAATGTTCTCTGAAACTTTGTAGTCAGAATTGTGTGTGGTGTGCGTGTGTATGTGTGTGTGTGTGTGTGTGTGTGTGTGTGTGTGTGTGGTATGTGTCTGATTGTGTCTCTGGATCTGTTTTTGCTTGTGATTTCTTTTGAACGGCAGGAGGGCTTGCCGCTATTGACTTTCATTTTCTTTGAAGCTGTTTGGCATATCCAGGAAAAGTGTGAGATTACAACTGATTATTTTCTTAAGTGGACCACACATACAAGAGAGGAATCACACACACACACACACACACACACTTGTGGACACAGATAATACTCATGACTCATACTCATTACTGGGCAAAAGGCAGAAACCATATTTAATTGTTTTTAAAACAGTAGCCTCAACAACTTAATCGTCACGGTATCTATTAAAATAGTAGTTTATAAGAGAAGGAAAGAATCTTATTAACTTTCACTGGAAGTCAATGTAAAAAGATTTTATTCCAACTAAATTTGGAGCATTTCTATTGCTCCATTCATCATGTTGATGACAATTATGTGCTATGTGAGGTTTGGCCTGGTTGTTAGGAGTCCTCCATTCACTGTATTTTTTACCCTCTTTTTAAATTCCTAATGGACATTGTGAATAAATATACTGGAAAATAAGAATTCTTTAATCTGAAAAAGGCCACAAAGTTTATAAGTGAGGGTTGTAAGCACAGATAATGTTGGTACTAAGTGCACTCTGATTGTACTGTGTCTTACAACCAAAAAACAAACACATCTCCGCTTTCTCTTTTGCTCGACTTTCTCCCTAGGCTAAGTCTCTCTCTCTCTCTCTCTCTCTCTCTCTCTCTCTCTCTCTCTCTCTCTCTCTCTCTCTCTCTCCTCTCTCTTCCTTGCTCTTTTGCACACTCTGTCCCTCCTCCCTCCTTCCCTGGCCTCTGTGGTGGTTTGAGAAGGAGCCAGACATTCCTGACAGGATTGCCGCCCAGACGTCCAGCAGCAGCCAGTCAGCAACAAATTCCAGAATAGCAGGGCGGACAGCTAAAAATAGAGAAGAGAGAGCGGTAAAGAAATAAAGAAAGGAGGGAAAGTAAGAAAGAAAGTCAGTTAAGGAGAGAGGGCTAAAAGAAAGGAGGAGAGGGAAAAGAGATTCTATTCCATCACCATATACAATGTTATCACAGCTCTACATAAAACATGAAGCACAGCTGGGTTTTGGATTTGTGACCTTTTGGAGAGTTGGCTGGCTTGGCTTGCACTAAAACAGCCATTCAGCTCAGACGTTCACACATGCACACACACACACACACACACACACACACACACACACACTGCACTATAGCAGTCCAGTCTCAAACTGTCCCAGCGTTTATTTGTCCAGCCCAAGGCAGCCTGCTCAGCTTTCACTCTGGACCCAACTCCTCAGCGTGGAATATCCTGCCTGCTGCTGTCTCCCACAAGTGGCTCTCACACCAACTATTCACAACTTTCAGCTCCACAAGATGTGTCCAAACCCTCACTCACATTAGTGCAGTGCCTCCGACTCTTGGTCCTGGAAGACCCCTTGTTGGTTATATGGTCAATACAGAGGAAAATTCCTATATATAAATTTAGCTTTTTTCCCTTTTTTATTTCTTTCTTCATTTATTTCTTATTTATTTTTGCATACATTGAAAAATAAAGCTATGGTTAATGTTACATTCAAGGCTTTGTTTGAACAATATGTTTGGATTTTTCCCTGTTCCTACACACTTGGTTTTACTTGAGTTACAAAAATTGAATTTGTATATTAGAGCCAGGCCTCAGTAATTGAATAAGAAGTAATTGGTTTAGTCTTGTTACGGCTCAATTTTAATTTTCTTGTGCATAGACTTTCACAGTTAAATTGGTGAACCGATACAGTTTGGAGACTCAGTACTGGAATTTGCAAAGTATTTGCATATTAATGTGAATATTTAATGTGAATCTACAAAGAAAAAACAATTGCAGGCCAGAGGGGTTTAAACATGATGCCACATATATGTTAAAATATAATTTTAGAATATTGTTGCCATATTGCCCACTCTCAACAACTGTAATCCATGAAGGGCTTGATAACTTGGTGGTCAACTGGGTCCACTGTAGGGGTGGAAAATAACTGAAACCATGCCGGACAATGAGTCTCCAGGGCTGGAAGTGTTAGAGTAGAGAATTAACATGTGACAGGCATAGCTCCTCCACAACTAGGACTGCAAAACACTGCCCCAATGCTTCAGCACCTTCATAGTTATGAATTCCTACTTTTTTCCATGCCCTTGTCACGTCTGCTTTGGGTTTGCAATTGTGGAAAGACCTTGCTAAAATCCCTGAGGCCCCTGTCGTCTCTGGGCTGCTCGCAGGGGCCTTGAGGTCGTTCTTCAGTTTCCTTGCCTTTATGTGCAGCCTGCTGAAATATGAGGCTCCTTTTGATGTCTTGCTCAAAGCTGAAGGAAGTGCCCACTGATGTATTGCTCACAGGCGTCCATATCTGTGGAAAAGAAAAGAGCAGGGTGTGGGAAGGAGGGGGATCTGTGCCCTCATCATGAACCCTGTGATCTGTGTTTAATGGGGGTATCAGAAACAGTGCTTTACCAGAGAGAGGTAGTAATGGAGGGGGATTGGGAATCAGCTACACCCTTTTAGTCTTCTATTTGAGAGCTCAGCAGGAAAGCTAGTTTTGGGAATGTAAGAAAAAAGCTGAAGTTCAGGCCAATTCAGGGCAGAAATGGACATCAGGTTTCCTTATGGTTGCAGAAAAGGCTTAAGCGTCTGAGCTACAACTGACTATCAGCAGTTCACAATGTCACTGCTTTTCCTGCTTGCTCTTGTTAGCACACTGACTCACTGGCATGATTGCTGAGTCACAGAACCACATCCAGAAGCAGGGAACACCTGTGAGAACCCAGACAGCTTATGACCCAGCCATGAGAGTGCAGGCTTGCCAGACTGAATCTGAACCACTCATATGTGATCTCACCTTTGATGTGCACGTTTATGGTCAATAGAAGGAATTCAGTCCCGCAGAGTTCAAGTCCAGCATGGTTCAGTATTGCTGTTCATTTCCATATCATCTTAATTAACACAGACCTGTTTATCTTTAATCTGCAGTCTTGTTTCTCTGTTGTTCATTGTTAAATTCCTAGTTCAATAATTATAAACTACATGGTGCTATAAATACTTTAGGAAATAGACTGATATTTGCATATGGCTGACACTCTTGGCCAGTTTAGATTTGATTACTGACATATGAATATGTCTTGTTAGAAGCCATTGCCAAAGATTCTTGTTAGTAAGTATACAATTACTGGTTTATTTTACCCATTTAGCAACCTTTATTTAATGCTCTTATTTACATACATTTTTCAATGTTATGTCTTATTTTAGACCAAATGTATCCCAAAAAGGGATGAATTTCTAGAAACATATCCTGTATGGATCAATTCTTCAGTAGCCTTAACATTATTGGTAATAAAATGCTTCAAAACACTGGTCAAAGACTTCACCTCTTCTGGTCAGAGACTCCATGGACCCACTACAATTCACATACCATCAGAACCACTACAGATGATGATATCTCTCACCTGTCACTGGATCTTGACAGATAGACAAAAAGGCAGTGCGGGTAGGCAAACTTGTCTCACCCACCTTCAGCCTCAGTATTGGAGCCCTCTATGGTTGTGTCCTGAGCTGCTTGCTGTACTCACTGTACACTTCCCGCTTTAAGACCCTTTTGTGATAAGAGGGCCTGCTTGGATTTGATTAAACTCTTGGACAACTGGTGCCAGGATAATATTCTCTTCTTTAACATTAGCAAGACAGTGGGTCTGAAGGTGGACTTTAGCAAGAAGTAGGAGAACAGCATCAACAAAGCTGCAGTGGAAAAAGTAGACAGTTTCCAGTTCACATCTCACAGGACCAGTCATGGTCATGTCACAAGAACAAAGAAGGGCCTTCAGGGACTCCATCACCCCTGATTTCTAAGGGACTTCAGACTATCCTCCAAGGTGCTGTGGATTGTCTACACCTGCACCACTGAAAGCATCCTCATGGGGAGCATCACACCTTTTTTGAGAACAGCACTAATCAGGACAGGTGGGCTCTCCAAGGGGTGATGTGTTCAGCAAGATACATCATTTGGACTAATGTTTCTGACTCCTATCTGCAGCAGTATGTATGTATCTTTACACTTATATAGTGCCTTTCTAGACACCCAAGGATGCTTTACAATCCACACTGCTCAGAAAGCTCAGAACACTCAATCACACACACACTGGTGAGAAGCGGCAGCCAAATGCCCAGGACAGAGCGCCAATCCATATCTGGGCACACACACATTCACTCACACATACAGATATTCATTCACATACACACTCAGTTACTCACACACCAGGACAGTTATTAGACAGAAGCCAATTCACCTACCCTCCATGTTTTTGGACTGTGGGAGGAAACCGAAGCCCCGGAGAAAACCCATGCAGACACGGGGAGAACATGGAAACTCCACCCAGATGGGACTTGAACCCAAGATCCCAGCGCTGGGAGGCAAACGTGGTAACCACTAAGCCACCGTGCCGCCCGCAGCATTAATTGAAGCACTTTTGCACAGAGTATGAGCAGGACCCTCTTTCTGTAGACTACCTGGGCCCTGAATTCAGAACTAGCCTACAAACATATCTCACACACTGGACTTTGACACAGGATATCCTGCTCAAAGCTTCACATTCATTTTTGCATATTTTGCACTTGCAATTGATTGTTCATCTCTGCAGTGCACACCAGCTATTTGCCATTTAAAGTTTTTTGCACATTTTTAGTTATTATTTCTGTATTTATCTTTATCTTACGTTTGTCTTTATTTCTATATATTCTTACTCCTCTCTAAATCCTATACATTTTATTCTTATTTAAGGACAGCCATCAAAGCATTTCACTGCTAGTCTTATTGTGTATTACTATTTATATGACAAATTCTTAATTTTATATGCTTGAGTGTCATGTAAGCATTTCACTACGTGTCAATACTGTGTATGTGACAAATAAAATAAACTGGATCTTGAAACTTGAAATACATTTACATATAAATTGATTGAAATTAAATGATGGACTAAGAAGTTCCTTCCACAAGGAAGTCAGTACAGTAGTCATTATTTCACTGATGTAACAACAACCTAAGTACAGGTGTTGGACACTTTAGGTAAATACATTATCACTGTCCAGCTAAAAACATATATCTCAATTTTTGTGGATTGTTAGTTTACTACATCATTTGAACCCAGCAGCTGTCCTTCATATCATGTGAAAGTCTCATGATGAATGGACCGATAGAAACGCTCCAAAATTACTTGGAATATTCACTTGCATTGAAAGTTAAAAATGTTTGGTCCTTTTCGTGTAAACACACTATTTTGGGAGATGCATGTTTTTAATTAGAAGTGACAATATGTTTTATAGCAGTGAGAGAGAGGAACTGCATATGCCTGAAGTGGGGATTTTTGCAGTTTAAAACATTGACCTTACATCAGCAAGCATGAATGCAGTTTTTTAATCCAGTTAGAAGGCCATCGTGCCGTTTAGGGATGAAGTTTGCTAACACAAGGAGAGCAGCCAGGCCTCTTGGACTTGCTCTCCCTCTCTCTCTGGCTTAGCGTCCTGCTGCTTGTGCTGCACGAGCCAGAAGTGTTCTCCTGCTCCTCTGCACCAGGCTCCAGAGAGCCACAGCCAGCCAGCCGCCCACTCCTCCACCCGCCGCTGCAAATGTGGATCAAATTAAAGTCAGGCCAGGCCACCATCCCCCTCCAACTGCTGACTCCTCCTTACAATGGTGGCCTGATCTCGCTCCTTTCTTTTCCTTTTCTCTTCTCTTCTAACATGCAATTTACAGTACTGCTCACTCTAGCTTTTCCTGCCTCACAGAAGACAGGGCTTTTAGAGAATGTTCTACCAAAGGATTTCTTCACACTGAAAGCTGTTCTTGATTTTTCTGTGTTTGTCATTTTCACTGATGACGTTGGGATCACCACAGAGCCAAGAGAAAATCAGACCTGTCTGTGTAGACTTTATAAGTTGTCTTTAGAAGTTAAAGTTTGAAAGACATGTTTTTTTTCTCAGCTGTATTCTGTCTCTGCTGAAATGTGAAGATGCATGACCCATTAAGATTTTCTTCTAACTCCTCCCTGCAACATTTTTAAAATCTCTGTGTTCTTCTGACTTCATGAGCTGCATTGGTTAGCCATTCGTCGGTGACTAGCTGTTTTCACATAAAGGCAGAATGAGTGCCAGATAATTTGTATGCAAAAAAAAAACTCACAGATGCAAAAGCTGCTTTGAAACTATCCATTTATTGAGCTGGTTTTACAACGGCTTAGTTGTGCCATACAAAGACCTCTTAACTCTTTCAGTTTTACATTCTAAACAAATGTATCAGCCCCTCGAATAGGTCAACCAAAGCCTGTATAACACAATGATATAACTACAGCCCATGCTCTCTCACTCTCACTCTTTCGGTGTCAACAGGATTCCTAGTTAAAATCAATCGCTTCCACACAGTCTTAGACGAGGCACGGAGTGTCATTATATCAAGCAAAATGGCTTCACCACCAATAAATATAGTATAAAAACACAACTTGTATAACCGTCATTATCAAAAAAAGGAAACATGATCATAAAAGATAGCAAAGGCACTGAAACATAAACCACCTCGGCAGTTAATTTTAATCAATTAGGCAAAAAAGAAAATGATTACTGTGGCATTAGCTGACAACAGTAATGAATTGTAACAAAAATAATCAAAAATGATACTTAAATAACATAATTATAATACTATCTTTTTACTGTCAATAACAATATCCAGTCAAGTTTTCCTATAAGTAGACTTTCTGCTAACTAACAGATATGCACCAGTTAATTCCAGTTTGGCAGAAAATATGTTTGCAGTACACTGATTCACTGTTTCATGTGTGACTTCATATTCATCTTTTCTTTGCTAACACACTGTGACCAAGTTAACTGTGTACTAACCCATCGTGATTGCACAGTTACTTAAGTGTGATTTATAGTTTATCAGAGTTCATCAGCAATGGAAACCGATAATCCTGTACAGAACTTGTGGGACTAGACTTGCTATATTTCTGAGGGGTGGTTTATTGCATCAAATGAATGAACTCTGTTACTTCCTGAGAGTACAACTCTCATTTGGCTGTTCAACACTTGACTTTTCCACTATGAAATTATCTGTGTATTAGGTCAGCACTAGGATGAGGGTCTGTAGGTGTCAGAATATTAAAGCTGATCCAAAATCAGTGATTGCCTCTCACATACAGGTGAACTGGAACTACTGTATATGAACAGGGACAAGCTTTCCTTGGACAAGCGCTCTTACTATATTTCAGATTTTTTTGCCCCAGTTGGATCAGTGAGTACCACATCCACATTTCTGCCATAAAATAAAATAAAATAAAATACAATAAAATAAAATGCTAAACAGATTCATTATTTTGGAGAATCAAAAACTGAAGCATAATAAAATGAAATACTAACATAGTATAATTTCTTCACTGTGAATCCAGTTGACAATACAATGCAATACAAAAATGCAATACAATATGATACACAAAGGGTGTCCCATTTTTCGCAGTACCCAGGACCTCTCTTGCACAAACTGCCTTCATATGTTCCACAGATGTCTTGTCAGTTTGTTGTTTTGCAGACTGAATTTGAATTTTTTTTTTTTTGTGGTCTTTTATGTATTTCAGCTGTCCTTCTGTAATTAATTGTTATAGATGATGATGGGGCTTTGCTGGGGTGAACAAACAGGAACTGAGGAACAATCTCTTCCATGTAAAACAATCCAAGCATATTAACAAGAACTTTCAGACAGCTATCCCTATAAAAACACTTTCCACTTACTTTCTTAGTTTCTACATACCTCACCATGCTATGTTAACACTTACAATCATCTTCCTTAATGTACAGCTCAATAAAAAGCTGCCACCTCCACTTCCAGTACATCATGCACAAAACCCACTAACTGGAATTGTATCATACCTACCATATGTACCTACCACTATTATAACACATCCGATCCACACCTACAACTCACATACCTTCTACAGCAAATTCTATGCAATCTCAGTAAAAACAATGGAAAAAAGGCATCATTACTATTCTAATACAGTCCTAGGTTTAAAAAAAAAAATTATAATAATATTAATAAAAAAACTGTTAATGCCCCACTCATTTCATTACTACTGCAAAGAGTCTCTACATTCAAATTGGGCCAGGATCTAGTATAAACATGCCACTGCTAAGAGCCTTTGGAATCTGCTGGATCATCAGTGTTATGAAAACATTTATGTTTACATTGTTTTATTTTTTTTATTAAAACTCTTAATCCCGCCTTGCACCAAGTGATTCTGGGTAGGCCCTGGACCCACCACAACCCTGAACTGGATAAGTCAGACAATGAATGAATGAATTATTCCTCTTAGGGGCCAATACTCCAAAGATAACAGCAATACAAATAACAGTACTAGTGTCAGAAAACTGTGATCATTTGTTCTTTTTTAATGGTTAATCTGTAGTTAGAGATGTGTTAACAACAGATAATAACAACAGAACTTGATAAAAAGTGACTTTGGCTCTCCATGAAAATAGTGGAAATATCCAAACTGCCTGTTTTAGCCTGTTACTACATTCCTGGGAACTGAGAGTGTGTCTGAAAGTGCTACCTTGTGTTTAAAAAATGCCGGCTAAGGTGAAGATGTCCAGAGGGCTTTAAAAGCTATTCGGTTTAATCAAGAAAACACTCATGCACAAACCCGGAGACAAACACAATGCACAAGAACACTTCTAAGACCCAAGCCGGCCTTTTAAAGCCTTTGAGGATAAAACTTAAGGCAAGGCAACAGAAGACAGAAAAACAAAGTCAATATGTGAAGGATTCAGAGAGGTCAGAAAGGGTTAGGAGCTTTATAAGCTGCCCTTTCATCTTCATGCGGGATCAGCACCTGCCATTGTATAGTCATCATTTATGTCATCAGTCACGAGTTGCCTTTTTAAAACATTTTTAAAATGTAACCACTAACCTGTAAAATTTTACCTCAAAGATGAATTAGGGTGTAAATGTGCCTATAGAAAAAGGCTTTGCACTCTGAGGTCCTGGGTCTCTCAACATTCAATACAAAACAAAAACAGCGCATCTGGTGATGGCTCCACTTGGCATCTCTCTCCATTTTAAGGAAATGACATACATAATTTCATATGAATTGGAAAAAAGGCACTTCCTACATATTCTCATTCATATGAGTCTAGATATAATACCTGTAAGAGTTTGTCATATATATATATATATATATATATATGAAGCCTTGTGTCTCACGTATGCAGTCCTAATGATTAATAACTAATTTATTAGAATAATAATTATATATGTCAATTCCATTCTAGTTAAAGGAGAGAATGAGATTCCCACTCTTCCAGTACAGCCAGACCACACCAGTTCTGTATCGCTAACTCTACGCAAAATATTATTAATAAATAAATGACACTGACAGTTCTTTTTGAGCAAGACCCTGGTTTTCTTTTTTATAGGAAGTAAAGATCACAACATGTGCTCTATGTGAGTTTTAAGGTGCTTTTGTAAACTCAGCTTGACTCTGTCTTTTGTTGTAAGAGCCTTCCACTGTGTGGTGTCTATGTGTGATTCTAACTCACCTTTGGCTTGTAAACATTTGAACTCAGCACTGGTCTTCGTTACGGTTGATGGCCGGCAGGAGAAACTATGAATTTACCTACTTGAGACTTACTTAACTAAGCTGGCATTTGTGTGATTTTGTTTGTTTTGTAGTGAATACATCATATTCAATACATTCAGCCTCCTGATTAGAATATCCCAGCGTCACACCGGTCGTCAGAGATACACGAACAAACCCATTTGCACGTGACTCTCTTTGCCACATCTCTGTCTTCTCTGTCTTCTCTCTCTCTCTCTCTCTCTCTCTCTCTCTCTCTCTCTCTCTATGACAAGTTGCTGCTGATGTCCAGGGCTTGTTGATACACCTGAGTCATGTCATCCAGGTCTCCCAACAGGGAGAAGCTGCTGTTGTCCCCAGGAGAGCTCTGACCCTGTGAGCCTCTGCCGAATTTTCCTCCGTGCAGGGGTGGAGCCGCCTGGAGCCCTTTAAAATTGGCCAGCTGGAGTAGGTTCTCTGCAGACACACAGCTTCTGATACTGGGCCGCTGGGCGATGGGAGGCCAGTCCACTCCACTGAAGGAGCTGTTGGTAAGGATGCTACTGTCTTCACCTACAATGCTGGATGGGCGGCTCTGACTTCGTGATAAACCTGAATCGCCAGACGGTGGCTCTCCAACGACACTCATAGATGGCATGGCACTGTAGGTTGAGTATTTACCATTGCGCTTCAGAATGCCCTTCCTACCTACGGCACGTTTTGGTGGTGAGCTGGCAACAAGAGGAGTTATACTGCCACCTAGCAGGTCAGAGGACTCACTACGCTCTGGAGAAGAATAGTACCCTGACTCCCTTTGCTGATTGTTCTTGAGAATACCCTTCTTAGGGAGGATGGGCAACATCTTGGCTAGAGAGCCTCCAGTCAGTGTAGGCTCCTCTTCTTCTTGACCCGCCGTAGTCCCTGACTCCTTCTCTGCTTCTTTCATTGTGGCCACCAGCTCGATGTCCTCCTGGCTGGGCGAGTGCTGTTCTTCAGAAGGCCTTGTCTTCAGGATCCCTTTTGGTCTCTTAAGGCCCATGTTGTCATCACCATTGCAAAGGGGCAGTTCTCCATCATTCTCTTTCTTGGATTTCTTCAGCCTCTGACGGACCAGTAGGAGTGGTTCAGGCCAGGCACCTTTGGCTGCTCGTGGCTCTGTCCGACTCTGCCAGTCAATGAGGCGAGCCAGCATTGGAGACCCTGTGTCATATTGGGTCTCACAGTCACATACACTGTTCTTCCAGCCCCAGTTCACCCACCAGTGATTCGCAATGTCCTCCACCGTAGCCCGTCTATCAGGGTTCACCATCAACATCCAGCGAATCAGACCACGTGCATCTGTAGAAGCATGCGGTTAGAAACCCATTAAAATAATTGTCAAATTAATTGCATTAAAAAGCATACAAGGCTCTCAGACAAATGCAACCTCGAAATCATAAATATGACTTTTTAAATACTAAATGGAAAATCCATAAAAGCATAATCACATCTTGCCCTGTACCTGACGACTGAGTGGGTTCTCTGTATTCTCCACTGCTGATTTGGCGGATGAGGTTCTTATGGTCTCCTCCATCAAATGGCATTGTACCATAGACCAGAGTATACAGCAGCACTCCCAGTGCCCAGCTGTCCACCTGCGGGGAACAGATAACACTGGCATCTGCTGATTCTGAACAATAAGCCTTATAACAGATTGCAGGACAAAATCCAAATTCTACCCTGCTTGAGAGAGACATTCCAAAGATAAGATACCACATGAGAAGAAAGGCTGCTCTGGCCAAGCAGGCATGACCAGGTCTTTTTATTTAAGCTGTTTCCATAGATACAATCAGGATTTTGAATTACATCATTACAAATGCTGCATCCAAGCTTTATTATTTTAAGTATTGTGGTTGATGTACTACAACACTCTTGACTACAACAACTTTTTTTTTTGCTGTGACAACCAGGCTAAGCAGCCAAATGTAGTTATACTCTGATAATGAGTATTAATGCTTTCAGCCCTTTCCTCATGCTTTTTCAGACCTCCTGTTATGCAAGCTCCCTCTCAGCACACAAAACAACTTACATAAGGCCTACAGGAGGTATGACGAATAATAATTAGTAAGTAAAAAAGGCTAGAGAAAGCAGTTCCAATATTGATGGCAGGTTTTAAAAACTTCAAAGGACACCTGCACATTTTTCACTCTAATATAAAAGGTTTACTCACTAAATAAACTGTCTCTAAATAATTTGCCAGTCCCTGTATGGGTGTCGGGTCACAGGAAATCAGATAGCAAGTCTTGAGTGATTAGACTTCCTCACAAATTGTTTTGCTCAAGGCCTTCCTCTCATTGGTCAAAAAAAGGGAGAGAGAGATTCTGATCATGACAAGGTGACACACTCATTGTGTGTGCTATTTATTCCCTTTTGCTGGCTGTAATTTGTGGCTTTTCCCATAAGAGTACTATAATTTTGATTACAATCTCTGAGTAGCTGCATTTTTGGTACCCGTAGGAAAATTGCAGCAAATTAAAGCAAATTGAAAGCCTCTGCTTTTGAGTCTATAAATATGAACTGCACTTGTTATAGAACACTCAGCTGCCACATTCTGGCATTTTGGAACGCCCAACGATGACTTTGTAAACAAGGCAGAAAGTATTTGACTGGACTCACTTTCTCTCCATACCACATAAAATAAAAAGCAGAAATACAGACAAAGGGAAAACCTCTTCAAAACTCTCTTTTAACTCCCTTGCGTGTGGAACTCATTTGAATGCTTTCATGCAGGCGTATCCAGGCAGCAAAAATCACAAAAAACTTCAAAGGCCTCACAAATGATTATAGCGTTTAGCATCAGATCAGATGTAAGGGGGAACTCTCAAGGCTAAGACTGGTTGTTTGAGATACATTGCATAGCCCCAGAAGTTAAGGGAGAGGATATAGCTGATCCTAGATCAGAACTGGGGAGCTATGGAACTTTCTGAAATGTAACTAGAAAAGTGAAAGGCTCACAGTGGGAGAGTGTGGGTCTGTTTGTGGGTACACTCTGGTGCTGGATAATCCGATCAAAAGGCAGCCTAATGCTTCAGTAACTCTCTCTATCTGCCTCATCACACACACACCCAGTGAGGAAGAGTCTGGAGATTAGTGATGCTCTCTCCAGTGATTTACTATATCAGTAACATTAGGCTTACACTATGGAATGCCAAATGTGGGGGCCAAGGGGGCCAAATGTGGGAAATTATATTTTCATAATATGGTCTTTAATAATTCACTAAGTAACTCAAAAATCATTATGCCATCATTATTTGTCTACAATATGGTGGATGAGCAGTGCATCGTTTTATTTGCTTCATTTTGCTCTTTATAAAAGTGTCATCATCAAATGAATAAATATAAATGTAATGTAAATATATATGTTCTACCTCAGGGCCACGATAAGGTCTTCCGTTGACAATCTCTGGGGATGCATACAGTGGGCTGCCACAGAATGTCTGCAAGAGCTTGTCCTTATGGTATAGGTTGGATAGCCCAAAATCAGCAATCTGCTCGGACAGAAATACAAGATATATATATATATATATACACACAAGATATGAGGCTATTCTCATCTCTGGTACCACGCTGGTGGAACGAGCTTCCAAGCACTATCAGAGCAACAGAAACCCTCTCCGCATTCAAGAAATCCTTGAAAACCCAGCTCTTCCGAGAGTATCTCTTGCACTGAATGTCTTTCTTTAATGCACTTAATACTTCCTGGCATATTGCACTTAATGTAAGGTATTTTGTATAAATTGTGCTGTAGTTTGAATGTTAGATCCTCTTTTGTAAGTCACTTTGTATAAAAGCATCTGCCAAATGCATAAATGTAAATGTAAATGTAGATAGATATATAAGACAGATGTTCATATATATTTTACAAGAATATCAACGTGAACTGTCACATTTAACTAAAAACAAATAATTTAATAAATTGATCAGTGTCTCACCTTTATATTACAGTTCTCATCTAGTAGCACATTTTCCAGTTTCAAGTCCCTATGCACCACTCCATTCTGGGAAGGAAAAATATGAATTAAATTTTAATTTTTTCATTATTTGATCATGTTTTTGCTGTAGAAGTGGTTTGAATTTGTAATCTATATGTGCATTCCTGCTTGGGTCTTTATTGCCTTGCTCCAGAGCACAATGGCAGTAGCAGATGTTAAAATCAGGGATTAAACGATGACCTTTTGGTTCATAGCCAAGTTTCTGAACCCTTAACCTACCACTACCCAGTTAGGAGAAGTACTGCATAAGAGCCAAAGGCAAAGATAATGAAGGATTATTCGATGTCCTAACAGCTAAAGCATGTAGCTAAGTAAATACGACAACATCCTTGGACAACACCACACCATTATATCTACTGAGGTCATAGGCAACATATTGAGATCAACCAACTAACATCTGTGCCATAAACACAAGTCTGAAATTACAGACTTGAGCGAGTTGTGTTCTCACACCGGCTCTGGATTAAAACCCAGCTGTGTCATTAGCGTTTCTTTTAAAGCAGCAATTAACATGTGGGAAGCAGGGCCAGAAGCACAGCCGTTTGAGATTAGAATCGCGAGTTCCGTCGCAGTTGAGTTCATTAGCGATGTGGCTATGCACAGTGCACTTCCAACTTGGATGACATGAACAGGAGAACACGTGTGCAACATGCTTCTCAGCAGATAGGCTGAGAGACAACAACTAAGTGTGGTAGATCCTGTGTCATCCCAACCCAACCCACAAACACAAATGTGCCAGTGCTGATACACAAAGCGTTATAGCAACTCCCACTCTAGTCACAGAAGGTCAGTACTGAGCTTGTCAAGCCAGAGAAGTTACATCACTCCACACTCATCTGTAGAGAAGATGTTAATAGGGCAGCCCACCCAGTGCTACATCTGTGTGGGACCTGGTTCAAACTGAACGCAGTGGGAGGATGGAGCCACTGCTGGAGGTCTTACTTTATGCATACAGTGGAAACCAGGGAAAGATCTGATCCATGGAGGAAAACAATAATGAAAGACTGGACAGAGAGACAAAAGTGGAAGGATCCCAGAGGCAGCTTACAGGCGGAATGTTTGCAGTATGTGTGGCCTGCTCATTTTTCTCTTGCTTCAGGCAGCCCACCAAATGAGGACATGCTCTATGACAGAAATGCATATTACTTTGCTGAAAGCTAAGCTGAGTGGCTAAATGCACTACTCAGGATGCAAAGCTGCATCTCATCAGCCTGTTATTCTGAGATTCCTACTGAACTCAAGTAGGCCAAAGACAACACACTCGCAAAGGTGACGTATGCTCTGTGTGTACTGCAGCCTTTTTTATATAACTGCCTATGTTGCTGTGAAAGAAGCACTCAGTATACATAAGAGGTAAGCAAAGGTGGATGGAGAGCCAAGGGATGATACAGGAAGGAGCAATGGAGAAATCTATGACAGAGAAAGAAATTGTGTGGTACCTTGTGGCAGTAGTGCACAGCAGAGACAATCTGTCTGAAGAAGTGTCGTGTCTCCCTCTCGGTTAGACGCCGACGCTCACTGATGTAGTCATACAGCTCCCCTTTACTGGCATACTCCATCACAATCACAATCTTGTCCTTATTCTCAAACACTGCAATAGAAAACAGACAGAAATCACTGAAAATTGTCAGCGAACAGTATTTGGCTAAAAAAAAAGCCCATAAACCTCTGAACTTCCCGCACTCTATTCCTTTGGACGTGTTCACACAGCATGTCATGTAGTAAGTATATGGTGCAAAACATCTGACAAATGTTCAGATGAAGAGAAACAAAGCCGCAGAGACAGCAATTTTCAAAATAAGTGCTCCAGGCAAAAATAAAAATCTTCCAAGCTCCCAAGTTTTACTGAGGTTTGAACAAGAAAGAAAAAGAATAGCCATTTAACATCAAACAGACATATAAAAACTAAAAGAGAAAGTAAATATTTTTGACTGGGCAGCTTTCAGAGTTCACAGGGTCAAGGCATAAACCACTAATGAGTATGAGACTCAGGAAAGGCCATAGACAAGCTTGTGGTGTAACGACAACAAACACAGCAAATTACAGTGAAACGCTGCGATTTCTGCAGCAGAATGCGGTTCTTTCTGTCAAAGCCAAAAAAAATCCCCAAATGTCCTTTTAAAAAGCACCCCACCCAGCGGTGTGCCTCAACAGGCTGCGCTTGTCACCCGTCCAGGGAGAGAAGTATGACACTTTGCTGAAGCTTGCACCTCTGCCCACTCCAGCTCACATGCCTGCTTGTTGCCTTTAATACAAGAGGTCAACGATAATGTAACTGACATAAATTTCCCCTTACCACTAGGGGTTGCATGACTACTGATTTTTACAAGCCTACTAGTCACACAAAAAGCATGACTAATTTCCATAGTGAACAACAGGACAGACGGGTACAATTCCCTAAAAAAAAAAAAACTTTTCAAAAAACTGAGGCAACGTTCATATATATATATAAGCTTCAACTATTTTTCAGCTTTGAACAAAATAAATATATGACACAAATTATTGCTTGGCATATGGCCACATTTGGGTTAAAGGGAAAATTTGGAATATATTTTTTTGCCAAACTGTCGCTTTCATTACTCAGCAGAAAAGCAGAGAACTGGGTCTTCTGAGTAATGTGCAAATACAGGAAAATGAGAGACCAGCAAAAAAGAAGGCAAGGAAGGAAAGAGAACATAGTGCCACTGTTCCCATAGCAGTAAATCTTACACTTCACACCATGTTGTGGAATATAGCAGGGCGCTGTTAAGTTCCACTGCACTGCTATAAGAAACTGTTTGCATGTTGATGTGGAGACATTTCAAGGCCAAAGTGCTAGTTACAATTGCAAATTATTCAGTTGTTGATTTTGGATGCCCCTGGTATATTTTTCATTATTTAAAGTATGTAAGTATGTACCTGACATTTATATATTTGTTTATCATGGGCAATTATCAAAAAAGGTTCAGCTAACCACAAACATTGCTATTAACAATAGTGAACATATTAAATATAAAGTATTCATGTCTGTGTAACAAATTAACCTAAACCATAAACCTGAGGGGCACATTGTTTACTAGTTTTTTTATAAGGCTATTACTGTTTTATTGTGGTATAAAGGTGCCTTATGTTCATTTACATGAGGCATGAGTGAGCTGCTATAACTGTAGGGCACCAATGAAGTGTGAAGATAAGAATATTTTGCTGGAGGGAAGGTTTAATGAAACCATCATTGTGTAACCATCAGGCTCCTCTTCTTTCCATTCTTTCTCACACACTAACCTAGAGGGACACAAAGGCATGCCCAAGGGTAGTTCCAAAATCCCTTCAGAAGTCCCATTTTGATTCTGATTGACTCTGACCTTTGCTAAAATCATCTTCTGTTGTTCCAATGGGATGTTTTTTTTCTCTGGAGGTGTTCCCAGTCCATGACCTGGCATGACACGGCGAGACATTGCAGCTGTCTCATTCAGTATGTGAGTGTTCATTACCAATGACTTTTAACCCCATATCCCTGCTTCTCTAAACTGCACAGGGGGATAATTAGCCAGATTACATAACCTAGGCTAGCAGCAGGCCACTGGGCTCTATTCGCCCATCACTCTGTCCCTTTGTTCAGCCACTCTACTTACAGTGTGGCAATTACCATGCATTGTTCATGTGCCACTCACTCCTTTCAGACTCCATAACACTTACACACAGCTTTAGTCTGGGCAGTAGGGCTATAATTAGCACTACAGGAGTGTGCACTAAAACCACTGAAGCCAGTCACTGGGCTGGTCTAAGTGGAGGAAGTGTTTGAACAAATAAAACTTTATCTACATCTTTCAGATAAAGAGAAACCATAAAGCAGAATGAGTTTGGCTCTTGGATGGTAGCATTGTAAATGAGATCATCATATGAATGCCTTGAGTGACTAGCTTATGTATGTATGTAAGGCTAGGATGCAATTAGAATGGAAATTCCCATTCACACTCGCATCTGGTTCAGCTTTGCCTCACACATGCACTTAATGGCTGACATGGGTGTTGCCGGATATATGTCTTTGTGTCTATACATTTCCAAATCTATTTTGGTAAGAGGCCAACCCACAACAGTAAACACAATTTAACAAGGTACACCAGAAACCACACAGCTTTCACAAAAGTATCTGTTGCCATAGTGATAGCAGATGAGGCACTGCAACCACAGCCTGTCTCCAGAGGCTCGGTTGGAGGGGTGTTTTCGCCTAATCATCGTTACAGACACCCTGAGCCAGGCCAACCAAAATATTGGGTGAATTATGACACTGCACACAGGCAAATGTAGTTTTGCTTCAGATGTACACCACTTAATAAACACAGCCTCTGTGTAGAATCTGCAGATAATGGTAAAGTCAGCAAATGTGGTGTGGGCCAGGCCTGGCGTGGCAGAGTAACACCCATACTACAAATGGAATAACAGACGTAAAAATATCCTGCTGTCCCATCAAGATTTTACAGCTTTTCTTTGTGACTGATGCTGACTAATATTTGTTAAATTTTGCAATGGCTTTTATCACAATTTTCACAATCTTTCCTCTTTATTTTTCTTTCCTTGGAATGTACAAAGTTTTATGTTCTCCAAATAATAGTAAATTCATATTGAAATGATTTCATGAAATTATATGCATTGTATAGGAGCTAAGCACACTCAGGAGATAAACACAGTAGTGTATTTAAAGTGCAATAAATACAGTAATAGGACAGAAATGCAAACCCTTGCAAATATGGCTGAATTTGCATGTATTTGTTACAGTGGCTTCCTGAAGACTGTAATTGCCTCTTGAAGGCCACAGATCATGCTCCTATGCAGTGGTTCAAAATATTGGTTTTGGAACATCCTTGTCTAGCACATTTTGGTGATTTCACTACTTTAAAATAACATCTCCAATAGCCCTTTCTAACATTAATGTGGATGTGTTATGAAAAGGAATCTTTAAAGCATGCCGGGCATGGTACCCTCAGGTCCAGGATTAGAAACCACTGTCTTGAGGGTAGAAACACACTGGCTATTATTCAGAGTCACTCCTTTGTTTATTTTTAATTGTACCCCTGCTGAACTTTCTGGCTGAAGTACTTGTGTATTAACTGTACAGAACTGTATCAGTAATTCATTATTTGTGAATGGGAGGTCATTACTTATTCATTGGAAATAATGTTTAATTCATTGCCAAGTCCCAGACGCTTAAGTGAATTTAAGTGTGAGGCAGAAAACCCCTCTCCCTCCAAGAGCCGAGTCTGCTTCCCAGCTGCTCAGACTGAAACCACCAGCAGATGTCTGGCTTCAAGATCAAGAAAATGGAGGGGGAAAAGAAGAGACCCCTTAGATGTGTGGAAAGTTGCCCACAGACACCCCACTTCAGTGCACACAAAGACACACAATTTTGCCTCCAGACACACACACACACACACCCTACACCACACATGTATTTCCCAAAGAACACACAGACAGACAGAAGATTAATAACATGCAGAAGGAGCTATGAGTGAGATCTTACAGTTACATATTCACTTCAGATTTCTATCATGCCCAATACAACACAGGGTGTATACAAACTGGCAGAGAGTCATACAATACAATCATTAAAAATGACAAATAAAATAATAACAATTTACAAACCAACTTAGATAGTAAAATATATTGGAAATCTAACACAATGGTTTAAAACATTTTGATGCTTTAATGGATGGATATGTAAATGGATGGGTAAGTGGAAGAACAGAAAAATGGATCTGAAGATGGACAAACCTTCATATATGGAGATAATGTGGGGGTGTCGGAGCGAAGACATAATCTCAATCTCTCGACGGATGTGAACCATATCCTGCTCATCCTTGATCTTTTCCTTCCTGATGGACTTTATAGCAACCTGCAAGGATGAATTACAGGAAGAGATTTAGAGCATGATTCATTTATCAAGTCAAAAGGGTCAGTCACTTCATAACCTACAATGTTTTAACTTTAAGCATTTGTGTTTTGGTTGCCTTATACTTTTTCTGTGAAATGAACGTCAATTATATGGTGAAAGTCCAAAACACTTTTTTTGTCTAGAAAACAATTTTAGAAGCTCAAACAATTGCTCTTGTTACATTTTTTTTGATGGTAGACGATAAGAAAACTGTATTAACTAACAATGACCATATACTGTATTTTCTCTCATTTATATTTCACTCAATGTTATTTTTTTTATTTTTTTTTTATTTCTGAGAATTACTTTATAGCAGATTGTTTGTACTTAAATGTGTTGGCAACATGTCTAACTTTGTCAGAAATAGAGGCCTGATCTAGAGAGCACACATAAAAGAAGGTCTAGAGATCAAACACTGCCATTTCAGTCTTTCAGTGTGTCATTTCCAAGTCTCCTGAAAGTAAATGAAGGTGTTCTCTTTGGCACAGCTCATGGTATGGGCTACAGTAGTGGAGGCTCTCTCTATTTCTTTTCTCTACTCTTGAAAATAACTAGAAGTGGTGAATGGTTTTCTCTGAGATGTATGACTCAAAATAGATGGATCAGATTGCATTGTAGAGAACAGCTTCCACATGTTCCAGCATATAGCTTCCCTATTTCTGCATGTTCATACTTCCATATGGTTAAGAAGAAATTTTCTAGATGATCTAATGTTAACATAAGGGTATAATGTTTATATTGGACTTCCAAGGCATGTTATTGAGGCATGGTAACAAAGTCCTTACAAGACGCCTGTAAGCATAGGAGGCTGTAGTTTTTTATCATTTATTTTTAAAAATGATCTCATTTGTTTTGACCACCCTAACCTCTGACCAGTGCCACATATTTGTTTAACAAATACAATATCAGAATTCATTACAGTGGTTTCTTATGTTAGAAAAGCCCTTTTTAATTACATAATGGAGGTGCACCTACAGCAGAGACTCTGGGGTAATCAAGAGTGGAAAGCCTCATGTTTTTGAACTACTTCTGCTGCACACTGTCAAGGACAGGTTGGGGAATGCAAGTAATGATGAAGTCAGACACATCAAAATACTCTGAGTATGAGAACTGGGTTCTGTTTCACTTTTCATATCCTGATTAATATCTGTCTGTGCAAAGGAAAGCTGATACTAGAACAGCATGCACTGCTCTTACTATATATCAGCCAGACATTTGTAGGGAAACCATTTGTTGTGGTGATCTGGATTGAACTAGGACATAAGAATTCTAGGATCACAGATTATGATATAGATATTTTTCCATTATTTTTTAAAGAAAAAGATTATGTTCAGAAAGGTGGAGGGAGAAGAGCTCATGCTGACTGATAGCTGATGTCATTATACAGGAAAAGGACGCTCTGGCAGGGATTTCCTGCCTATCTCGCACTCCCACCCATGTGCTTCATAACCATTTTTAGAGCTGACGGAACAGTGTGAAGTGGAATTAAAAACATTTGCATGGAGAAAGGATATCCTGTATGAGCTTCTTACTAAGAGTGTTCTGTTTCGTCATTGGAAACTGACTGTTCTCTGAAAGAGATGTTGCTTACCAAAATATCCCAACTTGTGACATGATGTCCATGAATAAGACACAAAGTATTTGTAAACCTGTTGTTTTGAAACCATACCAACACATTTAAAAATGTATTATGCATTGTTTAAACAAATATTTAATAAGTTGAATCTCTTTTTTTAATCTCTACAAACTCACCAGATCATAACTAATAGATTTATCATAGTAACTTAAAACCTCCCAGAGCTCAGAGTGCTTTGTTTTACTGCATTTACGTCTAAAAGTATGGAACTTAATGACACAGTATAACTCCTGCCTATTGGTCTTTACTGCAAGTCTGTTGGTGAATCATTCCTTCTACTCTAATGATAGGATGAAAAGACAGACAACTGTAGTCTTTGCCAAAGGAGGAGCCCAGAGCACAAGAGTACCGCTTTCCTCAGAGAAACAAAAACCACATGCTACACAGAGCAGAAGGTAAATTATCCAGCACATCCCTATAAGGAAACCTGACCGGAATGGCTCAAAACTTGATTACGTGGAACAAAAAAGTATAAATAAATACATAAATGAGGCCCATTCTCAGCACGCTCCGTTGAAATCCTGCAAAATCTTAGTGTCTTTATTGGTAAGCCACAGTTAACTGTTTTCCATTACCTCATGAAGTTTATCTATGGCTCAGGTATGTGCCTCCTGCCAGCCTTAAAATAAGTGTAGGAATGTGAAAGATCCTGAGAGAGGCCCAGTGTAGATGGTGTTCTCAGTGTACCACTTCCTCTTCAAAATAATCAGATTAAATTTTTTTTCAGAGCTGTATTCTTGATTTCTGCCTTCTTGGGATAAAAAAAAAATCTAGATTTGATATAGCTGCACAGTGGAACGTAACAGGCTGTGGTCCTCTTGCCTCCAAGCTCTGCTAACTAATAAGTGAGACATGAAAACTGAATATTTATTAACTACCTGCTGCTCTAATAAACAGATCTATTAGCAAAACAGTGTTGTGCTTCTATTACAGCACATATAAGAACTCTGAACTATCTAGACAAAATAACAAAGCCTGTTTGTGTTTATTAATGCTTTTGCATGTAATTTAATTCTCTACTTTAACAGCATCTAACTCTGTCTGACATCACTTAGTGGATAAACCTGAAAATTGTTACAAGATAATGTTTACTGTCTACTTAAAGCCCAGTGTTTCATATTGGCATTGTTATGATGATAAATTAGAGGACACTGGTTCTATTTCAACACTAATATCAATACAGGATCTGTCCTGCAGGCCCACTGTTTCCATGGCATTTTAATTTCCTGTTTAATATGGCTTTTCATGTGTCACTATCTGCCTTCAATCATGTTGTCACCACAATAATTTCCTTTCTGTCTCTTACACACCATCAGTCATTGTGTGCATATCAGTACACCACAGTGTCCAGTTAAAAATATATATACAAATAAATAAAAATAATTACCTGTTCAGCAAGAAACAAGCCAACTCAGCATCATCTTTCATTGCTTACCAACTTTCAAAAGCCAAGCCAATATTAACTCTGCCTTGGTCTTTTTTGGTTTACAAGTACTCTTCTGCAATATTCTGTGTTTTGTTTGTCTGACAACAAGTGAGGAACAGATGAAGAGGGCTTTGATATGTACATGTTTGCATTTGAAATCAGCACCTTTAATAATGCGGTGCATGCCCTGGCAACAGCAAAATGTGTCCAAAGTATGCTGTGTGTATGTACATAAGTACGTACAGATATGTAACATGGCTGGAAAAACGCATGCAAAAATCTACCTGACCACCCTGATTATACAACATTATCATATATTACACTCAGCTGGGATGGTCACACCAGCATTTACTATAATATGTTGTTCTCTCCCCATTCAGGAATACTACTGTGCTCAAGCAGAAAGAAAAAACCTTAAGGACTGCTGCTTTATTGTAACAAAATTTGACTATAAATTTTAAATTGTTGTTGGTTTGTTTTATATGAACATTTTAAGCATTGTTAACAGCTGGTATTTCGAGATTATTTTTCTCCAACCAGGATAATATGCAAACCCCACACTGTCATATTCACATATCCCTTCCAGAACCTCCTTGACTTGTTTCTGTTCTTTCCATTAAGAGAGAGTGAAAGAGAGTAATGTTAAAATGTAGAGTGGAGACATTGCATAAGAGTTTTTGCGGAATGCCTGTAGGTTAGGGGTTATGGGCCAATGGTGCCAGTCAGAGCAAATTCCTGCACACATCTCCCAGCCGTTACTTGAAGGATTGAACCAGTTTGCTTTCTGTAATCAGGGTAGAGCCACTGCCATTGTATTGTCTTGTGGCTGTGTCTAGCAAGGCTATTCGTTCTGTTATGCCAAAGCTCTCTAAGGAAGCCTCTGTCTCTGAGATAATGCAAGAATGTATGACTGTGAGTAAGCACTGGTTATAACAAATAACGCCTGGTCTGAACAACGGTGTACAAACTGGCACACACATCTGCACACACCCAGAGTCCACACAACATTCTGAGTTGTGTGTTGTTTCATCAGAAAACAGTCTGACACAACAAACTAATTCTAATTCACTGGTCAACCAAAACTGAAGGTAATCAAAAGATAAACATAACTCTGTGTATGTGCAATACAGATGTAACTAATGGCCACAGCCCACACACTTCCTTAACTCAAAAACTCCTGTCAACAGGACACACAGAAGGCCATGGAGAGAAGGACGTGTTTGTATACATCTTTCTCCAGAGCGTTCATTTATTTTTAGTTTTGTTATCCAACAGTCATACTCCCATTCACCAGCTGGTGGAGAAATGAACACAAAGTTGGTTCTGGCCAACAGCCCAAGAACATACCCCTGCCTGTGTGCTCAAAGTGTGTGTGTGTGTGTGTTTGTCTGAGCTGGTGGCGTATAAACAAACACTGCTCCGTGCCAGACAACACTGGTCGTGTTGTAATTGAAAAGTAAGGAGGACTACACCACTTACCCAACCATACGGGTTTAAAAGGCTCCCAGTGGATATTGCATTGCTTTAGTGTCAGAACATACCACATCAGTGATTCGTGTTGCCATGGAAACTTGTCTTTCATGGTTTCTTAACCACCATCCTCCCACAGGGAAAGACTAGACTTTCATTAATATAAAATAAGGTCCATGGAAAGGGATGTGTATAGACTGTATGTATGGACTGTATGACTATAATGTGTGTGCGTATGAGTTTGGGTGTGTGTTTAAAATGAGAAATTGGGAAAGAGCTGCTCTGGTCTGCGTGCAGTTTGGCGCATAATTCTGACACTCCACCTAGAAGTATGATGTCATTTTTTTTCAGTTTTATGGCCACATTTATCTTGTGCTTTCTGTTTTCCCTTTATCTACTGCATTCGTAGACATATATTAAACACTAGCTCCACTACAGCAACCAAACCAAGAAAACTGTAACCCAAATTTGGAATTTGTGTCCTGATTTATATAAAACCTTATAAACTAATATTGTATGTAACAATAACAAGTATGAGTTGTCTGTCTGGGGAAGCAATGATGTGTGCAACAGAGCACCACTTCAAAATTGTTCCCCAGCCACAAAGGCACTGGCAATAAAGTCATGTTTTAATGACCAAGTCATTCTGGCAGGCAGTGAATAAATGAGAAGTTGCCCTGTTTGCCACATTAGCTATAGCACTGGCAGCAATAACATAAAAGCATTACAGCTGGGAAATTCCAGCCAAATCTGATTTGATGTAATCAGATCCATGTTAGAGCAGACATACTCTAGATATTATGCAGCAAAGTGAAAAGTAGCTTCTTTGTTATTAATGGTCTATATTTGTGAGTTTGTGAACATATAACTGGCTTTAGAAAAAAAAGGACACTTATTATATACAATCTCAATCACAGTGGGTGTGCATTTGTGGGTTGATTTGTCTTTCTTCTTGAGTCTGGAGGATTGCTGTATTGCCACATGGTGGTAAAATGCAGCTATGAATAAACAGGCATTTGCAGAGACACTGAGACTTTCTTTATGTTTTTCAGCTGTTTCTATATTTCCCTTTACTGTCTTTGTTAAGTAATTGGAATTGCCATTGTGCATGAATGGTGCTCTATAAATAAACTTGCCCAGTTTGCTTTGTGTAACACACATCCATACACACGTTTCCACCAACGCCAGAAAGACCGCAGACCAGACCCCCTCATATATGGAAATATCACAGAGTACAGCCAAGTAGACAGCTCTTCCAAAGTCTTGTCCTGTAGCACATGCAAATGTTCCCTCTCTATTCCGAGTCTCAATGAGGATCACAGAATCCAGGGAACTGATACAATGTAGGTCAGTAAAATAACCAATAACCTATGCGGATCTTGTTACTGGTCAAATGGCTACTCAGCTGCAGTGTTTGCAGATGACCACATCATGGGAACATACTGCACTAGGCACATCGTGCTTGACCCACATACCCAAAACACCCGCGACCGCAAAGGCCATGTGTGAAGGGGGCTATTTGTAGATATAGGGAGGTGAGGCAAGGCTTTGACCATGTGGTACATATATCATCTGACTTATAGACCTTCTTTATAGGGTTGTCATAGTCTTGGCATGTTGCAGTAACCTCTGAACACTCCGTGACAGCGAGTCATTGGCCTTTTCAATGACGCGTTTCATTGAGACCATTAGAGGCATCAGTTGTATCAGCATCCCTGGATTTAAAACACATGCGCGCGCTTTTATGTGTGCGCGCTTTCACTCCGCCAAGGCTGATGCGCGCGACGTCTCCATGGTTACATGTGATACTAAGAGAACATGGATCGCTGTAACCTTGGAGACGCAGAGCGTGTGCGTCCTCGCGCACCCTGACAAGAGTCCTGCCGCGCGCCG
Source organism: Hoplias malabaricus (assembly GCF_029633855.1). Lineage (NCBI taxonomy): Eukaryota > Metazoa > Chordata > Actinopteri > Characiformes > Erythrinidae > Hoplias > Hoplias malabaricus. Next base: position 38,605,227 of record NC_089803.1, read on the forward strand.
TGCACGAGAGAAATCCCAAGTGGGAGAAAAAAAAAAAAAAAACAGGCGCTGGAGCCAAGCACAACACATTAGACTCCTCCAGCAACCGCTGCTGTTAAAGCTCACTGTGCGCGCGTCCTTACGACTTTCACTGACTGACTCATTTATATAAAAAAGAGGAAAACGGTATTAGCTGGTCCTTTTCCAACTTCTTACATTCCAGAGAAGAACAAAAGAACAAATTCAAAATGGCATCTTTGGGTTTTATCAGGTTTTACTATTTTAATTTTTACATGCTTACACTTTAGGCTGTATTTGTAGTTTATTTATTTATTGCACTCTACTCACACTCTCTATTTATTCTCCTGTATATCTCTTTGTCTGGTGATGAATAGCCTACCTACACGTTACAGTTCCTATATGTAATATGCTTGAAATGTGCTGTAGCATGGGCTTTCATAAGCACCCTTCATTGCAATGCAACCTTCACAAGCATCAAAGCCCTCAATACTTAGTCAGACGTGTTCAGGAGGCGAGGGAACTCCAGCTGGTGTCCTGTAAAAGTAGTACAAGTCTCTCACCTCTCTGCCGGAGTGTCTCTCGATGGCCTTCTTGACTTTCCCGTACGTGCCTCTGCCCAGGGTCTCCAGCAGCTCGTAGCGGTGCTTGAGGTTGTGTTTGTGGTGGTGTTTCTTCACGGCGGAGCTGGGTCTGCCCTCCGCGGTCGGAGGTGAGGGGGAGGGCGGCTGGTCCTCGCTCCTCCGGGCCGCGGAGACCTGAGAGCGCCGCGGCCGCGGAGCCACCACATCCATCACCGGAGGACCGACACTAACAACCGGCTACCTCACCTTACCTAGCGCCCCAGTATCGATAATAGGATATAACACGAATAGGCCTAATTACTATACCATATAATATATATCAATAAATAAATAAATTACCACGAAACGTTTGCTTATGTTAACATATATAGGCTTTATATGATTGTCACCGACCCCTCGCTTCCCTCATGTTAGTCCTCTGCTGTCGGTTAATCTACCTATAGCCGGCTACGGTAGGCTATCTAACGAAAATACTACTCACTATTGGCTAAAGAGGCGAAACACGAGCGCCGAGGGCTAATGCTTAAAGAAGATGCGTGGTTTTTGCGCGTGTGAACTGTACAGACGTTGCGAGACATGTTAATCGCGGAGCTAATGAGCGTTGTGGAGTATACGAGCTCAGGTCGGTAGCCGATGCTGCGCGCTAGAGACGCCTCCGTGGCCGCCGCTATCTGTATCTCATTCCTGCTCGCTTTACCTGCGGTCTGCCACGGACACATTAGCAACGCCCGAGAAACACGCTGAAAGTAAACAAAAAAAGGCAATAATAGAGTATCTCTCCTCTTTACACGTCTCTCTTCTCTTCGCTGAATCACACCATCTTTGTCATACAACGCACAACCGACCGACCGCTATAAAACAAAAGCAAAATAAAAACAAATCCGAAAAAATTCACCGAAATCCCGAAGCCATGGACGATAAAAACACGAGCGAGAGAAAGGGCCGTGCCGTCATCGCTCCCCGAGGAGCACGCGGAGAGGCGCGAGCCTCATGGTCTCCGCCGCTGCGGAGCGGCCTGAGAGAGCGGAGCTCCGCCACAGCGGCGCGCGGGCCACGACCACGAGAGCGGGCGACGAGAGGGGAGCGACCACCAGCACCTCCACACTGCACTCATTTCTACTCTCTCCTCTCCTCTCCCTGTACACACATACACACACACACACACTCACTTACATACACTCACAGCGAGTCGTTCTCTCTCTCTCTTTCTCTCTCTCTCTTTCTCTCTCGCTCTCTCGCTCTCTCTATCTTTCTGTTTCTGTGTTCTGTTCAGCTCTGCAGAGGAGCCGCGTATAAAAAGAGGGGAGAAAGTCTCGAGAAGGAGGCGGAGCTCTTTTGCAGTGTGATGGGTGTTTTTTAATATTATTGTTATTTATTTATTTTTTGGGGGGCTTTCCTTTCTCACAAGAAAATAGGCAGAGAAAACCAAGACACCATTTAATGAAGTAGGCTACACTAAAAGCTAAGACTCAGATAACACATTTTTTCAGCTTGATGGAAAATGGAAACGGTTCTATTTCGCACAAAAAGGGTTCTTTGACTGTTACCAGAGCCCATGAAAACCGCTGTTGTGAAACGCAGTATGCATAAATCACCATTGCATGGCAGCACAATAAAATTAGCTTTCTATTTAACACTTACACAAGCTATAGTGATTGCACACACCTAGAGTTGCGGGCAGCCACCTTGATACACACAAGGAGAGGTTGGAATTGGGCCCTTTGCTTAAGGGCACTTTAGTGGCACTTTTTTTCTTTTCTTTTTTTTTTTTTTTTTTTTTTTTTTGCTGGATCAATGCTTCTCAAACCTCTAGGCCACTTGTGCTCTGTATGTAATGTATGTAGTTTCCACCAAGTTCCAGCTTAATCGAGGCTAATTTACTTCCCATATTTCAGTTTCATCCGTTGCATCTCTGGTTAGTCAAACTGAAATCTGATTGCTGTGTGGAACGGAATATGCACATCCGCACGTTACCTGGCAACCAGTTGTTTATCCATATTCCTAATTTTCTGTCATGCATTTATTCAAACTTAAAGGCAGCGTTCACGACTGTATTCATGTCCCCTAACCATTTGCTCTCCAGTCTGTTTGCGTACTCAAAACCGGTCTAATGTGTTTATGAAACCCCAGTGTCTGTAAATGGCAGAGGCATCTGGCAACTGAAAGAGCTCCAAATGTTGAAAAGCACAAACCGAGATAAAATATTTTTTGCTCTGCTCCTGCTCTGTATCTGGTTAATATCGACACATTTTTCAAATCATTTAAGATAAAAATGTCTCTAAACAGTGGGATATGGTAACTGCATTACGGAAAGTGCTTCAGAACTAAACAACTCAAGTTACAAATGTGTTTCTGTGGTCATTCAAACAGAGACAAGTTAAAACATTAATTTCTTCCCTCAAACACATCATTCCACCTTAAAAGATGAGGAGTATTTGAATATATACTACAAGAGAGATTTATATTTCCCCACAATTGTAGACATTCTCTTTAAGGGAGACTCATTAGGACAGCAATGATCCTGACTGCAGCCATAGCAAACACCACTACGGTCCATAGACCAATTTAGAAGTGAATACAAAAGTGAGCACTGGTGGGAGTGTACGGTGCTTTGGACCCTTACTAATGCTGAATGGTTAACAGATTTTGCATGAGTCGAGTCACGTTTAATTACATTTGCAAGTACAGCGTCTTTCCATACTGCTATTAAGCATTTTGGTTTTGTCTACCAAAATATAAATAAAATAACATTTTTATATAGCATTTTTATGTGACTTATCCAGATATAATCATGATACTCAAGAAGCATGAAGTGATCAAGGGTAAACGGGGTCTATCTGTTTAAGGTCTGGACACAGCAGCCATTACAGTGCTTTACCATTTCATTTTAGGCCAAAAAAAAAAAAAGAGAGAGAGAGCGAGAGAGAAATACTGCACACAACAGACATTTATTTCTTCAAGGGTAGATGCTGGATCTATTAATATCATTTATTCCAGTTCTATAAAAAAACTCCATTCAACCTTATTTTTGACCAGATCTTTTCTGATCACTTCTCATTTTGTTACTTATAAGTTATTTATAATTGTACATGACTCATTATTTCATTGGAGTAATAACACTCTTTCCGCACTCTGGGATTGACTGCTCTACCCTCTTATTATCGAATGGTGTGACACTGAAATGCATAATTACATATTTGTTAGCTTAGTCATATAATTTACTGAAAGTTTGGCCATGTATATTCTTGGCTTTAAAAACCATTTGTGTAACCATTGCAAAGTGCACTATGGCCAAAGATGTGCCTCCCCTTCCCTCTTTGCTGCTATAACAACTTATACTTTCCCAAGAAAAGCTTTATATTAGACTTTGGAACATTTCTGTCAAGATTTGATAGCACTCAGCCATGAGAGCATTACTGAGGTAAAGCACTGTTGTTAGAGTATTAGGTCTAGACCCCAAATATGTCTCAGATTCATCCCAAATGTATTGGATGGAGCTACATTACTCTAGAGAATGGGGTTCTACTACTCAACAGGTCAGTGTTAGAGAGCTTTAGAGCACACTTGACTTTGGCCATGGTGACCTTAGGCCATTTCCTTTGTTGCTTTTTTGTAGCAATTATGCAAACTGTGTGTGCACAGCTGAATGTCTGGGCCTGCAATAAGAGCACCTTGAAGTAGCTGTGGCTGAATAGTAAATTACCAATCTCAAGGCGTATCTGCACACTTGTGTACAAACTATGATGTGAAGCATGTGTTGTGGTCACTTATGATCAGTAAGGTCCACTGAATACAGAGCTACAGATTACATATTTTAGTATAGTTTATATGTGTACTGCTTCTCAGATTGCTAACATACTTATGGCTATGTCGTGTAGTCATAAAAAATTGCCTTTTATTCAAACTAAATTTCAAAGCTGAAACAAGTTCTCAGTCTCAGAGTTTTCATTGTCTCCACACTATTATTCTTCAAATGGGTATGGGTAACGTTTATTCCAGATCCCAGAAAGAGCACACACACACACACACACACACACACACACACACACACAACCATGCGAATGCACTTGAATACTTTAAGGTAAGAATGTCTCTGGAAATTAAGAATGTTTTACTTTGTTTGCTTCTGTTTGGATTTAATACAGTGCAGTTCTCCAACTGATTGGACCAGAGGAAGTCTGAGTCAAACAGTCTCCAAATTGAGCGAGTTGTGTCCGTTTGATCTCTGTAGCTTCAGGAATCTGGGGCATTTGGTGTTTTGGTCTGCAGTGGGTCAATTGAGCATAAACTGAAATAGTAACTCTCTCTCTCTCTCTCTCTCTCTCTGTGTGTGTGTGTGTGTGTGTGTGTGTTTCTCTAAGATTTGCATCTCAGTCAAAGCCTGGCCTTATATGCACCGTGCTATCAAATATCTAGAGCTGAACAGTGTCATCTAGCGAAAACGCTTAGAAGACAATATGAATATGAAAATACAACAGTCAATTATATGCTCCCAGTTGTGCAGTCCCTCAGGGCCCTTCAGGAGTGTTTGAAACACAGTGGTAACTGAGTCATAAAAGCTAAATCCAAAGCTATCTGCAGTAACGTTGAAATTGTGCTCACCCCAGGTTGTCCTAGGAAAGCTATAATTTAAAAATGTCTTCTAGAAAGGAACTATTTGCACCAATAAAAATGAAATTAGAGATGATAAAATAAAGACCTTAATCCACAAGTATTCCCAGAAGGTGTTATGTGAACTTTCTCTGATTATTGCTTTTGGGAATTACAATAAATCCCAGAGAAGAAGACAGTAATAACTGAAAGCATGTACCCTGATCTATAGTGGGAACATTTCACAAGCCTTATTTATACATCACTAATAAATGTCCTATCTCCAATTTTACAACCCAAAGTTAAGTAAACAGAGAAACACTTGATGTACCGATTGTAGTGAACTTAAAAGTCTGCACATTATTTATATTCTCACTTGAAATTTGTTGTTTTTATTTTCTACTGGATATTGAACAAAGAATTCTAAGAAGATGTTTTACTCAGGTATTTGACCCCCTCTCGGCATTTGGCACAAGCTGCTCACTGCAATGATTTCAACATGATTCAGTGGTATTTGCACCCAGAAAGGGCAACTGAACATTGTACTAGTCAAACACACGACAACACAAAAAGTGACTACCACCACAAAATCAAGGTTGAATGATAAAAGCTGTTAGAAAGGAATAAACGTTCATTATGGAGACGTTTTGGCTTAAATGTGAATATTGGCTGTCTGAAAATGATGCCTATCCTTGACCTGGTAATGACCCAAAATTTAATTCTAATCACTGCAATATATATATATATATATATATATATATATATATATATATATATATATATATATATATATATATATATATATATTCTAATATATTCTAATTCTTTAACTACCCTGGCCTTAACCTTAACCAGATACTGGCATTAAACCTAATGAAAGTGGAGAAAGATTAAGTTGTGTTTTTCTTCTACTTTCTGCACAGAGATCTGCAAAATATCTGGACAAGGTCATTTTTCTGGCAATTTTCCTCTTGGGCACACAGAGTTCCCACAAGAAATAAAAACATGTAGTCACATGCTCAGACACACAGAGCCGTATTTTTGCCAACACCCTGTTTACGTGCATGGTGTGGAACATTGCTGACATGAGTTCACACACATCTTATATTTTGAACATTGACAAGAGGGATCCACCTGCTTCAGAGATGGAAAATGCAGCTCGCTGCCAGTGAGAGAGCCGAGAATAGTGTGGATGAAAGGCTGTATACAAGTAGACAGACATACTGTCTGATGAGGGAAATAGAGGGAGCAGGCTGACATACAGGCATTTAGTCTACGTTAAAGCAACTTTAGTAATCATACATATCGTCACTGTCCAATAAAAAATATTTTTGTGGATTTTTAGTTGACTGCATCATTTGAACACAGCAGCTATTTTCATGATGAATGTCACAATGAACAAAATTTTTGGAATAAAATTTTTACATTCACTTCCTTTTAAAATTAAGAAGGTTTTTTTCCTTCTCCTGTAAGGTTACTATTTTGAGAGATACATGTTTTTAATTGGAGAGCGACATTTGCCTTGTGATAGCAAAAGCTAAGCTACAACTGCTGTCTAATTATCAACATACTCAACATACTTTTTCCCATTTCAATTTTACAACAAAAAAATAAGGGCCTCCTGATGACATAGTTTTGTCCTGTTTTATCGTAAGTGATTTCATACAATGGGTTGCATCATGTGTGAACAATAATACAAAATAATGCTTAGTACACAATAATGAAATTGGGTGAAAAAAGGTCAAAAAGTGTATGTTGAAGTGGCACATTAATTTCTCGTAAGAAACAACATACATCCAAATGTTAACACATTCATTACCAAGACATCTGATCAGTTTGCCATTTGGAGATCCCTTGGTTCAAGGGAAATTTCACTAATTTAAAGATTTTTTTTATAACTAAATTACTGGCACATAAACAAAGGCTCAAGTAGAAGCATTAAATATCTCTGAAATCCACCTCTCAGAAAGTTGCTATGCTAATGAAGATGCTGATGTGCAACATTGTTTAGTGACAGATATGACTAACCCCCCTTCTACAAGTCAGTCAGTACTTGAGTCAGTGTTACATTGTTTCTTCTACTCTTGTTTTTTTGTTGTTGTTTTATTCTTTTATTGTTTTAATCTAGGCTACCCACTTTTTCACATAAACCATCTCAGATAAGCTTATTTATAGCTCTACAATTGGATATTGGAAGTTTATTCACTTTCACCATAATATACCATATTATCTTTGCTTGTCATTATGTATATAATACATATGTTAAAACAGTAACTATTTGCAAGTTAATGTGGTGGTGGGGAGGGGGCATTTGTGGATAAATGAGTGGGGGCATTTGTGGAGAAGGTATGGATAAATGAGTAGATTAAGTGCTAGGGGAGTGATTTCTAGTGGAGGTTGTTATTGTTTTCACAGTTCAAGTTGCATTCAGTGTATTTAAGTAATAACTTTCATGATTAACTTTGATCAGCAGAAATCACTAAATTTGTTTTTGTGGAAGACAGTCTATTGATATCAGATTTTTTTCCAGTAGGTGTTAATGATTTTCCTTCTCTTTTGTTAATCTTACTGATGATATGTCTCCCAATAGACAGTGAGCTAATAGGTGGTTTAACTGGGCTTCATGTTTAAATGTGTTTATCCTCTGCTGTCACCTGCTGTTCGGCTTGTGTTAACGCGCTTTGCTCGGTCAGAACCTTCTGACAATTTCACCAAGCCCGTTCTACTGCTGTTTTCAGACGGCTGGGTTTGTTTTGTTTCCGGCATGGTCTTCTTACACGTTATATATGTCTTATCATGTAATATACCTGGCTCTGACGAGGTGTTTAGATATCCTCTACATGCTTCAGTTAAACTGTTATTTATATGAAACATTACTTGAATTGATAAATGTGTGTTTTAAACATCGTTTGAAAATTAGATTGAATCATTTTCATAAAACATTATAAGAACTTGTGGGTAAGGTTAGCCAAAGTTTTGGACATTCCCTTCTAGTTGAGTACACACTTCCATACTTAACGCTCTTACAGTGGTGTACTGTTAAGCTTCAGTATTTTAGGCGCTGCGCTGGGCCCTGCTAGTCACTGATTGGTTGAGTGTCGTGACTATGAACCAATGAGGAGAGGCTTAACTAATTAATAAGGCCTAAAGAGTGTGTTGTTAATGGCGGGAGTTCTGAGTGTTTGGTGAAAAATCATGGCGTCAGTGAGAGAGCGAGCAGCAGCGCTAAACCTGGCAGGAAAACTCTACAGCCCGATGCACAGGCCTGTTGGTATGACCCACTGTTTGGAGTATGACCTTTCCACGTCTTTTTAAAATGTCTCTGCAGTAACATATCTATTGTTCAATAATTTACATGGATATAGGTCATTTTAGGCAACCTGTAAAAGCTTGACAGGTTTATGAATGGCTAATTTTGAATAAAATATTGAATTACTTTTTTTCCATTCTATAGATTATAAATTACTGGAATTGGGGCAGATTTTATTATTAATTGTCTGCCAGTTCACTAAACCTGAAATAGACTTCTTTGTTTCCAGAATCTTATGTTCTTGGACTTTATATCCCACCCATTGATGTTTTATTGTTTTGTCAGTGATATTTCCTCTTTCAGATAAGACTTGCATAGCTGCTTCTCATACATTTACAACCCTCAATTTTCTGACAATACAGTCAGTAAAGAAAATATGTGAAACTGTGGTTATGGATACATGTGGAAATGCTTTAATATTTCAGAACAAGTAGGAAAATCTGTTCTATGTTGGGCAACAATTTTAATGTTTTTATTAATAATAATTTGAACTTTGCAATATTAACAAATCATTACTAGCCAGTACTAACTAGGTCCTTATAATGTAAAGCTAATAGAACAGCCTAGAGCTGTAATAATCACTGCCGGCATCTGATTTATCTTGTGATTGGCCCTCTGCATCAACTGACTTGTTTAAATGTTTAAAGAACAGCTCTCAATTAATTATTAATTGTAAATGGAAATGATAATCTAGCAGATAGTTTACCTAGTTATGCCTTAATGCAGAATTTACTCCTTTCTTTTGTAGATCACCGGAAGGTCAACAAGTCATTCCAGTCCAGTGTTCTTTGGAGCAACATCATTGCCCACCTCCAAGCAGAGGTGAAGGTGAAGCGACGCCGTCACTACCTGAAATCTCATAGTAACTGCTTCCTGGGCTCTGATGCTGTCAATGTGATTCAGGACTACATTAACCAGAATAAGATCTTGGGTGATGTTGATGTCCCCAGGGCTAAAGTTGTGCGTGTTTGCCAGGCACTCCTGGACTGTAAAGTGTTTGGAGCAGTGGCATGTAAATCATTTGGGAAGGAGAGTAAACTTTCAGTGTTTCAGGATAGTGACAGCAGCCTGTACCGGTTCCTGAGTGCTCAGAACCCTCCACTGAGCATTGCTGAAAACTCCCTTCCTTCTCCTACTGAACAGACTCAAATGTACAGGTGATTCTCACACGCACTACCCCACAACTCTTAGCATTACACTGTCTCACAGACCATCTTGGAGTTGTACCTCTCCTGAACACCTTTTTATAGGAACATACAGAATTGTCCTAAGAGCCTAATGATGTCTCGGCACGTGACTTTAGCTACATGCTAATCTAACTGGGATTATATGGATTTTATTTTAATTGCACTGATGTTGCACTTTAAGGAATTTGGCAAATCACTGGTGTGAACATTTACAGAGGCTATCTCTTATTATTGTTGGGCACCTCTGTCAGTTTAGGGTATGAGATTTTAAAACTCTCCATACTATTAACTTTTAGTTTACCTTGCAGGCAGGATGACCCAAGATTCTTCCACAGTACTCCAGTGAAATCAGACCAGATTATGGACCTCCTCCTAGAGGGGCTTGACCTTAGCCCTAGCTTTCTGCAATCTGAGACTTTACCACAGTCAGGTATAGCTTTGCCACACTGTGTTCAAAGCAGGCACAAAGTTGGGCTGATAGTTATGTTGCAGCCATTTTAGATTTTACCTGAACTATTTCAGATTGTAATTCATTTATTGCTGCTCTCTCAGTGGTCAATCAGGTGTGGCAAGAACAGACGGTTCACCGACTACTGAAACTGATAGAGCTCCCTCTGCTGGATGGAGTGTTGGACTACAGTGAATGTAACACCCCTCTGCCTGGTGGCAGCAGTAATGAGCCTGATCTACTTTACACCAGTAACTACCTGGACAGAGAGATACTCAAGGCTTTTAAGGCCTCACAGTAGGTTATAATTACCTTCATGGGGCAGAGGTCTAATGAGGTTTTCTTTTATTGTTTTTGTTTTTTTATTTTAAAGGATTTGTTTTTTCCTCACCAAAAAAACTGATTTCATCTGTATGAGGGAGGACAGTGCTATGTTATAATGAAAATCATTGTTCTTTCTGCCCTCTGTAGAAAAGATGAGTGGCTTTCTGCAGCATTAGACCTGCTGGACTTCCTGCCAGACCAGCTGGTAGTTGAGGTGAGCCGTGAGCTGCCCAGCTTGTCACTGGATAATGATGAGGATGACGAAGGTCATAAGCACTCTGCAAGCATTAAGCAGTGCCAAGTTCTCATCTTTGAGCTTTTAACTAAACACTATGGGCAGGGAAATATCCAGCCTCTCCTCACCAGTGGCTTGAATGATGTCTACGCACAGATTACTGAACTTCTGGGTAAGTTATGACTGGTAATGTGAGGAACACTGACAAGGGAATTATGGGTTGATTATTGATATCCAGTATCAGTAATTCAATTCAAAAACTCATAGATTCATTACAGTGATCTCTTTCAAATGTTAATTTCCTTTAAATGTTGATTATGGCTTACAATCAATGAAAACCAAAATGGCTATATCTCAGATAATTAGAATAATACGCATAATGCCTGTAAAGGTTTCCTAAGCTTTTAAAATGGACCCCCCCTCAGTAGGCTACCTAATCATGGGGAAAGACTGCTGAATTTGATAGATGTCCAGAAGGCAGTCACCCTCCTACTGTATCCAAGCATATTAATGGAAAGTTGAGTTGAAGTATTAAGTGTGGTGGAAAAAGGTGCACAAGCAACAAGGATAACCTCAGCCTTGAAAGGATTGTCAAGAAAAATTCATTCAAAAATTTAGGGGAGATTCACAAGGCGTGGAATGCTGCTGGAGTCGGTGCTTCAAGAGCCACCGCACACAGTCGTATCCAGGACATGGGCTACGTCTGTTGCATTCCTTGTGTCAGTCCACTCATGACCAGAGACAATGCCAGAAGTGTCTTACTTGGGCCAAGGAGAAAAAAGACTGGACTGCTTCTCAGTGTCCAAAGTCTTGTTTTCAGAAAGTATATTTCTTTTGGAAGTCAATTTGGTTCCAGAGTCTGAAGGAAGAGTGGAGAGGCACAATCCAAGCTGCTTGAGTCTAGTGTGAAGTTTCCACAGTCAGTGATGGTTTGAGGAGCCATGTCAACTGTTGGTCCACTGTGTTATATCAAGTCAGTGCAGCCATTTACCAGGAAATTTTAGAGCACTTCATGCTTCCCTCTGCTGACAAGCTTTATGGAGATGTGAAATTCATTTTCCAGCAGGACTTAACCTGTCCACACCTGGTTTAATTACCACAGAATCACTCTGCTTGATTGGCCAGCAAACTCGCCTGATCTAAACCCCATAGAGAATCTATGGGATGTTGTCAAGAGGACGATGAAAGACTAGATCCAACAATGCAGACAAGTTGAAGGCCACTATCAAAGCAACCTGAGCACTTCCGTGGGGGCTGGGAGATCACATTATGCCTTAGCATATTAGTTTGGGCATCTGTAGTTCCTATCAACCCACAATGTGTGAAAATACAACCTAGTCATGTGCTGAAACAAGGCTGTTTTATAGATGGGGTAAGAATGGTGCGTTGATACTTGTGGACTTTTTTTAACATAGCATATGTCTCATTAAAATCAGAGGGAACTATGCTAAATTGTGGTATGTTTTAAGCTGAAATCATTTACACTTCTGTATTAGTCTTTAGAAATGTCTTTTGCTATCTCTTTTATTTCTAGTGAATGGAAAGTTTGAACTAGCTCTAGAGGTTCTGCAGCTTTGTATGAAGTTGCTTCCTGTGGACAACAGAGAAGAGCTGTACCGACTGCTGAGGTTTATGGCACTGGCTACAGACCAAGGACAAGTTAGACTTAATAAAGAGGTAAGTATATGCTGTGATGTTTGTATTTGTTTTTGACAATAGATTGTTAATATTCTGTTGTGGTTTCATATTTGTAATGAAGATATTTAAGCTTTAGTTTATTAAAGTCAGAAAAGCAACAGATCATGGCTCTATTGTATGTCTGAATGAATTAACAAGATTATTACACTGAAGTTCTTGTCATTTGAATCATTCAGTAAGAGAAGTGAGCAGCTCATGTTAAAGATGGTCCATGGTTAGTTCATTGATTATTTGAACATTAGCTAAAAATTCTATAGAACATCTTACTTTTTAGAATGAAATAGCAGGCACTGTCCTAGCATACTGGAGGTAAAACTAGCCCAGGTCATTCTTTGTTTCATTCAAGCACATTATATCATTTTTTTCCCCTCCTAAATAAAGTAATTCCCCATCCTCCCCAGACAGATAATAGAATGGTAGTGAAGAAGACTTTTTCTAGAGCCATATTACAAAGCAAGTGTCTTCCAAAAGGCAAAGTGGACTTGCTGCTGCTCTTTATGTTGGATAACTATCAGGATATCTTCAAGGTAAGACCACTGACTCTTCCACTCCTGACTTGACTTGTCAGATGGGTTCAGCGGGTGTGTGGGAGTAAGGGAACTGCCGAACTTTAATACTGACCCGTCAGGACTGGAGCTGAATAATGCTTAATTTTAAGTATTTCTGAGGAGGATATCTCAAGAAGACTAACCAGTCATGTACTTTTGATGCTTACCAACTGATATTTCAGATTGAAAAAGCAGTTATGTTGCTCAAAGAATACAACTCCAAATAAAACATCTTTATAAACTAGTGCATCTTAAGAGATATCTACTTTTTGTGCTTAATCATTTACTTTCAGATTTATCTTCATCTTCCCTTTCAGATTCAGGTATTTGGAGAATGAATATTCTGCTAAATGATTATTGCTGTCTAGCTTGTGTTGCATTCTTTTTGTTTTTATTCATATTACTGATGAGCATTCTTTAGATTCCAGGGTCTCTCCACAAGCTGGTCAGTGACAAACTGGATGACATTTTGAAGAGGAAGGACCCTAACACCAACCGTATGTAAATTTTAATATAAACTGTCATCTGCATGCATTCTTTGAGACACTTTCACATAATTCATGTTAGTTTTGTCCCCAGATTATGCATACTGTAAGCAAATTTCAAGAAGCTTGTGTGATGACACTGTAAAACGGCTCACAAATGATGAGTTGTTGGTGCTGCTCAGGAATATTGATGAAGACACAAAGTATTCCACAAAGGAGAAGAACAGACTACTAGCAGAGTTCTACAAAGGCCATCCTGATGTTTTTTCTCAGTATTTTGGATCTAGACTAAGCACCATAAACTTGTTTGAAGTGTGATTTGTCTTATTTTTCTTCCTAAACATGTTGTGGCATGTAAACATTTTCATACGCAAAATAAATATTTTTTTTTATACTACAGCAGTTTTTTTTTTAAATAATGCAATAAAATATTTCAGTATGATACCATACCTGGCTTCTTTTACCTTTACTACCTTGTTGGGAGGAATCAATTTATAATACACCAAATAAGACAATGAGTGTATTTTCTTTGAAAATATTCACCACTGTAAACATTTCTGATGCTTGTGATAGGAACCAGACATCTAAATATTGGCGTTTATTTCTTTGCTAATGCATAATATATTAATCATAGTTTCGGAGGCTTTAAATGTATCCCCCCATTTGTACTGCCATTGTCAGTATGCACGAGGCATGTGTGGGTATACAGGTTTTTGGGAAAGAAAAATTCGAGTTGTGCATGTAGCAAACTCTTAACACTGCCGTTGCTCTTGCAAAGCGTCACAGCAGACCCCTCGCCAGCAAATCCAGTGATATACACATTAGACATGGCAGGTTTTACAGTGGGTACCCATCCTGACGCAAGTTAAATAAAAATAACCTAATTTCTGTAAAATTAGTTTAATAACTATGGTGTGATAGATTCCGGTTCCCAAATACCAAGACAGCTCATCCCAGAAGAGATGAATATCATCGCTTAGCATTAGCTAACGTCCAATTTAGTTTTTCGCTATTCCGTGGGAATAAGCTTTGTGTGCACCTTAAAATAGTATAACCAAAGTATAATCATAACACCTGAATAATGTTCTTTCCAATTTTCTTTCTGTTTAAACAAAATCAACTGGTAATTTCCTTTAAAAAAACATTCTTTTGACCCACAGTGTTCTCGGCTGTAGACTGAACGCAATGATAGTTTCCATGGCTGAGATGAGTATAAAAGTGTATACTGTTCTATTTTTCTAGACAATGCTCTTGGAAGTGGTCTGATATTTAGTAATGTTCATGTGAAACTGAGACGCTGGCTTGTCTGCCTCAGCGCTGTACGCGTTTCGCGCTCTGATTGGCCAGTTCTCCGGATCTGAACCAATCAGCACTCCGTGTGTCTGTGCCTCAGACCAAAGAGTACGGAGTTATGGGCTGGTCTGGGGACAGTGTCTGTTTATCTGAGTGTTTAAGCAGATGAGCTGTGTTGCCGTTGAGCTGTTCCAGGATCAGTTGTAGTGTGCAGTTAGCTGCGCCGCACAGCTGTAGTCTCCTCCTCCCGGCGGCTCCGGCAGCATTTAGCGTCGCTCGCGGAGACACTGGGCTTTTTCATGGTGCGAGGCTTGGAGAGAAAGATGAAGTTCGTGGTCGCAGTGACGGTAATCGTGGGCTCGGTTGTTTTCCTGCTCTTCCCCAACGGCTCTGAGGCCGACGAGAAGAAGAAAGGGCCCAAAGTCACGGCCAAGGTAAAAACACCGCCTAGCACCCGGCGGGCCTCTGCAAGACAATCGTCTGCACGACTTCTTAACGGGGATTTTAATATGTTTAGCAGATATGCGTAAAGCGGTGCACTTACAATGCTCCAGGGGATGGATATTCTTGGCGTTTAGACCTTAAAATGCAGTGTTTGTTTAATGAGTACAGAGCTGAGGGAAGGAGGACTGGGGGGAATATGGAATAAAAATTAATCTAGTCCTTACTATTGATGACTTGCTTTTACGTCATGTGAACATATTTACTGAAGCTTCCCTCCCCGCTTAAATGTGCAGGTCATCTCTCTCTTAAGAGAATGCTTGGCTGAGATTTGCAAAAGAGACTTGTAATGGCGCATAGGCCACGTCTACGTTATCGCCTGCTCTCCGCGCCATGACGTGCTCTGGTCCTGGCCCCGCCCTTGACTTTTTTCTCCACCTGCATTCAGACAAGCCCCACCTCCTGTGCTCTGATTGGCTAGGAGTCTCATACTTTCTTCTGGTTGGCTCTTAGCTGTTATTGGGCTTTTAGCTTCCTTCCCGTGTGTTAGTTCCAATAACTCGGCACACTTAAAACTTGACTCCCAAATTTTCATTTAGTTTATAATCAAAAGTTAGATATATTCGTTTCAGTACACTAGATGAGTAATATGTCAGGGTATTGGCGGTATTCATGTTTTGTATCAATTTTGTAATGCTTTACAACATTTTATTTATGTTAAAATGTTGCATTTAAAATCAGTGAGGAATATATTAAATTAATCCATTTCAGGGTCGCGGTGATATATCCAGTGTTAATACTTGTGCAAAATTCCAACGTCTTTTTATGTGCCAGTAATCACACCCATGCCCAATATTGTCTCAGGTGTACTTCGATATCCGTATTGGAGATGAGGATGTTGGGCGCGTTGTGATTGGCCTGTTTGGAAAAACAGTCCCAAAGACAACAGAGAACTTCATGGCTTTGGCTACAGGAGAGGTACAGCATATTATTTCCAAATGTATGAATAAATTAACATGAATTAAAGCATTGACTCATTGCTTGGATTATCCCCACAGAAAGGATTCGGTTACAAGGGCAGCAAGTTCCACCGTGTAATTAAAGACTTCATGATCCAGGGAGGAGACTTCACCAGAGGAGATGGAACTGGAGGTGCCCAACTTTATAACAACATAACATAAAATGTTCACACTTTAGTGGTCTTATTTAATCTACTTTAGCTTTTTAAACATGCTATGGCTGCACAAAATGGGCAAAATATTATTGCAGTTATGTAGCAATATATTTAACCCACAAAAATTTAGGGGTATGCATAATTTAATAAAGCAGTAATTTACTTTTTATTAATTTACATGAATTCCTTGATGTTTCAGAACACTCGTGTGGTGCTATGAAGGAACTAGGTGCTCTGAGAACATAAAAATGGTTCCCCCTCATTTACTGAAAATATTTTCACTATAGAATTTCATTTTTATAGTATTTTAGTTAAAAATTATTGTACAGTGTTTATATATTTTATTATTTGTATATTGTGGCCCAGAGCCCACCACAAACATTGCCCATTGGCAACAAGTTTGAGCGCTCCTGGGTTAGAGGGCTAATTAGCATATGGTAGCTTTCAGTTATATCACCAGTACTGTTGTGATTAGTAAATATTTGTTGCAGCCCTATAACTATTTATCTCAGAGTAACAAAGAATGATACCCAACCTGGAAAATATAGACTTGTACCTGAAGAAAGTGTCTGTTTTTCACTGACAGGAAAAAGCATCTATGGTGATCGTTTTCCTGATGAGAACTTCAAGCTGAAGCACTATGGTCCAGGCTGGCTGAGCATGGCTAATGCAGGCAAAGACACCAATGGCTCTCAGTTCTTTATTACCACAGTACAGACACCGTGGCTTGATGGCAAGCATGTCGTCTTTGGCAAAGTTCTTGAGGGCATGGTGAGTGGTTTTGTTTTTTAAAACCATACCAGTCAAGAGTGGCTTTTCTGTAGCTGGTGGATTAAAATCTGTATCCGTGAACCTCATACTGTAAGGACTTTCTAGAATACGCTGATCCACGACAGTTCTCCTTGACATTGGTATTTCTTCTGTATTCGATGTCTTTTTCTACAGGATGTGGTAAGAAAGATTGAAGCCACAAAAACAGATGGGCGGGATAAACCTCTAAAAGATGTCATCATCCATGAATGTGGCAAGATTGATGTGGAGAAGCCTTTTGCTATCGCCAAGGAGTGAAGTTCCATCGGGGGAAAGAGGACTGTGGGTTTCTGGGGATAAAACAGGTGTGCTGTACCACTAGTATTGTAGTGGTGTATGTGTGTGAGTCTTGGTACCCTAGATCGGGACCCCTCACACACTTAACACCTGCAGCAGTCCGCAGGGCGGCACAGCTTGGGTCCATCTCGAGCAAGCATTCCATGCTGTCAGTCTGACTGATTAAACAACTACTTTTTGTAAACAAATCTACAATAAAGGATCCAGGTTTTGTTACTTCTGTTGTATGACTCACACTTGATCAATGCCTTTTTAAAAATGTGATATACCACAAAATGCAGACAAACATTTACTCAGGATTTATTGAAAAAATTGTGTAAACAATATCCACATGCATTATAAATGCAGCTCAATTAAATGGATCAGTCTGAATGGGATAACAAAACAGTACAGATAAAAATGTCTACTTTTTAAATGAGAAATCTGCTGCCCTAAGAAGTTTGGTTTATATCAAAACCTAAGGGTCAAACACAGAAACTACTGGTAAGATCTCAGGCAGACTAAAGCTTACTCCCTGTGTGTATCTTCAGTATTCAGAATACTTTCTGGTATTTCCTGAAGAGCACTGATTGCAAAGTGGTCAATCGTTCAAATAAAGCAACACAGTTATCCCAACTTCAGTGTTGAAGTGTATTTACTCATCCCAGTGTTCAGAGACTTAAATTAGTTGTATCACTGGAGCAAAAGTGAGGCAAACGTCAGGGTGCTAGTCTATCTCACCATGTGATAAATGCATCCCAACGTGTATTTATCAACACTGAGGGGTGTCTTCCCATCTCTTATATATATATATATATATATATATATAAAAAGGCATTATTTCCTCGTGCCTTTATGAAGGCAAATCCCCAAAACCGGGAAGCTTAATTGGTGTTGAAAATTGCCATGTGTTCAGTCTATCTGGTCCTCTGTCTCTGGCAAAGAGCTTAGGCTGCCTCTGTCTATGATGATGGAGGGGATAGCAGGATGCAGAGGCTGCAGTGGAGGAACATTTACACTGGGCTTAGAACGAGCCTTTAAACCCGTTCTAGTGTCCTTGGGGTAGAGGCCCTGCAAAACACCCGCCACTACCATATCTGGAAGCTCTGCCCAGAAGTCATAAAACAAAGAAAAAAATAGCAATTGAATTGGTCATAATGTACAGAATACAATTACAGACCAGTGATTCATTACATATTTGTCTAATTTTTCAAGCATGGTCATACAGTATTACAGGAAAAAAAACTGGCAAACTAAATGAACTACCACAGTGAATGGAGTTCTAACAAGACAACACTTCCCAAAAATCACACCAGCGTATTGTTTTGCTTAAGCCAAATTTGTGATGGTTTGAGCACACTGATCTTATATATCTATGGAGTACAAGATAAAAACATCTGTTGTGGAAATACTCATTTGGTTGCACACATTCCCAGCATGCTGTGTCTGAACATGCCCAGAAGCACTTGTTTTAAAAATGGCAAATGCAGTATTATAAGTTCTTTTTCAGTTGTAGAGGACATAGTTTCAGCCCCTGCCCTTATGCTGGAAACAGACTACACTCACAGAAGACTATATTCTTCAGTTCAATTATGTCTTTGTTTATGTCATGAAGAGCTGATGGATTTAATCATGATTTAAATCTTGGGGGTGATATAAAAGCTGAAAATGTTTTGTCAAGATATCTTTCCTAATATTTGTCACAGGAATGACATTCAACACTTTGTATCCACCCCTGCTAATTAGTAAATTGTGCTACTTTAAGATGCACTATTTGTTGATACAGATGTTCAAATGTGAAATCCCAGATTGCATAATCTCCAAATAAACATTAGCTTAGATCTATGTAAAGCCCCCCTTCACTGAGCTGTGGAATAATATTCACTCTCTGGAGTGACAGGAGCACTTAGCGGTACGCAATGCTAAAATGGTGTCTAATAAGAATATGAATAGTCATCCTTATTTTACCTGCGTTTGATGCAAAACGATAGGGGTCACATGAGAAGCCCACCACTCTCTGGTGTAGTAGCTGGCAGCTAGAGGAGAAAAATTATAGTTCTTTGAACAGCTGCACAATAAACTGACAACTGGCCAAATTGTAGCCAGTAAGCACAAAATCAAGCTTTTTATGCGAGAAGGGTTTTTTTTAGGTCCATAATCGTCAGTGGCACCTGATGAAAATAAGCCAAAAACAGTGGGAAAATGAGGTCTACTACTTTTTTAAGTAGTGATATATAACACATTACACTCCTCATGAAACAGAGATAATAATAATTAAAAATTAATAATAACTGCTGTGATTTGTTAAGCCTTGCAAAATAATAAAAATAAATAAACAGACTACTCCCATGGGACACTATAAACACAAGAATACAGAAACTACTGCACTAGTAGTCTACACTGCTTTGAAAATTCTGATAATCTCTGATGTATGTTAGAGGTTATTGTAGCCATTAATCAGTAACAAATTTAAAAATAGCATAAAATAGTAGTATTATATAATAAGGACAAACAAGAGTGCTGGTGGTGGATTTGCGCAAATCTATAGCACGTCTAGCGGTGTTAAATTGAATTCTTGATTATTTTTGCTATATTCCCCATTAAGGATGGCACAGTGGTGCAGCAGGTAGTGTCGCAGTCCAAGTCTGGCTCCGTGTGGCTGTCTGTGAGTTCGGTGTGTTCTCCCTGTGTCTGTGTAGGTTTCCTCCAGGTGCTCCGGTTTCCCATGGTCCAAAAACACATGATGGTAGGTGGACTGGTGAGTTAAAAGTGTCTCTAGAAGTGAGTGTGTGAGTGAATGTTGTGCCCAGTGATTCTGGGTAGGCTTTGGACCCACCATGCCCCTGAACTGGATAAGCGCTTACAGACAATTGATGAATGAATGAATATTCCTAATTTATTCTTTGCATTCATATATGTTGTTTGTTTGGGAAAAGTGATTAATGGTTTTAAATAATCTGCTGGGGTGTCTGAGACATTTACATAGTACTGTATATAGGGGTGTTGACAATCAGAATCTACGACTATGGCCCAGTCTCATGTTTTTCTCCTGGCTCTTGTGGACTTGCTGATGATCTTAACAAGAACCAAAGGCAAAACTGCAGACAGTGACTGACACTATTTATGAAATGTTTTTCCTTTCTGAATCACAATGTCTGTGCCAAAAGCTCTATATTTGATCTCATTCTGCCCTGTTGCCCAATTTATGTAAACATTTTAATGACAGCTGGCAAAGTCCAGGCATGTGATTTCATGGCAAGCATGCTCTCATTAAGAGCTACCTTTGTGCAGTCCTTGCAACTCTTCCATTGGTTCTATACTTGGTAAAGCAGATTTTAAAATGATGCAACTGAGACAAACCTAAAAGTAACCATTTTGAAATACCAGTGTGCTTTTGTTTGTTTTTTTTGTCTGGCCTGTCAGCTGTTACAGCTGGTTCAAACTTTTTATACTTCCATTCATAAGTGGTTTGCTTTGCAATCCTGCTTAAAATGGACATTTATTTTTATTGGATAAATTTTTGATAGTACAGTTATTATATTTTCGCTTTACGTATGGTTTTATACTCTGTAATGAAAGTTTTTACCTATGTTTCTGTTCTTGGGGGTCATCCCACTCTTCTTCACTAGAAGAAAGAATTGTGGCATGTGAATAACTGCATAACTGTAGTGACAATAACTATGAAGTTCAGGTTTATAAGAGCTTCATTACTGTACAATGCTGTTATTGAGTGTAGTACATACTTAAAACTGCAGTGCTTGTTTGCCGAATGGAAGTGTTTCACCTGAAGGAAATCCAGCAACTCCTGAGGAACTACTTCATTCTGATACAGGATTACCTGCAGTGATTATAAAAAAAATATTTATTTTCTTATGTTGAAATAAAAAAGTAATGTAGTGTTTGAACGCTGCTAAAGTTTCTAAACATGCCTAATGTTCTTTAGTCTATGGAAGCTAAGCAGCAATGTATCCACTGGATTATTGCTGCTTGAATGAGTATTAGCTCATTCAGAAAAGAGTTTATGTAGGCCTACATGTTTTATTCTTAAAGGCATAGTGTTTCTGAATATTTAAACCCCAAAATATAATTTGTCGACATTGGGGCAAAAATCAAATATAATAGAAATATAATAGCTGGACTATATCACTTCATAGAGTTAAAAGAAAATGTTTAGAGAAGGGTAGTGTACCCCCTGTTGTACCTGAATGTAATCTTCAAGTTCCTGACGTCTCTGCTCCAGTGGTTTGGTGCGTAAGTGCTGGTTCCTTTTGCTGGGGAAATCTGGTGGCTGCACGATCTTTTTGAGTTTCCGGTGCAATGTCTGGAATTCACTTTGCCTCCGTAGAACAAAGTGTTTCCTTCCATTAAACAAAATTTCCACCCTGAAGAGCTACAAATATACAGAAATAAAACAAGTCAAAACAAGTAGAGTAAATGTATACCATGTCTTTTCATTTTACTCAGAGCTTAATATGAAGAACTGTGCCCTCTACTGAACCGATTTGGTTATGACCACCTGGATATCTTGCCTGAGGCGGAGGTAAAAAATATAACCCCAAGTCTTCCAACAAAAACAAAGCATATGGTAAAGGTAAAGACAAACCTACCCATCTGCTGCCTTCAGGGGAATGTTCTTCCACTGTCTCTAAAACGTTTTTTGTGAAATACTTTCTTTCTTGTGAGTCATTTGAAGGATGGGAACATGTAAAACGAGCTACATCACGCCCAGGATGCCATAGTGCAGTTTAGTTTCATATGCTTAGACTCCTCCTTCCACATTGTATACAACATAAAGACCTTAATGTGTTTTTTGTGACTGGTTTGAAACTTTACAAAGTTTGGCTCATCAGCGTCCTCTTAAACTGCTACCTACACAGACTTACAGACTGTTTAAAAAAACACTCACACATTCAAGGTCCACATCTTTTTGGAGGCAAATGAAAAGCCAAGCATTTTAGATTACTTCATTAAACTTTATACATTGTATTGTCTTTTTAAAAGAATTACCCAAAAGATTTAATAATGGTTTAATAATTAAACCCTGAAGAAGAAATATAATAAAATACTAAAACATTTTTAAAAACGTGTTATTTAACTCTTGGGAGCATATCTGGTATTTTGCCATGTTTGGGTTTCAATAAAAGTTGATAGAGATGTCCTTGAAATTTCCCATCTTCCCTGACTTGCATCAGAACATATTTTACTCACTTCCACTTCACAGCTGCTCTCATTCTGAGCAAAACGTTTCACTTCCCAGCATTCTTACCTCTGAGAATATACAGCTCTTTCACTTGAAAAGAAAGAGAGAGGTCCATTCAAGCAAGCTTTGACTAGTCAGAGTGAAAATGTACAGAACTGGGTGAGAAGAAATACCTAGGTGAGGAAATTGTGGGGTTTTGACTTATTGTCAATGTCAGAACAAATCTCCATCTCAGTTTTTCATTTTGTAACATTATTTAAAAATGCTATGTACATTAAATAGTATCAAGTGTCTCAACAGTCAACAGCCATAACTGGCCAGTGCAAATGGCTCAAAACCCAAAATATAAAGTTTTGCAGTCACACAGCTCCAGGTTTCCTCCCACGGTCCAAAAACACACATTGGTAGGTGGATTGGCGACTCAAAAGTGTCCATAGGTGTGAGTGTGTGTCGCCCTGTGAAGGACTGGCGCCCCCTCCAGGGTGTGTTCCTGCCTTGTGCCTTGCCCCAAACCCACTGCGACCCTGAACTGGATAAAAGCAGTTACAGACAATGAATGAATGAAAATCTCCTGTAGTTAGTATTTTTTAAGGTGAGGTTTAGATCCAATAGAAACTTTACTGCACTTTAATTTTCCTGTTTCTTGATGCAAGTGTATTCATATCCTTATTATCCTTATTATATACATCTAATCAAATATCTTTAGAAATATGTTGTTAAATCATTTTAGATGCACACAAGTAGCACATCTGCATGGCAGTTGAGGTGTGTTTGTGTAGTTGTGTCTTTGAAAGGTTCCATGAAAGCATAATGGCCATGTTTCATGTTTTATTATTCTTTGGGCCATACATGCTCAGACAACTGTAGGTAATTGTAGGTAACTGACGGTAACTGAAGCTAAGGAAGTAAATGACTGTCTTCATTTCTTGGTCTTATTTGAATATTGAAACTGGTCTATTATATAATGACATAGTTTTGAAAGTATTTTTCTTTCAAATATGATTTGTGAATATGTTTACACCCGGGACTGTTGTAAATACATTTATAGTGAGGAAACACTCCCATGATAAGCAGTGTGGCCTCTGTTATGGTCTTATTAGTTAAGTGAGTTAGAGGAAGCTAAGCAAAGAGCACTCCTCTGTTCATCAGCCTGAAAGGGGACAGTCTGTCTGGCAGACAATGTTCTGTGTGCTCTGGAAACACTGAAGGAATGCAAGAAACAGCATGACTAGCCCATAAAGGTGACGTTGCTCTTTCAGGTTATGTAGTACATTTCTGGTCAATTCTTTACCTTAGTAAATACAAGCTCTGCAAGGAAAGACAAAAGGCATGTTCAGGAATAGCAGTTACCTCAAAGCCATTGCCTTAAACAAAAGTGTGGCCTGATCTGTGTTGCTGTTAACCCTGGGCAGAAAGATTTAGGGGGACACACTTGCCGTGTGTAGGCTACTGTGTGTTTTGGGTCAGAAGTGCTGCCTGTAAAAAGCACTATTCAGCCTCGTTCTTTCCCTCCCTCCTTCTCTCACTGACACACTTGCACACACACACACACACACACACACACTCTCTCTCTCCTAAACACAGAGCAGCCATTGTCACCAAGGAGCAGAGCTGGGCACTTCCGCTGGATGAAGGCTCTAACACACAGGAGCCCCTCCATGTTCACTTACACATATACACACAACCCCAATGTGTTCAACATATAGACGCCATACAGTAGATTGAAGTCTTTTTTTCTGTAAGCAGTTTAAGCAATTGCTTAAAGTCTCCAAGCTAGACTAGGCTCTGACACTATGTTATTATTATTATTATTATTATTATTATTATATTTATTATTATTATAATTATCTGGGCCAATACTGATCAGTATAACTTGTCAATTCATATTCAGACAGAAGCATTATGGTGCATTCAAGCCCGTCTGTCTTTCTAATGTCAGTTCTGGGTGAGCGCATGCTGTTGTTCCTCTGTTTGACTTTCCTTTTTCCACATTTCATAGATTTGTTTGCTTTGTACAGTATTTTCTGTTATTATTCTGAACATTTTTCACCACTGCTGTTTGGTCCTGTTGATACCTAGCTGCCTGATATTGCCATGACTACTCTGACAAGCCGCTGAATTAGGGAGCTTGCTTTCACTGCCACTAATCAGCCCTACTAATTTGCTAGCTGCCTGCTATCACTGCTGCTATTTTCTGTGAACTCTGAGTGATGGAGCTTGTTTTCACCAATGATGCTGCCAATATTCACTGTTTCTATCTGACTTGCACACTGACTAAGGGAGTCTGTTTTCTTTGCCACTTTGCTAGCCGCCTGCTATCACTGTTGCTATCTGTACGGTTCTTTATCTATGTGTTGTTGTTGTTGTTTCTTTCTGTTTGTGTTTTTTTTTTCTGGGTACTTCTATAAATATTCTTCGTTCTTGAAAAGTTTGTTATTATTATTATTATTATTATTATTATTATATACACCCACCAGTCATAATATTACTACCACTTGTTTCTACACTCATGGTTCGGTGTGTATTTGTGCATTTTGTAGTTCTAAAATTACAGACTGTAGTCCATCTGTTGCTCCACTCCTTATTCTTCAATGGTCATACCTGCTCTGTGTTGAGCTACAAATGGATTACACAGTAAATTCACCAGTGTTAAATTAACACTGTTAGTGTAATAATTTAACACTCTCAGTTAACACTAATAGTGTTGTTTAACACTGGAGAATTTACTGTGTATAGTCTGTAATTACTGAACTACAGTGTGCTCCTGTACAGACAGTGGAACTAAGAGAATAGACAGTGAGCATAGAAATAAGAAGGCAGTAGTAATTTTTTGGCTGATCAGTACAGGCAGAGTACACATGTACCAGAGGAGTTGGATATATTGTCTGAATGGAAGTTGTTCAAGATCTCCCATGTGGCAACTGTAATGGAAGCAAGTAATGCTTGGCACCAGCCTTGGTTGCCTTAGAGAACTCTAAAATTCTGCTAATAGTAGTAGATGAAGAGCTTTGTGTTCTTTGGCAGTTGTAGAAGCAAAATCCAGCACATTGGAATTGTAGAGATAACCCATGGAAAAAAAAGTTTAAAAAGATTCTAAATAGAAGTAACTACTAGGTCAGAATCCATCTCCCTGGATGGATGTTGGTTGGATGTCTTGTCTGACTCACCTCTACTATACAGCATAGACTTCAGAGACAATTCCTCAGGATTGTCAAACCAGGGTTTTGATTATTGTGAAGGGGTCTTAAAAGTGTGTGTAACCTACTGAGACATCACTTCTCAGTGATGTCACTTCTCATGAAAGTCCATGCATGGTAAGGGAACTCAACCTGATGGTCAGGTTTTCAAAAAAAACAGTACAGATTTCAGCCTGGCTTTGGAATAGCAACCCAGTTCTTTTGCTCAGAAAATTCAGAAATTTGATGAGCTTTCTTTATCTGGATTAGACATTAAACTGTTTTCCCTGAGATGTTCAGTAGGAGGTGCTCTGTGAGTATGGGCGCCAGGGTCAATAATGCAAGTAATTTTGACATTTTCCATCTGGAATCTTTCTACAGAGGCCTCCAGCATATGCTTCACTGATATGAAGCTGAATTTAAAGCAATCGTTAGGTAAATCTGCCCCTCCTGTTAGAGGCCATGGTAATCACTCTTCAGGTAATGAGTAAGAACTTACCCTTTATGGAAGAGTTTAAGTATGTCAGGGTCTTGTTCAAAAGTGACAGGGAGAAGGATTGTGACATTGACCACAGACTAGGTGCAGTGGTAGTCACTGTAACAGTTTCTAGTAGTAAAGAAGGAGCTGAGTTATAAAGCAAAGCCCTCAACTGACCAGAGTCCCCAAGGCAGGTACAGAGCATGTTGGAAGGATTATATCTTCTGGCTGACCTGGGAACACCTAGGGAAAACCTGGAGGAAGCAATTGAGGAATACCTGAACATCTTTGTGTTCCCTTTTGCCATTAAGACATCAAATTTGAAAAATATTATGATATACAGTGAGAAGAATAGTTCACCAACCAATATTACGATTACTCAAAGTCAGTGGAGAGTGAATTAATAAACACCAGTATATACAATCCACAAACCCCATTTTGAAACATTTTCATATTTGCATTTGCAATGCTGTGAATATTGCAAATGTAAATATAAAGAAATTGCAAAATGTAAATATAAACACAATGCTACCATAACAATTAATTAAACCCAATACTTAATTGAAAATAGTACAGCAATAAAGAGTCATTTTTAAAGCGGCATATTTGCCTTTTGCTGATCGCATTGCCATGAGTTTTAACTTGTATGAACCAGTGGAACATACCAGAAGACTCCAAAAAGATTGCCCGTTTTTAACTCAACAATTTCCAAAAAAAGTTGGGACGGGGGCATGTTTATCATTGTGTTGCATCACATTTTCTTTTAACAACATTATTGTTCACATTATATAATATGATGCATTTATAATGTAAAGAAAAAAACTCACAAAGATAGGCATCAACACACCACTATGCAACTGGATATTGGACTTTCTCTCTGATAGACCCCAGACAGTAAGAGTGGGAAAGAACACCTCTCAAACCATCAGCATGAACACTGGGGTTTCTCGGGGCTGTGTTTTGAGTCCCCTGTTGTTTACACTGATGGCTCACGACTGTTGCGCAAAGTATAGTTCCAACGATATCATATCGTAGTAAGTGTGCGGACGACACAACAGTGGTGGGCCTCATTAACAACAATGATGAGGTGGCCTACAGAGATGAAGTGAACCAACTGGTGGACTGGTGTGACAAAAACAACCTGTTACTGAATGTCAACAAAACAAAAGAAATCACAGTTGACTTCAGGAAAAAACACACGGTTCATGCTCCACTCACAATCCACGGCAGCACCGTGGAATCTGCCAAAGGCACCAAGTTTCTGGGGGTTCATATTACAGACAACCTCAGTTGGACAAAACACAGTACCTCTCTTATCAAGAGGGCACAGCAGTGCCTCCACTTCCTGCAAAAGCTGCGGAGGGCATATCTCCCCACTCTTGTCCTCATCACCTTCTACAAGGGCACCATTGAGAGCATCGTGACCTGCAGCCTCTCTGTCTGGTATGGTAACAGCATAGCTGCAGACCAGAAGTCTCTCCAGAGAGTGGTGAGAACAGCAGAGACAATCATCAGGACCCCACTCCCATCCATACACCAGCTGCACCAGTCACACTGTCTCAGCAGAGCCACAAGGATAGTCAAGGATCCTACCCACCCTGCCCATGGACTATTCAAGCTTCTGCCCTCTGGGAAAAGTTACCACAGCATCATCACGCAGGCCATCAGACTTTTGAACTGTAACAGCTCACACAACACACGCTGAACAATTAAAAACTAATCAGTTTTATCTTGAAATAACTCCATGTATACTATGTATACCACAATAATACCGATGTGCAATATTTGATGTGCAATATATTCATATTTATATACAGCACAACATACATTTATATACCTGATGTGCAATAATCATGTGCAATATATTTCTGCTTTCATATGTATATTATATTCTATGCGTATATCTCTATATTTAAACACACTACCATTTGATGCTGCTATTATTTAATTTCATAGTTATAGTGCCTTATTCTGTGAAGTTGTATGTTGTATTGTCTATAGTTGATTGTGAGTATGTCTATTTAAATTATGTATTTTCTTATTTTGCCTAGCACATTGGGGTTTAGAGAACCCTAATCTCGTTTAGCTGTGCACTGCTGTGCGTTGTCTAAATGACAATAAAGTTCACCTTGACTTTGACTGCTTTGGGACACACCATCAGTTGTAAAAAGCACGATATATATATATATATATATATATATATACCTAATTTCTGATGGACTCAGCTTACTCTTTTGTGAACTTAATCGCTGACCTTTTTTTATACACTACTTTACCAATCTTTTGCCTGTCCCAACATTTTGTAGTGTGCTTATGGCATCAAGATAACAAATGGATAAATATTTTTCAAATAATTATAATAATAATAATACATTATATTTATATATCACTTTTCAAAAACTCAAGGACGCTTACAAGTCATACCTTAACAAATAGTACAAAACATACAACACATTAACAGACAGTACAGAACAAGCAAAAGCATTACAATTATTCAGTTTAAACAGACAAAATATTGTCTTTTTACTCGTCTCAATTAATTATTGGGCTTAAATGATATACACATCACTGCATTCTATTTTAATTTACATATTTGGTAAATAAAAAGTATTTTATTTATTTTATTTTTACCATGCAATTACTACTGATTGTAACAAATATGAAACGGCTAATTGAACAAACATGAGAGCATATTTAAAGACAACCCGTGTAAAGAATATTTTTTCACTTAGTTTAAAGCATGGTGGGGGAAAAGGTTTGTGAGGAAAACAATAAATAAAAATCTCCCTTGAAAAAGTGCAAAAGCATAAGGCTTACAGTTTTCCTTGTTTTTCTCAGCCCACCACAAACTTTACACTTTGGCTCCCAAAACAAAAAAATATGGGAAGTCTCATTCCGGATTTATTTAATATCAAACAGGTAGCACAACAAATCATTTTTTTGGTTTTCACTGGTCACTCTGAGTGTTAATCAAAATAATGTGTTGACTGTCCGCATCACCAAAATGTTTTAATGGCTTTTAAGATACCATTTTCAGACATTGTAATGCAGTTTGTCATGTCATTTTACATTTTTGCCACATAATCATGAACATGCACCAGCCAGGTATGTCATTATATAGCAGGGTTTAAAGTAGAAATCTTTACTTTACGAGTATAATGTTTATCCAATTACCCCAGGTCATTCTGTAACAATACATTCGTAAATACTTTCTGAGTCTGAAAGCTGTTAATTAGTCTGCGTCGTGACAGAGCTGCAGTTGGTGTATAGCTGTTTCAGACGGTGAGGGAAAGGCATTCCAGCTTTGAGTGACATCAGCACCTTTGAGCATGGCTGTGATTCAGCTGTCTCCCACAGGGCTCTACTTTTAGCTTCTCACATACACACAAAACATATGCACACACATTTTTGTTTTTAAACCTTGTAGGGTCCTTTTGCATTACACATATATATTTAAGTACCCATGTCTATGACGTACCATGAGAAGAACCTTAGTTACAAAGAACTGTTTTCATTTGTGTCTGAAAAGGTATAAAAAATAGCAAATAAACACACATGTTAACAATATGTTAGTTCAAGTGCGCCTAAGTCAGAGGGCTCATTTTTAAAGCGCCATATTTACCTCTTGCTG
This sequence comes from Hoplias malabaricus, assembly GCF_029633855.1. NCBI lineage: Eukaryota > Metazoa > Chordata > Actinopteri > Characiformes > Erythrinidae > Hoplias > Hoplias malabaricus. Next base: position 38,635,112 of record NC_089803.1, read on the forward strand.
ATCGCATTGCCACGAGTTTTAACTTGTATGAACCAGTGGAACATACCAGAACATTCCAAAAATCGTCATTACCTAGAAGCATGTGTAAATGCAAAAACATGTTGCTTGATAAGAGAATCTTAAATGAGCGCAACATCATATCCTGATCTCAGTGATTAAGCATTTGTGCATTTGTGAACAATAACCTTCTGTCTACTACTATTTGGTTGGGACTAGTTTATGAAAGTAGCCCAGAGGCATGGGCAGGTGGCCGAATGTATGACCCAAACAGACTGCCCAATTACAGAGAAAGCATCTCAGAATAGAAGTGCTGATCCAAGATCAGATTACTCCCAATGTTTACTGGGAGTAACTGTGAACTATGTCCTGTATCAGAAACATGTTCAGAAATATTCTGCTGATGCTACCGCTTGAGGAATCAGCTGGAAGATTAGAATCAGTCAGTTTTGATTATTGTTGTTGTAAACACACACATGCCTGATTCAGCATGCATGCCCAAAATGAGTGATGTGTTATATTTTTATAATTACACTTAATGTTTTAATATATTTTTAAATATATGTAATAAAGGAAAAATCATACATTTACCAATACTTACAAACTTAAATATGGCATGTATTAATGTCTATTTTTATTCAGATATTGTGCGCTGACTATTTTTTTTTAATTGGTAGACTATGGTTAGGTTATTCAAACTACTTTTTAGACATAATTTTTGACTATATGAATATAGTCATTTTAAGACTTACTAAAAGTTTTTAAGGAACCATTTAATTTACAGGACGTCAGTAAAGAGCTAGTCAGTGTTAGTTTGAGGAATTGTGCAGGTTTCAAGTTTTAGACAGCTGAACTTTCAGCTGTTATTGTGACCAATGCCCTTTGTTGGGTTACGCAGCCATTTCTCACGTTATTAAATTATGTTTCTAATGTGTTAGAGACTATAGTTTACAACTGTGCAAAGCTCTTCAGACTTCTTCAGATAATCAAACACATACAGCAAATGTTTCTGTTTGTGGTCAGTGGATATGACCTCTAGTGTTAACCATACACTGTTCAAGGTACTTGTAGCTCCCACCAAAGGCAATGTAAAGACTTCCTCAAGGTATGTATGTCACATTGAGGCATTTATTTCTGCACTGACACAGTCAATTCAAGAAGTTTTCCCTGTCTACAGTCAAGTACAAGCGTCAGAGGGGTTCATTAGGCTCTGTGCTGTTTAGAGTGGGTTTTCCAAGCTGACTTAGCACCACTTGACATTTAGAATGAAAAGAAGACATGCCTTATTCCTGGTTTATGAGCCTGTCGGTTAACTACAGTTCTGTGTGTTAGGTATTTTTTTTTACTCACTTTTCGTAACTTGCCCGCTTCATCCACTTCCCTCTGCAGCGAGGGGATGGACACCTCGAGCATCGCCCGACTCCTGACACAGCTCCACAGTCACACCAGCAGCTCCTTCTATCTGTGTTTGTGTGTGTCTTACACTCGCACTAACACTCCACAGCGCTCTGGTAAGGTCAACACCTGCCCGCCGTCCACTTCGCCTGAGGGAAAAGACACTCTCTAATAAAACGGAATGAAAGTGTAAAACCGAACAGTTCAGCTCCGCTCTCAGCCCTGAGTCTAAACTACACTGAAGGGCGGACAGAGCGCGTTCCGTCAGGCCCCGCCCTCAACACACACGAACGGTGCGCTGATTGGTTGAGCCCTCAGACATACTAGGGATAAATTCCCAATCCTGGGACTCATATTTGCTCATCAAAATTACATTTTTAGTTATTTCCAAAACAAAAACCCCAAGCCCTTAAATCTGGCTTCGATATAACTGTACATTGCCGCCTTTATCCAGTATTCGCAGATCTATGAATATATTATTAGCCCCCGCCACTATATTCATGTATCATCTATCTTCTCCCTGTTTATAACTCAGAAACCGTGCCCCACAAGCTGATGGAAGTGGGTTATGACGCAAGAATCCCTGGCTGTCTGAATTTGCCCAAATGACCAAAATGCATACCATGCATGATATGCCTTCTAAACAACACCACACACAAGTTGACATGCTTACTTTTTTTTTAAGCAGTCAATTATTTTGGCCAGCAGGTTTTGTCCATGGCTTAAATATTGGCACTACATTTGGACACCTTCTAAGTCAGCAATAGGCCACATATTGTTAATGGGCTGTCCACATATATCTATATTCAGCCCACATGGTCCCTCTAATAGCCCATGTACCACCCCACCTAGAACCCATATCCATCTTTCCACTAAGGTGTGGAAACATTAAAACACATATGGGTTTTTCCAAATTAAACACGTGAATCAAACTAAATTTAAACACACACACACAAAAAGTTGTTACTGATCATGAGGTCACGAGGACCGCTCTGAGTAACATTGTGTCTGCTGAAGCAGCTAATTCGTTCATGTCCTTTGCTAAAATTAGGTAATTTAAGGACAACTAAGGGATACATATTTTTTCAATATGTCATCTCTAGAATCCAAAAGAGAGTAAAGAGCACTCTCAAGACTTTAAACCACTCCTCAACTTTATTAGGTCTCTGACACCAAATGCTCTGCTGTTTGGAGCTGCTTCCTCTCTCTCTCCAGCGCCTGAACCTAACCACGGTAAGGGAAGCTGCAAGGCTGCTCTGAGGTCAGCTTTTTATGGCATCTCCCATTCATTTTACTCACATCACATGATGGGTTGTAACACTCAGCCATTGATTCACTTTACTGCTGACTACAGACACTTCTGCATGTGAGGATCTTTGTAACCTCATTCCAGCATTTTTCGGGATTTCACACTTCAACAACTTACACTTGTATATAATAATAATAATGTTGATAATAAAAATATTTTTTCTTATGTTCCAGACCCTGCCCCCAAAACACACACACACTTATATCAACCCACCCTTGAGAGTACTGAAATAAGCAGGCAAATAAGACAGGGAGGACAGCAATTTCTTAATTTCTAGTTATATCTTTAGTATATTTCATATGTATAGCAAAAAGCGAGAGTGAGAGAAAGTCTTAGAGTGGCAGGGGCAGGGGATAGGGGTGGATATCCTTCAAATAGCAAAGTAGTAACATCAGCAAATTGACCATGTGCAGACTGGGTAAAGAGGAAGTTTACTAAAGTTAAGGACATAGTCCAGTCTGCACAGCCTCTCTTGGAAACATTCAGACTTCTCCAGTGCAAACCATATCAAGCGACCTATATCAAATGAACTAAGACATTTATCTTTTCAGGGGCAAACAAAACATAACACGTTAACAAACATACTTTTAAAGAATAACATTAGACAGAGCCATTATATATATGGATACCTACGGCCTCAAGTCACATTCAGCATGATGTTTAAACAGCACTAAAAGTTGATGGGCCGGTTAAGGCTGCAACCATAATGTTTATAATCCCATAAGTCTGTAATATGGAAGTTATTGAACCTTTTCACACCAGCCATGTTTAAACTAGAGCCCTCTTCAGTGGAACTGTGACAGCAAATTTGAACAGCGTTGTTGGAGAACAGGAATTTTTCCACATGAGCAGACAGCCAAAGTGGTGTTGCCATTTTGCCCACCTCCAACAATTCTGGAAACACTGAAATAGAAAAACAGGAGAACACCATATACAGTAACCAAAGACGAATTAAAGGTTTATAGAGACAATTTAAGTGTAGTTCTATACCGGTTTTTAAAGTTAATTCACAATGTTATGTGCTACAGGTTTAGCCTCATCTGTTTGACCAATCTGTGAAAAACATATATGTGAAGATGGATTGGCTACTTAAAGTGTCCTTAGGTGTGACTGTGTTAGTGACTATGAGAGTGTGTGTCACCCTGCTAAGGACTGGGGCCACCTCCAGGGTGTGTGAATAAATTAATGTTTGTCCAGTTTACAGCAGAATCTTTGGTGGGGAATACATCTTACACCTTCAACTGGCGTAATTATACATTTCGGTGCAATTATTGGGTAGTTAGGTGCTTAATAGCTATAGTAAGTTAATTACTTCACTGAGATCAAAACGTCTGAGCCTTTTTCCACAGCCATACAATAGAGACATAACAAGTGTTCTGGCTATATCATTTTTTTATACTGAAACAGTAGGACCCCAGGATCAGTTCCCTCTTCACAATGGTGTGGAACATTTCCTTATCACATAGAGGAACAAAAGCTAATCCAATGTGTTTCAGTTGTGTTTACTGATCAGTAATAAATAAATAACCTCCTTGTATCTACATTTATTGTCCTCAGCTCCACTGACCATACAGGAACATTTCATTGTTCTACAAATACAGGCTGCATTTCACCTCTTACTCTGCATAGACCGTTAGTCCCCTTGCACTCTGTTCATCAGTGGTTAGAACCCCTACTGAGCAGGTATGAATTGGGTGGGTAATCAAGCCGCAGTGACATTGACATGGTGGTGGTGCATTAGTCTTGCAGGAGTAGAAGTCCAACACAAACAAGTACTTTTACGAGAAAGCACTGCTTCCATCTGTTGTCTTTACTCAGTGGTCATATACTGTCACAAGTACCATGCGTGGGTGGATATATTTTTGTAATTAAGAAACTGCTGAGTAATAAAAAAAAACAAAAAAACAATGGGCATGGGTGATATGAGCTTTAACATCTTATAAAACATTTAATTTACACTACAGTTGCTGGTCATAAAATGTGAATATCATGAAAAAATTTATTTAGTCCAGTAATTCCATTTAAAAAGTGAAACTTGTATATTATACTCATTCATTACAGACAGACTGATATATTTCAAGTGTTTATTTCTTTTAATTTGATGATTATAACTGACAACTAATGAACACCCCAAATTCAGTATCTCAGAAAATTAGAATATTACTTAAGACAAATACAAAAAAAAAAAAAGGATTTTTAGAAATGCTGGCCATGGCATGAGGCGTGGCATGGAGTCGATCAGTCTGTGGCACTGCTCAGGTGTTATGAGAGCCCAGGTTGTTCTGATAGTGGCCTTCAGCTCTTCTGCATTGTTGGGTCTGGTGTATTGCATCTTCCTCTTCACAATACCCCATATATTTTCTATGGGGTTAAGGTCAGGCAAGTTTGCTGGCCAATTAAGAACAGGGATACCATGGTCCTTAAACCAGGTACTGTGGGAACTTTACACTGGACCTTAAGCAACGTGGATTCTGTGCCTCTCCTCTCTTCCTCCACTCAGGAGGAAGCAGTCCACTCAGCAGCCGTCCAGTCCTTTTTGGAAGCAAGACGCTTCTGACACTGTCTCTAGTTCAAGAGTGGCTTGACACAAGGAATGCGACAGCTGAAAACAATGTCTTGCATACATCTGTGCATGGTGATTCTTGAAGCACTGACTCCAGCTGCAGTCCAGTTTTTGTGAATGTCCCCCATATTTTTGAATGGGTTTTGTTTCACAATCCTCTCTAGGGTGCATCTGTACACCTTTTGTGCATTGCCCTGCTTGTGTAAGGTGTCAATGGGCATCTTTTGGACAACTGTCAAGTCAGCAGTCTTCCCCATGATTGTGTAGCCTACAGAACTAGACTGAGAGACCTTTTAAAAGCCTTTGCAGGTGTTTTGAGTTAATTAGCTGATTAGAGTGTGGCACCAGGTGTCTGAATATTGAACATTTTTACAATATTCTAATTTTCTGAGATACTGAATTTGGGGTTTTCATTAGTTGTTCGTTATAATCATCAAATTATAAGAAATAAACACTTGAAATATATCAGTCTGTATGTAATGAATGAGTATAATATACAAGTTTCACTTTTTGAATGTAATTAGTGGACTAAATCAATTTTTCATGATATTCAAATTTTATGACCAGCACCTGTATATTTTCTTCTTTTTTTGGTAACATCATGTACAGTAGGTGGTGAAAGACCTAAGCTCTTAACAATCTTGCATTCTTCTTAAAGTTTTACAATCCTCTCATTTAGAGAGTGGTGAGATATGAGTCATCTTTCACAGCAAGGATTGAGCTTTTGGTTGACACGCCGTTCAGGCATGATGCCCTCACCTGTTTCCAATTCTCCTTAAAGTAGAATGTTTTTAAAAAAAAAATGTGATTTCAATATACTGAGTTTATCACTTTATATTGCATATGTGCAAAAGTCTTTGGAGCATATTGCAAGTACCAAATGATCAGTGAAAATATTGTAAAAGATGACTCCAAACATGTGACGGTAGTGTTCATTTGAGCAGAAAATAATGAAAACTGAAGAACAGTTCTTAAAACTGTCTTTATTTTGTTGCCCAACACAAGGTGCACTTAAACAATGTCTACTGGCTTGGATGATGAATTAAAAAAATACAGTCTAATAAAGATGATTTTACTCTCTGATCTTTTATGGCAGTTAAAGGGACTATCAAGTCGGACTCATGAGAAGAACCCTGAGATTGTGGCTCATAAGGATTCCCGCATGCATTCCTGACACTACAATTTGGAGCCGCAAGCCTGAAACAAAGGGGGAAAAAATCCCAACCCATTTTAATGAACAGTGGAAAGAGTTCTCATTTTCAAATACAAGGTCAGCTCTTAGCTCAGCAGCATCTGAGGAAAACTGATGAATGTCCAACACCACAATTAATCAGAACAGGTACAGAGATATACAACAAATATCATGATTATCAAAATCACATCAGAGAAAACAAAAATCTCCAAATTGGTGTACTGGAAAAACCATACAAATGACAGTGGCAAAGGAAGACCCATATCTGCATTTAAACCGGTCAAAATCAGCTTTAAATGTGATTTTTTTCTTTTTTTAAAGTAGAATTTTACCTTTAGCTTCTGGCTATTTTTTGAGATAGCAGGGATGTTTGTGTGTTACTCAAATGAATTCACAGTCAGGTAACTTTAGGAGATCACTGGCGGGCAGTGTAAGTGCTCAAACATGTTTCAACCTCAACACCTCTTTCAAAACACTGTGCAACTTCCGTTGAAATGACAGTTATCTTTGCAATACATTAATTCTTTAGCACAATTGTAGATTTTGCAGGCTTAAATCCATATAGTAATTAATAAAGGAGATTTAGCTCAAACCTATACGAATCATGGTTACATCTCAAAACATATGACCTCTGTACACCCAAAGTGTGGAATGTCACTTGTTTGACCGGACAGAAAAAAAAAAAAAAAAGCAAGCAGACATTGATATGCAGATTTCTAATGTAGCTATGCTGTTTAGCTAAGTCAAAGAAACTTGAACTAAAATAGAGGGCCCATAAAAATTTTACATTAGATTCTCTTCAGTCTATTAACTACTCTAATGTTGATGTTAAGTTAAATCAAACCAATTTTAATTACTTTGCAAAGTCCATGAATGCTCATGGTGACCCTCTGCATCTGATGAGGGTGACAAACATAACAAATAATAAAGAGTGATTCAGCATGTCATCCTTCACTCACCAACACCTGAAGATTAATGGAAACCATTTTGTTCTGAGAAAGAGGTCTTGGCTTGCTTTAACTTTAAGGAACTACACATTTCCTAACACATGCAACCACTCACTCCATGGAATTATTTCAGGGAATTATTCTTAAACATGGAGAAAATGCTCACTATGGCCCAAATCCTCAAACTGTGAGCAAATGTCCTCTTCTTGGCACCTCTCCATTATTAACGTTGACTGACACAGGACACGCTGCAATAACACTTGGCCGGTGGACTACAGAGACCAACAGGGCATTTTGACCATGTCCAGATGTGGAGGAAAAATGAACTCAAGCTAGTTAAGTGCATGTGTGGAGGAAGAGGGCCCCCTACTGTAAACGATTAGAATTGCTGAGGAGTCAAATCTCAAGAGTGCAACATACCTCCCTCTGTGTGGTGTTCACACTAATGGCAACAACTATCTCTGAACACTAAAATAAAACAAATCTAAACAAAAATACATCTGCATACACAGGAGGAAGAACTCCCCCACCCCACCACCATGCATGTACATCCCCTATCAATAATTTTGCCATTAAGAAAATATAGGTGAGGTTAAATGAAAAATATACAATTATTAATACAACAGAGTAAAGAGCTGTAAGTTTCTGGTGATTAATTAAAAAAAACAAAACAAAACTATCGATTGTTTCTCTCTGTCCCTTTGCAACGCGTCTCTTCTCTTGGTTTATAGGCAAGAGGTAAAGTGTATAGAAAAAGGCAGACTCAGTCTTAAGCAGGCCCGTGTAAGTGTGTTTGTGTTTATCTCTGTGGGGTCACACTCATGCGATTGCTTTCGCCTCTGGCAAAAACGCCTCCCAGTACTTGATCATCTGCAAAAAATAAAGCCAGACAGAAAACAAGGGAAAAATAATCATTTAACCCAATCTTTTCCACAGCAATCGACAATGTTTTCAAAATTGTACATCAGACAAACAGAACACTTATCAATCTTACCTGTTGCTGTGATTGCAACAAAGACTCCAGATATCTAATAATTTGTTTCTTGAAATCCCGAGTCTTCTCTTTCTGTTCCAACAAAAGCAAGTACAACATATCATAGGTAACTAGAATACAGGGATGCGAATACTGTTCATGCACATATATGCTGATGCTCATGTTGATGTCCTTACATAAACATGTATAACAGGTCATAAAAGGGACTCCCATAGGACCACCACAGAGCAGGTATGATTTGGCTGGTTTCATTCTCAGTGCTGCAGTGACACTGACATGATGGTGATGTTTAATTGTCTACTGGGCTGGTACATGTGGGTGAGATTGTAACAACACAAACCGTGCAGAAACAGATAAGCTACTGACTGTCTTTACATCTACAAGGTGGGACGACGAGGTAGGTGTGTCTAACAGAGAGGACAGTGAGTCGACAGTGTTTAAAAACTCCAACAGCACTGCTGTATCTGAGCCACTCATGCCAGTGCAATACACACTAACACATAACCAATACCTGCAGCACTGAGAATTATCCATCACCCAATCATCTAATCTGCTGTGGCCCTGTGGGAGTCCTGACCATGGAAGAATCAAGTGAAAGGGGGCAAACAAATTACGCAGAGTTACAGATGGACTAGACTCTGTAATGTTGATGCTGAGAGAATGGACAGTCAATGTAGAATCAAAAGGGTGGTCAAAATGTTATAGCTGAACGGTGTGTGCAGATGCGGCCGCGTCTGAACAGCCAGACCAGTATTCATATGACTTTGACCTCACGCCAACTGACATTCATCGTAACATCACACATTGGGAAGAAAGATGAATATCATCGCTGTCCAATGAAAAATATGCATCTCATCTCATTTCATTGTGTGAAAATTTCATGAAGAATGGACACCTAGAAAGGCTCCAAAATTACTTGGAATTAAATCTTTTTACATTGACATCTATTAAAAGTAAGGATGTTTTTTCCCCTTCTCCTGTAAAACTGCTATTTTAGAGATACACGTTTTTGATTGGACAGTGACAATTTGAGGAATGGACTGTCTACATTCAGCACAAAGGCATTTCATGATGCACATCACCGCCTGCTACATCATATGAAATATTAAATTACGTTTGTCCTCTGTTATGTCTCGTGGTCAAAGTTTTACTTTACCTCCTGTGTGAACATAGACTTACACTCTCAGCCTCTGCACGCTGAGGCATCACTGAGGATTTAACCAGCAATTTCCCAATAATAAAGAAATGCAGACTTTAGAGAAAACATCAATTAAACATTTTGCTTTCCAGGTGCCAATGTCTTCTATTTCAAAATGCACCCCTACTATGCATAACACATGCATATAGCCATGCTGAAAGCCTACCTCAAACCTGATAACCTCTTTGCGTACGGTGGCAGAAACTCTCTCAAAGTCTCTCTCGTACTGACTGACCTTGGCCTCCCACTGCAACACAAAAAAGGCCTATATTCACAACAGTGCAGTTGGAGGTTACAAAGTAAAGATAAAAGAACTGCTGCTTTTATCAGCATCATATTCTCACACAACATAAGATGATGATTAATAACAAGGATGAGAAACTGGACCTTATAACTAATGTTAATCTGGTGTGGATGTTCACAAATGTAAACATTAAACCACTTACGCAAACTCTTCCTATTTCCCTAAAAACCATGAAAGACAACAATGATACTCTTGACAAATGTCACATATCAAATTGCCTATAAATGACTTTAACAAATAAATTATTTAAAAATGCAAAATAAAATAAATAAATAAACACTCTCAGAATAAAGGTATGGTAAGAGTACATTATTGGTCACTAAATGTACAAATCATGTAAATGTACCTTTAAAAGTACAGCAGTGGATTTAAAGTTCATTTTTGTTCCCTAAAGGTACATTATGTTCTCTTCTTTAAAACGAGGGGTAAATATTTGTAAGATTTCATTATAGAATTTTGTAAAATAAAAGAATATGTTAGAGATTAAATGGGGCTTATGAAATCAACACAATTTTAAAATCTACAATTATATTTGATTAAGTTCATATTCCCTAACTGAAGGTACAGAAATATACCCTTTAGGGTACCACCACAGTGACAGTTTTTCTAACAGTGTACTTGGAATAATTTCTTAATTCTGATGTCTGTGTATAGACAAAAAAATGGTTATGGACTGCTCACTTTTGCTGACTCTAGTCCCAATTTAGTAAAATGTGAAATTAGAGGACTCTCCTAGGCAACCAAGTTTAGCATTCAGGGCAGCATTACCTCAACAATCTCATCCTTTGCCTGCTGCAGTTTGTCTGGCTTGTTGGCCCACAGCAGCTTAGCCTCAGTCTCTCTCTTCTTCTGCAGCATGTTCTGTGCATCTTGCCATCGCTGCCATGCCTTCATCCGTTGATCAAAACAACCCTGAGCAGACAGACATATGCAGGCATGGTTGGTTTCCGGTCCATAAAGTAAATTTACATACCATGGCAGTACAATGGATTTAATGAATATATATTATTATATTTTGATGTGAGTATAATTGTTTTTTTTTTTTGTATATATTGATTTCCATACCCTGACAGACCCTAGCAGGCGTATGTAGTCAGCGAGGAGCTCAGCAAAGATAAAAAAGTCGTTTGCCGCTTGGTCCTGATGAAGCTGCTCAATCCGGTCTTCCACCTCAGCCAGCTGGGACAGTGCCCTGGACAGTGCAGTGTTATCCTCCGAACTGCCCAACATCGCCACACTCTTAGCAAACACTGCAGTGTTCACAGACAGTTCTGTAACCAAACAACATAGTTCAGCTAGAACATCATCTTTCCACAGTTTTACCTGCATTGGAGTGAGCACAAGTTCCAAGTCTACCAGATTTACTGTTTTATTCACACTGTATTAACACCTGTAAAATATAATGGCAATAACCTTTTCTATGGGTGACAAGTGAATCGACCATGGCATGCAGCTTCCTCAGTTGCTGGTCCTCACTCTCCACCTCCTGTAGCTTCTCTTCAAACCACTGAAGATTTATAGATTTATAGATATTAAAACAATTAATTGCAATTAAAGAACACCCAATGTGCTTTATTAAACACTGACATTATACTGTTATTTAATACATGGTTGTTGCTGTTTTCACTTATTAAGCATGTAGAACTCTGTTTGGAATACAGCTGACAACTGGGCCATTTCTGTGTATTTGGTAAATTGGAAGCTGATAATGTTTAGAAAAAAAAATTTACTTCTTCATTTTTCATTACAACGATGTGCTGAGGCATCAGAATTTGTTGCAATCACCCCCTTTAAATGGAGTTTAAAAATGATTGCACGTATTAAAAATATATATCAAAGTTTCAAAAGATGTGTTATTTTACTGCATTTCCCAAAGTCAAATCCTTCATTCAAATGGAGACAGATAAAAGCTAGAACACATTTTTGCCAGGTTGGAAGTGTGTAAACATTTTACAGAGTATGGCATCTCCATGGTGATAAAAAAATAAATCAGATTTTATTTTATGCATTACACAGGTCTGTTCATTCACATTAAGTAAACGTATGTGGTAAGGTGCCATAAAATAAAATCAAGTTCATGCTCTGGATTATTTTAATCACGCTTATAATGAAGTGAACTATTCAATCAGATACAGACAGCATTACTCACAACATCTGATTCATTCATTTTGATCGTCATCTTGCTCACTGCATCTGTAGCCTTGTTGATCATCTTGAGAAATCCAGCTCCACTCAGTGCCTGGGTACTTACTGCTCTCGGCAGCTTATAGAAAACACGCAAACACACACTATTAGTAAGGCCTTTTTTAAATTATTCTTATTATTTGCTTTAAGCAGTCCTGATATAATAGCAAATATAAAATTACCTCCTCTTTCTCTAAAAATTCTCTCACATCTGGGTCCTGTAGAAGAGAAGGATGGGACACTACTTTCTGGAGGTACCTGTGGACAGACCATAAGTTTTAGGCACTTCATTCCCTGAGGCAAACTGTCAAATCAGTAAACCTGAATACGAAATCATAAGAAATATTTCAGTGGATGACCGTTCTAGTGCAGCTCTCCTCCTCTCAACAAACTCGTCCGAAGATGGGTCCTCTTTTCCAACTTTCACTTTGGTCATTCCTGTTTATAACAAACACACACCTGGCAGTCAACATAAAAACGCACTTCACAGATTTTAAATTATGGAATGTGTTTGAAATCCAACTTAAATCACAAGACTCCCAAAAACTTGCAGGTAAATTTTCCTTACCCAGAATGCTCTTTTCTGGGGGTGGGGGCACAATATATCCATTCTGTGCATGTTTTTCAGAGAGTTTTTCATAGAGACCCAGGAAATCACTGAAGCGTCTGCGCACCGTGAACTGTTTACTGCGGAACATGGGCAGGGTGGTCTGCATGAGAGAAATCAAGAGGTAGTGTTATAACAGACTGCATTTTGGGGCATAAAACACACACACACACACACACACACACACACACACACAAGGTTAAAAGTATATATATAAAGAAAAATACCTGTGTGGAGACTTTATAGGCCATATAGGCATTCATGCCATCACCTGCAAGGAGGGGGCCTCAGTGAGTAATTCAGCAGATACATCAGAAAATCTAGTGTAACACAATTATGCTACTGAGAGGTCCATATACTTAGTTACTGCAGATTAATATACTCATAAAAGCTCATGTGAAAGTTATGGCCATGGCCCCAGAGGACACAAGAGAACATAAAAAAAAATGCCAGAGAGCAGCTCAACAGCAGCGGCCTACTTTCAGCCTCAGAGGGATAGAAGCAGGAAATATAAACTAGCTGCCATAATGCAAAAAGGGGAAGTGACACACACTCAGAGTTTCTGTTGACCATTGAGCTGTTGTTGTGTAAATCAAACAATTAAGTTGACACCAGTGTGATGCTGATATTTCCCATCTATGAAGGGCAGGCCTCGTTTTCAGGAATAGCTTACTGTCAGGTGTCATTCAGATAATGTGTTTATGCATATCCCTAAGAGAAATGCTAGGAAATACTTACCAACTTTCTCTGGATTTGTTACTGAAATGTTCAAATCAAATGTGTCCTCTTTCTCCTCCTCCTCCAGCTGAAAAAGTGAGAAAGGAACCATATACTTGTTAATCCAATTTATTAATTCATTATTTATAACCATTCCATCATGTTCAGGGTTGTGGCAGGTCCACAGCCTACCCATAATCACTGGGGTAAGACAAAAAACACTCTGGAGGAGTACCAGTTCATCACTGGGCACCACACACTCACTCACAATGTAAGTCCAATAATTGAATTTTTTTGAAAGGCCAATCCACCTATCAATATGTGTTTTTGGACTGTGGGAGGACTCCAAAACACCTGGAGGAAACTGACACAGACATGGGAAGAACACATCCCAACTCCTCACAAACCCTTGAAATAGGGAGTAAACCCACAACCTCAGATCCCTGGAGCTGGGTGGGAATGACAGTAACCCTTGTGCCACTTTGTGGCCCTAATCCTATTTATGAATTCCAATGAAAGGAACAATTTCATTAAATTAATAAGTAAAAAAATATATATACATTTTATTAAATAACTAAATTATTTTTTCCAGTTATGTAGTCCATATGTAGTCTATCTGCCAAGATTTGTTTGACACCCAAATGTTGTTTCTTTAGTTGAGAACTTTTTAGTTTAAATAATAAAACTTCACAGGCACCCAAACCTATTTTATAAATACATCTCCAAAATGTCTCTTAACCTATAAAACTGGATCCAAATCTCAATGTCGCACAGATGTCTGTCTCTTTTAGAATACAGTCTGACTGTAGATCTTAAAAAGAAAAATCAGCTGTCAAATAATCTGTGCAATCTATATGCCTACCTGTATTTGTGGAAAACAACTGAGGGACTATTTATTTCTAGCAGTTGTTTGAAAGGTTAGCCCCACAGCTACTGTGCTAATGAGGCAAAAAGCTGGACGAAAAAAGGTCTTTGTTAGCATTGAAACTGATCCTAGAGCAACCACATTGAGTAAAGCAGAATGAGTTTGGTGAAACCTAATCCAACGCCACGCACTGGCTCTCATTAAGAGGTGTGTGTTGGGCTGGGTGTTATACCTCTTCTAGTGTTTTGGGCTGAGGTTTGGATGTACTGGCTGAAGCTGAGAGAGATGGAGCTGGAGCTGAGGGCTTTGTTGGTTCCCTCTTCTTTCTGTCATTACGAGGACTGTCCAAAGATAGCTCAACAGTGGCCTCTGAGAAGGAGAAAGAAAAGGAGAAGAAGAATAAGCATTTTCGAAAGTTCAAATGACACAATGCCTTATTCCATGTAAGTGAGCAGAATGAATCAGACTGTCTCCTACAGTGAAGCCTAGAGAATAACAATTTTGAGAAACATATGGAAATAAACTGAGATCACCCTATGGAATCACTACACTAGATACAAAACACACTAAGCCAAAACCAAACAATATGATCAGAAGGCCATGCACTCTTGAACACAAGCACATTCCTCAGTGCTGAGTGCTTCCATCAGCAGAGTGAGGGCCAGGTCAGTGTGAAGGAAGTTTCCCCCGCTCTTCCTGAACTCAAAGAAACATGCTGAAACTGCGTTTCCTTTGCACCCTCTAAGATAGGGCCTGCACATTCACTATCTCTCACTAACACACATACACAGTCCATCACTCTTTGTAAAATAAGAGGACTGCAAAAAACTAATGCTGAAAAAGAGAGGTTACAATTCAACCTCAAAGATTCACAAAGCCTTTCTGAAATACTCCAAATGTATACCTGCAAACAGGTCTTCCTCATCAGAGTGTAATCCATTGGTCTTCGAGCTGGAGTTCATGCTAGGTTTCGCAGCAGCTGGGGCAGAAGCAGCAGCAACAGGTGGAACTGTAAAGGCTTCCTCAGTGAACAGATCTGTTGTGGCCTTACTGGCCTGCTCTGGTCGGGCTTTACTGGTTGGCTTTACCTCAGTAAAAAGCGAAGCTTGTGGTTTCTTAGTCACAGCTCCCAGAGGCTCCTTAAACAGGTCCTCATCATCCTCATCATCTTCATCATCATCACCAAACAGGTCAGCACTAGGTTTCTTTCCAGTTGGAGCACTGGCTTTAGGCTCACTGAAAATGTCACTGATTGGTTCTTTCATTTTGCCTTTTGGAGGCTCCTCAAAAATGTCCTTCTGAGGCTTTCTGATGACATCATTTTGTGGCGCAACCGAGACCTCCATTTTGACATCACCCTTAACTGCACCACTCGCAGCCTCTTTGACAGAATCACCCTTAGATGGTTCCTCACTGAGGTCCAATAAAGGTGCACTTATTGCAACGGTCACCGCTGCAGGTCCAGACTCAGCTAAGGGATCACTTAACAGATCCTTCAGGTCATCACCTGCAGCCTTCTCCTGTTCTGCACTTGTATTCTGCTGAGATTCACTGAAGAGATCTATTGGGGGTTCACTGAAGACACCTTTAGGAGGCTCACTTGTGTTCACAGGAAGAGGAGGATCCATTGCAGAGTCAGATGATGTCTGCACACAAGAGAGGAATATGAATCAATGTCTTAAATGTTAAATATCTCAAAGTCAATGACCAAAAAGGTTAAGAAACATTTTTATATATTTATGATCAAAAAAGAAAAATGATTTTAGTACATTCATACAAAAAAAAAAATCTTTTCAACAGTCCAGACTAGGCTGCACACTGCACTTCAGTTATCTAGGCACATCCCGTATGAAAACCAGCAGTTGTAGCGTGTGAGCACATCTGAGACTCACATGACTGAGACCTGAGCCAACTTTACCAGCACAGTGGACATAAGCAAGAACTTTGGCCACTGACATCTCAGCGCCTGTTATAACCACTACGCCCAGGAATTGAGTCATTCAACTGGCAACAGACTTGCAGGAATATTTGAGAAAGGGAAGAGAAATGCAATATTCTGTATAAGAAATTGCAACATATTTTTTCCTTTTTACATTTCACTGACAAATGAGTAATACTCAACCAGCATCTGGACTTTGCTTCTGGTCATTCTTTGCACTGGATTTACTAAGAAATGACAACTCCAAGTAAAAGCTTATAACACATAAAAGGAATCTGTTATGCTGAATGGTTGCATGACATGTAACATAATAAAAAAAATACACAGACTATGAGTTTAGACGAATATTGGAACTAAAATTAATTTACTGAACATATAGCCAGAGTGAAAGGGGATGAAGCAGGTAAATATGTACACACACGAAGGGTCTGATGGGACAAATAATAGTTATTATTTACAGTACATTAGGCAAATATAAAGCTAGAAGTGGAGCCTCTAATCATGATAAACAGGAGATTGTTTGCACCACCAGGGTCACATTCCTACAAATGACGGTGTTTACACTATGCAAAGCCAAAAAAGGCCTCCAAAAAATTAATTTGGTAACTGCCGAGGTCCAGCCCACAGCTAAGTGCGCCGTTCAACAGCAGCAACATTGTAAACTTCTCAAAGTACATTTCCAGACATTTCGCAAGCCAGTTAATGGAAGAGGAAATACAGAGGGGAATTAAAGTTAACGTCAGTTAGTTACCTTTACATCTCTCCACCCTGACACTGTTTTCTTAACAAAGAACCTCTGCTAGAGTAAGAGCTAGCTAACCTGAAGTTGGTTCCTTATTCGAATTTACCGTTCTACCTTAAATCGTGCAACAGTTACACACAGGATCCTTGGGCGGCAGAGTTTAACTGCTGCACCATTTAAGGTGGACCGGAAAATTCGAATCAGAGACAAGCGAATACGGAGCAAAATTTGAGTCTCGACCTATATGCGAAGTTTGCTTAAGAAAATGAGAAACGGTCAGCGCTTCCTGGTCGCTGTTGAGAGTGACATTAGGGCGAACCGTCTGTGGCTCGCTGCTACGTTAGCTATCACTAGCAGCAGCAGGGGGAGGAGGATGTTTTCAGGTTCTTGGGTCAGCAGGAGCTAACAGCGGGGAAAGTGGAGGCAGAGAGAGAGAGAGAGACAGACAGACAGATAGATAGACAGAATGAGAGAGAAGCACAGAAGTCAAAAGCCTGAAGTTTAGATCGACAGCTTCAGTCTCCAACCCAGCGCTTTTCTCTAAGCGTTAGACAGATACTCACGGGTCCGGTGAAGATGTCGGCTCCCTCGTCGCTTTCCTCGCCCTCGTCCTGAGAGTCGGGCTCCAGCTCCTGCTCCTCAGACTCAGGGAAAGGAGGAGGACTCCGCTCTGAACTGGCCGCCATCTTCACTCCGTCTGCAGCACACACAACCCAGGAACAGCACACACTCAAACTTTGGGAAAGACGGAAAAATACATACAAGAGAGCGCCACCTAACGGAGACAAAGCAACAGACCTCCCCCCCTCCTACAGACACCACACGGGCCTGAAGAGTATATCAACATACAAGCCCCATATACAATCTATAACTGTATACACATGATATATTCATACAGAGTATAAATTATAAAGAGCTTATTTCCGACATATATGCAATTGCTTTTATATTTCAGGTGGTTGAGTTGCAAAATGAGTGCTATCCCTTGTGCTTGGTTGGGTGTTACGGGTTTATTATCATTTTACTAATTCCACAGATATGTAAACATACAACAGATGAAGAAGCTGTACACTTTTAAAATGGTTCAACATATACAATAAATGTATTAAGAGGTAGTCATATAAAACAGTAAAATCAGCAAACAATAAGAAACAAATTTGCTTCACCAAAAAAAAAAAAAATGTGTGCTGTCATAAATATGCCAGACAGCCTTCTAAAAGACCCAGTTTTTTGCCAACAGTTCAGTTCTCTTTGACCCCACTGTAAATTTTGGTGCTTAGTGTCATTGTCATCTGCCTCAGCTCAAACCCTTGTGTGCTGGGTGGGGTGCTTTAGACCAGAGGAAATACAGAGAAGTACTGGCTGTGCTCCAAATTGTGTGCAGCGTACTACTAACAAGAGCGCTTAGAACTCTTTCTGCTCAGGTGTATTCCAGGCAATATGGAGTTGCACGTGATTTGAGTCATGCCCTTTAGAACTCAATGTATGGCAAGCCATTTTATTCAGAAAAGGTTAATGTAGATTTACTGTGGTTAGAATTTAAGAAGACGTATTTAAGATATCTTTATTAAGGCTTTAATCTGACTAGTAAAAATTGCAGTTCAAGATATTAATTAACTTTGGACAAATATATATTTTGTGATATTTCAACTTACATGATTAGAATTGTCATTCAAACTGTCACAAACCTCAAATGATAATTAGAGATACTTCTAGCTGATTCTCAGTAGCAAGAATGTGAAAGTGTGTGTGCTATGGAAGAAGTTCTTGTGAAGTTACCTTGCAAGAAGTAACTCGTGCTGCAGTGAATGATGTGTGATGTGACACACTGAAAATTAGCAGGTGTCTGTTGACACAGTATGCTCAAGGGGAAGAACCAGTGGCCAAATATAGTGGTGAATGAAAATGTTAAACTATTCCTAAACAGGAGTTAAGATATCTTAAATTATGAGGATATTTAATGAACATCCAATACACTTTATGACTTGTCATAATTTAATTATGTATTTATTCATTCTAGGAGACCACTTCACCCTGAATATGGCTGCTGCAAGCCTGGAGACTACCTGGAATCATTAGGTGAAGGACACTGAGAGCAACGATACTACCTGTAGCACCACCATGCCAAACATTAATTCATTTATTCGTTCATTCATCCATTTTCTGTAACTACTTATGGCTATGTCTGAAACAGAAGACAGCCACTTAAGTGCCTAAGTTGTTTAGCTGTCTCACAAGTCAGTGCATTAGGATCTTAGAAGGCAGTTTATATATACATATAAATATATGGGGCAGCGGCAGGTACAGCTCCACGGACCTGGAGGTTTTGGATTCAAGTTCCGCTCCATGTGAATTGACCCTTTGTGAGGAGTTTGGTGTGTTTTCCCAGTGTCTGCATGGGTTTCCTCCAGGTGCTCCAGTTTCCTCCCACAGTCCAAAAACACACATTTGTAGGTGGATTGGCGACTCAAAAGTGTCCGTAGGTGTGTGTGTGTGTGTGTGTGTGTGTGTGTGTGTGTGTGTGTCGCCCTGTGAAGGACGCCCCCTCTAGGGTGTGTTCCCACCTTGTACCCAGTGATTCCAGGAAGGCTCTGGACCCACCACGATCCTGAACTGGATAAGCGGTTACAGATAATGAATGAATGAATGAATGAATAATAGGAGCAAAAATATATTTTATTTTTTATATTTATATCAGATAGGCGCTTCAATCTTTCAGAATACTGCCCTTCAAGCAAACAGCTATTATTCCTGCAGAGATCCTAAAATAAATCTTCAATAAAACTCAAGTGTAATAGCAAAATGTCATTTTTCTAATCAAAATATTACGGTTATATCCGGTTATAAATGAATTACAAATCTCTAATATAAATCTGGTTACACCAATGACTGTATAAAAAATGAATAACACAAATAGCACACTGCCATTTGCAGTACGCTGTATGCTTTTCTAGTCCGAGTGTGTGAGTGTGCAGTCTGCTAATGGGAGCGTAGCTTCAGTGAAGTCGACGGCAAGCTGTGGAATTACCCACAATTCCGCGTTTTGTTTACAAGCATTGACTGACGGAAGTTTGCGCTTGGACTTTATATCGTCACTGTGAATCTTTCTGACCGAGGTGTATCGCTGTGTGTCGACCGTTCACCACAATGATGGCGTGTATAAAAACCGGGGTGTGATATCCAGAGATAGCAGAGTCACCTATGTCTCGACGGGGTCATTCAGACGAAGACAGAGAGCCGCTACTCGGAGGAGAAAGTCTGAAAAGAGAATCGCAAAACGAGAGTAGGGAACACATACTTCAGCGTAGCTTTTAACGTTACTTACGTAGCACATTTTATAAATACTTAAGCTAGTCTGTTCAGTTGTTTTGCGTAATATACTGATCTTCCAGGTCATACCCTTCTCCATCATTCAGCATTACTGAACCTTTCAACTTCATCAGAGATTCATATTCATCTGTTGTATGGTTCTCAAATCTGGTGCTTTATCTGTCTTACCTATTAATTATTTTTCGTAGAACAGTCCCAGATTACTGCCACTTTTTGTTATTACTACTTAATGTTTAGATTCTGTAATAACCTTGTAAATAATACTGCACTGAACATGATATTAGTTTAACATGCCATGATGGGGATTTCAAGTTTTTGGCTCCTTTTAACTAACTAGCATTTGTAAAACAGGCGATGTTTCATTCGAAAGGACTCCAGACTCCACTGAAAGCCGAAGCTGTAACAAGCCAGTGCTGAATTATGAGGAGGCAGTTGAAAAAGCAGGTATGAAAAGGATTTCAGCAGGTGTTTTTATTTGCACAAAAGTTCTGTACAACCCCGATGAGGGTTAACAGAAATTCCAGTGAGTTTTCAAACTGCATTATTAAATAGTTGAGGTAAAGGAAGACATAAAGACTCTTTGGGCATCTCTTTTATTTATTTATATATTATTATTATTATTATTATTATTATTATTATTTTCCCCCCAGGCTGTAATTCCTTCCTGCGGTTGCAGAAGTTGGATTAGTTTCACTAAAGTCCTAATTTGAGTTTTTTTTTTTTTTTGATCAGTACATATACTGTTGCTCTAGTCTGTTTTGTGGTAGCAGTTTTTAATCAGTGCTGTCATTGCATTAACCTTACTTGACCTCTACCTTGTCCTGTGTTCCTAGGGTTTGGTCTGTTCCATGGCCTGCTGTTGCTGGTGTGTGGCTGGGCCAATGCCAGTGATGCAGTGGAGATACTGTGTGTGTCCTTCTTACTCCCCACAGCTCGCTGTGACCTGCAGCTCAGCTCTGCAGATATGGGATTACTCACTGCCAGCATATTCCTGGGTCAGTCACAGAAATATTGTCAGCAATTGATTACACCTGAGACCTTCATTTAGTGGAGCAATAGCTGCCATTTTTATTTTGTTACACATCACATGAATTTTGATCATTGTCACAAGTTTCAAGATTTAGCACAGTATAAATAGCACAGTATAAATATAAAAGGAGTTAAATATTAGACCATGCCATGACATGCTTGTCTTTTTACTCTTTAGCAGGTGGGCAAATCAACAGCAATGTGGTTTTGTACTCATGATTTAGTAGTTAATTTTTCAGTCAAAGATTACTGTTAGATGAGTTTCCATAGCTCTTAACACATAACATTATATGTATGATGTAGACACTGAAAAGAAGGAAATGTGGACACTGCCTCATCAAATTTAGTTCTCCATTTGGGTAAACTCACTCCTGATGACAGAAAAATGAACAGATCAAATGACAGAACATGTGACCTGTGCAAAAGTACTTTTAAGGTTTATGTACATTCAGTTTTTTTCCCCAATATGTTAAACATAAAAATTGTTAACACAAAATATGTCTATATACTTGCAACTGTATACTAGCCATAGTGTAATAATGATAGCCTGGAGTAGGCAGTCCAAATGGTGAAATTTATTGTATTATACTGCATTAACCTTTATGAATGCAAAGTGATTTTTTTCCTATAGGAATGATGATTGGTGGGTACATGTGGGGATATCTAGCTGATCAAAATGGCCGTCAGAAGGTTCTTGGCATCTCATTGGCAGTGAATGGAACATTTGGTGCAGTGGCAAGTTTAGCCACAAGCTTCTGGCTGTTCCTCCTGCTTCGGTTTCTCAGCGGAGTAGGGTAAGATGCACTAAGACCAATTTCAGAATGTAATCGTTGTGTGTGCAAAATCAGGGTTTTCCTGAAACAGATCACCAAAAGTAGTCCTGGGTGAAGTTATTTTCTGTGGCAAATGCCCCCAACAGTAAAATCAACATCAGAAATGTACATTTCAAATAGAAGATTATAGTACTCCCAAGTTTGATAAGAACTACTGCAAGTAATGTTAGTGACCAAAGATATGTAAAACTGCATTTTTATCTCTAGGGTGGGTGGCTCCATTCCAGTTATCTTCTCCTACTTCTCTGAGTTCCAGCCAAGGCTGCGCAGAGGGGCTATGATCAGTGCTCTGGCCACTTTCTGGATGGCTGGAAACATTTTAGCAGCAGGTACAACATTAATATGTTGCTTTGACTACTAGTGCTAACTTAAAAGGGACACTGAAAAGTGTTGTTGCAGTCTTTAACACTTACTGAAGCAGATGTTTTATGCAAAATGATTAATGATGGAGTATTACACAACTGCTACTTAGGTTCACACAATATCCTGGGGTCACATCATATAATGCTTTGGTCAAAATTCCAAAAGTATAAAGACCCATAGCACACTTCTCATCCTGTATTAACAGCCATGTTCAGAACAGCTGGATTCAGTGTCTGTTCCTTTCAATCTTACGATGCCATTTTTCACCCTGTTCCCAGCAGCAAGAAACAAGGCATTGAAGTGCTTGTTTTTGCTATTTTTGCTCTCTTGCATTAAAGAGATACTAAGATGGGGGCATTACATTTCTAATGAAATTGGACAGTGAGTCATATCTTAAAGGTTGGTTGGAATTCATGATTTCTGACTTGGCTAGCCCACAAAGAAACTGACTGACTATCTCAAAGACTGTGGGCTGGTAGGCACTCCAGATGTCCAAATGTATGTGACACACTGCCACAAAGGGTGTGCACACTCACAGCTATGGACTCTTTTGAAAAGCCAGTTCACCTACCAACATGTGTTTTTGGACTGTGGGAGGAAACCCACACAGACAGGGGTTTGGAGACAGTCACAGAGGCGGTGTTTAAACTCACAACTCCAGGAACCTTGAACCACACCGCTTGTAGTGCCACCATGCTACCTGAGCCAGAAATATTTTTCATAAAAACTGTCTAAGCCCATTAATTTGGGACAAAGATATTTGGTTTGGACAAATAATTTGAAACCAGTTTCTTAAAAGATCTTAAATATCTTAAAAACACAAAACCAAAATTATTCTGCAATAATACTGTAGGAAAAACAGGACGTCTCTCAAAAATTGATGAAAGGTGGGGAATCTTTATTACAGCAAGCAGTAGCAAGATACAATGATGTACTGTGGATTCAGCAGAGCTGGACTGAACATTGAGTCGTAGAAAAACACAGCATATATAGATTGACAATACCGCCGTCCCTAAGCTCTTCCTGAAGAAAGTGATGTCAGCTGTGTCTGAATACAGTCCATGTGCAAATACCACTCAAGTTCTAACTCAGTGGAAAATGAGTTCTGTCACCTTCATGCTTAGACTAGTTCCCTTTGTCTGTAATGGTTGCTGATTACTCAGTAATAAAATACTTTTGATATTGATAAGGTCTTCTGGTCCCACAGTAAGAGCTGTTGTTGAGAGCTTCCTGCCTGTTTATATGCTAAATAAGTCAAATGGTCACCCTATCTCTGGTACACTGGTCACACTGGTTTGGAACATTTATTATGATATTAATATTGTTGATTGCAGCGAGGTAAACCAGTCACATTTGGGTCCATGCTGTAATTTCTTAAAATATTTATGAGAAAAGGGTGAATGCTGGAAAGAAAGAGATGAGAATGCTGACTCAATTAATGTCCAATTATTTATGTGAAATGTGCATATAAACTCAGAAGGTACACTGGATAGCTTTGTAATGGAAGTCATATAGAAGGAACCAAAAGATAATCACTCAGAATAAATTTGCATAGATTTACCCTCTTTCTCTAACAACAGGGTAAAAACTAAAAAGCAAAAAACACAGTCCATTTATTCATGTGCATGTATGTATTACTTAGTAAGTGTTTATTTTTGTTTACAGGTGCAGCCTGGTTGGTCATCCCCAGTACATTTCTGCATGTTGATCTGGGCTGGTTGGATTTCCAGAGTTGGAGAGTGTTTGTTGTGCTGTGTTCCATACCAAGCCTCACCTCAGCCCTCATCTTCAGATTGGCCATGCCAGAGAGCCCACGCTTCCTCATGGAGGTACAATAACTATCCTGCAAAACCACGATAATGCAGCAGAGAGGATCCTCAGATGAAAAGAGAAGCAGGAAATATTTGTATTTTAGGAATGGACAGAAAGGCCTGGGAATAATGTTTTTAGATTAGAAGCAAATATCAAGCTTCATTTTTCATCTCTCAAAGATGAAAGCATAATGAGTGTAGATACCAGGAGTGAAGTATATGTTTTGCCTGATTGGTGTATGGGAAAGTAACTCTACTAAGGTTTTCCCTAGTAGAAACAAACATAAAATGTAACTACATAATCACATTTTGCTGTGATTAATAATCACTGTTACCTGCGTTGTACTTTCTTAAGACTGAAGCTTTTATTAATGATAAAAATTTAAATGTAAATAAATAATCAATGCAATATCACCACAATGGAATTATATATTTATATCACTGTGTTTTATAAAAACTCACTGTGGTGGTAACTTAAAAGGTACATTTCCGTATTTTAGTTAGGGAATATAACTGTACCTTATTCTATTATAATTGTAGATTTAAAACCTCTTTCATACACCTCTTTCAAATCTCCAGGATTTACATTATGTTCTTATTTTTTTTACATTCTAAAATAAGCGTTTACAAATTTTCAACTGTCCTTCTGGAGAAGAGAATGCAATGTACCTTTAGGGAACACAACAGGACTTTAAAACCACTGTTGTACCTTTTAAAGGTACATTTACACTTTAGTAACAACAACTTTATGTGTGTCCCTCTTCTTCACTCAGGCTGGAATGGAGGAGGAGGCACTGAACGTCTTTCAATTGATGTACAAACTCAATCACAGAGGAAGCTGCAATCCCTACACAGTGTGTAACTGTGTTTTTTTTTAATGTTTAAGTACAGAGGCTTGCACAGTATTGGGTCAGAGAGGAATAAAGGGTCATTGATAGCATCAGGGAAGATACTGTTTACTTCAATAAACACCCAAAGCATTATCATCCTACAAATCGCCACAACAGACACAACAATTAAACACAAAAACACACTATTTCAACAACAGCAAATAAATGTCTCTTACCAGTGTGTCTTGCTCAGTGATGCATTGGGAAAGTGTCAGATGCAACAACACAATATATACAATCTTTAAAATATCTACCAGGCCCTCATTTAGGTGAATGGCTAGCTTAGTTGCACCCATTAAAAACACAAGTGTTACACACATTTTAATGAATTAAGCTACACAGAAGAATGTTGGCAATAGAATTAGTAGCTCACGATCACTCATATATAAACCTGTGATCAACACTTCCAGTGCCAGGTGTAGGCTAGAGGTCTTTAGAGCAGTGGAATTGCCTTCTCTGTTGTCATAGAGCCCTATCCAGTAACTTTGAAATGAGTCGTCTTAGTGTTTTTAAATTCACCTCACAACATCTTTTGTGGCTGAATGTAATCAATGATCCAACATCTAGTTTAAAGCTCTCCCAGAACAGAAGACGCTGTTACTGCACTGTTGATAACGAATGTTTCAGAAGAATAATCAAAAGAGTCTTAATCTAAAATTAATATTAATTAGCTTTGCAATAATTTGTCATTATTTATTGTTCAATGACACTTGTCTGACTCTGCCTGTACAATGCTGCTTGGAACTCATTCATGCAGAACAGTTTGGCCTGGACTGGCTTTGATCGCCCTCAGTGGAAATGTCCCATAGCCTTGCTGAAACAAACAGTGATGTGTGATTAAGTAATCTCAAAGTCAACTTTCACTTATGGGCGATGAGGTAGCATCATAGCTCTCATATTATTCTAGTTACATAATGGGTGAAGTCATTTATTACTAATGAAGCTTGCTGTTTGTTTACAGGCTTCTGGGCTATCCATTAACCCTAAAGATGGTGAAGATAAAATGGAATCATCAAGGATATGTAGAGGCTGTCAACATTTAATCCTCTTGTTTAAACAGGTAAGAACATTAGACCATCACTCAGAAAGGTGCATTCAAAAGTATTTTACAAATATGTGTGATAATCACAAGGAATCCTTATGCTTGTAGAATGTGTGGAGGGTTAGTCTGATGTTTATTATTCAGATTCCCCTAAGATCCTAATTTGGATTAGCAAAGCCTTTTCATAGCTACAGATTTCTGTACTGAAAGGAAAGGGAAATCTTCAATTAGACTCGAACAAAATGAATACTGATATCTATCTGCAATCCACTGTATCATATCACCCTCTTTTGGTTTCTCATTTGCTATTTCTACCTATTCCCAGGTGCTAGCTCCAGTCAGACAGCTATTTGTTCGTCCTTTGGTCTCCAGAAGCATTGCCTTACTCATTATTTTCTTCTGCATATCATTTGGGTATGTATGGAACATTGCCTGCTGAAAGAAAATATCTTATAAGGGGTGATATTTTATATATTACTGAAGTGTCTGACTCAAAGTAAAAAAAAATAAAATACATAAACCCAAGGCCAGGAAAGCTTAGTTTTGTGTGTTACCAATATTCAGTAATGGGTGAGGCAGAGTGAGCCAAATTACCCGTCCTTATTATTCTTACTATATGCATCAGTGTAAGTCCTTTAGAGTCTAAGGCATGTGTGTAATGTACTGAATAAAAAAATGCATAAAGTATGAAGGCAGTGTATCCATAATTTTCAAATTGAAATTTTCCACTTCTCCTGAGTCCATTTTAATGAGTTTGGGCTCAGAGAACATAGGGCACTTCTGTTTCTATATTGTCTAATTTCATTTGTAAGTTTTAAGTTGCATTTGTGGATGCAGCAATGAACTGTGTTCACAGACAGTGGTTTTGGGAAGTGTTTCTGAGCTCCTGCAGTGATTTCCAGTATAGAAACATGTCTATTTTTAATTCCCTGCCATCACAAGCCCTGAAGATCACAGCCAGCCATTGGAGCACTTTCATATGCACTTAAAGATTTCTCTGGATTCGCTAAAGCTTTTAATGATGTTATATACTTTAGTGAATCAAATCCCCAAACTCTTTTCTATTTTAAGTTGAGAAACATTATTCTTGAATTGTTGGATTATCTGCCCAGTCTTTCACAAAGTAGTGGACCACTTTACTTCACATCTTTACTTCTTTTTTTCCCGTCCCAAATTTTTTTTATTGAATTCTGTTTTCATTTACATTTATAACACGGTTTATTTTGATCACATTGTTTTAAAAAGAAATTCACAGCAATAAATATACACAGTAGCAATATGTGTATTCATTTGAATTTTTTCAATTGTAGCTATTATGGTTTGTGGATGTGGTTTCCTGAGCTCTTCAGGAGAGCAGAAGATGGAGGTTCTCCATGTGCCAATATGTCTCAGCCTCAAAGTAAAGAGAATCAGAGTTGTTATCCAGTCAAAACTGCAGGTAGGACATTTAAAACAGCTTTTAATGAAAAAAAAAAATACATAATAAAGCTGGAAGTTTTTAGAATATTAGAACTAAGCATATTGATGTTGGAAATAAGTAGATATTGTTTCATTTATATATTAATGATAGGTATATTGAAATATTTGTTCGCAGTGTATATGGAGGGCTTTGTGACAGCAGCCTCTAACCTGCCTGGAAACATCTTCACGATATTGTTAATGGATACAGTGGGAGGGAAGATCCTCCTCTGTGAGTGACCATTCAATATCCTTATATTAATAAGACAAGACAGGTGGCACAGAGGCACAACAGGTAGTGTCGCTTTCACAGGCTCCAGGGTCATTGGGTTGAGTTTGAGCCCTGCTCTGTCACTGTCTGGGCAGAGGTGTGTTCTCCCCGTGTCAGCATGTGTCTCCCCCAAGGTCCAAAAACGCACGTTGGTAGGTGGATTGGCGACTCAAATGTATCCACAGGTGTGAGTGAATATGTGAGTGTGTGTTGCCCTTTGAAGGAGTGGCGCCCCCTCCAGGGTGTGATCCTATCTTGCGCCCAGCGATCCACAGCGACCCTTAACTGGATAAGCAGTTACAGACAATGAATGAATGCATGAATGAAGGTATTTGCCTGAAAACATTACATAGAACTAGTGCTGAGGTGGTATCTGTTTAGAGTTATTACCTTGAAATATAGTTCGGGGCTAAAGTCAGAAACTAGTGGCAAATTTAACTTTTATTATTCCCTTTGTTTTCTTTTTTTAAACCTGGAGCATTATTAGTTCATTAATCACAGTGGAAGGACCATTAAAGCTTCCATCCCCAGGTGTTTCTTCAAATTATTTTCATTTACAATACTCTTGACCTCTACGTTTTGGAGTTTTTGATGTTTGAAAATTAATCTTTGCTCTTTACGTTTTGAAATACAAAACCTGAGATCAGTACTTGTAATGTCTGTCTGCTTTCTCCTAGCTGGAAGTCTACTGGTGTCCAGCCTGAGTGTGTTTCTCATTTATGTGGTGAAGACTAAAAGCCAGAGTCTCATAATGTCTTGCGTGTTCAGTGGCGTTTCTGTCATCTCCTGGAACGCTCTGGATGTTGTTGGCACTGAGCTCTACCCCACCCAGTTACGGTAACTGTCCTAACTGCCACTGTGCTGCAAAGGCTACCATGCATTTGAATAGTGAAAATGAAAATTTATGCCAGACATATGCCAAATTATGCCTAGCAATAAGACTTTATCATTGCATTCTGGACAAAGAAGAATGTAAAGCCTTGTTTCATTTGTATCAAATTATGAATCATGTATGACATCCAGGATTCATTTTCTTTTAGCTCTTCTGCATTGGGCTTCTTCACTGGAGTGGGCAGAGTGGCAGCCATCATGGGAAATGTGGTTTTTGGCCAACTGGTGGACACTAACTGTGCTGTGCCTGTACTTCTGGTATCTGTGCTGTTGCTGGTTGGGGGTATAGCAGCCCTAAAGCTACCCTCAACCAAACAGATGGACTTGACATGAATCCCACACATGCAAAGTAAACATGAGACATTCATACACACTGACCGCACATGCTGGCTAAATGGACACTTGTAATTTTAAATGCTTGTAAGCCCACAGGCAGGCTTAAAAACAGGACTAATCAAACAGGAAGAGATGTACCTGTAAATGCTAGATGATATTCATATATATATATATATATATATATATATATATATATATATAATGTGTGTGTGTGTGTGGCTGGAATTGAGACTACTCTGGAGCTGGCAGCTTGCAATCGGGACCAAAGCTGGCACACAGACTCGTTTTTTAAATCAGCAGTCAGCATATGGTATTTTAGCAATACATGACTGCACTACATCACAGTTAATTGTGGTCGTGTCATTTTTTAGGATAATAAAATTTGTAGCAGTGTACCAAAAACTAAAGAGTTGTCTTTAGTTATTCTGCAGACATAATCCAAACACAGGCAATGCTTCAATAACTTTATTGGGCCCAACTTGAACAACCTCCATTTTAGGTAACCATGGCAACACTTGCAGACCAATGAGGTAGAGATTTTTAAACTCTGAAAAGCAGCTGGGCCAGGCAACAAGCTCAGCACAACAAACCTGATTGAAAACCAAGAGAGGGGGGCAGAGAGAGACAGACACTGACCTGACACTCGGTCTTTGGCACAGAGCTTTAGAGTCCCAATGAAAATGGGGTTAAGTTGCATTTAACGGTCCACAATAAATAGGCCTAATAACAGTTAATTTTACATTCAACAGGAACACAACAGTAGAAGAAAGGAAATTAATGGGTCATGCTCTCTATGACTCTGCCTGCCCCATTCTATATAAGTACAAGATGGGATTTAAAACCTTCCTCAACTTTACCCAAGTGCAAATTAAAAAAGTGCAATAATTTGATTAAAACTATGTACAGTCCACAATTATCAGAGGTCAAAAGGCTGTTCCCATATCATTACCATTTATAACTGACCCTTTATAGCAAGATTGCTGCTAAACAGCAGTGGCATTCAAAGAATACTTAATGATTGGTTCTGCTGCACAGCCAGGTCATGCATCAACCATTTAATGTTACTTGTTAAAATATTAAAACAACTTGCAAAATCACAAAAACTACCCCAGGTAGACAGAGTGGAACTACTGCTCAAATACTAAATAAAATGGTCAGATCTGATCCATTCCTAATACTGCAGGTAAAATGAGTAACAACAGTGTAAAATGCTTGAAATAAACTCCAAACTCTAAAATAAAAAAGCCAGCTGACCTGCCAAAAAATAAAAATATGTTTAGGTAAAACCTGTCACTTGCCAACATAAGAGGCTACTTGACTTCTCAGATAAAATGTTGATGCAAAGCATTTAAAAATAAAAAGAAGTATTTGTGGAAAAAGTCTAAAACCAGGAAGGCATTTTTTGTGTTTGCCACCTGCAGAAATCTGGGTTTATCTCCATGGTGATGGTTGTCTGGGTAACTGGGTAAATGGGTCTTCATCACCCAGGCCTTCTGCCTGCATAGTGCCTTAGTGAACAAGTAAACAGCAAAAAGAGAAAGCAGTGCAATACTAGAACTTCCTACATTGATTCTCTGTCCTGGCTCTATCAGCTCAGAGGAGGGGATGGCACATTCAGCCTCCCTCAGTCCAGTGAGCCCTGGGGCTTCTAGGTTAGCAGCAGAGTTATGTTTGGTGCTGTCGTTCAGCTCGAGTTGAGGCTCTTCTGGTTCCGCATGAGGGGCCGGTGACTACTCCGCATATCCATAGAGTGCTGCCAGTGCCAACAGGAGCGGCAGTAATACTTAAAACAAGCCTGCGGCAACAACACAGAATCATGAATTACAACCACAAAATCTGCATTTACATCAAATTTAATGTACACTGCTGTACATTCCTCTCTAACAATTATTTCCTTTGAAGACTTCAGTTATAAAATAAAAACATAGCTGTTCTATTAATTATGTTATGAATTATTATGTTTACAATCACACAAAAAGAATTTAAGCTAAAAATATTTGTAAATACAAGCAACAGGTTCATGCAGCATAGTTGTACAAAGCAGTAACTTAGTAGGACTAAGAAAATATTTGTTAAGAGGGCTGGACAATAATTTAATATCCATTTATATTGTAATATAAAATGTTTTAATAACAATTATATAACAATTTTTATACACACTTTCAATATACATTATTTATAGCATCGGCCATTGACTGAAGTTCATTACAAGGTGCTGTCATCAGTTCATTGCACTCTAAATTAAAGTAAGTTTAAAAATATTAATATTGACAAAACCAAGAGGTTGTTGTTTGATGCTGATGTCATGTTGCTATTAGTTCTTGGCAATTTTTCTGTATCTTTTTTTAACCTTCTTATCAGTATCGGAATTATATTGTATCAACCAAAATATAGCTGTATTTTTTTTTTATGCCAAATTACATGTAATTCGATTCATTCAGAAAAATACTTTGATACTGCACTTAATTACGACTGCTCACAGCGCTCAAATGCATTAAATGCATGACATCATTTTCTGACCTGGTCTCTACAGAAGAACGGGCCTGGCTGACAGTTACAAACTTGGCACATGGAGTCATCAAGGTAAGGATCAATCTGAACCTAAAATAAGTCAGAGACAAGAACATGAACTAATTATACCAGAGAGAGAGAAGGAAAATTCCATGATAATCTAAATTTAGGCATCTTGTGTAACTCCAGATACCCTCCTGAATTCAGACAATGCTCACTTCTCTCTGCACTCGCTTTTTCTCTCACCTTCTTTGTGAACTTTGCGTTTTTGATTTCCACAAATGCAGCGTTCACAGCTTTTAGGTAGCTCTTCTGGTTCCTGAATGTCACACGTCCAGATCCTGCAAAAAACATATCATAAATGACCTTGAAATAATGTCCATAATACTTGGACTGTGTATGACAGCTAAAAGGTAGACCTATGGGATATTTGTGCTTGTCTGTATCGATCCCAGCGTAAGTGACCCCTCCAAACAGTTCCTCCATTATGTGGGCCAGTGCTTCAGCATTCAGCATACCATGAAGAGCACCCACAAATACTGTTCTACTTGGGAAGAGCCGCAACGAAGGGCAGCGCACAAAATTACTGTCTGTGATCACCCATGGAATCACCTGCACCTTTGTGAACAGAGGAGAAAGAATTTTATCAGAGTTAAAATATTATATCCTTCAATCTGGCCACTGAATATAAACAGGCCAGACAATATGTTGTAATATGCCATATTTGGATTATGTAATAAATTGCAAAATATTAAAATATACTGGAATAAAATATTAAAAACTGCAATACGTTTCATGCTGAGGTAGCTGTTCATTTACATTTGCAGCCTATCACCACTCTCACATTACAAGACTTTTTTTTTTTCTGTGGCAGTCTCATTCACTGTGTATTTGTTGTTTTAATTCATATTTAAAATAGTGCAATCAATGACCCATAAAACTCATAAAAATATTCAGAATTAAATGTTGGAAAAAGTCTGTGGAAAACTGATGTTCAGTGGCAATTTTTGTAATGTATACGTGTGTTTTATGACAAACAACTATCAAAATGTGAGTGTTTTACTATGTAAACATCATAAAATGAGCCTTTAAATT
Organism: Hoplias malabaricus; assembly: GCF_029633855.1. NCBI lineage: Eukaryota > Metazoa > Chordata > Actinopteri > Characiformes > Erythrinidae > Hoplias > Hoplias malabaricus. Next base: position 38,667,925 of record NC_089803.1, read on the forward strand.
ATTTCATATTTTCTCCTTAATTTCAATCTATGATCTTCATAAAAAGAATGAAATACCTACATCCTTGCATTGTATCCTTTTGCTAGACATCTTGTAGTAGTATTCCAGATAATCACCAGGATGCTGATGGCGCTGGGTACAGGCCTGCAGCAGAGCCTTCACTGACTTCTCGAACTCAAACACTAGGTATGCATAACCTACAGAGAACATTCAGTTTTAATAATCAGCATGTTGACAACTCCAATGACAGACAAATTAAAAGCAAAATTAGCAACACTACTCAGCACTGACCACTTCGGACCTTTAAACAAATATGCACCTAAGATCTGGGATCACTTTATCCAATAGCTGAATTTACTACAATGTAAAGCAGTTCTTATATACAACCACTGGGCCAATTACCTTGAGGAGGGCAACGAGGGTGCTTGCCATCCCTACCAGGCCAATCTACCTTTAGGGGTCCAAACACACTAAATGTGCTCAAAAGACTGGCTGCAGAAACAGAGACAAAACCATTTCAGTAACGAATTGATTAGAAATGAAAACTAAAGGCATAGTACACTGCAATTCTCTACTGATTCTGTTGTTGGATTGGTCATGAATTTTTTAAACACTGTAAAAGTTTCTAATATATGGTCCAGAACTAAATGAGTGTGTGTGTGTTTTTATGTGTCTGTGGGATATGGAAGCGGTTCTGTTCCCGTTCATTAACCCAATTTGGAAACATTTTGCACATTTCCACTAACATAAATGCTGGAACCGAGCAAACCTGAAATGCCTGCTCATGATGTATCCTTGGTTCCAATCAAAAACTGTGGAAATGTGGGCCGGTTCCCTAGATAGCAAAAAGGTTCTAAGGATCCTGAACAGAACTGGATCAAGAACCACAATTTATTTAAACACAAAAGGGCTGTGTGTGTGTGTGCATATTACTCACCTTCTGTGATGTCCCATGGCACTCCTCCCAGGAACACTTTACAAGAGTAGATGGGGTTTTTGTAGTTGCGTGGAGGCAGCTGTCCAGCCCAGGTAAAAGTAGCTTCATTTGTTGCTATGAAGAGCAGTGAATTTTACCAAAATCTACTCAGATTTTAGTCAATTGAGTTTAGTAATGGAAAAAATGTATCAAACAGCTAAGTTGCCTATTACATTTAACATCTATATGACATTTTATATAACCCTAAATCACGAGGTACACCAAAACCTGAGTGACAAAACTGTGACTAATATTGCAAACAGAAGAGTACCTGCCGCCTGCCTGTGTAGCTGAGCCTTCCTCTCGATACTGAAGGAGTGGTCTGGAGATTCAAGTGTGTCCCAGCTAGGCCAGGTGGTTGTCTTTGTCCAGCACTTAGCCAGTGACCCTTCAGACAGGGCTGGGAGAGTGGGGACAAGAGGAGAAATGGGTTCCTCTCTGTGTCCTATTCCCATCTTCATAGCATCTTTCTGAGAGCCAGACAGGAGCAAGTTCAAAGGAGGAGATATCCGGAGGCTGGACTACAAGAGAAGAGAGATTTCTATTGTAACCACAATTGTGTTTGATGTAACAAATCTCTCTAAGCTAAATGTGTCACATTCAAGTTTACATTTCCAAGGACTGTGCAATAAATGACTGCTTTACTCAGCATGATTCTGTGCTGTGAAGGTTATCCCAGGTCACTCACTAAGTAGTCTCTTTACCAGATGCCACAATTCTTACAAAAACATATGGTTACTGGAAAATCCTACTTTGCACATAAATGGTTGGTTTAATGGCTCTGCTCACTTGTTTGTCTGCAGACTGTGATTTTGATATGCCCCTCCGGATCCTGGGGACAAACTGAATGCCTTTGTTTATTACAACAGATTAAAAACAATTAGGTATAGATGCGTTTTCCAACAGGTTATGGGAAAGCTTTTTTTGTCTCACAATATGGTTGTTTTCCAACCAATTAAATATGCACTGGGGAGTAATTTATTAAAAACACATGTTTGCATGTTTGAATCCCAGGCTAATTTTTTGATCAAGCTATATGTAATTTTCTAGGCAAAAGAAGATGGCCAATAAATACGATTTGCTAGGCAAAATAACCAGCGTAACTGATAATGTTCTAGAGTGGAGCGTCTTTAAAACCAGATGCAAATCTGAAACCCTAATTGTTTTTTAATCTGTTGTAACAAACAAAGGCACTCAGTCTGTTTTGTTTTCTGAATGAACAAAAATTTTAAATATATCACTAGGTGGCACGGTGGCACAGCAGGTAGGTAGTGCTCCAGGGTGACTGTCTGTGAGGAGTTTGGTGTGTTCTCCCCGTGTCCACGTGGGTTTCCTCCAGGTGCTCCGGTTTGCTCCCACAGTCCAAAAACACACGTTGGTAGGTGGATTGGCGACTCAAAAATGTCCGTAGTGTGAGTGTGTGAGTGAATGTGTTGCCCTGTGAAGGACTGGTGCCCCCTCCAGGGTGTATTCAGCTAATGAATGAATGAATGAATATGGCACTACTCACCAGGTGATCAGATCCAGAGGAGATGCCACTGGTTTCAGAGTCAACAGGGCTGCTGGAGCCAGAGTTTAGAAAAGAGCAGGACTCCATAGCTGGAGTAATGCGGGCCAGGCTGGGGAAATGTTCAAACAGGTCCACTCCGCCCAGCGAGCCTTGGCTCTGATAGCTTTGTGGTTTGTCTAGCACATTCCCCAGAGGACTGGTCAACAACCCCAGCACTGCCACATGCAGACAATATGCAAAATACTGTGAGATAATATATATAAGCTGCAAATACACAGGCAAATATATGTAATATATGTTCATCAAAGCCAGTGTTAACTACCACATAAAAGGTTCCAATCCATCAATATATTTAAACAAGGGTGCTACTGACACAATTAAACAAATCCATGCAACAACTGGAGTGTGTGAAACAAATCTGTACAGTTTTCTCTGTAAGATGCAAAAAATCATGTTAATAACTGTTAATAACATTTTACATTTGTTATATATGTTGTGTAGTATTTTACTGTCAAACAAAAAACTTAATGCCACAATAAATAAAATCATTTTGCAGTTTTCTAATATACTAGATAAACAGATAAACTGTAAACAATATAAAGAAACCTCAAATTACATTATCAAACTTTACAAATCAAAACTAGGCAAAATAGCAAATTCAACCTAGTGTAAATATATTAACTACTAAGGAATAGGATAAAAGAATGAGGAAGATAGAGGTAACCACGTATGTCAGATAACACTGTGGAATCACTGTTAAATGGACAGATGTTCTAATCATTAGTATCTAATCATTTAACCAAAGAAATTAGTTGATGTCTCATAAAGAAATGGAGAGAAAGAGATAAAGAGAAGTCCTAGAGTGACATTAGCCCTGAATGAGACAGCAGAATTGAGCTGGTTTAGGTGCTGTGCTGTGCTAGTGTCTGTGTTATCTGTTCTATTAGGAGAATTGGGGCAGAGCAAATTTGAGACACACGGGGATTTTACATTCAAACGTGTGTATGTGTTATGAATAACTTCTAAAAGACGAGCATTAGTATAAAAGAAGGAAGATTGCTGACTTTTAAATTTAAGACAAAAACACACATAAATCCCAGTGCAATAACTGCACGTTTTGGAGAATTATATGAGTACTTGTGGATCAATAAACTGCTAGCCCTGGTGTGTTTGGCCTGGCTCAGGGGAAAAGTGATTAGTCATGCATGAGTTAAAGATATGAGACAGCACTAAGACTGAGCTCACACTTTCCAGAATGATCTATCATCACACCAACACGTACTATCTCTCTCTCTCTCTTTCTATCTCTCACCCTTTTTTTCTCTCCCTATCTCTAACAAACAGATAATCAGAAAGGTTCCAGAAAATCCAGAATCATCATTCATTACAGCCGCACATGTCTATACGAACGTATACATGGACCATTACAAAGGGCTCAAAATACCCAGAACAACTGGAAAAACAATAAGTGATTAACCTTTTTAAACAATCAATGTGTTATTCAGTTACAAATCTTCAGGCTTAGCTATGTTGACTCAATAACTACTACGAAACTGCCATGCTTATGAATGTAAATAATGCTTGGGTCCTTAGTGTATAGGTTTAACTCCTAGGGTTGCTTTCCCAGACAGAGATCCATTTTAAACCTAGACTAAAAAGCCTGTTAATGATAAATCACTATTCAGCAGAAATCAGCATTTCTGTGCAATGTTAATCTGTGTCCAGTAAACCAGCCCTTAATGCAAGGTACAATGATTACATGTAAACAATGTCCACACTGAGACTTGGAGGCTGTGGTACTCACTGGTTGAAGGGGAGCACGGCTGTGCCAGAGGTTCCGAATCAGGGCAGCTCCAGGGCTGGTCCCAGCAGGGCAGGCCCAGGGACTGCAGGCCCAGGCTCAGCTCAGTGATGTCTGGTAAGCTGAGGGGAGCATCCTGCTCCTGGCTGCAGAATGGCATCCTGCTAGCCACAGCAGAGCATCCTGCATCTGGCAGGTCTACAGGGAAAACATGCATGAGATATAACCAAAAACAAAGTCACAATGTGAGGTAAACACTCCAACAACCAAGAAACAATCACACATACAGAGAACAGAGAGAAAAACATGAATTTAAATGGTCTAAAAGAGCAGAACCCAAAAGACCAACCTGCCATGCTGCCCGTTGAGGCCTCCATGAGCCTCAGTGTGCATCACTGACCCATTAAACATGTGACAGTTACAGTGAGTCTCTCACTGCCAGAGCCATTCCCTACTCCAGCATGTCAGATGCTCCCTATCACAACCATACTACCAGCTTCACTCATTCCAAAATACTTCCAAGCATCTCGACACGCTGTGTGACTGTGTGATCAGAATGTCGAGCTCTCTGCTGTGCTGCTCTCAGCAGCCAAGCCGCATCACATACTGAACTGAGGACAGAAGAACAGTCTCTTTCTCTCTCGCACTCCCTCCCTCCTCTCTCTCTCTCTCTCTCTCTCTCTCTCTCTCTCTCTCTCTCTCTCTCTCTCTCTCTCTATGCTGAGTCAGGCCTGGGGCTGGAGGCTGGCCAGGTGACAGAGGAAGGGAGGGACGGAGGGAGGGGGAGAGAGACAAAAAGTGAGAGAGCACTAGCTGGTGTCTGTAATCACTGTGATTCAGCTTGTCTGAGCGAATAGTTTTGTTTTCCCTTTCTAGTGAGTGGACAAGACACACCCTGCTATTCCTCAATGAACACAAACACACAGGAATGAGAGAGTTTGTTCTTTTTTATCTGAGCTGCATACATGCAGCCAGGCCAGATAGATCACAGTCTGGAATTAGGAAACAAAATGGTTTGGCTTCTTGGAACAACTGACCAAATATAAGCACAGAAAAACTACAGTTAATTAAAGGCTTGTAGTAAGGAATGGTGCTATGAAAATAAGATCATATTGTGATACTCTAACACATTTTTCACAGTGTTGTGCATTATATTATTTATATTTTGTGTGATATGTTACAGAAATAATATAAATAAATAAATAAATACTTCAACTTCTTCAATTTTAAGTCAACATGAAAGAGAAATTACAAGAATGTTACTTCTTAGCATGACATAATTCTGAAAACATTCGGATGGGCAGTAATACGAGTGGGACATGATTGTATTATGATTTTAAAAATACTCTGACTTCATGTTGTCCTTAAATTGAACAGGACAAATGTTATTTTTAAAAAGATATAAAAGACCTGCTAGAAAAGCATGGGATATTTTGTAATATCCTCTTATTACCCATTTCCATCTATATGAGCCTGTCTTACTTCAACATTAAGACAGTTATATACAGTTTAAGAACACTCACAATTATATCTATGTACAATCTCCTTTTTTGGCATAAGCTTGATTTTTTTTTAACAGCCAATAAAAGCAAAAAAGAATTAGAATTAGAACAGAAAAGAATCTGTGATTAATTAATTTATTAATTAATTCTCTTGAAAAATGTATTTAACTGATGATAGGGCAAAGAAAAGCTTTTCTATATGCTCATATGCTGAAGATAAGCTGAAGAAAGTTGGGACAATTATACACCTTTTTCAAAATATGAAAAGTTTGGGAAATGTATAAAAGGAGCATCTACAAAAGGCTCAGTTTTCTCATGCAAAGATTGTCCATGTCTTAGCACTTTATGTCAATTTCATGAAAGAACATTTCTGAATGCAAGATTGCAAAGAATTTAGGTCTTTCACAATCTACAGTACATAATATTGTATAAAGGTTTGCTGTTTCAGGAAAAATGGACATCAGGTTCTTTGTGCCATTGTAAAAGGAGCAAAAGTCAAAATCACTCATGGCAAAGGGTTGCATCAGTGCCCACAGCCTGTAAGACTTGCAATGTATGTGGAAATATATATTGGGATTACAGAGAGACATCTGCTACCATCAAGGCTGCTTCTTTTCCCAGGACAACTGTGCATATTTCAGCAAGAAATTGCAAGACTTGATTGTGAACATGCTACAAAAGTGTGATTTTGTAGACTGTGTGCTTTAGCAGCTTCCTGCAGTCTAAAGCTTTCTCTTTGGGTCCATCATGAAGAAAAGTTTCAGACAGCAACCACAAACCGTTGTGCATCTGAATTCTTTTATCAGACAAGAAGGTGCAAATGTTCCACTTGCAAAACTGAAAAAATTCTCATTTCCTACATGAATATAAAGCATAATTTAAAGGAAACAATGCCCATTTCCCAAATTTAAAGTGTATTTGGCAAAAAATTCATTTAATTATATTTACAAAATGCAAAATGTTTAGTCAGTAAGGTATAGGGAATCTTTTCTCTGTACTTCCATCAGTTCAAAGTAGCTCTGAACTTTTATGGACACAGAGTCTGTATGTGAGGAGTGTGTACTTTGGCAGGGCCATGTGCGTTAGGCTTGAACTCCTCAGTGGAGCAGCATGATTCAGCAACAACTTAAAACAAGAAAACCAGCTGACAAAGCCATTCTGATGCCAGTTGAAGTCATTTGCAAGAGCACTGGGGTTGGGGAGCACATGTGCAGGAATTAAAACAGCTGTATGAAACTCAGGTGCAAATAGCTCACAATAGCTCAGTAGCAGAAATTCAGATGAACTGGGGTCCCGTTATTGATGATTTGGAGACTCTACCATAGGAGCAAATAAACTGCACTGCTTTAACAGAATTGAGTGGACTTACCTCGTTATTAAGACAATGAAATTAGGCTAATAAAGATGGAAAGCAGAGCAATTTCATTCATTCATTCATTGTCTGAAACCGCTTATCAAATTCAGGGTCGCGGTTGGTCTGGAGTCTACCCAGAATCACTGGGCGCAAGGCCGAAACACACCCTGGAGGAGGCGCCAGTCCTTCAAAGGGCGACACACACACTCACACCTATGGACACTTCTGAGTCACCAATCCACCTACCAACGTGTGTTTTTGGACCGTGGGAGGAAACCAGAGCACCCGAAGGACTCATGCAGACACAAGGAGAAAACAGACAGTCACCCGGAGAGGGAATCAAACCCACAACCTCCAGCTCCCTGGAGCTGTGTGACTGCGACACTACCTGCTGCACCACCGTCTATTTTTTCAATAAAAAGTGGGAAACGTCAATTTATTTCCACTGTACATCAGTCTATTTAGATCAGCACCATTCCAGAGGAGTCAAAAGAATTTCTGTACATTGTTAATATATGAATTCTGCTGAGTATAGAAGAGTCTTAACTCATAAATGCAACAGCAAATGGTTGTTTTGGTTAAGGTTCATATTCCTGAGTCCTCGTGATCATATTCATCACTGCATTTTAATGGAGTATTGTCCAAGGGACTGAAGATCACAGACATTCAGTTTTGGTTTTCAGCTTCGTCTTTTAGTCACAGATAACTCTGAGGTCCCTGAATCTTTTGATGACAGGGTGAAATACCTAACATATATGCAATTACTCATTAAGGAGACACTGGTTTTCACCTTTTGAATTATTTGCTCATAAAGAAAGTGGCCTCTTCTTTGTCACCATGTGTCAACTTTTTAAGATGTTTTTCAGAACATATAACAATGTTTAAATCACATTTTTTGTACCATATTAGGGACAATTATCTGTATAAAGTGTGTATCACATAAACAAAAAACCTATCAGATAAAAACTCTTTCAAGTATATGTAGGATTTAAAAATATTAAATATATATTTTTAAACTGTGTGCCATTTGTATTGTTCTTTGCTTATTTAACACAGGTATCCAGACTGAACAATAACTGATTGACCTGTACCTGTCAAGTAGAGGTGGGGATTCATTTGACTAGGGACTGTTCGAAAATTCTCCACCCAGATGTTCATTGTGCCCATGATATCTTCATCTCCAGGGGTATTATGAGTTTGCTGTTTTTCATTCTAGTCAGAAACAGTGAAGTCCTACAGTTATGATCACATGCATTTGATCAACATTCATCTGAGCATTACAGTACACCACCACCACAATGTCCCCGAACTTACTTTCTATTCGTTAAAAAGAAAATATTTCGAAGGTTATGGGCAGTACAGAATGAAAACTTAGACTTTAATGCCTTATCGTTTTCCCACAGGAGCCTCTTCTCCAAAGAGGTCAGTGGAGGAGCACATGGCGGCAACGCAGCTAATGAAATAATCTTTGAGGATGTGGAGAGACGTACAGGCTGAGAGCCTAGTTCCCTTATCGAATTAACTAAAAGACATGAATTACAGAACTGATGACTAAAGGCATAACTTCATTTCAAAGAAACCTGGTGGGTCAAAAACGTTCAGTGTCCGTACTTACCCAAGAGACAGCCATGTTTTACAGTGCTAACACCACATTTTAAAACGTGTGGTCCAACGGACACTTTAATTAGACACACGTCATATCGCCCTCAGTTTATAGTTTCGGTTTAGCTACGAAAAACATTTCAAGAAACTGGGGAAAAAATCCTAAAACCAAATGTTTTCAAGAGGGAAAGCTGCCTCATGGACTGCTCTGCTTAAAGAGTTAAGACACACCCAAGTTCACTGTGTGTAAAACATTTGAATAAAAAAACTAGAGACGACCCTTGAGATGTAAAGTTTTAATGATAAATATTTTGGACATTGTACAACGTTTAAAGGGCTTTAGACATCATATTTTCCTTTTCTTCTTTTTCACGGACATTACACTTTTACAAACATATTTTCCTGCTCACACGTACACCAGTAACAATTCAAGCACGGAAAGGGAAAAAATGCTAGTGCAACTTAGTCTGTAAACCCAACACTCAAAATTTATACCTAGAAACAATATCCCTGTTCCTGATAGGACAGCATTTAACAAGCATTAATGTGCAAACTGTTTTTAAGAAGACATTCACAAAGTAAGCTACACTTTATTTTTTCTCACTCTGAATCATTAGTAAAGGTCCTAAAATGTAACAAATGAAAAAGACACATAACAAAGGAAGGTTGTTTGATGTTGGTTATAAATATCTGTTGCTCCAGGAATATTCAGATCACCTTCTCATTTTCTTTTGTAAACATTACAATCCCTGAAGCTACATATTTCATTGCTGCAAATGAAAAACTGCTTAATCCTTTAACAAAGTGGATTTCTTCATTGTTTTTCACATTTTCGTAAAAGCATTCAATTGTTAATTTCCCTGATAAAGTTTAAAGCCTTAACCTTTGACTCCCATATTTAATTGCCATGCATGATATGTTAATATAAAGATATAAAATGACATGCAATGTTGGCCTGTTTCTTTTCAATATTTGTCCTATTTCAATTTAATTGCTGGAAACATATTCACAAAAGCTGCTTCAAAGGCTACAGACTGATCTCAAAACCTTACATTTGATATCTAAGTGTGTATTCCTTGTTTGTTAGTGTATTGATTCAGATGCTGTATGTAGTATTAAGCTCATATGCACTATAGCCTAATAACCCCTGCTTATCCAGTATTTCCCCTAAAATAAACAAGATCAATGGGTAGATTTGCTGGATTATTAGTCTTTGTGTTTCTAGGAAGACTTCACACTAGGTTTTGGGACATTTCTGTTAGATACTGATGATGGAAGATAAAGATAGGATTTTGGATCACACATGCCACTTGTCTCCAAAGGTATTGAATGATGCTACTTAATTTCATAGAAACATACAAACATATATATTATTGTGCAAAAGTCTTAGGCACCTATTTAAAGTAATATACTTTCTCAATACATGTGGTGCTTATACAAAAGTTTTAATAATCGCAATAAAAACAGTTTTATATATATATATATATATATATATTTTTTTTTTTTTTGTTTTTTTTTTTTTGTTAAAATTGGGAGATGTCTTGTGCGGGAATGTGAGGAACAAAGTTTGTTTAGCAAAACACTCCTCAATCGTATGGATTTGATCAATCAAACAGCACACTGGATTTAACATAATGAAGTTTTTAATAACCGGTATAACTAGATAATGTATAATAACCTCAGATCATACTGGTTTGCCATGTGGAGAACTTTGGAAAGGGTTAAACCAACACTTTCACAAACAGAATGTCACTACTTACTGGAACAATGTTATTTGTTTTTATTCTAATATTAGGGGTTTTGTTTGTTTTGTTTTCTGAGCAAATAAACTCTTATTGTTCAGATAAATAGCTTTTATAATCTAATTTTCTCAGGTGCCTAAAACATTTGTACACTGCTGTAGTGTCAATTTCTGTAGCCTGTAGTCTACTCATATGGGCATACAAGGACTGGAGTATGTGTGATAAATGGAATCTGTTATCTAAAAATAGCTTATAATTATATATATATATATTTTTTTTTTTTGCTTAATACTGCAATACACATCACTTTGGGCTGATTTCACTGAAATTGATTCTTAAAAATAAACACTCTCCAAAATGGTTTTCTTTCTTTCAGACTGTACGCATAATATAGGGAGAATTTCCATTAGTTTGTGCTTTGAGTTCAAGTCCTGTTCTTTCTGGCATACTGCAGACCTTTGCCATAAATACCATGACCAGCTGACTAAGGTTTAAAACTTCACGTGACATTGCTTTTCTAACTATTTGCAACAGTGCCCTCTGTTGCTGGAGTTGTCGAGAAGGTGAAGAACCACCTCACACTGTTTATCTTGCTGTGCTGCCATCAATCTGCAAAGACACAACACAATTCATGTGATTGAATACTTGACTGTTGTGCATATTTTGCTCTACACATGAAAGTGTTATAGGGTAGTCTTTTTCAGAAGAGAACAACAAGAGTACTTTGAAAAATCAGAGATCATATATTTAGTTTCCAGTCAAAACAACTATTATTATGGTTATATATATAAAACCCATTTTATTCTATTGTTCCAAAAGCTCAGTCTTAAATGTTGGGTTGACTCTCAATTTTCTCCTTATACAAGTGCATTTTCTTATATCAATCATCCTCAGAAATATCTCCTGAAGAGTATAACAAGCACTTAATGGCTGTTTTGATTTTAAACTAACTAAATAAAAAGAGGATCTTGCATAGTACTGTAACCCTTTGCACCAGGTATCATCTGTTCAGGTCCTGGAAACCAATGTTCTTCAATGTTGTTTGTTGACTCCCTGTGCTGGACCTTGGATCTCCAGAACCAGAACTGACGACCTCTGCTCAAGAGTAGAATCCTACCTAGCCAAGTGTGTCATGGCCTTCTCAATATTATGTCCACTCTTAGCACTGCACTCAAAGAATTCTGCCAGATACTCCTGAAACACAGTGACAAACATGGATGGTGGAAAACTAAAGCAAATTTGAGAAAGCAGAATATAAATACACAGGTGTGTGGTGTTCATCACCTGAGCCAGTTTCTGGCCTTGCCTGGAGGTCACCTGCCTTCTGTCCCCTTCCCCCATGTCTGTCTTATTGCCTAATAACATCAGACATACACCCTCTTCCATGTTCGTCTGCCGAGAGGATGGACAGGTGTTAGACTAATCAATTATAGAACTACATCATTGTCCACAAAAAGATTTGCATGAACTCCTTGTTACTGAATTTGTTTTATTGTCATTTGTTTATCTCTAGCAAATTCCTGGACTTACTGGGTTCCATTATGCTGTAGTAACTCACCCCTGAAATGCAAAACCTCCTGAAAATACCTCATTTGCATTTCACATTGGCATCACCTGAACTTGGTCCAGCCAGTTACGCAGGGCAACGAGCGAAGAGCCCTGAGTGACATCATACATGGCCAGGATTCCGTCTGCCCTGCGGTAATACTGCTGAGAGAGGCTGTGGAATCTGACACAGAGCAGGGAGGGACCCTTCACTTACAAAGTGCTTTACATCTTTAAGATAAAAGTTTACAGAAATATTTTACTTCAACATCATTCGTTATTGAATTATATATTTTTATACATTTTTATTCAGTAACAATGAAATACCCAATGAATACCCAACATATTAGTTGCTATGAAACTAATATGTAGGATAAAGTTTCATGCACTAGGTGTACAGCAACGTTTTAATTTAGTCAAATACTTTGAATTTATTATTAAGTTATTTTTATTATTACATTTATTTTTATTATTAAGTTATTACTTTTAAAACCATCATAAAACAAATACTATTGACAATCATGTAAGTACCACTATCAAGGGGCTGTGCAAAATTTCTTATTATGAGCATAAGAACAGGAAATCCGGACACACCTATGAGTTTAAAATATAAAAGCAACAGATTTTCCATTTATGATTTATAAACCCCACTTCTGGTAAAGTTGGATAATTTTGCAAAAAGCAATTAATAAAGTAATATGATTTGTCAATTGTTTGGAACATTGGAACATTTTTACCCAAAATATACAAAAAGTAACTACATTTAATTTGTTACATTTGTTTGAATTGACCAAATTAATTGTATTTAGTAAATTGTCGCTGTCCAATCAAAAACATGTATCTCCAAAATAGCAGCTTTACACGAGAGGGAAAAAAATCTTCTTAAAGGGGACATATTATGCAAAACTCACTTTTTGTGTGCATTTGTATTTCCACTTGGGTCTCTATTGCTCCTATAAACACCTCCATCCATTCATTTACTGTGAGTCAGTTGAAAGATTTTGGTGTCAGGAATCATTTGCTTCTACAAACCACAATAAGGAAATTTGCATAGACCCACCCTGGCAACACCCCTCACCTGCGTAAACATTGGATGGGTGGGGTGTGGCCAGCAACAGCTTATTTGCATAAATGTGATAGAGCTCTTAAACGACTCATTCTGAAAGGGACTGAAACAGGCAAGAATAGAGCTGGTGAAATCTCTTTATATGAGAGTGATTTTGTGCATGAACATATTTTGTATAGCCCATAGACCTATTCTAACTTAAAAAGAGTAAAACGTTTTTATTCCAAGTAATTTTGGTGCATTTCTATTGGTCCATTCATCATGTAATTTTTACATGATGTGAAGGTCAGCTGCTGTGTTCACATGATGTAGTAAACTAAACATTTACAAAAATGGAGGTAGATGTTTTTTGATTGGAAAGTGATTAAATATAAACAAATTTAAGAATGTAATGCCTGCAACATACTCCAAAAATGCAATTAACTTCAGACCTGTTATTAAATAATATAATTCTTTAAGGGTTCAAATCAACAGTTTATTTTTCACCTCTCCTGTCCAGCTGTGTCCCAAAGCTGCAGAGCAATGTGGGTGGAGTTAAGCTCCAGACTCCTCACCTGAAAGTCCATACCTGTAAGTAAATGCAAATGATATTCTCTGCTGAAAGAAACTGCAAAATGCTAAACATCTGTGATGAGCAGTTTCCCTGCTCCCAACACAATTAATTCAACTAGTCATCTCATAAACAGTGCGGGTGTTAACGTGGGTGTGTTAAAGCAGGGAATTTGCTAAAATGTGCAGAAGACGACCATGGTTGTGAAAGAGTAGCTAGATCAGTATAGGCTGGTGATAAAATTTTAGCTTACCTACAGTAGCACTCATTTTGTTAGGGAAATAACCTCTGCAGTAGTAGTGGATGAATGAGCTCTTGCCCACTCCTGAACTGCCCAGAAATACAACCTTAAACACACGTTGAGGGTCAGCCTGGGAAAGAGAAAGACAAGAAGTAGTACAAGAAGTTGAAGTAGTTCAGACCTGTCACCTACTGAAAACAGTTGGTGCATTATTAAAGGAAAAACACTGCAACAGAGACCCTAGCTGCTGAGCAGCTGAAATCCTATAACAAGGAAATTTCACTTTTAAAATTACAGAAAATATCCTCCTCGGTTTCTGAACATATACAGAGTGTTGTCAAAAGAACAGGTGATGTAACCCAGTGGTAAACAACCCCCAGTCCCAATTTTGTTTTTGCTGGCATCAAATTCAAATTGGGCAGATATTTTTCAAAAAGACTATAAACATATATAAAATTTTGCACATCATTGCATTTTGCACAGCATCCCAACCATTTAGAAACAACTTTATATGATAAATCAATGTTTGATAAGATCTGGTGAGGAAATATATCTCAGTGTCAGTAATTCAACAAATATAATTTATTGTGAGAGGGAACGATGGGGCGTCAAGGAGTTTATTCAGGTTAGTTTATTCTTCACTTTCTGCCATGCAAATATCTAAACCTCTTGATTTGCATCTTACTTATGAACCTAGTAAAGTTCTCTATTCATCTCTCTCGCTCTCTCTCTCCTTATAAAGAACACAAAAGCAACATAAACAGGTACAAACATACCTTTTGGTTGACTAGTAGTGTGACAGTTGTCTGGTTGTTCTTTGAGAGTTGTGATGTCTCTGCCTCAGGGATCACATCAGGTGAGCCTGTGTTCAGCTGACTGGCAATACTGAACTGCCTTTTGTAGCAATGAGAAAAGAAACCAATTCTTTAGCATTTACTTCTCAGGGGAAGTACAAACAAAATGTGTAGTGGTACAATACTAATATTTTATCTTATTTAGAATGGTACTCCACATTAATATGAATACAACATGAACAATTTATAGTTTAACATATTAACACCTTATGACTGTTTGGAATTATACAATGAGTTTTGTGTGGTATGTAAAGTGTATGATACCTTTAAGTATCTTTCTTTTGTCAAAGGACAAATGCTAATCCTGCTTTTGTAAATGATGTAAATCATAAGCATATTGTAGATGCACACAGCATTGTAATATGTAAAATAAACTGGTACTGTATAAATTTAATATCTTGGATAAATGTTGTTAGTGAATTTTAGTAACGCACCTGGTGACAGGCTTCTTGGTCAGGAAATAATCTCCAATTATAGATCCTTTCTTCTCTAAAGGTCTCTTCACTTTAGGCGTCTACGGAACAGTCCATGAAAATAGATTTTGTCTTTATCGGAAATTAAGATTAAAAACCAAAAATTTGAATCAAATATAAGAATCTGTGGCAATTTCTGTATAATACAATGTGCGTGTGATGATTTCTTGAGGTGCTGGTCTTTGTTAGCTATAGTGATGTGTTTAAAGTGTGTCTATTTGTGTACATGCCATGTCTTGTGCAATAAGGACACAGATAGGGAAGTGTACCTTCAATAAAGACTTTTATTGTGCACTAGGGCGGTGCTGAAAAACACACCCATTTGTTCATAACTTAAGTTTACAAATTTCTCTGTTTTGTTAATGATAAGCCAGATCTTTACAATTGATAAAACAACCTAAGTTACAAAAAAATCTGCAACAAAATGGCTAAACATAAATTAATAAATTAATTTCACATTATAAACCTGTACCATCTGTTTTGTCTTTAAATTTTAAAAAACAAAACACAAACGAAACAACAACAACAAATGGACAAACATAATATAGATAAGACAATAAAATAAATGTATCTTGTTATGTGGCATTTCTGCACAACTCCTACTTAAATGATTTAAAGAAACAAAAATGACAGAAACTAGGCCAACTCCAGTGTCATTCACATTGTTTCCCCAGAAAAGTACACACAAGAGGTGTTATCTCCTGGGTGGAGTTTCTAATGATGGTTATAAACATGAGAAAAAGCAGTTCTAAGTGGCTCAAAGTAAAGCTGGGGTGGAATGAAAAAAAAAAAATAAACAGCTCTTATCCCAATGGTAATATGAAGTAATCTAGCATAATACCATTGCAGCATACGGTATCTTAATCATATGTCATCATATGTTTTTAAAGAGCAAATTTAAAAATTAAAACAAGAAATAATCATTTATTCTACGCCGAGTGGAATGCTGTGTAATAATCGGGGAAACACTGCTAAGTGCTCAGTAAAAGATACAATAAGGAACATATTTTGTACTTTTCATTCAAGAGAGAGGACATTGATTACATTCACAAACTGGCCTTCAAATATGTTCTACATTGTCTTGCCACTTGAAAAGACAACCATCATATGCCCTTGACCTCAAAAGTATTATATGTTCATATTCTCATAGTTGTTCATTTTTTAAGCTTCTTGGCATTTGCCTCTACACAAAGTAACTTTCAAGTAGGTGAAAGGCCATGAAAGGCCATTCTGATTAACATAGCTGAGGAGTCATATCATGCCATTTTCTACACTCACAGGGCTGGTTTCAAAGGCACAGATCAAACCCAGTCCTAAACTACAAAGACATTCAAACTGACTCACTATATTATTGCATTCCTTGTCTGAGTTACAGGAATTAGGCGTACCATATCAATTCCATACTCCTATCCTGTCTTACATGAAATAAACTAGCAACCAGGTGAAAGAGGTGAAGATTCACTTTTGTCTCCTGACCAAGGATAGACAAGCACAGTGCTGCCCATAACATTTTGTCAGAGACTAGCAGCAACCTCATCTGAGGTTCAGGGGCCGGAGAGCAGGGGCCGGCTCAGTATGGGTAAAAGGAATACGCCCAGGGAGGGTTGCTTTTCCCACAGTTGCATTGTGGGTGATAGGGGAGAGGAGGCATGAAGGATTGTCTGTGACTAACCCGCTTCTGATCCTGGTGTGCATCCTTCTCATCCCGCAGGCGCTTGTTCATGTCTCTGAGAAAGATATAATGATGGAATGATTTCAAACAACAGTTGAAAAGATTTAAAAATAATATAATGATAAAGAAGAAGAACAGTTTTGATCACTGGATCTTTCTACTTGTGTGTTTGGTCTATGATATCATACCCATTGAGCACCCAGATAAAATACAGCTCTTTTGTTTCTAGAAATGTATTTGCCATATAATTAACATATAGATGAACTATATGGATATATATGTATTACCTATATGGTACATTTATCTAATAAAAAAGCCAATGAGTGTATACTAAGAGTAGGTGCTTAAAATAAACCGATGCACATATGGGCTGAATTCCAGAAGAGAATTCCAGCAGAGAATTCCTTCTACGTGCAGTCTTTTATCTCATCTGGAGGTTATGCATGGGCTGGCCGTGAGAGAGTTGCTATGGTTATTCAGCAATAAAACACTCATAACAGCCAAGGAAATGCACAGGCTTCCCTTATCCTCTAACCTGAGTGTTGGACATGTTGTAATCATTGTGTGCATTGGTCAATATTCTCCACCTTATTTCACTGATAAAAGCAAATAAAACTGAAATGGACAGACACACCTATGTACAATTACATATAATGCCTAACAGTCAAGCAGTCTTACCTAAGCAGATCCAACTGCCTTATCAGGCTCTCCCTCTCCTTCTGCATGTTTCTGGAGACTTTCAGCACTTCCCTGATCAGTGAAAACAATGAAAGAGAGGGAGTGAGATAAGCAGAAATTGCGAGGATTTTCATACACAGACAACAATAGTTTCAGTACGCCCTCATTCCCTCTCTCTTTTACTGATATTTATTTGCATAGTCCTCAACAATACTGTTGCAGTATTCAGGTTCTAGCCCCAGGTGTGTAAGCCAGACACCAGAAACAACAATAAATAAATAAATAAATAACTAGGAGCATGAGGAAGAAACACTTAGAGCAGGGGTGTCAAACCAAATCCAAGGAGGGCCGTGTGGGTGCAGGTGTTCTTTTCAACCACGCAAAAGCCCCACACTACTGAAAGTCAAGATCTATTGATTAGATCCAATGATTAAAAACAGGTGGAGTGAGGTGTGGCTTCTGCATGGTTGGAAAGAAAACCTGCACCCACACGGCCCTCCGTGGATCTGGTTTGACACCCCTGACTTAGAGGTACAAAGTAAAAAATAACACAACAGAAGCAATGTTAAACAATGCAGAAGTACTTTTGACCATGGTCAAGATGACCATTGATCACCGAAGTGAACAATGTCTAGAACTGAACAGGGCAACCTGTTTAAGACATATTTGGAGTTTGCTGAAATTTTTGTGAAATTGCACGGCACCTCAGATGCAAATATTTCTGTAATTTTCAAAATGAGGGAAACATTATGCAGGCGACCTGTGTGATTGCTCTCTGTGCAGAAGGTGAAAACTCCAAGTGATCATCTAGTCTAGATCATGAGTTTTTTTCCCGTATGAATCAGATCAAAAGGAAGATCCTGAATTCAAAAGCTGAGGATCCTGTATGTGTATGACTTTTGGAACTAAATTTGTCATAACATAAATAAAAAAGTACTTTTTTATTAGTTTCGGTTTTTGTTAATAGCACCACCAGGCTGACTAGATTATGGTAGACCATTTTCTATAAAGGCAAGTGACAGAAATTTCTACATAAACACACCAAAAGATATATAGAAATGCAGATATGTAGAAAATAGAAAATTCCACTGAGAATGAGTATTAGAAAGGCACCAGATTGAAGTAGTGTTTCAAAAAGCACAAAGTTAAATGAAGCACAAAACTAGAGGAGCAAAATGCAGCCACTTTGTCTTTGCTGATCGACAATGCAGTTTTGGGGAGAAAATAGAACTTTTCACAAACTATACTTTTAATAAATATAAAGGTCACTAGTTCACTTACGAGCGATAGTATATATATAAAATATAACGATAGATATATAATGTTGAATAACACTTCTTTCTAATTCACTTTATTGAAAAATGTTTTTCTCTAAAAAATATAAAAAAATTAAAAAAGTAGAAAGATTACGACTCTCTGGCCTCTCACCTCTGCTTGCATGTGTGCTGTTGTGTGAGTGTGTTCTGTAGAAGTTCTAGCTGGCTCAGTGCTCTCTGCAGCTCCTCTCTGCTCTGCTCCAGCTGATCCCGCAGCTCTGAGTTCATGAGCTGCAGCTTTTGGTTCTGCCCCCGTGTGAGCACCTGTTCCCGAGCCAAAGCCTCAATCCTAGCCTCCAGCTACAGTGACAACCAAACAATACATGTTAGAAATCGGTTGGAAATGAGTGAGCTAATGTGATAAATGAGTAAAATAAATGTATTAAGTGTTAGTTTTGTGAAGAATGTAAATGAATATTAATGTAGTATTTATTGAAATGTACTGCATTTGTTTGTGCTATGTTCTGTGTCTACTATGTATTTCTCTTTAGAGTCTTGTTTTTAGCCATATCTTTCAAAAACCTTTTGTAATAACATTTGCTGAGTGAACTACAAAGCACTTCTCTATGTCACTCTGTACAGGAGTGCCTGCTAAATGCCATAAATGTAAATGTTTACCTCTTTCTGTTTGGTTAGTGTGAACTCCAGTTCCTGCTCTCGCATGCTCAATTCCTGCAGTAGCTGCTCTCTTCTGTCTCCCTGCTTCACACTGTCCTTCATCAAAAAAAAATCATTATCAGCATTATTACCCACTGTCTCTTAAAGTCTTTTATGAAAATGTAACATATAACTCATGGAACTCCTGTGATGCAGTCCAGCACTGTTTTTTGTTTTACCTGCTCGAAACCTGTCAAGTCAAAGCTGAGTTTAATCAGCTAATCAGATGATTCTAAACAGGAAATTCACAAATCAGTGCAGGACTGCAGAATCAAAAGGGACCTATCCCTGGTTCAAATAATACTGGGATTATTCTCCCAATAACCAAGACCTACCAGAGCCTGTCGTTTTTCTCTTTCTTCTTTGATTTGGTGCTCTAAGTCTTCATAAAGGGAGCGCACTACTCTGTCATGGTCTTCTTCTCTCCTGAGCAATTGTACAAAACCATAGGTGAGTTAAAAGCTTATGTGGTTAATAATAATAATGATAAATATGGTTTCATGTAGCATATATTAAGTACATAAAGGCGCTTTCAAAATCCAGCAGTGGACAAGGTACACAAGACATGGACTTGAGTAAAGGTACAGATACTCCGTGTAAAATGTTACTCAAGTAAAAGTAAGAGTTCTCCATTTAGATCTCTATTTGAGTAAAAGTTACAAAGTATATACCTTCCAAATGTACTTAAGTATCAAAAGTAAAAGTACCATGACGTATTATGGCTCTAACGTCCTATTATCGTTTTTGTAACAAGACTCAGACTTAACACACTGTAGGTGAAAAGACTCTAGTGTCACTCTTTGTTCCCAAGTCTTGTAATAGAATGTCATTCATTCTATTAATTCTATAGTCTGACACTGATGAAAACAACAGAAACGGCCAAAGATTAATTACAATGAATGTTATTTCAGGTGTTACATACACCCTAAGTGTTTCCCCTACAAACAAACAGCGGTCGCTGTCTCCAGAGTATTAAGCCCAATTTATGATTCTGCATGGACCTATGCCATAGGGTACACATCGAACCAAACCCGCCGGTGCCTTACTCACACGTTTCCAGAAATGTAACTATCTACACGTCGCATTAAACACCTCCACACTACAGGGACTGGAGTCAGCAGCAAATTCACCTTGGTTTGGATGTCGCCGAATGAATAACAATGTTTAACAAAATAAAAATACAAATGTCTCAGAAAAAAAAAAAAACTTGCAATAAGGAATGGACAGGATGGAGGGTATGGACAGGATAAATGTATTACACAGAATTCCTTTAAGCTCTCTGTTTTGTCTACATAGTTGCAAAGTTGCCCTGTTTGGGATATTTCTGCCTTTCTGAGCAGAATTTGTTTCTGAAATACATTTTTAATTTTTCTGATTTTCTGCCTGTTACTCGGTTTTGTTTTTTGGTCTTTTGAACTTCTTAATCTCACTGTACTGATTTTCAGGTTTTGGAATATTTCTGGTTTTGACCTTGCTTCAAGTATTGTGTTCATTTACACTGTAAATAGTTAAAAACTGTTAAATAAACCTGCAACCTCACCCTGAGTTTGAAGTGATTAATTACATTTATAGATCCGTAAACCATGTAACATATGAATGAACAGTGGTCACGGAGAGCTGTGTGGAGCTGGTAGATTTGATCAGACACGTTAAGGTTTTATTCACACAAACTAAAAGGAATGGCAGATTTTCATAATGTAGTGTGTATTACATATGTAGTGTGTAGTGTGAAGCATATGGTTTCTCTTTATCTACATACATATCCAGGAATTCATTATAAAGTTATTTTTAATAGTTACTTTGCCTCTACTGTGACTGAACAATCCATTGTGGCCATAAACAAACATTTTAGTCTTTTAGTTGCCCTCACAATTATTTTGAAGCGAGACCAGCTTTATCGCTACTCACATAAAACTCAATACATTTTTCAATTTTCGGGAAATCTAAAAGCAGAGTATTGTGAGGTTTATGTGAGCCATACTGAGCACATCTCGCTTGCTGGCCTCTGCTCTGGCTATCCATACAGGGTTGCGACTGAAATGAATCAGTGCCCTATTCACTATATACTTCACCACATAGTGAGCAATGTAGAAAAATAGTGTAGGGGGTCATATGAAACACGCCTCAGGTTTTGTATGATGAAAACACATGGGGCGAGCCCTCCTGGAATCCATAGAGAATGAACTGAAGGCTCTGCAACTCGAAAAAAATGAGCCTTAATGTGAGAGTCTATGAGAGGAGTCAGGTGCGGTTTTTGCACCATCTTCAAATCGCCCAAAAAAGGCAAGATTCTATGGAACAAAACCTAAAGCTGAGTGGACTGTGATTAGAGATCCAAAAAACTGTCTGGCAGAAGTGGTTAATACAGAGTTGTGGGTTAATACTGTGGTAGAATTTCCTCCCTTTCCCTTTTGTCAGTGCATTGCCATACCACTCTAATGAACTAACTGCCCATGGTTGTATTTACATAATAATTAGTTTATTATTGAGTCAAAATATATCATTGCTGTCCAAAGAGTTAAAATAAAATGTACAGTAACCAATTACATTTATTTCATTACTGTCCACCACTGTCAAAACCAAAAAAAAAATAATAAAAAAATTACACAATAATAAGACACTCACTGTGGTGGTCCCCTCAACACTATGTATTACATAGTACACCATATATAGTACACAGTTGCACCATATATAATAGTAATTGTAGATTTTAATGCTCCATATGCCCCATTTCATCTTCAGGATTTACATAATGTTATTTTATTTTACACAGTTCTGTAAAAAAAAAATACAAATACAATACAAATATTGACCTCTCTTTCTGGAGAAAAGAATGTAATGTACCTTCAGGGAACACAACTGGACTTTAAAGGTACATTTACCATGTTTGTACATTTAGTGACAATAAAGTAACTGTGCCATACCTTTTTTCTGAGAGTGTAAAAAACACAGAAATAAAAAATAGAGAAACATAAAAGATAGAAGTAAAGAACCTTACAGATATGTATGATGAGCATGTTGACGATAGAAGGATATCTAAAAGGTACAATAACAAGAAATAAGGAATGCAAATAAAGTCTGGGTTAAGACACGCAGAAGAAAAAGAAAGGTATGTTTTGAGATGAGATTTGAATATGTAGAGAGAAAGAGTACGGAGAGTTCCAAAATTCTGCAGGGGTTGGTAAAATGTTAGCTAATAGACTTGCTGAGGAGGACCTGAAAGAATAGGTGGGCCTGTAAGGGGAAAGGAGATAGAACATATAAGAAGGAATAATGTTGTTGAGAGCCTTGAATGTGAGCTGGTAAATTCTGTAGTGAATGCAGTATTTTAGAAGAAGCCAGTGGAGATTGTGGGGGATATGAAATAAGTAATAAGTGAGTAGACAGGCAGCTGATTACTGAACTGTGTGAATTTTGTTTGAAAAATGTTTGAAAGAAAGATATTTTAACATCAGGGATATCAGAGTTGACCTGAGATTGTTATAAACTGTTTTGTATCTGTGGTAAAGGAGGTAAACTGGATCAGAGGAAAACAATCAACACCAACTCAGCATGAGAATTTCCATCAGAGAGAACACTGGCATTGTAAGATAACAGCAGGTTATTGGTGACTTCAGTGAGGGTAGATCTGCCCTTTTACAATGATCTGAGACAAGTTTAACACTTTCTCCAACAATAGTGAAAATCAGTGGGACCTAAATCAAACTTTGGATCCCAATCCAGGCCTGTGACTGAAATGGCTCCCTAATCCCTCATTATTATTGTACTATATAGTGAGGCACTAATTGGTTCACTTAGGAGCGCTAGAGACACAAGTAAATTTGGACACTTCCACTATCTGTTGCTTTGTAACAAATGAATCCACAGTGCATCCTGGTCCACATTCAGCTCATGCAGTGAGCTACAATGTCTACTATAAATTACGAGTGCATTGTGGGAGATTTCAAGGCCCTCAAAACCAAGCTCAAATTACACTTTAGGATTCTGACACTCAGAGAAAAAATGCCGACATTTAGTAGTGCCAAACACAGAAAAAGCGAGCCATTTCAGACAGAGCGAGCCCTGGTGAGTGCAGCTTTTTGAGCAGATGGGTACAAGAAGGACTGACCTGCGAAGTGCCTGTTCCAAACTGTCCCTCTCTTTCAGTGAATCCTGAAGGTGAGCAACGGCATGAGACAGAATTTCCTCCAGCGAGTTTAGTAACTCTGGTCTGTCCCTCTGCAGTTCACACCACAAAGAGCACAGCTCCCACTGGCTGTATGCACACACACACACACACACACACACACACACACACACGTGCGCACACAAAGTAATCTACTCTGTTATGCTCGTCTGTTTTTTCTGACATTATAAATTTGACAAAATGAATTGCAAGTGAAAATAATTTTTAAGAGCTTTAACATCATGAAGTCTTTCATTTTTCCAATGTAAATGTATGACACACGACTATTTGAGACTAACATAACATTTCGTGGTGTGAGGTAAGTATGTGTTTATTTAGGGATGCAGACTGCATTGCATTAAGTTATAAATATCTTATCGCATTATTTGCCTTAAGGATCCAACAATAAACTAAAGAAGCCAAATTCCGGCACATGTCTAATCTGGCATATTCATGTAAATGTAAAAGTAATTTTCTTCCGAATACATGGGCACAGTGGTAATTAACGATAATATATATATATATATATATATATATATATATATATATATATATATATATATATATATATCCCACTTACTCTTTAAAGAGTTTATCTGCTCCAAGCTCCAGAAGAACCTGTGCGAATCTGATCTCTGCTGGATCCACATCCCTTGCCTTCTCTTCACTCTCCTCCACTCCCACCAGCTCCTCTGAGAAAGAGAGAAAGAGAGAGATGAATAGATAGATAGATATTATACCCTATCTGCTATACTAAACCGCTTGTCTATACATAAACACAAAAAAATACAAACCAAGGCCAGTGTGAAACTCGACGGGGGTAAGAAATCCATTTCTGTCTTTGTCCAAACTCTCAAACACAGACTCCAACTGCTCTGGGGTCAGAGGCAACTCTCCCTGTAACCGCTGACAAACACACAGCAACAAAGATAATATGGTAACAGCTGTTAAACACAAACTGATTGATGGAACTAAAAATGTATTAATTATTGAATTAAGGGATTGAATATCAACAATCCCAAGAAAGCTTTATCTCTGTTATCCTGTAACCTTTGGAAAGACCCCATAAATACTATAGCTCCACATAAAGGAATAATGGTGTTTAATGCAAAATACTGTAATTAATAATGGTGACATAGAGAAGCTGGTTTTCTCTAAATTGGCCTGTGTGCCCTGTGAGGCCTGAGAAAAATGATCAGTGATGCTGAAAAAGCACAACTGTAGTTAAACAGAATTTTGGTAAACACGTGAATGTTTTTCATGTTAACAAAGGCTTTTTAAAAACTTAGTCTTATTATCAAAGCACCTTCTGGATCCAAGGCTAAGGCCTGAGACAATGATAGCTCTGTAATTTTTATTATCAGCTTTGCCTGAGTAGCGGATTGGGCAGCTGCCAGAACATGTTCAAGGCTAGGCCATACTAAGGCCTGAAGTCTGCAGTTGTCAATCTGTAAACTAGTGAACACCTTGGCTTGAAGATAATGGAAGCATTGTGGTTAACAATAATAAATAAATAAATACATTTTTAATAATAATGTGCAATTATTTGTCATTTTGGGAGGTGCGGTGGTGCAGCAGGTAGTGTCGCAATCACAAAGCTGCGGGTGACTGTGAAGAGTTTGTTCTCCCCGTGTCCGCGTGGGTTTCTTCCGGGTACTCCGGGTTCTTCCCACGGTCCAAAACCATACGTTGGCAGGTGGACTGGCGACTCAGAAGTGTCCATAGGTGTGAGTGTGTGAGTGAATGTGTGTGTGAGTTTCGCCTTGTGGATGGTGTGTTCCTGCCTTATGCCCAGCGATTCCGGGTAGGCTCCAGACCCACCGTGACCCTGAACTGAATAAGCAGTTACAGACAATGAATCAATTAATTAATATTTGATATTGTAAAATGTACAATGAAAACGTTTAAGATTTAATGAATATGTAGCAGCCTCAGGTAATATGATTTACGAATAATAATCAAGGAGTGTGATATATTTGGGAAAGACCTGGAGAGATCAGGTATTGGCTTCTTTCCCAAGAAAGAGTATTAATAGTGTGGGTTTTCTGGGATGGTCAATCCTGCCTGGACGTAGGGTGACTCAGAAACAACACTTGTTTGGAAAGCCTTAATTCTTCAAATAATGTTTGAAACCTATGCTCTTCATTGACTTGAAGTCTTACCTGAAGATTTTTTTAATCAACTTTTAAAAAAAATTATGCACAGTTGAATTTTCTATCTATCAAGATCAAAATCATAATCTAAATCACAAACATTAAATGTAGAGGTCTGGGCTCTGAGGCTTTCTGTCTATAGTTCTGAGAATATCAGCAGCTCCTTTATTTGATTTTCCAAAGTCATATTTCCTCCGTATCAGCATATTGACGACTCCACTTCATTTCATACATAGTGTGTGAAGTTGTCCACTCACAGTGGAAGGACAGACAGAAAAATGCATGGAGATTGATTTGCTGTCTCTCTATACAGGTCTATACAGAAGGGTTTTTGTACCTAATTTTAGTACTTAATGGCTCCATTTTCTGCAAATCAAATAAATGGTCTCCAATATTTGCAAATTTGTACATCTAACAACATTTTGACTGAAAACATTAATTTAAAAAAATTAAAGTTTTGAACGGTTTAATGCAATTGTTAAATCAGTAGTGTAAAGTTATAAAATCTAAAAGTTTAGGGGGCACCTGCATGTCTCTCTTGGTGATGAAGCCCTTGCCCTCTTTGTCACAGAGCTCAAACAGTTCCTTGGCTTTTCTCATGCGATCCTGCGATGCAGCGACTGCAGGCTGGTCTCTGTTTATTCCATTGCTGGGGGAAGGTCTTCCCAGTCTGCCTGGCATTGGGCTCCTCAGCCTGGGTGTACAAGGGGAGTTCTGCCCACTGCCTTCACCCTCCAGCACCTCTCCATCCTTCAACCAGCTTGACATTACTGGGAGGGAGAAAAAGAGAGAGAGAGAGAGAGAGAGAGAGAGAGAGAGAGAGACTGAATTAACATATATTTCTAGCTAAAATTACAGTACTATGCAAAAGTTATAGTACTTTATGCAATTTTTTAATTTTTTTATTCATTTGTCAAGATTTAAGATAAGTAAAATAAAAAAAAGCAAATGATACAGAATTCCAAAGCTGAAGTTTTGTAAAGACAGAAAAATACAGAGACAGAGGAAAAAGGCACTTAACACCTGTGCAAGTCTTGGAAGCCTATCAAAACTGTCATCATTAGATAGACTGCAGTTCCACTCTGAAAAAAATCTGTCCATCTTTTTGTTATGAGAAACAAAAGAAAGCAATAATAAAGGCAAGAGATTGACACTCTATAGTGAAATTGATTATATTTAGCTGTTGCAGCTTTTATGTAATTTTGTAAAAAAAAAAAAAAAAAACACAATACCCTAACACACACATAATAGCAATTTTCACTGGAGATAAGTTGTTAATTAATTAAACCCAAACTAAATTTTAATCTGTCCGTGTTCAATATTTTCAGAAGTCCTTTCCCTAACTAAGGAAATTCTGAGTAAATTATTGATCAGAATTGAACTCCCTCCAGCTAAAAAATGTGAACTCTAGCAGAAACAGAGTGCTATGTAAGAGAATTCTGTAGGAACATTTATAAACACTAACCAGGAACCTGAAATATTCACTGGCTTAATAAAGAATGTGAAAAAGCACATGACTACACCACCAAGACTGTTACCATTTCACCATGAACTTTACATGCTCTGAGCACTGGCAAGGCTCTTTTTGAAAATCCTGTTTACCTGAAATCATTTTCACACTGTACAGCTCATTTATCCCAGCTACACATTACCGTGTTGTTACAAACACTCACACAAGTGGCTCAGTGCACGTCATCCATGCAGTGCTTTGAGTAAACAGAAGACTTTCTATGCTCTGTTACTTACCAACTGCAGTGGAACTACGTAATAATTTGGCAAACATGTATAAGCTCCTCTAAATAACAACGAACATTTGTGTCATTTTTTGTAGCATAATTAAGTAGTGCTATGTTGATTTAAATGAGGCTGAAAGGAGATCTGCCCTTTGCAAATACTATGTGTACGCAATGTAACAGTCACACAACACTCTTTCAAAGCCAGACCATTCCAGGCAGGTTTAGGTGTGAAACAAGCTGATCAACATATAATATTAGTCCGTTTAAAAACATGTTACGCTTAAATTACGCTGTAATAGTGAGCGAGTGATGCATTTAGAATAAAGGGCAACACTGGAATTACATCCACTGTAAAACGTGAAATCAATTTGAAGTGTTTTTGAGGTTTTACATAAATGTCCTATATTCATTCATTCATTATCTGTAAGTGCTTCCAGTTCAGGGTCGCGGTGGATCCAGAGCCTACCTGGAATCATTGGGCGCAAGGCAGGAATACACCCTGGAGGGGGCGCCAGTCCTTCACAGCGCAACACACACACACTAACACATTCACACATACGGACATTTTTAAGTCACCAATCCACCTACCAATATGTGTTTTTTGGACTGTGGGAGGAAACCCACACGGACAAGGGGAGAACATGCCAAACTCCTCACTGACAGTCACCCGGAGCGGGAATCGAACCCACAACCTCCAGGACAATGGAGCTGTGTGACTGCAACACTACCTGCTGCACCACCATGCCGCCCATGTCCTATATTTGTTCATCTAAATAAAAATAGTGCTTTGTATGATTAGTTAAAGAATACGTGTTGACATAAATACATACAGTTAAATTGTTACCATTTGAATTTCTTTCCTGAAGAATCTTTTTTACAGCTCGAGTTTAAAGTTAAGAAGTTAAGAAGAAGTTAAGCCAAGTATAAAACAGCTGAAAGTCACCAAAATGGCACATTAACAGAAAAGTAACCTTTTACGAAAAGTTTTTTTCATTCTTGCCATACATACGTACTCTTTTGTTGTTCTCTTTCTCTCTGATTTTTACCTCCTATTCTCAAAAGCTCCAGGATACAGACAACTGAACATTGTTGCCATGTGACAGGACTGTGAAGTGTGTGTACTGAGAGGGAGTGGGTGCAGAAACAAAGCAAGATGCAAATAAAGCATTAACACAGGTTTGCACTCACTTTAAATCAAATAACCCAGTGATCTCCTGTCAACATATATATAGACGCATCCCTATTTTATGGTCCTCCCGCACTCTCTCAAAAGCTCCAGGATATAGATATAAGAAGATAGTAGTCCGGTGTTGTGTGTGTGTTCAAATAAAGTTGGAAGAGGGATGCAAATAAACCATATACATAGGCTATTTACAATTACCAGCAATCATCTGCAGGAATGTGGGTGTCAGAACTGAGGTAAATGGTAAAAGGCCGTAACCATGGTAAGGGGACTCCAGTTCAGCACAGAGTTCTGAGGGCCATAATTCAGGGAAATATGTGAAGACTGGTGTACCATTCCAGCTCTAGTCCTACACTTTAGTGATTGCCATATTCAAACACAAGTATAAACCCTGTAATAAACGGTGGACAGAATCAAGAGTGCTTGTGGTTAAAACATTTGGACCGGACAAAACTAGAACTGAACTTTCCTAGGATGCTTGTTGGAGCTGCTGATGTGAAGACAGGCCATTTCTGGCTCTGTCTCAGAGAGGAGTGTGCACATTTTGAGCTAAGAGGATTGTAACAGTTGTAGAGTCAAATTCTGGTTCTGGCCACAGAGACAAATTTCTTGACTTCTTTTAACAAGTTTATTTTAGCCTTTCTGTATCCCTATCCCAACAGAGTTTCCCACAAGAACAGAGATAGCATAAAGGCTCTTAAACTACATATATGCTGTATAGTTATTTATTATGCTTTAAATGTACTTACTTTATTACATCAATTATTCTGTAATTAGCGTAATCATGTATTGAACATGAAAATGATGTCTCTCTAATTTGAAGAACACTATTTTTTTTTCATGTCAGCTTTAAATATTCCATGAGTGTCAACTAATATGGTTTACTCAAATAATATTTTTTTCCATAAACTATTGAGATATAAAGCCATATGATATTGTCATTCAGAAATTATACAGCAAAGTGTTTCCCTTAAATATTAGACAGTTAATATACAATACAATAACAGTCTCTCACACTGTAAATAGTCTGACTCTGTATAATAGATATATATGCAACACTCCCTTTCTTTCAAACTGTGATATAAATTTTGATATAAAACATTTAATATTTCAGTCCCAATGAAACTGACAGTTTAAATAATTTAGTAAAAGAATGATTACACATTATATATATATATATATATATATATATATATATATATATATATATATATATATATCACAATAATCAAGATGAACACTGATTGATACTGATTTTAAAGCTAAACATGTTCTATATGTGTGTCGGTATATGTACACAGATAGGAATTTGTAAACCCAAAGGTCTTTAGAGGTTGACACACTAAGATGTTTGGTAAAGTTATTTTGAGGTTCTCATGACTTTGACACCTAGTCACTAAAAGTACTGTTTATGACACTGTTTATGTTATGATTAAATTAAATGCATTTATTACAGGTACATTTTTCTGTAACTGGATGTCCTTAATTATGTTCTCACTTTCTTTCTCATTGTAGGATATACTAATTTTAATATATCCCTTGGAGGTTAAATGGTAATCTTGAGTTTCATTTATACATTACAGTAATTTCTTTGAATATTAATATATGTTGTACAAAAGCTTTTCTAACTCGATTTTAAACACTGTTTAATATATATATATATATATATATATATATTATTTTTGCTTTTATTTGTGCTTTTATTATAATAATAATTATATTTCATATATCTGAATGTCATATCGGAAAGTCAAATATGACTTGTGTTCTATAGACAAACTTGCTTGTCTTACAATAAAGCTACGTTAACATATTGCTGGACAATAATTCAATATCAATATATTTCACAATATAAAATGTTTCAATAACAATGGTATGATTTTTAAACACATTTTCTATATTTCAGTATACATTATTTACAACATCTGTCACTGACTGATGCTCATTACAGGGCACACTCATCGGTTCAGCACACTCAGTTTAAAATTTAGTTTAAAATTATGAATATTTACAAAGCCAGTAGGTTTATGTTTGATAGTAATATCATGTTTCTTGTTTGTTCTTGGAAGTTTTTCAGTGGATTTTATACTGTTCATATCAAATTACATGGTATTGACAAAATTTAAGGAATATATTGTGATATCAATTTTGGCCATATCGTCCAGCCCTACATTCACATTACAGGAATCATTCATCAATTCAGATTTTCTTCACAGAACAGATTTGTCTATCCTGATGGTTTACATTCCCTGAAAGGTCAAGCATAAGCCCATTGCTATGTTTATGAACATGAATTAAGCAGATGCATACAGGCAAAAAGATGCATGAAGTCTGATTTGAATGTTTACATTGTTGATACATAGCCATGATTCAGATATATATCCTATCTAGGACCATGTATTAAGATTATCTGAAAATATTGGATTTGACATGTTCACAAGGTCCTTTAAAAATCAGAACTGTATCACATTTAGGCAAAAAGTATCAGATTTGAGTCACTTCAGCCTGGTAGTGTGAAGATAACCAAAATGTCTGACCTGTTTAGCACTAAGCTGCAATTACATTCAAATTGTAGCCATTTATATAGACACCAGCATAAACAATATGACAGTCCTACCAAGTGCAAAATACCAAACATGTTAAACACCTGATCCTGTGGAAGGAAGTGTTTTTGAAGTACTCAAGGTTAAACACACAAATGCCCTCAGCTACAGTCCACCGTGCTAAATGACTAGAGATAAGTCAGTCATGTCAAGCAGCTGCAGCACTGCTGTGTACTGTATGAAGGTAAAACACTATGCTCAAAGGTTTGTGACATCTGCTTGTCCAAAATTTCTTTTGAAAATGATCAGTACCACATATGTTCTCATTTGCAGTTAGTACTTTGAAACTGCTTCAGACAAGACATTGGAACATTTCTCTGAAGATTTTATGCCATTCAGCCACAGGAACATTACTGTACTGACTCATCCCACTGCTCTCCAACTCATCCCAATGCTACTGTAGAGTCCCACTTCAGAGAACACTTACACACGTCAGTGTTGGGGAGCTGTAAAACTGGACGTTAACGTTTGTGTCCACAGCGGGCGCACTTTAAAAAACGTAATTTACTAATAGTGTGACAACGTAGACCCCGTTTATTTTTGTACTGTAGGATTGTATGCTGCAGTTTTGTAACTACGAACAATAGACTAAATGAAATGTGCCAGAGTAACCTTTCTCTTTGGTTGTTAGCTAAAAGTTTGTCGTGGCAAAATACACTACATTAAGAATCGCTTTAAAAACCGAATGAGTGTCATGAAAGAGAACCAAGATAGAATGTTTATCCAATTAAAAATTTGTGAACGGTGTGCTAATTTCCAGAGAGGAAAAATCTCAAATTTAACACTATTTTTGAACATTTTCTTCGTAATAAAAGTATAGTTAAGACAGTTTTGACTGTGTAGATTTAGACACGACTAATGTGTTTAGCGCGAAAGTGACAGCTCTTGCAAAGTGTATGCAGTTTGTGCCGTGAATTATTGATAACACAGACACCTCCACACGTTTAACTTGAAGCCCATTGATAGAAACACGGAAATTCACTTGTTCGCTTTTAACGTCTCCAGTGATTATTTCTGTGTAATTCCAGAGTAAATTATAGACACTGATCTTACCCGTTTTTCCCAGTTGGTGAAGGTCTGTGTTGTTCCTACAAGGTCCCAGCTCCCAGGTGTTTCTCTCCTGTCGCCACGGCACCAGCATTCACACTCACCTCCACATGAGGGCACGCACACACACACACACACACACACACACACACGGAGTGGGGAAATTACCGTAATCTCCCAAATAGAGAAATCTACTGAAATTAGGGTTTCTCTTTTCGTTCACGCATTGATTGCTCGGAGAGTATGCAAAGACATTCATTCATTCATTGTCTGTAACCGCTTATTCAGTTCAGGGTCATGGTGGGTCAAACCTACCAACGTGTGTTTTTTGGACCGTGGGAAAAAAACCGGAGCACCCGGAGGAAACCCACACGGACACGGGGAGAGCACACCAAACTCCTCACGGACAGTCACCCGGAGCAGGAATTAAACCCACGACTTACAGGTTCCTGGAGCTGTGTAACTGCGACACTACCTGCTGCTCCACCGTGCTGCCCATGCAAAGACACTGAACGACAATTTCTTGAATGCCACAGTTTTATATATTTTATAAATATATAAAAATCATATAAAAATCATATAATTCATATATTCACATAGAAAAAAAAAACTGAATACCAAGGCTGTTTCCCAAAGGTAGTCTCAAACGGCAGATTCGGACAACATGGGTTTCTTACATCATAAACCTAATAATGGACTGGACCTGTGTACATAATGAATGGGGGCGTTTAGGCTATACTTAAGGGCGTTTTCTTGAAAGCAACTTCTAAATTTAATTTGGATTAACACTGTCTTTTATTTTACAAACGTCACATTAACACTCATAATACTTGTAAATGTGTTGTGGTTTGAGACAGTAGAGAAAATGGCCCCTGTGCATGCACATTTTGACATCAATGACTATATGAGTAAATTATTTAGAAAACAGGTTGGCAGAGTGGCTTAACAGTGTCACAGGGTCTTGTGGTTGTGGGTTCAAACTCAGCACTGTCTGTCAGGCGTTTTGTGTGCTCTCCACGTGTTTCTAGATTCCTCTCGGAGTCTTTACGGTAGAAGAACGTGTGTCGGTTGCTATGGGAGACGTCGTCGTCCCCCTTGTGTTCTCGGCGGCGGTTTTGTCCGCTTGTTTATTATCTGACGGAGTCGGGTCTGTACACGACTACAAACTCTACAAAACAGCTCTCCGCTGGACGCTAAGGTAACGAGATACTTCCACTTCTAACACTCACAAGAGTTCTCTGGCTTCGGACTGTGCAATCTTAAAAATGTTAGGACATCTCTTGTGTAGCCCGCTAGCCCGTTAGCTGTTTATTTAAAGTTAACGGAGAGGAGAAATGGTTGAGTTCCTCACAGGAGCGCCAACGGGACAGCTCTTCCTGGATATTTATTAGCCTAGTTGCATATTCCGGACTCATGTGCCTTGAATTAGCCAGATAAATTTAACTAACGATAACCTCAGCTAATTTCTGTTCAGTTGGGTTTAGCCTGCGGTTGGTTCACTAGCACTAAATAAGTTAGCTATAGTCACGAATAGAATTGCTACTCCTAATTGTAAGCTTTATCATATCGAAACCAAACAGAAAAGTACCCCTGTAGAGTTCCTCAGGCTCGAGTCATTTGATTTAGACTGGGACTGAGGCTGAGGCACTGAAGTCAAATATTGAAGTCTGATTTCTCTACACAAATAGTACACGTGACTGGATTTAAGCTTACTGTTTCTTTGAAATAGTATTCACTGTTTGTGTGGAGGAACCCGTGGTTATAGCCTAACATATAACATGCACAACATGGCAATCCATTGTACACAACATAGAGTCTCCAAGCATGTCTCTGGCAGCATGTGGTCAATAACAGCTTATTGTTACAGTTCATGTCAGGCAAACCTTGACTCATCCAGGGTTAGTAAACCAGATTTTAATCCCTTTCACCGTCACCTACTGGCTCAATATATCACCTGATAAGTTTGTTCTAGTGGCACTCAGACATATAGTTGGTGAAGAAAATGTACTGGTGTGAAAGAACAGTTGTCCAGTTGCCTTTCTAAAGGGCTTTGTTTATTGAGTGAAAGTAAGAGCCATGTAGAGTTTAGAGGAGCGTTACCCAACCCAGGTCCTGGAACCCCACTGTGCCTCAACATTTGGTACAAGTCCATAAGGGGCATTCATCGACTGATACATCGGATCCGATTTGTTGGGAGCAGGGAAAACATGGACATTTTGGAACTGCTCAGAGCAGAGGGCCTCCAGGACCAGAAGTGGGAAACACTGGATTAGAGGGAACACACAAGATGTCTGTCTCTCCGCTCAGTGAAATTAAACCTTAATCCCCAGTGTGACCTCTGCCTGCCTGTAACCAGCTACATGCGTAGCACCTTAAATAACAGGCTGTCCGTGACTCAGAGTACCAGCACACAGAACAGTGTGTCGATGAAACTGGGAGGAGAGGCCAGTGTGGCACTGATGTATGCAAATGGAGTATCTGCAGGTAGGGAAATGGTGGCGGCTTGTGCACATCATTGTTTTGAAATGTTGAAAATCTTTCCTTTCTGACTGTTTGTCTTGTTTCAGTTTGATGACCTTACCTGTGGATGTCATGTAACTGTGCTCTGAATGGAAGATCTACAAACCAGACTCTTGAATAAATCTGCATTTTACACAGATGACACAATAATTAGGACAGAGACAATTGATATTTAATGGCTGAGGCAAGAGCCATATAACAGACTGTAACGTGTGCAATGTCTAAATACGATAAAAAACAACAACCTTTTGCGTCTTCAAGTTGATCCCAACGGAAAAAAAATAATTCAGCTGGAAAACTGCTTCACACAGGAAGGAAAACCTTATAATTTGACACGGGCACATTTGAGCTCTCAAGAGGAAATTATTTTGCCACATTGTATTCTCATGGCTAAAATTCACATGGAGACATTTGAAGGCAGTTATTTTTGCTTGTTTAAGATCACTGTCTAGCGGAATATTCTGGGACGCAGGACCACGGTGGCCAAAGGACTCATTAAAGCCCCTCTGTGAGCTCCTAATTGGAGCTGTGGGGCAGCACCGAACCCTGAGATGCTCCAGACCAACAATTACTCGCTGGTCCTACTGATCCAGCTGGCCCTTCTGGCATTTGACCTGTTTGTTAACTCCTTCAGTGAACTTCTGAGGGTAGCTCCAGTCATACAGCTTGTGCTTTTCATGTGAGTAAAAGATCACTGAATATGTACTTCCACTTCAGATGATTCTAGGACCTTTAACTATATACTAAATGTAAATGGGTGCAGAGCACAGCAATACAGGCAGTATGTTAATTTCTATAAAAGCAGTTTTGTTGTGGCATAACTCATTTTTATATGTTAACCTATGTATGTATTTATTTATTTATTTATTTATTTAAAGACAGCAGCTGCTCTTCACATAGTGTGAAAATTTCATAATGAATGGACCAATAGAAATGCTGATAGAATAATAGAAAGAAATTAACATTTTCTCATCTCTCCCTCTTTTTAATGCTGCAGAATCCAGGACATTGCCATCCTATTCAATGTAATCATTATCCTCCTGATGATGTTCAACACATACGTGTTCCAGGTAGGGCTAGTGTCTCTGCTGCTGGAGAGGTTCAGAGCACTGCTCATACTGTCTGCTCTCTACCTCACCCTCAGCATCTGCCTTCACTGCTGGGTCATGGTAAGTCCCTTTTAATTATTATATTCAGTAATAATTTATAATAATTATCCTAAAAACAATTCTAAACCTCTTTTCCAATCAACATAAAAGGTTTTAGCAGTATGTTCCAGTCTTATAATAATCACAATATGCCCCACTTCACTAATTTCCAGATTTTTTATATTACGGTGATGTGAAATCCTATAAGCCAAACGTTTTTTTCATTTTGCAGTGCGGTTAGTACGCAATTGGATGCTGATATATTTTTTTGTTGTTTTGGCTTTTTAATACAGCATATTGAAATCCAGTGACTGAGATTGAAGTGCAGAAACTCTGTTCTTGTTTAAAGGTTTTTCTAGTTTATGTGGTGAACCACATGCCCTTTAAATGCATAGCTACCTCATTTCAGAGTACCCCATTTCAAGAATACAGTATGTATTGCATAATTAAGTTAGTGTTCATTGTACCGATTGATTAAATAATAAGTGAATGTGTTGCAAGGCTTTTCAACTTGAAAACGAATAAACACCAGATGGTGGTTATCTCCGCTTTTGATGCTCATCCATAAGGGTATTCCACAAAGCTGGATTTCTCAAGTTTACCCAGTTAAGCCATAAGTGAACCTTGTTCAATAGGAGAAGAACAAAGGAACACTGGACAATCCTAAAATCTGTGTTTAATTAATCTGTTTAACTGATAAATCTTGCTTTGTGATGTTCCACACAGGTCTGTAATGCAACCATACAGCTGGGTATGCAGGAGACAAGACAGCATAAGCAATCAGTATGAAAGGCTCCCAAATGATTAAAGTATTTTACAAATTGGCCTCAGCATCCTGAATTTGTCCTAGCATTCACTATCCTGGCTTTGCAGCATTATATGAGACCTAGACCTAGCTGAGTGGAATTTGCATCATGTAAAATTAGGGAGAAAATGGATAACATTGAAATATAATTAATGTATAGAGTACACTATAAACCTAAAGTCTTTGGGTTTGAAAATAAGGATATAATAATGGGTGGAAGGCTAGCAGTTCCTAAACATGATAGAGTATGGGAGTGAGTGAGTTGCAATGAGGTGCTTCACATCTAAAAACACATTACCATTTCACATTGGTTTGACAGAATCTGAGATGGATGGAGTCAAATCGTTTTGTGTGGACAAATGGTTTACAAGTCCTCTTTGTGTTCCAGCGACTAGGTAAGGAAAATAATTTCCTTAACAACATTTGTTAACCTTCATATCTTGCAAAAAAGTGTTGAGTCCTTAGTTAAAGATCTTGCTGTGTTGTTTCATACAGCTGCTGTGTTGTATTACTACTTCTACAAGCGCACAACAGAGTACCTCGGAGATCCAAGACTATACGAGGACTGTCCCTGGCTCCGTGATGCTTTTACTCGAGCTCGACAGTGACTCTCAGGCCTAAGGAAGATCAGAAAGGTGAAACTACTGTGTGTTGAGCCATGTTGAGATTTATGAAAGACATTATACTGATGTGCTGTCAGCCATTTAAAAATACTGGGATCTGCATGATTGGCAAGAAACAAACTGAGACCCTGAGCAGTAAAAGAATGAATGGAGACTTATGTAGAGCTTGAATACATAAGTATGGAGCACCTTATTGCAATGCCCAAAGAACCAGTGACTCTCTTTTGGGAATGCAATTGACCCAAAGGTAAAAATAAATATTTTTTAACAGCAATAATAATCTTAATTCATAAACAGATCAAAGTAAATTTATTCAATGTCCACACTTGTTTTGTTGCTGTAGTGCAGGTCTTATTTTTCCACTTAAAGCATTTGTTTCCATTTAGCAGTCTGAATATCAAGGTGATTTTATTCTTATTATTATTTAGTCTAAGTAACAGCATCGATAGATCAGTTAGTTACAGTAAACAATGTTGAATATTCTAGTATGCAATGTTATTTTAATTAGTATTTTTATAAAAAAACAAAATAAAATGAAAATAATTGTTTATGGTCTTAGAAATAGTAGGGTTAGTATAATGTTGTTGATGAAAATTTTTTGTAAAGTCTGCCTTTTTTAGAAACTTGAGTGAGATTTTGGTCTTTTTTTAATTACTCTTATGTTTAACTGCCAGAAATTTATTTTTTACACAATGTTTTATTTATGATTATCCAGATAGATTGAGGATTTGTAAATGGAAAAACCTTCCTCAAACATTCTGGTTGTATTTTAAAGATGACCAAAGTGCCTCGCTCTTAATCTTTCAATGTTTGCAGTCAGTACACATTGTAATATTTAGTAACGCTACCACATTGTCAGAGGGACTGTCTTCAGCTGATAAATGGCTAAGCTTAGCTTTGACAGTTTCTGTGAATGTTTTCAGTTTACTCTCGTCTGTGGCATTATTGGATTAATATCATGTCATCAACTTTATATTGCAATTTCACAACAAATAAATATTTTTCATTTCAGTATCTTGACTGTCTATTTAAGTGATGTTTACCCATAGTGGAAGTATTACAATATATATTAGTGTACACAGGATTTTGGAATTTTGTACTCTTGACCAAGAGTATGTATACTTTAATACTCTGGATAACAGTATACTGATCAGCCAAAACATTAAAATGAGTCTGATCCACTCACGCTGGTGTAACCCACATTAAATGCACAGGTGAGAATGATTCACCTTCCAAATAATTAATGTTTTGTTGTTGCCCTGACCACTAAATAAGAGAGTAATAGAGAAATAAAAATTATGCAAAGAAACACGTGGACTATAGTCTGTAAATTTAGGACTATAAAGTACACCTATAAACTGTAAGTAGAGTTGATAAAATGGACTGTAGAAACGAAGTCATTTTAAAATGTAACGGATAATCGCTCTGTGCTAACTTGTAAATGCACAAAATTGTGAAAGGTTACAGGCCGTGGCCTTCAGAGGCTGGCCAAGAGTGTGACACTGACTGCTCTATTCTTATCCATGAGATTAAGATGGGATTGGGGGTTTAGGCGTTACGAACAGACTCCCAGATGCTTATAGCCCAGTGTTTTCAAATACCCAGCCAACACATCCCACTCTCTCCAAGCAGGTGGAGTAATATGTTATGGAACCACACTTCTGAGAAAAAAAGACAATCGCTTAAACAGAATTACGACAGCAGAAAGGGTTTTACCTGCCTTGATTACGTTTACATGTGTCTAGAACTTCTTTGTGCTGCAAGCACTTATGCTTTTTCAGACCGATTTGCTTTTAATGACGTTGGAAAAACAGTCTGCTTTACAGTGGCTCTACACACCCAGGGTTGAATTTCCTAACAGAAATTAGGCATGATCCTATTTCTAAACCTTTTCTGTGGAGAATCTGCTGTTCAGTTAAGTTTCTTTTTTATTATATATATATATATATATAAATAAAATCAGCCCAAACCTGGTAAACCATAAAGACAGCATATGATCTTCAGCAGTATATCACCATTACCTTATTAAACAAAACATGGCATTTTCTTACAAAATCTTTATTTGTGAAATCAATACCCATTCCCAATATTCTGCCAGTGCAAAGTCCATTTCCTTTCCAATTGTGTGGAGCCCAGAAAATGTTGCTGATCCACTGGAATGTTTTACTTGATCTGCCCCATCTGTATCTGTAACCAATAGCACAAATATCAAAAGTTTAAACAAAAGAAAGGAGTCCCTTTGCACAGTCTGCACATCTAAAATCATTTTCAAATTGTAACAAGATTTTCACAATTCCTTGTACAGCACAAGAACTACAAAAGTACAATTTGAATATACAAGACAATGCACTATTTGTTCCTTGTTTAAAAAAATTAAATAGTTAGTGAATACACCTGCATTAATGTATGCCATATCAAACACACATGCAAAGTCTTTCTTGCAAAGTTACAGTCATCTTGGCCAGAGATGCTGAAGAAAATATATAAATAAGCCTTGAAAAATTAAGGAACCTATTAAAATCTGAAATCTGGATTGCACAGCTTCAAACCAATATCGCCGTTGTCCAATGAAAAGCATGCATCTCCAAAATAGCAACTTTACAGGAAGGAAGGAAAAAAACCTTCATTACTTTCAATGGACGTCAAAGTAAAAAGATTTTATTCCAAGTAATTCTGAAGCATTACTATTGGTCCATACTATTGGACCAAAAATTGTTTTTCATTGGGCAGAGAAGATATGTTCTTTAAGGGCTGAATTGAATAATTTATCAAATACACCAAGTGCTCACCTTCAAACATATATCCCAACCCAAAGTAGCAGGAAGAGAACCCCAAAGCCCATAAAGAGTGATGCAACCAGTGAGATGAGCAGCTCTTTGTAGACATCTCTTGTGTATTTTGTGGATGTTACTTCATAACTGGAGCAGAACAGGTTAAGGGTGAAGCTTGTAAACCAAAACACAGCAGCTCTTACTGTAGGTGTTATTACAGGTCATTAACAGCAAATTCAGACATTTGCTACATTGTCTTTCTCACATTTTATCCACATCTGCTTATACATGTCTTTATAAGAAACTAAGCAACATTTCAGCACTGTAGGCGAGTAAGTCAGTTTCTCTGGGCCTCAATGTGAAGGATACACAAAGAACCATGCTGTGAAGAACATGCCGATGGCGAGCAGCACCACAGTAAGGTGGGGGAACACTGCCGGGTTCACCGGGCTGGTGTATCTGGTCATGGCCTCCAGTTCCTTTATATGAGAGAAAAACACGTTGATGTAAAGCTATTACAAAATGTATATAAAACTAAATAAATAGGCTAATCAGCAAACAAACTGTACTCCCCTGTTAAAAGGTGGGCAACATGACACATTGTTACTGTAATGAAATTTGTCACAATATGGTATCACTGAGCGGATTGTTGATATTTTAACTATTTAACAAAAACTAACCACCTGCATGATTTGTTACAAATGGAGGAAGACTGCATGTGTGTGAAACATTACACATAGTCACTATATAAACTGTTATATGTAATGTTCCTGAAGTGTTGCTCTATTGGGAAAATTCCTCAAGTATTAGGATGAAACATTTTGACATAATTCCCAAAGGTAGAGGTGTGCAACCGACAACACTGCATCGTTGTGTTGAATATAGTTAGCAGTTAAAGATGACCATACACCAAGACAGATCCTCAGTGCTGCTGTATGCAGTGATATATATGACATATTAAATCCCTCTCTAGGCATTGATTTAGCTTATATAAACACTCCTCTTTTCATAAAAACGACACACATTTCCCTTTTAAAAATAACCTGGAAAAGGGGAAAAAACCCTTTAAACTTAGTTTAGATGTAAATCTACTTCACCTTCATTCATTATTGTATTTTGTGTAACTTATCTACTTTGTGCACCTCTCTCAGTTCAACCCTCCAACTCTTGTCTGCAGCTTAAAGGCCTCGCCCCACAATTTGACAGGATTGGCTTCTTAGGTTAAGGAACTATTAAACCCTGGTTATCTGAAACAATGTGTTTTTGTAAACAAAGTTGTTTTTAAAATGACAAATCAGAATCTGATTTAAATTAAGTCAGATCTAATGATCTGGGGGGGCGTCTTTGCACAGTGGACATCTACAGCAACAGGAGAAGAGTCTGATTGTAATAAAGTTATTGCTAAATGTAACGATTTATACCTCGAGCCCTTAGACCCTCAAGCACAGCCCGGCTGGACCCGCCATCCTTCAAGAAGAAGGAAGAGAAGGTTCAAGACTCCTCTGTCCTGGTTCACAGATGGTGGAATGAACTCCTGTCTGTCCGCACAGCAGACTCCCGCAGCTGCTATTTGAACTACTTAGATTGGCACTAATCTAAATATTTTTTAAAATGCATTGTGTTAGCGGACATACGTGAACATATAGGTATAAACAGTGACTAGGTACTACTAGATATTGCACTCAAGCTGTGTTTAAATCTATTAGCTATATTTATTTCTAGGCAGTGTTAGCTATCTGCACTGGCCCTGTTCTTGCAGTGTCTGAACAGTGTCTAACTGGTATTTTAGACACAAAACAATCTGTACTAGATAGGATAGAAACTCCGAATCAACACAAAGCACGCTTATAAGCGTCTAGGGATGGGAGCATCTGCTAAATGAAGTAAATGTTGTTAAACCTAAAGGTTAGCGCTGACTTCACCGGGCGCCGCAGTGTCAGTCTCTACGGCGAAAAGACACAGGCACGACCCCACACACAGCACACCCCACACGCAGTTACCGAAAGGCTTTCCATAAACATTAATATAATCCCAACATTATTTTAATTACATTAACATAACCCCAGCACGTTTATAACTCACCATCTTGACCAGCGTCTCTGTCTCTCCGTCTCTCACGAAAAGACACGTATCTCAACACCGCCACTCTCGCGAGATCATAAAACGGGTTATTTCATAATAAAAGTCTTGATTTTCACCCTTGTCATCCAAGTCCTTGGTGTCAGTCTCGAGAGTAAATATTTCATGGCATTGAAACTGAATACATTCACGGATACACTTACAAAATATTCCTAAAATAAAATTATTATTTTTTAAAAAAGTAATCTTCTTATTCCTCACGTAATCATCCTATCAGGGATTGAGAGGACTTTTAACACACTTTATAATATTAATTTTATTAACGTTTAGAGGTATATTTTCCTGTAGATAGATAATTCAAAATCATGTAATCATAAATCCAAATGGACATAAAATGACAATAAAATGACTTTATTTATGCAATTTACAGCACCAACCTTCCTTTAATAAAAATATCCAAGTAGATGCTCAAATTGCATCCAGCAACATGGAAAAGAAAGAACCAAGGTTTCAAGAATCAGGAACTGAACCGGTTCAAGAACCGGAGTTCATTGGTGAAAAAGCGCTATGGTTGACAGCAACAAATCAGTGTTAAACAAACCTCGCGATCTGATTGGTCCAGCTAAAGCTTTCCTATTGGTCCATCAATTGGCCGTCAAAACAGGGTATTAAATCCGCAACTGAAAAAACAGATTCGCACACGCAGCAGAGAAGGCGAATGTGTGGATTTTTTCCACCTCATTCAAGAACTCCCACTGTCACATCTGGAACCTTAAAAAGGATTGCTCTTGCACATTTTAAGCCATTTGAGAAGGTACTGATTCACACATTCACGACATATGATTTACAAATGCAAATCTTTTTTTCATATTTGTGAATTTAAATTATTGTTGTTTTTTTTAATTTGTGCATTCCAATACATTTGTGGATTTTAGTTTTACTTGTATGTATTTGCTCAAACGCAGTTACAAAGTGCATTATATTTGTGAGTATTGTTTTACAAACTCAAAATCTTTTTGACCCTTTTTTCACTCCATACAAATCAGCCAGACCCCAATAGTAAACTTCTTCTTTGTGATGTTTTGTACATTAAATTCAGGAGCTTCTGTGGACAACATTGGGAGAAACTCCTCTTCACTATCATGCAGTATGCAGCATAAAAAACGTAATAATAATAATAATAATAATAATAATAGTTTAAAATATATAAATAAAATTAAAATCTGCTTGGAAAAATATTCAAGTCACTCTAAACCTCATAATGCATGTCTCAATTTTATTAACATTTGCAAATTTCATAAATAAACAAAGTTTCACATTACACAGCAAGGAGATGATACACTGAATATTGTGTTCAGTCTACCTGATACAACCACAAAGGACATAAATATATTTCCCTTACCTCGATCTTAACCAAGCTCACATAACACACTATAGGCCATTCAGACTGTCCTTTGCAGCGATAGCAGCAAGACTTTACATTGAATATTGTATTCCGATGAATGTTTTATCTTCAACCACGGCACATGAAAATAGCATAGAACTGTGAGAAATGTAGCAAATGAATTTCAGCATGCCCTGTTAGGCTTTGTTTAAGATGAAAAAATAATTTAAGATATAAACATTACATCAGGAGGAACAATCTAATATAATTTACATTGAGAAATCTAATGCTACCTCCACCATGGAGTACACTTCAGAAATGGCCCTGATCACTTCCTCCTCAGTGGTGAAATACAAATATCAGGATGGGGGTAACACTAACTACACAATGATGCAACAGCGCTAAAATATTCTGCAGTAGTTGTCTTTTGGGGAAACAGAAAAACAAACCAAGTGCAGAGGGACATAACAGAAGATTTGCTTTTTACTCGAAAAACAAGGTCAAAAATAGCTTACAATAAATAATAAAAAATTAAAATCTAAACACAGAAGTATATATTCTGTCCAGCATCACAACATGGAGGACATAGAGGACAATTATGCAGTTTAAGGTTTTAATTATATACTCGAGCAGCTTTGAATTAATGAAACTGCAAAACAATGTAAGCAGCATGGTTCTTTGAAAAGATAATTGTGATGGCTGTACTAA
The DNA here is from genome assembly GCF_029633855.1 of Hoplias malabaricus. Taxonomy (NCBI): domain Eukaryota; kingdom Metazoa; phylum Chordata; class Actinopteri; order Characiformes; family Erythrinidae; genus Hoplias; species Hoplias malabaricus. The sequence goes on from NC_089803.1 coordinate 38,712,389, forward strand.
TTGCACACTGAAATCTATACATTATTACACAAGTTATGTTATAAAGGCAGGCAGGCAGAATGAGTACTGTGTTGTAGAGTCTACATGGGGTTTCAATTCACTCTTATTTTACACAATGGTAAGGTTTTATTTTTAGCAAAATTACTGACACCTTTCCTGATATTTCACAGACAGCAGTGACAGGAAAGTGGTCATTAAACTTTGATAACGACCATGTTGGGCATGTCATTTAGATGAATAATATATCCTGTTTGTGCAAATGTTAAAACAGTCTTGTTTGATTGGATACTGATGCATATCTATAAAGTGTCAACATTAATCCAAAGCTCCAAATCAATGCTTACTGGAGTCAATCTGATGTTTCTCTTTAGGAATACAAGTGTGTGATTTTGCTACAATACCAAACAAACTTTGGTTGTCATGGCAAAAATGTATTAGTGTAAATTAAAGCAGTGAAACCAAATACCAACCTTGGGGACAGCTGGTTGTGTATATTTTCAGGTATTACCAGCCTCAACAAAGCTGCTCCAGCTCATTAGATAATTATCAAGTCCTCTTTGAACTGTATGATTTGCTAACTATTTAAATGAGCTTCTAAGCTACATTATTTTGAGCAACAATGTTTTTGAGTATATTTGTATCCATGTATTCCCATGTATACGTGGTTAAGGTTGACATCCTAGAAACTTTGTATTGTTATTTAATAAGCATGGATTTTCTTTTCTGCCAAATTAAATGAGAAAATATATGAGGCAGAAATGATCAGGATATATTATTCTATATGAAGCATTTAAGGGATCTTTGTGTGTATAGTGTGTAGGTATAGTCATATCTTTGGGGACAGAAAAATATTTACTGAAATTGTATACAGTAGGTTCAACGTTATTAAATGTTATCAAGCTATTACTGATCTAAGAACAACGTGTATTCACTACCATAAGAGTTAACAGTATTTGAATAAGCACTGAGTAAGAAAGCTGGTCCAATATCAGTGCACAGAGTAAAGGCAACGTCGACACATTGCTACAGATATATGCAGTGAGACCGAGGGAGGGACGTGAGCTGAAGCAGCAGCCATCACTGCGTCAGAGCTTGGAGGATGTCCTTCACGAGCATCGTACCAATAACCATCTTTTCACAGTTTACCGTGAGCTGGGCACCTCCCCCCTCTTTCCTCACCACAGTGACCAGCACAAGGCTCCCGCTGCTGACTGTTTTCCCAGCAAACCTAGACACAGGTGAGGAAGGAGGAGGAGGAGGACTGAAGTAAAGCAAGTTCAACAGTGCAACAGGCCAGAAATATAGACAGTAGAAAAGAAAGAGGCAGACATGCGAAAGGCATATTAATAGGGTACCCTCTGCTTTAAATTGTTTATTACAACTTTAAACATTATAAAAGGCCTTCAAGATATAAACATTGTTGATGAGAAATTACATGAATATGTGAGCATTTATATGTCAGTGAAATTTCAGATAATCTTAGTATTATTCATGTGAAAACTACCTGTACTCTTTGTCTGAACCGCAGGGTACTCTGCTGAGGTTAGCCGTGGCGGTCACTCGCTCAATAATGGCATGATCACTCTGACACTTCTCACCCAGGGTCAGCTTCTCTGTGATTTCATTCATCCCCATTAGCTGACCTGCAGATGGATAAAAATAACATTAAATTACCCACTATACAAAATCAATATGCCTGAAGGGTACATCCAACAGAGTGGCAGGACCAGTGCACCTTTAACAGAAAGGAGGACCACTGGTCATCATTTAGCACAATTAAGAATTTGTGTTCTGAACTAACTAACTATGCTACAAATTACACTATAAATCCATTCCTAGTCTTTAGTAGTAGTAGTTACTATGCTTCTTCACAGTGTAAAACCACACAGCAAAATACCCAGTTTTGTATTAAGTCTTTTTCAGATGTAATGGGGATATACAAATTCTGGAATATAATGTTTCAATAGAAATGTGAATGATTTACAAAACCAGAAAAGATTTTTGTCTTCATAGATGAACAAACATTTACAAAAAAAGGTTTTCTTTCTCTTCTTAATGTTTTCTTTATTTTAACATCTTTTTCACAGAGGTATGAATTGATTTAAGAGCAAGGCACTTCAAATCACCCCTTTGTCCCCAACTAGTATTGTAATTAATATAATATCATATCATTTTATTTTACTACATTCAATAAAATTACTCAAGTTGATTTCTGTTGGTATAATGGCCACTAGGGGGCTGCTACTGTAAATCATTCATAGTCTTTAACCGCTTATCCAGTTAAGGGTTGCGGTGGGCGCAAGGCAGCAGTCCTTCACAGGGTGACACACACTCACACCTATGGACAATTCTGAGTCGCCAATCCACCTACCAATGTGTGTTTTTGACCCGGAGGAAACCCACACAGACACAGAGAGAACACACCAAACTCCACCCGGAGCGGGACTTGAACCCACAACCTCCAGGTCCCTGGAGCTGTGTGACTGCGCCACTACCTGCTGCGCCACTGTGCTGCCCTATTGTAAATCAGTCGTAATGATTTTGCTGTGCAGTCATAACAATATGCCATTTGTTTTCCATTGCTACTTCTGATGTCACTTACACACTCATATACCATAGGTGACATTTCAATTCATACTCAGCTTTTAAAAGTCACTTGCCTCAAAACTTTTAGACAATCTTTTAGAAGTAGAACATCTGAGTATTTTAAAAATTTTGTTGCAAACTTTAAGAGCACTTAGACACGTCATTCTCCAGTGTGAGCATTCTGGCAGTGCTTCCTGCTGGACTGTGTGTGGGACATTTTAGGGACGTTAGTGGCTTTACAAGGCTCATTCCTGGTGGGATGCAGCGGACCTTTCACTCAACGTTCCGTGAGACAGCAAATGCAGTTATGGTCACCGTCACCATGGCAATAGCTAGGTCTGACAATGAGGGGGAGCGGCTAGAAGCAGAGGGAGAAAGAGAAGAGGGGCTGATGATGTGTGTCGTGGGGCGGGTGGGAGTGGGGGTTGAGGCAAGTGGCAGACTATCAGCGTAAAGGAACCAGGTCCATAGGAGTGACTTACCATTTAATAGTGTCTCTATTGGACAGCAATAGAATAAACCCACACACAGAGGGGAAAAATGAAGAATATGACAGAGGTTTAAATATATACAGTCATTACTTTCAGCTCGTGTTGTGAGCAACACTGAAGCAGGCCACATGTTGCTTAGCTGTCTGAATTTACACAGTGAGACAAAATGAATGATCTGATGGATGGTAAAACTTTGCTCTATGTAGCATGTAAATGGTACATCCATTAAAAAATAAAACACCATTCTACATGCTAGCGTAGCAGATGCAGCATGTATAATAGCGCTACATGCTAACATAAGGGCAAGTGCTTGCAACCAGCTTGTCTGAGACTAAACTGAGTAAGATAAAGAAAAAGCTGATAAAAATAAATAAGCACTAGACATTTAACTCCATTCAAATAACCAAAAAGCCCTTTAGGAACCAGAGAAAAATCATCCTGCAGTATCTGATGAATCTAAAACAAGATTTACTTGGTCACAGAAATGCCAGGGAGATTTCTGATCTCACCTTGCTCCTTTTTAAACTCATTCTCTGTCAGAAACGCAGGCATCATTAGCTCTCCCACTGGTGGCTGGATTGACACGAAGAACTTCCTGGTATGAGTGCTGATAAAGACAAGAAGAATGTCAAACTAACCTCAGCAATGGGTATCTGTGACGTATATTCAATCCTTAATGTAGAACAGAGTGGACAGTGAGTCAGCGGAATAAACGAAATAAATGGGAACAAATCTGTGGAAAATTTGTTCAACAGGATATGTACTCTATTGCCTGTTTCACACATGAACTCTGGAGAATATTGGGTCAGGAGATGACCTGGAGCGGTCCCTTCACACATGCAGCTCACAGCTGGAGATTTTCTGTGTCAGGCATGTTCTTGCAGCAGGAAATGAAACACCTGCTTAAGGCATCGAGCAGTGCTTGTGCAGTGTGTGTAGGAGAAACTCACATGCCATCCTCACATGCGCTGACTTCATCCAGAGTCTTTACTAGGGTGCTAGGAGGATGAAGTCTGGGTAAGGTGTGGGGCAAATGCTGCGAGAGTTTGCGCTCGCACATACAGCTCCTCCAGGTAAACTCCAGAACATTTCTGGATTAATGTGCATGTGTGAAAGGGGCATTAGTCTAGCCTTTTTTATGGGTAAAAATAATTGTAATAACCTAATTAACATTCTAATTTGAATACATTTTGAATTTGATTTCTGTGGGGATTTTAAATGCATACTTGAAACTAAGCCACCCAGAAAATATGGGCATTTTCCAAATATGGCAGAGAGAGTATTGCTTAGACACAGAGGTCTCTTGGATGCTAATGATAAAGAACAAGATGAAGACACAGCCTCAGAGAGTTATGAATAGATGCATAGCTGAAATAAAAGTTGGGTGCCCACCAAAGCTGGAAGTTTGCAGCTTGTGTGGAGTCGCAGAAATCAATTCCCATTACCACATTCACTGACTCTCCTGCAGGTAACACCTCTGAGACAAAAAACGACAACAACAAACAAATAAGGAGCACATCAGCGGACAGATAAGAACTAAACAGTGTGAAGTTAAAGCAAGTATGAAACACAGAAACCAAAATATGACACTAGGAATTTATGTATATGGGAATATTTTTTTAAAAGGTAAATAGCTGACCTATTTCAGGAAACTCCTTGATCCTCATGCCAGACTGCAGTTTGGGCTCTTCTATATGCAAGCTCTTTGTCTCAGAACTGGTGTTGTTGGTAAACTGGATCTGCACCGCCACCATGTGTGGGTCAGGGCTGAAAGGCTGTCTGCTGAAGCAATACTCTACACCCAGACCCTCGCCTGTGATGCGATGTAACAGCTCGTGCATCCTCACTGAGCTGGAGGGGGCAATAGTCTGAAAATATGAAGAAAAAAGACCAGTCTTCACAGAGCTAACCAATGTGTAAAGTAAAACACAGTGTTAAGGAGTTTTCATAGATAGATAGATAGATAGATAGAGGTATATGGGACTCACAGTAGGGGCAAGTACAGTGTCGGTTAGTGACAAGCCCTCCAGGTCAGTCACCAGACTGTTGGACAGGAAGTTGTTGATGGGAGTCACTTGAGGTGAAGGTGTTGGCTCAACTGAGAGAGGATAATAGTGTCGTTAATGGGAGTTATTAACTGCTCTAAATGATCAGTGCTATAAAACATGTACGTCATTATAAACAGACAGATTTTTCATACAGTCGTCCAGATCTAGCAGTGACATTTCCTTGGTCTCTCTCTTGCTTTCCTTTTTGGTCTGCTTTGGAGGTGGCTTTGATGCAGATGTCTGTAAAATACACAAACAAATAAACAAAATTGATAATAAAATATACTTTAACAAAACAAAGAAGAAATATGTGAAGTCAAACAGTTTCGCACAGCAAAGGAAATGGGGTATTTATTACATTGCAATAACACAATGCCCACATTAATATGCCCTTCTAAAAAACAAATTAATTAAACTGAAAAATCATCTTTTTAGGTCAAAGCTTTTTCCATCCACTTTAGGATTTTTACAGTTCTCAGAAATCCCTCAGTCCAGTCTGAAACCCCAAGATGCTAATTATTGAGGTGGTACATGCTATCTGTGCTACACTTTCAAAAATAATTTAAATTCATTGGTTTACTGTGGTGTTTGTAAGCATGGCAGCATTTGGATGGTAAAATGTGTCCAGTTAGCGCTAGTTGCCAAACTGTAAATCTGCCATGGCAAGCTTTCACAATTCATTACAATAATGGCTTTATGCTGATTTATGAAGGCTGCCCTTGTGTATATTATGAATGACTCATTGTGCTATATAGCTCTATGGCTTTTTGATGTAATTCATTAGTTGGTCATGTTAGGTAAAAGCATCATATATGTTTTAAGCAAAAGAGCATAAAATATGTTATTTGTTATTGTTAATATGCAGAAACACACTCTGTTAACATGTTACTGTTACTATACTGTGATTACATTATGTCTATATTAAAACAAGTAAAAACAAACAAACAAAAAACACCTTGCGTCAGTCATATCTTTTCCTATAAAGAAATCCTTGGCGATCCAGCACCTAGTATAAGCATGCTAACTAAATGATCCTCAGGATTTACTGAAAGAAAGAGAAAGAAGTCACTGCACACTTCTGGGCACGTCTTGCCAGTCTCCAATGAGACCGATCTGACCCGTGTTGCTGTCAATAATTTCCTCTTGCAGCAGAGTGGTGGGAGGGTGTGTGGTAGAGCAGGGCTATGCAGAATAAGGGGAAGATGAGGCGGTTACTGAGAGAGATGAGAGGGATAAAGGATGATGTGGTGCAGTTTATGGATTAGGTGGAATTCAGGAGAATATTACTGTCTTCTTGCTAGACATTTTGTGATGCAGCAGTGATGGAATTTACTAGAGGTGTGTAGAGTAGACATACTCCAGTATAAGTATTAATTTAATAATGACTCTTTTAAGTGCAGCCTCTCCCTCCAGAAAAAAAGGTTTTAATCCATTCATTGTCTGTAACCACTTATTCAATTAAGGGTCACGGTGGTTATAAACATGAATTTTTGGATCTTTTTTGGCAAAGAGGAGTAAGCAACAATGAACCAGTTCAGGTATGGAACCAATGGAACAGAAATTAACATAAATATTTATAAAATAAATTTTTTGTCACACTGTTACCTTAAAGCATAAGTAATATTTAGCTTAGTAAATGTATCTAATGTGGGCAGCACGGTGGTGCAGCAGTTAGTGTCGCAGTTACACAGCTCCAGGGACCTGGGGTTGTGGGTGACTGTCTGTGAGGAGTTTGGTGTGTTCTCCCAATGTCCGCGTAGGTTTCCTCCAAGTGCTCCGGTTTTCTCCCACAGTTCCAAAACACACGTTGGTAGGTGGATTGGTGTGTGAGTGAATGTGTGAGTGTGTGTGTGTGTGTTGCCCTGTGAAGGACTGGCGCCCCCTCCAGGGTGTATTCCCCCCTTGTGCCCAATGATTCCAGGTAGGCTCTGGACCCACCGCGACCCTGAACTGGATAAGGGTTACAGATAATTAATGAATGAAGGAATTAATTAATCTAATCCACATCCACCTCTGTATGTGATAACACATGAATATGAAATAATTTCCAGAATAACAGAAATGTACTAAAATGAATGGTAATTTTGTTCTCAAACCTTCTTTTTCTTCTTGGTGTCTGCATCTGATTCTGACTCCTCCTCCGATTCTGACTCTGACTCACTGCTCTCAGACTCGCTTTCTTCCTCACTCTCTGACTCCGAGCCACTCCTTCGCTCTTTCCCTCCTTTCCTGCTTCTTTTCTGCTCCTCTCCACTGCTTTGTTCACTGGAAACACATGACATGTAGACATGTAGACGTCCTCAACCTAAAAAAAAAATTCTTCTAGCTTAAGGTAATAGAAATAAACCAGACCTCTCAGCACTCTCAGGTTTCTTAGGTTTGATCTTGTCTATTTTCTTCTTTTTCTTTGTCCTCTCTTCCTCTTCATCCTCTTCTTCCTCTTCAGATTCAGACTCCTCTTCACTCTCTTCGCTCTCTGAAGCAGAGCCACTCTCTTCACTGCCACTCTCTGAGCCACTGCCTGAGTCCGATTCTACAGAGGATAGAATGTAAGACTTGAAAAAATCTATGACATGGGCCAAAATACTGTTCCAATGTTTCAACCCAAGAGTTCAATAAGATGATAAACAGCTGAAATAAACTACAGATGAAATCATCCAATGTATTACATCCTTTGAAACACAGTGCACGAGTATACCACAGCTTAGTCTCCCTAGTTACCACTGTCAGCCGATTCAGTGGGTCCAGATTCTCCCTCTGAATCAGAGTAGAACGGTTTTTCCACCTTCTTCTCTTTACGCTCCTTTCTGCTGGTGCATTTAGTCCATTCTGGAACCTGAGGGACACCACAAGACATAGTCAACTCACAGACCCTCTTTCAATCCCACGTGTGTACAGTGTTAGGGAGAGGTGAGGCACTGTGTGGCCATGAATGCCTCTCCCACCACTACAGATTATCTAGCATATGCTTTTAAAGTACATGCTAATAGCTTATTTTGGCATATTCATGCTGCCTCATTACTTGAAAAGCCCTGTCGATTAGTATCTTTTCACAAACAAATAATGTATGTCAGCAAAAGGTGATGCATTCATGGCCACTCCTGTACTTATCATGTATTGGGAAATGTCTCTTTAGAGAATTCACATCCTAAAAAGTACCAAATGGCCTCCCCTGGTGTCAGGACACTGCTTTAGTATACTGCTATATACAACAGCTGCATCAGGAAGAGTTGGAACCAGCAAAGTCTTCACGAGTATGCTAAAGTTCCATGAATAATGAATGCTAAATGTAGTAGAGGAGGGCAATTGGCACTTTGTGAGGATCCAGCTCTTTAACGGTAAAGACAGAAAGTGAAGCTGAGCTGGGTGGGGGGAGGGGCTTTAGGCTGATCTAAGCACTGGACAGACACTAAGCTAGGCTGGGTGAGAAGGGTTACGGTTGGACAGGCGCTAGACTAGGCTGACTGGCAGAAAGCACTTTGGAGTTGGCACTACATGGATCGAGACTCAAAGATGCGCAGAGCTCTTTGTGAACTGACAGACTCACGCTGGTTAGAGTCGTGACTCTTTCGAGCAGCCTAATAACCTGGCGGACAGGAAAGAAAGAAAAAAGAACGAAAGAATGATGAGGTGAGATGATGAGAAGAAGAGCCGAGAAAAGAACAGAACAGAAAAGGTTTAAAAAGGTACACACAAGGATTCAGGTTGCACTTTTCAACATTTCACTGCAGGTACATCAGGTGTTTTTTTTTTGTTTGTTTTTGTTTTTTTTTACTTTTTCACGTGCAATAAATCATAATCTTGTAGATTCTTATATCATATACTAATACTGAAACTAAACTGTCAGTATGACTGCTGCTCTACTAACAAAAAATGTGTACATGTTTCTATACTGCTGTTTCAGTTTGTAGAATAGATAGCTGTGTAGCAAAATATAGCTAAAAATGGATCCTTAGTTATCATAAAACATGTGTAAGCATCTATTGCGTTCAGTAGCACAGTGTTATGGTAGCTTCTGTAACTCAGCAATGGAAGTGCAACAACAATGGGATGAACACTGGGGTATGAGTGAGATGAGAGTTTAAGATTGAACAACAGCAGATTTCAGAGTTAGAGAAGATTCAAACACACACGCACACGCACAAACAAACACACTCTGCTAGAAAAGGAATTTGTCTGGCTTTTCGCCGCTTGCTTGAAGGAGTTGCTCAGTTGTTCTTTCTTGATTTCTTAAGCAACAAGCCACAGTAGGAATTCATAGTGGTTGGCTTAGTACAGTATCTTTTTGGAGAGGCGTAAGAAAGCCTTAACATATACGTCCCTCCTCCACTAGGGTAATGCTGGACAGAACAAGTGAAAGAGGCAAGAGACAGTGGGAGGGCAAGCACACGCACTGCACACTTGCAGGCACCTCTCGCCAGTCTCCAAGGAGACCCATTCGCCCCTCACTAGTGTCTATGGCTTCCTCTTGCTGCGGGATGGGGATGTGTTGGAGAAGGGGTCAAGGGTTGCAAAGAGACAAACAAAATGGTTAAAGGGGTACAATCAGGGCAGTGAGGTTCACTGGGGTGGGGTGTTGGGGGGTAATACTGCAACACAACCGACTCTTCAACAAGAAATCTGCATTATGAGTTGTGTGAATTATGAGTGATATAAAACAAGGCATAATCACACAAAAAAAACACTGCTAAACCGAACAAGGAATTCTAAAGTAGGACAAGACACAAATCAAACAGAGCACGCTGGCTTTGACTTATGGTGGGACCATTACAAGCACAGGCACATTTTATTTGATCTTAGCCCTTTTGAATCTTGGAGACATAGGATATGGCGTGGCACATGTTTAAATGGATTTTAATGTTTAGTAAAACAGGCCAGCAGCATCATTTCTCAGAGAATGGACTGTCTGTCCTCGGACTCATGTGCCATTTTTTCATTCAGATGATTTGTTTCATTACTGCATTCCACAGACAGACAGCGCAAACTCAGACTCTGTTACCCTGGTAGTTAGGAAAAGGTTTTCAGTTCTTGAGGACACAATTTAACTTGAAACAAAGCCCCACACTCCCCCTAGAACACCATTATCAGGTATTTGAGAGCTTTTAATGGCTTGGCTTATGTGTGTGGAGCACTACGTGTGCACTGTCTAAAAACACTGTAACCTCAGTTAAATAGTTAATTATAATTCAGATGAAATAACTTTGTGTATTATACTCGCATTAAAGAATAAGGGTAGAGTCAAGTTTGTTTCAGTCTGAGTGTAGAATGCAAGCTTTATGAGGGGTGGAGGGCTCTGTGGGCACTGCTCTTCCAGAGGGCCCAGCAGAAGACTGGCATGGATGATATGGCATGGAGATGCCCTATGGGCATCAAAAAGGTCTGACAGTAAACACTAGGAATATGCAGTAAATCAGTCAAGTCTCTCTTCCAAGGTGAAGCCCGCTCAAATCTCAACACTCAAAAGCATAACATTCCTCCTCCATCTGGCATAGCAGCAAAATATCCTCTGTGACTCACTGTTTTCCTCCTATAACACCTAAGAGCCAACAGGAGTGCAGGATGGGTGGCTGGGAGCCAGCTGGAATGCAGGATGCATGACTATGCATGATGAGGGTGGAGTTATGCTGATGAGTGAGGAGAGAGATAAAAAACATGGCTGAGGGCAGAGACATTTTTTTTTTGTCTGGGGTTCTTTTTTTTTTTGATGTGTCCTGCATGTTGGGGCTCCATCTGGTGGGGCGGAGGAGCAGTGCCCACAGGCCTGAGCCCCGGGCCCTGCCTCTGAGAGTAACTGTTCCCCCTGCACGCACAGAATCCTTCACCTCCACGTTGCGCACGGAGGGGTCAGGCGCTGACTCAGGCCAATCGGGCAGCTCCTGGTAGCCGCCTGCTTTGGTATTCAGCAGGTGGGACAGCGAGCCCAGCTGGAAATGGTCTCTGTCTGTAGAACAGGAAAACACACACAGACAAAAGTGATCACAAATCAGCTGAAAACTGGATTCTTAAAGGTGATAGAAACAACAACAATAACCATAAACTTTTGAGTAGTACTGTACATTCAGAATATGTGGAAAATGGCCCAAAACAAAGGAAATCCTCCCTGAGTGGGTGCGTCTAAACATTTGACTGATGTTGTATAATGCGTTTTATTGTATATGCTTTAGTTAGGTTCATGTTTTGTTTGGTATGTTTTCTTTTCCCTACATTCCTCACTATATATATTGAATATGACACTTTAGAACAGGGGTCACAAATAGGTGGAACGTGATCTGGGTCTGGACCCAGACACTGTCCTATCCGGACCTGGATCTGTAACTGTTCAACTATTAAGGGCTGTTTAATTTTGAACAGAGTGTTTGTTTTAAATAGTGCGACCCAGGTTTAGCAGTCCAGGAAACTCACAGACTAATCACATGCTTTTCTGCATATTACACTTGAGGCTACTCAGCCAATCAGATCTGTGCATTATTATGAGCACTGTGACTCAAATGAGTGACACACACAGGGCAGGACTCCGGACACTGTTGTCCTGGGGCCAGTAAAAACAGCTAAAGGGACATGATAAAAACTCTTTTGGGACACTTTCAGGGCGACAGTGTTGTATGAGGTAAAACCATAAATATTAAACCAAAACTTTAATAAGAAGGGAACGATTGCCGGTTGAAATGTTTATTTGTAAATTTAGCTTGAAATGAGAAAAGGACATTTTATTTAGAGTATTTGTTTTTTATAATTATACATAAATATTGTGGAAATATGTTGATATGTAACTGAAAGTGTAATTTCAGTATGTAGTATATGGCCAGTTATTCATTATGTTCAGTATAAGTTATACATTATGCAACAGTGACCAGAAAAATAATTCTGTTCAACATTACGTGACAAAGTCAAGTTGGTTCCTGATTAATTTGTGCACTGCAAAATGCCAGCAGTCTAGATAATATATCTCTTATCTCTTAATTTACCCATTGAACAAGTCACCTTAGCCATCGTTGCAACAATTTCTCGAGAAATGGTCTCCATTGCTAGCTGAATTAGGAGAACCACACCTGGGAGTCACTGCTTTTAGAGGAGTTCTAACATGTTTTAAAATGTCATTTTTGTACTACATTTTACAATGAAATTAATTATATTATGTATATTCATTCATTATCTGTAACCGCTTATCCAGTTCAGGGTCCAGAGCCTACCTGGAATCATTGGGCACAAGGCCAGTCCTTCACAAGGCAACACACACATTCACCTACAGACACTTTTGAGTCGCCAATTCACCTACCAACGTGTGTTTTTGAACTGTGGGAGGAAACCGGAGCACCCAGAGGAAACCCACGCAGACAGTCAGCCAGAGCGGGAATCGAACCCACAACCTCCAGGTCCCTGGAGCTGTGTGACTGTGACCCTACCTGCTGCGCTACCGTGCCTGTCCTTGTATATGTATATGTATATTTGTAATGTACATATCATGTAAAAAACAGTATTTTGCTAACAATTTACTTTTTCAATATTGGAGCATACTCAGAACACTAATATAACTGACAAAATCAGACATGAAATAAAGCATCAACAATGTCAATTTTCCTGATTTTAGCTTTACCTTTAAACGGAGACTCCAGCACTGGTGCAGGTTTGAGGGCAAGGAAAAGTTTCTTGGCGTATTTGCTCAGAGCTCCACTCTTATCAGTGGGGACTATGAGCTGGCGGATGAACCGTGCGCGGTCTCTGATGTCATAGTTCTGATCATACTTCGCTAAGTTGAGCACATACTGTGTGAGGAGTTTAGTCTGTATATCCAGAGAGAAAAGAGAAAGCATGAGAGAGAGAGAGAGTAGTATGTTATTGAAAACTAAGTGAAACATCAGAGCAAGTGACAGTGAATGAGCATCTGGTGATGTGACAGGCAGCCTGACTTGGTCTTGTCTCATAAATTAATGACTCATGCTGTTGTATTGGGAATGTTATTCTGTTCCAAATTAATTTCTCCCAGGATTTCAAAGCACAACCTTCTCTGAGCAACAAAAATGATCCTGTAATTGAATGCCTAATGATACACCATCCCCAAGGCTCTCACATGTACAAAGAGAAAGTTGATACCATGCAATCAATAAATACAATAAAATACAATTATTTGGAAGCAGTTCTGTAATTGGACAACTGTTATTCAACACATTGAACACTATAAAAAAGGTAAATAAGGACAAAGAAAAGACCACAGTGTGCCATTGACTCACTCCTCAAAACCTTCAAAACCTCAAAAGCCACTAATCAATTCTGAGCAGCTGAATTCACTTTTGAGACTCATACCTGTTTGGAATTGGTCAGGTAGAGTTTGGCAGCTAGGTTGATGATCTGCAGCTTGACAATATCCTCCTCATTAGTAAAGGTCTTTGCCATTTTCCTCAAAACGTCAGGAGCAATTTTAGGGACATGCTCACAGTACTCGCCAATCAGCCACAAGATGCTGGCTCTCGCCATCGGCACCTAGGGAGAGGAGAAACAGATACTCTTTAGCGCTAGAACTCTGCATGTATTGTATGGCTGTTGAAATAACTGCAATACAGCACTATTAAGCAGCCACCTGCAGGAAATGGTAAGCACCTATCACAACTGCGATGTACACATGTTTTTCCTTTATTGCAAGGTCTTTCTTTGTTTTACACGTTAGTGTGTGTGAAATTAAACAAATTTATTATAAAATCAAAAAAATAAAAAAGGTTAAGAGTATAATATTCCCAGTTGCTGATATCTAAGCCAGACAGATTTTGATGGTAGAAATATGCAATATCTGTTCCTTTCACTGAAATGGGGAAATACGTTGAATTTGAGATCTCATCCAGCTATTGAAGTCCAGATTTCTCCACCAGGACATGGAGCAGCCTCAAAAGAACAGCTTAGGCTGGTTCCAGCTGACAGTTAGGACTATAGCACTAGAATCAGTATAAATTAATTAATTTGGGGTGGTAATACAACATATTGCATTATTGAGCCCTGTTAAATCACTGCACGGGAAATTGTTTCACCACAACAGCCCTAATGTACTGAACTGTTGAACTGGCTACACACAATTAACACATACATGGTTGCATGAACATTTTAGCAAGTGGACCTTACTAAAGTTTAATAAAATGCCCCTGTTTTAGAGTATCTACACATACATGTCCTAATGTCCAAACAATGTAGTAGTGTTTATAAAGGCAACATGCCTCCTGTCAGTGGAATGGCCTCTAGAGGGCTTCTAGAAAGAGGCTATACACTCTAATGAAGAAGAAAGAATGTCTGATAGTCATCTGGAGGCAGTTACCTGTATGTTATCTGTGAGCTTAGCCATGTGTTTAATGATGTCACTGTGCTGCTCTGGCTGCATCTGCAGGAGCTTCTTAATCACCACCACAGACTCAGCTACTACAAGCTCTGCAACAGAAATGTACACAAAGAAATGGGTAAAATTGCCCTTTACACATTATATGCTCACATCACAACTTGTGTGACATCTAAAGCATTAATATAAAATTCAGAGATACTCACCATCTCTGTTTGACAGGAGTTGGACCAGGCCATTGAGGCAGGTGTCTCTCACCTCCCCAATGTTAGTAGCACAGCGGCCAATGGCTTGGATCGTGGCTGCAACAAAGTCTTTATCCATGCTTTTGATATAGGTCTACAAAATGAACAAATAGAGTGGAGATTACTATATTTGTAAGCAGTGTTTTCATTTGTCCTTCACCTGGTGTATTTTAGTTTTCTTACCTGAAACTCTCTTAGAATGGTTGATATGTTTGTTTCATTTGCCAAATTTGTTAAAACCTCAAGCTGTGATATTGACATAAAGGAAAAAAATTACTGTCAATAAACAGTTAAAAAAAAGTAAAGGCATTTTTAAAGCATTGGCTTATTGTGAGATAATTCAGAACATTTAATCACCTTCAGTATTTTGATCTGTGTTGGATCAGTGGAACGGATATAGAAGCTCTTCAGGTATGGTTCAAACATCCCCTGCAGCAGAGAAACGAACCACTGTGATAAGGTTTGCCAACAGAAGTTTCACATTCTTTAAAGTGGGCCAAAATCAGACCAGCAATATAATCACTATGCTAAAGAATCTTTGAAAACATTATAAATCAACCAAGATTTTAAAAAGCTGACAGATTTGAATATTTTAATATTTGTCTCGTTGGTCATCTGTTGATTTCTCCATGATAAAAGCAGTTAATAAATTCAGCTTTTTAGTGTCAGCTGCATTTTAAGCCAGATAAACCACACTTAGAAAAGGCTGTTGAATGTTTGATTATAGTGAATATTTCACACAAATCTATAACTAGACTGTGTTACTGGCAACTGCTTAGAGAGAACAACTAAATTGTCTTTTCGGCTCAGACTTTCAGGCATTAAAAACTTCTTTCAGGGTTCTGTACCATTAATGAGACATAACCCTCAAAGCTATCCTATGAACCAGTCTCTCCAAAGAGACATTAAATTAAATGTATGCTGTATTGCTGTGGGCTGCACGGTGGCGCAGCAGGTAGCGTTGCAGTCACACGCAGTGCCTGAGGAGTTTGGTGTGTTCTCCCCGTGTCCTATGGTCCAAAAACACACATTGGTAGGTGGGTTGGTGACTCAAAAATGTTTGTAGGTGTGAGTGAATGTGTGAGTGTGTGTCACCCTGTGAAGGACTGGCGCCCCCTCCAGGGTGTGTTCCTGCCTTGCGCCCAGGGATTCCGGGTGGGCTGAACTGAACTGGATAAGAGGTTACAGACAATGAATGAATGTACTGCTGCGTGCAGAAAACTCACCCTCCTTTTGATGGTCATGGTTGCAACGTTTTGTAGAACTACATATTGAACTTCGCTGCAAAGAAAAATGGCAACGGAACAATATAAAACAAACATATTAACTTACGTGCTGCAGGAAATTTCATATTCAGACAATAACATGACACATTGTATAAATATGCTGCTCAATAACATTTAAATACATATCTGTCAAATTAAGTTGGACTGGGTTAATTACATCTGTAGTATGTTAAAAATGGAGGAAGGGTAAAATTAATGTGCAAAAATAAGATGCTGTTGGGGTCAGCCTCAGGTATCTTGAGCTCACATTATCACAGACAATTCCAAAAGACTCATGGAGGTGACAAAGCGCAGTATCACTCTCCCAAAGGCAACACATTCTAAATCTGACGTTGCTGTGCTGCTGACGGATGATCTCATCACTAAACATTTAGCCTCTGTCCCAGAATTAACACAGCCAAGGGGAAAACACTCACTCCATCTCTGTTCTCTTCTCACTTACCTATGGCTCCGCATCAGCCTCACTAAAGCCTTGGCAATGACGCCCACTTCTGCTTTCGGAGCGAGATGGAAATACAGCTGAGCTACTGCCATCACCACCTACAAAGAGAGAAAGCAAGAAAATTAGATCTGTCAATACAGAGGAAATGTCTTATACTGTCACTGATTGATGCTACTAAAATGAATGTATCTGGACACTGCCTATATTGACTCTGATATAATAATGACGTTTTTGGAATAGACATCATGCAGCCATGAATACTGTACTAACTGCAGCATTGCGGCTCTGTAGCAACGGTTTAGTGTTCCTGAGTAAAAGTCTATGATCGGGGTCCATAACATAGGGCTTCCTCTTGGCCAGGGCAGCTGCCTCCGCCTTCTTCTCCTCATCATCCTCATCATCATCATCAGAACCATAAAAAGCCTTCTCTCCCCCTTCTTCCAACAGAGACTCCTAAATACATACACACAATAATAAATACAACATATTGGAAGAGACAAGGCTACATTTGTACAAATGTACTGTAAATGGTGAAGAAGAGAGGCAAACTTGACTGGGTACAGGACTAACATTAATGTTGGGGTTAAGAAACTGGGTCCTGGCATAGCGGGTCAGCATGTTGATGATGACCACCTGACCCCACTCTTCCACATCGATCAGCAGATTGCAGAGTTTACGGTAGTTCTTATGGATTAAGTCAATCCGCTCCGGACACACTTCCTCAAATGCCATCACCACGCTGCCAGCGACCAACTACACAATAACACAGTTATATAAATATAATCCTACAAAGATGCAATCTCATTTATTTAATGATTATGTTAATTATATAATTACACTTACATATATTTACATATCTTCTTACATATATACCATTATATAGATATATACACTTACAGTAGTTTTATCTGCAAGCAACTTTTCAATGACCTCAATTAATTGGTCTTTCTGCTCAGGGTCCAGGCTAGAGAGAGAGAGAGAGAGAGAGAGAGAGAGAGAGAGAGAGAGAGAGAGATTGAGAGAGAGAGAGAGATGTTATGGACACTGTTCGGGGATTTGGGAATTCGCAGTAACATAAAAGTGCAGTTAATGAGTAATGCTACTACATTTCCAGAGAGTAATAAGTATTGCCATTACAGTTATATTGAAGAGATAAGATTATTTTTTATTTTTGAACGTTAAAGATTGTGCTTTGACGTTTACCTGTAGAGTTTGGGGATAGCATGTGCAGCTGTCTTGCGGACATAAGGAGACATATCAGAAGCAGCCTCTTTAATGGCCAGCATCATAATGGGCACGATGATAGTGACTCTAATACTGGAGAGAACGCGCAAAGCACTTGCACGAATCAACTGATTAGGATCCTGTTGGTTTGGAAAAAGAAGGATTACTATTAACTATCTGTGAGGAGTTTGGTGTGTTCTCCCTGTGTCTACATAGGTTTCCTCCAGGTGCTCTGGTTTCCTCCCACAGTCCAAAAACACACGTTGGTAGGTGGATTGGCTACTCATGTGTCTATAAAGGACAAAGGACTGGCGCCCCCTCCAGGGTGTGTTCCCGCCTTGCGCCCAGTGATTCCAGGTAGGGGCTGAACACACCACAACCCTGAACTGGATAAGCGGTTACAGATAATGAATGAATATATAGAGTACTATTATTTGTCATCTTGTATTAATGTAATAATGCAGAGGGCATCTCTGGTTCCTAGTCATGAAGCTTGTATATGCTTCTTTTCACTTGTTTTTCCTTTATTCCAGCCATTCCTAACTATAATGTAGTAAATCTGTCATTAGACACAGAAATTCATAAACGACTTGAAGGATAATGGATGCTTTAAATTATGGTGAACATTTATTGCCTGATACATTCACTAGATGGCGTTTCTATCACATGGACACTCCACAAGCAATTGCTAGTCATGTCCAAGGATGGTGCGTGACTAGGAGGCTTTATATCACAGTCGGAGGCTGTATGGCTCAGTGGAGTGTGGGAACATACAGAGAGCTGTGTTGTAAGCTGCAGCTTAAAGCTTGCTATGGCCCAGTCAGAAAAGCAACACTATGATGAAGATGATGCAGTAGGCTCAGAGCAATTAAGTTCAACACTTAATACAGTGTACTGCAGTAAACTGTTCAGATGTCCCTTAGTTTACCCCATGAACTGCAAATTTTACTATCCTTTGATTAACAGCACATATTAAAGTAGCTACAAGAACAAAAAAAGCATTATAAAAGTTTCTATACAATTATGGAATTATGAAAATGGAAACTACAGAATTCTTAAAGCATTAAATGTTACTAGAGATGTAATATACAGGTATGCTTGCAAACCTTAAGTCCCCGCTGGAATGTAGAGATGGAGAGCAGTGCCAAATCCTGTTGCTCCTCAGCATAGCGCACTAGATACACATAAACCAGTTTCTTCACCTGTGAAAGGACAATATACACATTATTAACCACATTTCTTCAAATGCTTTTCTCTCATTCACAGTGGAGGGTAGTATGGCCTACACCCATTCCTACATATTGTTACATTAATTAAATAATAGCACATGTAGCAAAAATGAGCCTAGCAAACAGCTAGTTCTTGTGTAGGAGATAAAAATAAAAACCCTTGGGTACTTTTAGATCTATGGAGCTTTGGTCAGTTTTAATATATTCAGTGTACATCTATTATTACTCAGATAATAATAGCACTGGTTCAGACAATATCTACATGTAGGAAATAAATATATGGATTCACTCTTTTATTCAGTTCAGTTGTACAAGCGCAAGCCTGTTCATAATGTTCTCTTTAATAACTGATTTTTTTTGGAATTTTTGGAATGCGCTCTAACATTTGATGGCAGCATGTTTATGAGTTGGTTATGAATTTCATCAATGGGTTAAAGTGATGAACGTTTAAGGTTTTTGCATGCATTAATTTGTTACTAGCTGAGGCATGACATACATCCTGGCTGTGCAACCGTATTTAGTAAGTTGACAAAATGAAATTAATTAATAGATTTTGTTTAAAAAAGTAAATATAAAAAAAAGTTGGAGAGATGAACCAACAAAACAGAATGACATTAATAACTAAAATCAAGGAATTGCTAATTGCGTAAATTGAGATTGCTAATTGAGTAAATTTAGCATAACATGGAATTATAGGATAATAATAATATCATTAATAATCATTAATGTGAATACATTTTCTTATAAGAAAGTAATATAATACTTTGCAGCTTAAATTCCAGCAATTCAATTATTGACTATAAAAACTGCCTCATGTGTGTTACTCAAACATAGATCATGCAATTTTTTGTATATATTTTATCATGTGCTCACTCCATCAACTGACTGTGTGGCTTTGAATGAGTAGCACAGACCTAGTTCAAGAAGCAATCTGTTGAAGCAATCAATTCAGAAACAGTTCAGTAAGTTTACAATTTTATTCATACGAATTTGTCTTTCAAAAGCACTAGTAATTTGTCATTTTAATAATCAAAAATACCTGGACTCAAAGGCAAAAAAACTGAACTGAAATATTAAAATGATGTTTACTATGACAGACTACAGAAAAAAAAACTTAAAAACAAGAAAATGGCAATATTTAAATATAGTCAACAGTTAGTCAACAGTAAGCTCCCCTATGTCACAAATATACTGGAGTGGACATACAGTATTATATATTAAAATACAAGTGAATGTAAGTAGTTATCCGCCTACACATGTATTCACAAACACTTATATTTTGGAAGTGGCCAAATCATTAATGGGCCTTGTAATTTATCATAAGCTTTTATGATTCAGCTCTTCAGCTGAGTAATCACATAAAGTCAGAAAGGTCATCGGAGAGCTGCTTCATATGAATATTAAGTGACGTGAACTTTCGGAAAAGTTCAGCGTTTTACCACATTCACACTGCACATTTTAAATTTGTCTTCATTGATGTTGCAAAACATCTGAAAGAGTCCTTGCTTCAAACTCACCTCAATGTTCTTGCAAGCCACGTTCTTCACCACAGCAGGAAAGAGATCTGAAGCATTTTTTCCCCTGGCAATCATCTATAGCAATAAAAAAAGACCCAACTCAACATCAATATTCTGTCTCAATACTTTGAATGAGAATGCTGTGGCACAGTTTAACACTGGGGCCAGTTAAAGTGAATACCAACTGTGAGATAGTACCTGCTGAATATGGCACTGCCATCATGGGAAAATTTATATTGTGCCCTGCACAGCTATAAAGTAATCTCTCTTCATGTTTACATGGAAAGTAATGTGAATAGAAGCTAAAGTGGCTAGGTATCATAAAAGCTAACAACTCTCTTTATGGCCATCAGTGGAGAGAGAGAGAGAGAGAGAGAGAGAGAGAGAGAGAGAGAGAGAGAGACCCCAGAATAGCGAATGTGTCAGCACCATGTTCTCATATATGACCCTTCCATATGAACAATTTCTACTCTATTAAAAACAAACTGGCCACAGGTCAAAGAAAGGCTAAGGCAAATTTCTACTACAGTTTTGGAAGCTGGGACATTATTCAGGTAGATTTATGTCCTCCCAGGATCAGACATACAAAGAACCCTTTAAGGGACAAAGAACCCTTTAATATAAAACTCTGTGCTTTCAAATCATTCATTTTCCCAGGTGAAGTGTGCATATTTGTAACCTTTCTTATCATAATGTTTTCAAACTGAAGTAAAAGCCTGGAGTTAGAGTATCTGGAGTTTGTGCAGCGTTTTAAAATAATTGCAGTAGAAAATTAAAGTGGTATGTTCCCAAGCAAAGCTACTGAAGGCTTACCCTTGAGTGTGCCACTACAGTGATAGTTCTTGTGTCTTACAAAGCACATATTTGTTTGAGAGTAACAACAATCTTATCTCAATACCTAAAAGGAATATATTAACAATGTGCTGAACAATCACTGGATTAAGAACCCCTAACCTTGTATCCACATTTTTTATTGTCCGTTTTGTCAGCTCCACTGACCATACAGGAGCACTTTTTAGTTCTACAGTTACAGACTGTAGTCCACCTGTTTCTCTGCATACTGTTTCATTCCTATTTTACCCTGAGTTTCAATGGTCAGGACCCCTACATGTCCACCACAGAGCAGGTATGATTGGGGTGGTGGATCATTCTCAGTGCTGCAGTAATACTGACGTGGTGGAGGTGTGTAAATGTGTTGTGCTGGCACAAGTGGATCAGACACAGCAGTGCTGGTAGAGTTTGTAAATCCTTCAGTGCTTGTACTTGTACTCTCCACATTTTGCTTGTACTTTTTTGAATGTAGTATTAATTTTCAAACGGTTTTAGCAGATGGAGCCTACCAATACAGTCCAGTGCCACGAGGAGATAATGTGATGGCCCAAGGCCAATTCTTCCATCATTTAATAACGTTTAAGGTTAAATTTAAGAAAAGAAAGTGGATCTGAGGTGAACTCTAACAGGTGCTCTCAACCTGTCACTAAATCCACCATCTCTTGCTATGGTCTACTAATGGAAACTGAGTCAGGCCGGCTTGTTTTTTCTTCTCCCCTTTGCTTCATCCGATAAATATTTCAGCCGTTAGCTGCTCCTCTGCAACCCTGAGAATCTGACACCAGGAATGAATATTTAACACCAGGCTGTGCAATCCCCCTCTCCTACCGCTGTCCTATTTAATACCACGACATCACAGCAAAGCTCTCTCTGTGCTATAGCAACCGCACCTAGCAGCATAAAAATTTAATTCCAGCAACCACTGTAAACCCTGACATCCTGCAAGAAACAAAACACTACTCCCTGAAGTTAGAATGAACACTTCAAACTGTTCTAGGACTGTTTTATCTACAGAGCATACAGCTATGTCTTGTTATTATCTCTTAATTTAGTTGCCATGCATAATTTCATGAAATATTATTCATAATAGATTCCACAGTTTTGAAGGAAAAAAAGAATTCTTAAAAGGGAAATGAAATTTGTATATGCCAGACCTTGGTGATTTCCCAAACCAAAATATAAAATGCTTCCCAAAGTATAAATTGTATTTATCTGCTATAAAATCCTTATTTTCATGGGCTGTCCAGATGAGGTGTTTGCCCTGGGGTGGTCAGAGGTGTAATTGGTTTAGTTGGTTCCAGCAGGCTTGATAGAGTGAATCTGTATGGAGCTTCTGGTTGGAGGTAAACTTAATTCAGTGCTTGCTGCTCAGGCTTATTCACTATGGCTATAAAGCAGGAGCTGACAGCACTGCCTCAGTGAGCATAATGGCCTTGCCTTTATAAGACACTGAATAATAAACAGGGCCAATATTTTTTTATGTAGACTCAAGATTTTTCTTAAAGACAAACCATGCCAGCATACAACCATCCAAAACAGACCAGTATTATATTAACAATGACACAGCACTAAATATCTTTTTTTGGGCAAAAAACCCATGGAGTGAACTGATGCACTTAGAGCACATACACAGTAAAACAAAAAGCCGGCATGTGTTTCATACTGGGAATTCTCCCTCAGAGCTCAGGAGTCTGATTAATAACTAAAGAGTGGATATATTCGCTTGGTGCACATGATCGTCCCTCAGGGCTGACTTCCATTTCATTACGTACAGAGAGCCAATATACAGCAAAAATCGAAAAGTGATTCAATTTAAAGACTACTCCTGTGAAGGGTTATTTAGCTGATAAATATGAAGTAAACAACTTCAAACCTGAGTTATGGTGTATCCTAAAGCAATAATCGCTAGACATTTTATAAAGATTTGTAATGTTTTATGCTGATACTCTGTTGGAGCAAGAAAAACACAAAAAATGTGCAGGTCAGTGGCTTCGCTGTGAGCAAAAACTATCTATGTGTAACTCCCAATGTTATCCAAATTTAATGTATGTAAAATCACAATATTCAGTACCGTTCAGTGTTCATTCATTCATTCATTCATAACCGCTTATCCAGTTCAGGGTCTCGGTGGGTCCAGAGCCTACCTGGAATCATTGGGCGCAAGGCAGGAATACACCCTGGAGGGGGTGCCAGTCCTTCACAGGGCAACACAGACACACAGATACACCTTCACTCACACACACGGACACTTTTGAGTCGCCAATCCACCTACCAACGTGTGTTTTTGGACCATGGGAGGAAACCGGAGCACCCGGAGGAAACCCACGTGAACACGGGGAGAACACACCAACTCCTCACAGACAGTCACCCGGAGCGGGAATCGAACCCACAACCTCCAGGTCCCTGGAGCTGTGTGACTGCCACACTACCTGCTGCGCCACCGTGCCGTCCGTTCAGTGTTGTGTACACTTAAAACATTTTTCCCAGAAATGTATCACCTATATGTACATACACGTTTGTCAATAATATCTCCCTTTACTAAAATGGTTCTTAAGGACACCTATGATGTGTTTGGACATCATATTTTCTCCCTGTGGATTTAAATGTGTAGTCTACATTTTAAAGCCTATTGTCCTTTATTAGAGAGGGTCACATGAAATATTACATGATACATAAGAGAAATCATATTACTATGCTATTTTTCAAAATGCAGGACAATACCCACAAGTCTAAGTGACTTACTAGGCCTTCTAATACAAAGGCTGTACATTTTCCCCATTACTTATCTTTGAGGCTTGTGTGGCAAGGTGATGGTAGTCCAGCAAAATTAGTCTTGCCTGGTCTTTTTTTCTGTTAAAAGCACTAAATGGACCTTTAAACCTTTCTTAGGTATGAGTGTAGTAATTAATGTAGATCTGTGATTAAAGGTCAGCAGCCATATTTAAAATAAATGAATGACAATTTTTACCCCATTTTGCAAAGAATATCTCTCTAAAAAGACTTTTAATAGACATTTTTAATAGATTGACTTGAGGGAATGGTACCAGTAAACCAGTGTATACTCACTGCAACAATCCTTTTCATGGCCTCCAGTTTCAGAGAGTCTTTGTTGCTGTCCAGCATCTCCTTAAGATCATCATGCCTGAAGAATCAAATAAAATATCATTAGCATGCATGTCCTGCATTAAAACTCCAAATAAGGAACACCCACCCTTCTGATAATGAGATAAAGAATTATCTTAGATGGACTACCTGTAACTCCTCTCAACGGCATAAGCTACTAAATAACTCCTTTCATGTTCATGTTCACTGGGATCCTTAAGACACAGTAAATGAATCTTGAGGGCTCTAAGGGTTGTTCAATGCACATGGTGTTTTAAAAGGCTTGTGCGGAACTTTTCTGAGCTTCGTGCAGATAGTATCTTCTGTCTCCTCATCCTCCTGCAGTAAGCTAGCGGAACAGATGAAGTTAAGACGTGATGGACCGTAGCGTATTATACTGCAGGAATTGAAACCACAGAACAGAGACAGAAGCGCGCATATAAAATCAAACATTCTATCATATAAATTATAATTCCTTACTCTATGACGCTAAGCAAATATAAGAGCAGATGTAGGATGATCTATTATGTTCAGGAAATCACTGTGGAAGCAGTGAAAGGAGATGGCGGAAGCTGTTCTGTGTTGAAGTGATTAGCTCATCCTCAGTGTCTGACTGAAGAGACACATTTAACTGAGTGATTTTTGCTTCAGTGTGACAGACATGAGACCTCATAGTGGTTGGCTAAATAACATCTAATGACAAGGAGGCAGCAGCAGCACTCTCAGGAGAGCAAGTGAGAAGACAGAAATAAAAATGCTGTCTATAACACAAAAGCTCATCATCAAAAGAACCACCGTTCAATGAAGCAAGATTTGATGCTCTAGTATTCCAGCAGGAGAAACAAAACATGCTCTTTGACACATTTTTGTTATTATTGGCTTCCTCTATCAGATAAGCATGCTGCATTATAAAAGCCACAAACAGGTGATTGTGAAATACACCCATACTACTATATTTGATAAAATAACAATATTTTATTTCAGCATCACATAGCAGTAATATACAGTCTCTGTCCAATTACAAACATGTATCCACATTTTTGTGGATTTTCAGTTAACTACATCTTTTGAACACAGCAGATGTCCTGCACCTTGTATGAACTGACTGTACATTAATATGCAAGGGTTTAGAACTGTTGCCAATAAATAGCTATTTTTGTTTATTTGCAGTAGAAATGTATTCTATAAACATTTTTACATAAATAATTTGAATATTTTAAAAAAATTCTGAAAACAAAATCGAAATTAAATGTTCTAATTGTATACTGACAGTATCTACCATGGGACTTTTGAAATTTGAAATAGCATATTAAAATTTATTCATTCATTTATTCATTTTCTGTAACCTCTTCATCTGAATCAGTCGCAGTGGGTCTACAGCCTTCTCTGAATCACTGGGTGCAGGACAGGGACACACCAACTGCTGCCTACTACTACCACAGATCTTAAGTATTGACTTGTCTTTGTAGGCATTCTGTTTATCAGGCTTAATATTTTGGTTCACAACTGTGTGGTGACTCTGCTCTTCAAATAAGGTACAGATATACAACTGGACATTTGATGTGTATCATGTGTGTGTGTGTGTATATACATATACACACAATTTTTTGATATGACAATTAGATTACTTTCATAATTGCAGAAATGTACTGCAGCATAAAGCAGAAATAAACAGAAATTGCTCTGTCCTTGTAGTCTTACAGTTCAGTGATGGAACTGCATCCATTCATCACAGTAGAATGAAGAGCACTCCTAGGATTTTTGCATAAAGGAAACGGACCCTATAACTCAGCCATATAGCACACATGCCTACCTTACCTTATATAACGACACAGTTTATACTATCAAATTACACTATATGGTAATCTTCTTAATTAAAGAGTACATAGGTTGCTCCCCTTTGCTGACATATTAACCTCTAATCTTCTAGAAATACTAAATGTCTGTAAAGATTTGAAGGCATTCAGCCTTGAAGTTTGTTTCAAATGCTACGTGGTTAGTTTTCAATCACAAAAGCTACTCCACCAAGGACAGGGTGCCAGAGAATCACACACTCACACAGTCACTCATATCTGAGGACTTTTCTCAATAACCAGTCCACCCCCAGCATGTATGTTTCAAATGTGGGAGGAAACCAGACACCCAGAGGAAACCTATCCAGACATGAAGAGAACACACTGAACTTCTCACAGTCTCCCATAGAGGGAATTGAACTATTTTTTTTTACAGACAACCCAACCCTGCCTCATTCCTTAATAACTGTCTCTAATTAGAGTGTATGCTAACTAATGAGTCTCTGGAGTCTCTAAGAAAATCAAGAGCAACAGAAACACAGAAAAAGGGCAAGAGAAAGCTGGGATAAACTGAAGCTTATTGCATATGTAAGAGTGTAGTGGCAGATTCCTTATACCCCTGTGGCATTTTGGACATGGTGATATTATGGGTGCTTGTCCCAAAGCATCCCTTTCTATACACAATAATTGTCTGTGGAGATTTTACAGGGCGGCATGGTGGCGCAGCAGGTAGTGTCACACAGCTCCAGGGGCCTAGAGGTTGTGGGTTCGATTCCCGCTCCGGGTGACTGTCTGTGAGGAGTTGGTGTGTTCTCCCCGTGTCCGCGTGGGTTTCCTCCGGGTGCTCCGGTTTCCTCCCACAGTCCAAAAACACACGTTGCAGGTGGATTGGTGACTCGAAAGTGTCCGTAGGTGTGAGTGAATGTGTGTGTGCCTGTGTTGCCCTGTAAAGGACTGGCGTCCCCTCCAGGGTGTATTCCTGCCTTGCGCCCGATGATTCCAGGTAGGCTCTGGACCCCCCGCGACCCTAAATTAGATAAGCGGTTACAGATAATGGATGGATGGATGGAGATTTTACAAGCTCTGCATGCACAGTGTGTTAGCATAGCACCATGAAGTACAAAGAATCCCTCTGGTAACTGCTAATTTTGACCATGTTATGTATTACTGGCTCACCAGCCAGTCCCAGCTCACAGTATTAAGAAGATACACTGTAACAAATGTCTGTAAATTTTAAGTCGGAAAACTGTAAAACCATGACAGTAAATGACTGTAAACTCTATAACAGTTTCTGTAACAGTGAAATATCATAAATATTTTATCATCCAAAACACATGGAAATGACTGGGAGGAGCTGAGACTCATTAGGGTGCTCCCAGCATGCCTTGCTGCTTCATATTTTCTGTGATTTTCAGAGTATCTTTGTTTTTCTCTGTCTTTGAGACGTTATGACTTTAGGTTGCATTGGGGTGACTATTTTGTGTATTGGTGTGTGTGTGTTTGTGTTTCTGTGCATGTTGTAACAAGATGTGTGTTGGTCAAGAATGTTCACCATCAGCCTGTGTTTTGAGTGCTGAAGTGTGGCACCCAGATACCACCCATTTCTTTGATCCTTTTGGCAATACCTCCTTTAAAGGGCTGCATATAAGATACAGTATGGCTATATCTCAATCTCCGTTCTCTCATTTGTCACACTATTTACATGTAAATTTTATGGCAAAACTATATTTCTTATTTGTTTTTATGTAAATACTATGGAGATTTTGCAGTGTATATCTGTTTTTTAAATAGAAACATACTGTAAATAAAACAGTTCTTGAACGTAAAATTTGAATGTGAAATTTTGGCAACCACAGCTTAAGGTTTTTTTTTTTACTGTGTATGACAGCACATGATATGTGCACATAACAGGGGGGACAGCTTGGTTACTCATAACACAAGCCTGTGAATCTGGCCAATAATAAAAATCTTAAACCTTGTTATGATCTGCTGTGATCGATTTAAAGAAGATCCTCCAAAATAAAAACTCAATGTTGACTGTCACGTTGTCTGGCACTACAAACAGAGGAATATGGACCTTGCAGTGTGTATAAGCTCTCTGGGCATGTGTGATCAAGGCTACAGCATGCGGCTCCAGGGTTTACTTGAAGATTATGTCAGGCCAAAGCTATGGCAACTCTATTTGAACTAATCTAACAAGCTCATTCTCAGAAAACAAGTTACTATGGCAACGGTATCTGAGTCAGTGCGTTAGAAACGAGCAGGTGATCAATGGAGCCATTAGCCTTCTCCTCTTTGGAGGTGGAAGTCAAGGAAAGAATAAGAGGACCACCTCTTCATCACAAAAGAGGTGGCAACACTAAAACTGTAAGCTAGCTGTGTAGTGGGAGGTAAGCAACTGCTGCCTACTACTACCACAGATCTTAAGTATTGACTTGTCTTTGTAGGCATTCTGTTTATCAGGCTTAATATTTTGGTTCACAACTGTGTGGTGACTCTGCTCTTCAAATAAGGTACAGATATACAACTGGACATTTGATGTGTATCATGTGTGTGTGTGTGTATATACATATACACACAATTTTTTGATATGACAATTAGATTACTTTCATAATTGCAGAAATGTACTGCAGCATAAAGCAGAAAGAAACAGAAATTGCTATGTCCTTGTAGTCTTACAGTTCAGTGATGGAACTGCATCCATTCATCACAGTAGAATGAAGAGCACTCCTAGGGTTTTTGCATAAAGGAAACGGACCCTATAACTCAGCCATATAGCACACATGCCTACCTTACCTTATATAACGACACAGTTTATACTATCAAATTACACTATATGGTAATCTTCTTAATTAAAGAGTACATAGGTTGCATCTCCCCTTTGCTGACATATTAACCTCTAATCTTCTAGAAATACTAAATGTCTGTAAAGATTTGAAGGCATTCAGCCTTGAAGTTTGTTTCAAATGCTACGTGGTTTTTCAATGGTGCAGTTTTCAATCACAAAAGCTACTCCAAATCATCCCAAAAGTACTGGTTGATATGAGAACCTCAGGCTCATATTCAGCTGCTCCAGAGGCTCTTCTATCATTTAAAGGGGACATATTATGGGGGGAAAAAGCTCCTTTTCAGTTCTTCTGCAAATTTGTTTTTGTATCTGGAGCCTACAAATTCACAAACTATGAAATAAAACAAACCTGTTAGTAGGGCTGTGTTGCCCATATTGTATCATGCTCAATAATATAGCAAAATGTTTTTTAACTATAAAAAAAATCAATATCATGATAATCTTTGATAATCTTGATATTCTGACTTGTTTACGTAATGACATCATACAGTTACATGTAATATGACGTGTACATTCATTACGTGAGTCATTTAGACAGAGACAGGTACGGTGGAAATTTGCTTCAAAGAATCTGCTCCAAAAGAAGAGTGACTTCAGTCGTGTGGAAGTGGCTTGGAAATAAAATATTAATATTATATATATATATATATATATATTTTTTTTTTTACAATGTCAGAACCTTGGTAAGTTAGAGTTGTTTACAAAATAAGCAATTGCTTACACATGTATTTGTTGTTCTTCTGAATGTTTTAAATTGTTATATTTGTATGAAAATATAATGTTATTTATCATAATTTAAATAAGAAATTAAATATATTATTTATTGAATATAATATTAATATTAATATAATATTAATATAACATTTATTTTTTTGTGTTCTGGAAA
Source organism: Hoplias malabaricus (assembly GCF_029633855.1). Lineage (NCBI taxonomy): Eukaryota > Metazoa > Chordata > Actinopteri > Characiformes > Erythrinidae > Hoplias > Hoplias malabaricus. The sequence continues at coordinate 38,742,233 of NC_089803.1, forward strand.
TTAATAAAAATATTTTTCAGTGTTTTGTTCATATCGTCAAAAATATTGTTATCGCCAAAATATCTGGAAATATCATGATGTTATTTTAGGGCCATATCGCCCACCCCTACTTGTTAGTTTTTTGGGGGGCTTCCTAAGTCAAAAAACATGGGATAAAACAAGATGTTCTGACTGCCTCTTACATCATGTGCAGAGATTACATATATATCACTCACATATATATCTCCTATTTTCGCTGGACCTGCATTTATACGAGAGAACAAAGACAAGGAAGGGTAAATGAGCAGGCAGATATAGGAATACTGATTACACATTGCAAAAGAACAAAGAGAACCAAGAGAAAGCAGCTAAGAACCAGAGCTTCAACTCCTTGCTCCTAGGCTCTCATACTGAACTGAGCAGTGGCTATTTCCATATTTTCGGTGATGGGACAAAGCTTTGTATTTCCATTTTGTTTATACTATTACTTAATGTGAAAACACCAGCTGTTTGTTCTGACTGCAACTATATGCATCTGAGAAAAGCAATATACTATGTGGCAAGACCAAGAGCCCTGAAAACCTTTCCTGGCATCCACTCTCACTGCCAATCTCAGAGGTGAGCATTATGTTTTGTGAGAAGCAGGTAAAAGCCTGATTGATGCTGAATCGCTCAGAAAAGCAGTTCTTTATCAGATAAACAAACAAATACTTGAGAACTCAAATTAGTCCATTATCTATCTATCTATCTATCTATCTATCTATCTATCTATCTATCTATCTATCTATCTATTTCAACTCATATAAGTCTGAAGAGATGATAAGGATGGATTGTTCACTGTCTCTTCTGGGTGCTAGATGTGATTTGTGATTTGTGAAGGAGACGAATCCAGTCTGCAGTGCAGGCTCATTTGTAAAGAGCTCTTGGTCTTACCCACTCCCTTCCTTTCTTTCTCCCCTTTTTCCACTGATTTGTTCATGCGTCAGGTGGTCAGGCGCTGATACTAGCTGACTGCCTGGCGTGTGTGGGGGCGTACAGAGGGGAGCACAGAGGGGATCCGGGATGACACACTCCGGCCAGATTCATCACTCAGAGGGTGAGCTTGGCCAGGTTCTTCACCAGCAGGAGAGTTTCTGGACAAAGGTACAGTACCATTCAAGAGTTTGAACACATCTACTAATAAAGAAAGTATTTTTATTTCACACTATTTTTAAAAATAGAATTGTGGCATCAAAACTAAGATGTAGTTTATTTTATTTTGGGGCATTTCAAAGGAACCAATCTTGCTTTAATGACAGATTCTTGGTACACACTCATGCACACTTCAGGTATTTTCTGAATAAGCTTCAAGAGAAGACACCTGAACTGTGTTTACAAAAGGTCTGGAATGCCTCGTTTTGGAAACTGACTCTGGTATCACTGTGTGATAAGGGAGCCCCAAAACCACACAGAAGTGTTCACATTTTTGACTGGTAGTTCCACTGCTCACAGTGTTGAACTAGTAAGGAAACTCCATGTTTGATCTTACAATGTCCCAGCGCAGCCCTATTTTCATTCTGCCTGTCCTAATTATGCTTCAGCTCCACCTCTGAGCAGTGGTGGGGCTTTTGCTGAAAAAAAGGTGTGCAAATATTTTCATTCTGACCTAGTTATTTTATCTGAGTGCTATGAATGAAAACGAGATCACAGAAATTATTAGAAAACATCACCATATGCCTTCAGCAATTAGGAAATAGTCCCATTCACACCAAATCATGCATCTATAGTTACAAACAGATAACAGCTAAAACAAAATGTAGTGCTAGTGAATAGGACAGATGTTGGGGGAGCATTTCACATTTGCTGGTGGCACAGTTTGTTTTTCCCATTTCTGATTCAAGTTTTAATTGCTGTATTTTATTACAGTGCTTTTTTATAATTTGCATAATTACAGAGAAGCCACATTTCACGCAGCTGTGACAAGTGCATGTATTTTGCTTTGTCCTGATCTGAGACCAGCTTATCTTCCCCAAAATTCCCACTGGACCTTTGTAAGACACTGCAGTGTGCTGCTCTCGGACCAGGAGACAGCACTGCTGACAGTAATTAGCTGGGAATGAGAGAGATGGAGACACAGCGAGTGAGCAGAGGAGCTTAGGGAGAAAAAACAAAGAGTGAAGCATTGATGCTGAAAGATCAGAGAATAGTGATGATTGATATAAAGAACTAGTGAGAAGGAAGAAGAGAGGGAAAATGTGAAACAAACTATTTGTTAGGTTCAAAGACATTCCTCTTGTTTTTGATGGGTTTGAAACAGAAACTGAAAATATTGTAGAGAAGATCATGACAGATGATAATGCTCCTCTGGCAGCAAAAAATGTACAAGAATGCCACAGTGTAACAGGAGGTAAAAATACAAATACACACTATTATTAATGTACTATCTAATATACTGGCATTCAAAAGTTTGTAATCACTTGCCATAATTTACATTTTTTGTATTTAAAGTACAAACATGTATACAACAATGATTGGTAGAGCATCAAATCAAGTTGAGAAAAAGACAAAAAAAAATAAAAAGACAAAGACAAAGACAGTCCACAATCCATCCACATCGCTACCCACGCTATCACAGACAAAGTCTGTGCTGAAAGTCTAGCAACAGGCCTTCACTGGACAAACTGCACTGGAGGGTTTAAACTGGCTTCTTGAAACACACCCATGTAAATCCTACTGCTTTTAATTCACTGATGTCAAATCAGAATGAGTACCATCCTTAGACAATGGCAATGCATTACATTGTACGCTTATGACATTACTTCAACAAGAATCTGGAGCTTTCCAATACTTTACTGAAAGAGTTGATATTGCAGTGCTGTACAAAAATCATTACTTACTTACTTACATAATTAATTAATTAATTGTCTGTAACCTCTTGTTATGGAAGTCCAGGTAGCAGCCTTAAGCTCGTCACCAAACCATCACTGACTGAAAACTTCATACTAGACTCAAGCAGCTTGGATTTTGTGCCTCTCCACTCTTCCCTCACACTTTAGGACTGTGATTTCCAAATGAAATGCAAAATTTACTAGACTGAGAAACAGTCGTTTTTCTTTTTGGCCAGGGTAAGATGTATCCGCTGTTGTCTCTGGATCATGAGTGGCTTGACACAAGGAATGTGACAGTTGTAGCCCATGTCCAGGATACGTCTGTGTGTGGTGGCTCTTGAAGCACTGACTCCAGCAGCAGTCCACTCCTTGTGAATCTTCATTCATTCATTGTCTGTAACTGCTTATCCAGTTCAGGGCCGCAGTAGGTCCGGTGCCTACCCAAAATCACTGGGCGCAAGACAGGAACACACCCTGTAGGGGACACCAGTCCTTCACTTTTGAGTTGGCAACCCACCTACCAATGTGTGTTTTTGGACCGTGGGAAAAAACTGAGTACCCAGGGGAAACACACGCGGCTACAGGGAGAACACACCAAACTCTTCAGTCTTCACACTGCTTTGTTTTTGTTGAGAAGCTTCATGTCTTTTAAGGTGGAATGGTATATTTGAGGAAACTTGTCAAAATTTAACTTGTCTGCAAGCATTTATTTTCTGTTTGAACAATGACAGAAAATCATTTGTAACTCGAGTTGTTTAGTTTAGTAGAAATTTCAGTCTGTGTTTACTTTCATGATCTTAGCGCTGTCCTGAATTTGGAGACATTTCCACCTTAAGTAATCAGAAACAGCAAAAAATAAGTCAGCATTACCCACTCATAGAGCAGGAATAGAGCAATTCAAAAGTTGTCCGAAAAACTTGATGCCTTTTCTCTGCCATGAGCAGCGAGAGAAAGACTAGCATACCAGGCTTAGACCCTTTGGTGTCTTAGACTTTTACTGAATGCTGTAGCTTTATAAACAAATTAGATCAATTTCCATAGACTGGAAAGCTAGCATATGGTGAGAAAACCTTTTACAAGTTTTTTTTTAAATTAAAATCATGAATGTAGCTTTTAACCACAAACACTAGTTATTTGATGATATCTCTGAATAACAGTGGACTGACACAAGAAGAGATGTGGAAAGAGTTCAACCAAATTTTTATTTTTATTTTATTTTTATTATATAAAAATTATTTGCTTTAATTCTAATAAGCTAATTCTAATGGTTAATTCAGAGCAAAAAACTCTTACTGTTCAGATAAATGGGTTTTTAATCTTATCTCCTCTGGTGCCTAAGAATTTCGCACAGTACTGTATAGCCACGCAAGTCACTAACTAAGTCTTCTATGAGCACCACTAGCCAAACAAACCCAGGCATTAATATGTTATTAGCTGGCACTGATAACAACATAAGCTAATTAAAAGCATTCCCCTTGAGACTTATACTCTGCTACTGCATGAACTAAATACTTGTGATATCTCACGACACGCCTCGCTTCCGCACAGTTGTTGTTTCCACGGCAACAAAGAAAGCAATAAGGTGAAGTGCATAAATTCACTGCCGTTTTCACACAGCTGCTGTTGTATTAGCCAGGCAGACTATAGGGAGGGATAATGCACAACATTATCTCCCTGTCTTTCTCACTAATGTGTGGTTTAATAAAGCATTCACTGTGTTGCAGCTATGAACAAAAAATAAAAAAATCAAACCCTTGGGAGAAGATTAGGTTGAATGACTGTATTGCCCTGGAAATGCTATGCCACCAAGGTCCCCATCAATAACAAAAAAGCATGTCAATAATTACAATCGGAGCAGGAAGGTATAAAAATAATACTCTTCCTGTTGGGATATATCTCAAGGTTTGAAATCTTTTAAGGAGAAGGCAAAATCATTCTCAAATTTTAATAGAAGATCCAACAGGGTTTTTACCCAAATTTTGGATATTTCTATTGGATTAGTCCTGTCACAAAATCACTTTTTTCTTTTCTGATACTGTGAAACTGATTTATAAGATTGAATGCGATCTTATTGTGAGCATTTAGAAGATCTTATCTTATCTTATCTTATCTTATCTTATCCAGAGCACTTAACAAAGTTACGCGTTGCCCAATGACTCTAACTGATGTGCATGGCCAACATAAAATAGTGTTATTTTTAACAGAAGCACCTAAAGGAACACTTATTTAATATTTCATTCAATCATTCATTATCTGTAACCGCTTATCCAGTTCAGGGTCACGGTGGGTCCAAAGCCTACCTGGAATCATTGGGCGCAAGGCAGGAATACACCCTGGAGGGGGCGCCAGTCCTTCACAGGGCAACACACACACTCACACATTTACTCACACTGATTTCAATACAGTGCTGTAAATATGAATTACACCACACTGTTTTGCACCTTTACGGAACACAACTGGACTTTAACACCACTGCTGTACCTTTAAAAGTGCATTTACATTGTGTGTACCTTTAGTAACCAATAATGAGTGTGGAGGGGGGAGGCCCAGGTAAGAAAAAGTGAAAACAAATCTTACATAGTGTTCCTTTAAAGGGGACATATTATACTCTTTGTTCATGAGTCAACACAGTTCTGGTGTCTTAATGTAATATCTGTGACCTGTTTTGGTCAAAATACCACAAGGATCAACAACACAGCACTTTTCTCCCCTGTCTAAACAGCCCTGTGAGTGGTTTCAGCAACATTTAAATGAGAATGAACCATAGCTCATGTGAAGTGCTGTCAGCTTTTGATTTCACTCTTCTCCAGAATGTATATGAATCGAAGCTGACTATGTGAGAATTTATCTTGTGGCTTTCAAGGAGGCTTTAGCCTATTTGCATAGATGTGATTTTAGCAGTGTTCATATGCCCATGCTCAGCTGGAGCCCACAACCCATGCATCAGTGAATCTGTCTGGTCCCCCACCTCAGCGTGAAGTAAATGTATGTGTGTGTGGGTGTTTGTGCTTTATCATGACAACAGCTTTACTCACCTCAGACACACAAACACTCACACTGAGTAATAAAACTCCGGCTCATCGTGCTCTCTCATGGAGCAAGAGATGTTTGCATGAGACAAAAGAGGATCGAAAACCACTTATGCATCTTTATTTCAATAATAAAGAACAGGAAGTCATAAAGTTATGGGAAATCTGAGTTTAAATGTGATCTGGAGGTTCTGCTGTTGACATTTCTCACAATACTGCAGATTAAAATCCAATCGTGCCTATGAGCATTCAGTAAATGCCAGAGGAAAGGCTGATTAAAGCCTGGCATTTTATGATGCTCAGGTTGAGCTATTTCAACTGTACGGTAGTGAGTAAAAGGCAGAGGGCAACTTGTTGAATTAATTTCCAGTAAAAAAAACAGCCATTTCCATTTTCACTGGCAGGAACAAAAAACCAAACCTCCCCTCCCCCACACACACAATTAACAGAAAACCATACAGCACCATCAACAACAAAGTATATAAATCTACAGCCGTTAATGTGTTCTATTTTGCCTTTATTCATTTTTGGACAATGTGGCAATGTGGAGGTCTATGTTCTGGGACAGACTCATGGAGTGACCAACAACTGTACTAGTCCAACAAGTGTACTAGTCTCCCCTCTGTGGAAGGAACACCTGTGTTTTTGAATATGTATCAAGCATAGAGTTTAAGTGGTGTTTATCTGATGGGGTCAGGTTTAGTGGTCTGTCAGGTCTTGCAAGGTCGGTAAGAATCTCATTTTCTCTTATTTATAGAGAAGTTATTTTATATTTTGTTATTTAATTATGCACAATTTAATAGAATATTGGAGTACAGAAAATGAAGGAAACAGTCACTTTCCCATTTGAATTGAGCTTAAATGAGATACATTTTGGGTTTAGATAAACCGGCTCTACACCTTATCTCTAGTTCCATCCATCCATCCATTATCTGTAACTGCTTATCCAGTTCAGGGTCACGGTGGGTCCAGAGCCTACCTGGAATCATTGGGCGCAAGGCGGGAATACACCCTGGAGGGCAACACACACATACACACACACATTCATCCACACACTCACACCTACGGACACATTTGAGTCGCCAATCCACCTACAAATGTGTGTTTTTGGACTGTGGGAGGAAACCCATGCGGACACAGAGAGAACACACCATACTCCTCACAGACAGTTATGGAAAGTAATTATTACCCACTTTATTTTCTTTCTAATCACTCAGAAATGTCTCTTTAAATACTTCCAGTCAATAGATAGTTGGAAAGTCAATAAATGGTAGTCTCTGGGAGATAATGTGTGTCCTGTTCAAAACACAGAAAAAAAAAGTTTGAAAAACCTTTAAGCTTGGCCTTATTTAATTAATCAAGTATTAATGGTCTGAGATGTTTTGAGTTCACTGGAAAGCAGCAGCAAGCTTTGTTCCAATATAAATAGTGTATTTATGTTTTCCAGATGATTTGAATGGGGTAGCTCAGTCCGTTTCTATTACAGGGCAAAGAGACCAAGAAATCTCTACTCAGACTTGGAAAGCAAGACAGTTGTATTTGGTTCAATTAAAGTAAATTATCGAGCAAATGTAATACCTACAGGCTAAATATACAATAAATATAGGCAGAGTACACCCAGAGTATGTGCAAAACTTACTGTAGGATTAGAAACAATATATACATTTTAATAGGGATACCTCTGCACAACAGAACTAAATTTAATATCATCTTGACAAAACCATCATAGTGTTGCAGATGTGCTGGTGTGAGTCACATTTAAGGAGCTGAAAAAAAGTGGCCCTACAACTCTACAAACTCTTAGAAATAGAAGTCTAAAGAGAGAGGAAACACAAAAGGCTTCTGTTAGTTTCTAAAGAGAGAGTTTATCCATCAATTTAAAACATGACTAAGAGACAAGCCATCAAATACAGAATGAAAACCTGACAAATGCAAAGAGTGAATGGAATGATAATATTTCACCTTGCTTTGAGTCAGATGTACTTCAGATCAAAAGGTAGAGAGATTTTTTTTCTCTTATACAGCTCTGACAGATGGGCTGATGGGATTAACAATAGAAACATAACACCACAGAAGAGTCTCAGATGTACTGACCTGGTCTCTCTTCACCTGCTTCCTGGTCCATGTAATTAGAACAATACATAATTCAGCACTCCACAACATAGCATATGGACACACACACACACACATGCACACAGAACAAACCTAAGTCCTGCAGAGTCAGATTACTGATAACAACAACTTGCCAGAAGCTTTGGCCCAGAAATCGTCAGCCAGTGCTTAGTCACCATCCATCACCATCCAGCCAATAGCCACCATAACTTTGCTACTTGTAGATAACTCGAAGCCACCAGGTATTAGCTTTTTGCCCTTTATAAAACATATTGCCTGGATCAGGTCTTTGCTCAGTGATGGCAAAAGCTAGTTTACAGCCACTAATAAATCATCATTCATCCTTACTGATTTATTTTATGTGAACCATGATGGGGCTGTTTCCATTCATAAACTGAACTATTAAATATATTGGGGACAACAAAAATTCACTCCACATGCGGCACCTTACATAAATAAGATTCAGTGGGCTGATATCACGCTTGTACAAACACCCACGTATGATACCCTGCGCAGTTTGGGATATCTTCAGACATTAGGTAAAAAACACCTAAACTGTTGAGAAAATACGAGTAGGATCATGTCTTAGTTATCAGTCATTTTGAAAGGGCTTGGGAACACACTGAAGCTATGTGGTCAGACTCTGACAGACAGTAAAAATGTGAGTGATATTCAAAACAGTTCTTGATTACTGAATTAATTTCAGCTTTGTGATGAAATTAAACAGACCAAATTATAACCACAACTTTCACAGAACTGGGCTTATCTTATGTTCTTTAATTTGACAGTGACTAAGCACCAAGTCGTTTGCTTTCACTGGATTGCTTCTGCTTCCTCTTCAGTAACAGGTTTGTGCACACAATTACCTGATAAATGTAGAGCGAATGGAAGAAAGCTCCCCACCCAACCTGCTTCAATCACTTATTTTCTGGACATTTACACAAAAAAAAATTACCAGCACTAGCTTAGTTGAGATCTTGTTGGACCGGAATATTTTTTCAAAATTCACATACCAGGCTCACCATTATAAGCAGAACTAAACACAGGCCTGTACCCTTCAGCACCAATGGAACAAGCTGAGATGGTGTCACATCTCTTGGAGACACTCTCTGATCACAGAGTCTCTAGACCAGACACTACCTTTTTCCTCGATCACATTCAAAAGAGTGGTGTCTACATTTAATATGCGTTGAAAAATCTCCCCCAGCTACCAAACCTTCAGATATGGAAATCAGGATGGTATGCATATCCATAGGAAAAAAAAACATCAAAGTGGTAACATTTTAAATAATTATGCCACCCAACAGTTCTGTGCAAACTGCAGGAAACACATTCATCTTTAAAAAAAAAAAAAAAGAAAAAAAAAAAGATTTGTGGAATTAGAATGAGATTTCCAACTGTTTACTGATACAGAGTACCACTGTTTATCCTGTGAGGCAGAGACTGAAGCTTGTGTGATATTAAAGACCAGAACACAGCTGACAGCTAACAAACAAACAAACAAACAACAAAACAACAGAGCTGTGCAACCAAAGTCCCTGCTCTGTAGAGAAAAACAGCTACAGCTTCATACAACACTGTAAGCCAAGTTAATATCTGTATTCAGTCAGAGACTTTTTAATTATCAGCACATAATACTGAGCAAAGAAAGGCACTACAATGATCATATGTGTGCATATATGTTCCAACACAAATGCCTGATATATATTACATGGTCTCATTTACTTACAAAACATGACAATATTTAGTTTACAGTAGTAAATCTGAAGAATATATTCTATATCAGTGTATATTAAGTGCAAGTCATTCATTCATTCATTCATTCATTGTCTGTAACTGCTTATCCAGTTCAGGGTCGTGGTGGGTCCGGAGCCTACCTGGAATCATTGGGCACAATGCAGGAATACACCCTGGAGGGGGCACCAGTCCTTCACAGGGCAACACACACACTCACACACACTCACACCTATGGACACTTGAGCCAATCCACCTACCAACGTGTGATTTTGGACCATGGGAGGAAACCAGAGCACCTGGAGGAAACCCACGCGTACACGGGGAGAACACAGGAACGGGACTAGAACCCACAACCTCCAGGTTCCTAGAGCTGTGTGACTGCGACACTACCTGCTGCACCAATGTGCCGCCAAGTGCAATTTAATATAATTTAAATTACGTATTACTACTGATTTATTAGAAATTAAGCCCCATCCAGATCGGATAAGGTTTTCTGTGGGATGTTCGCAATAAAAATTTGAAATGCCTCCTCTGTGATAAAACTCTCACATGCAGGGAGCAATGAAAAACTAGAGGACGAGTGAGTTTCTAGTTTCTAGTTCCTGAATTATATCGTGCTGTCACATGATCACGAGAGAGGTCCTAGCTTATTCCTTCTAATGATAACGCTCTCCAAGGTATAGTCCAGAGAACTATACACTCTTAAAAATAAAGGTCCTACAAAAGGTGCTTTGAGCATTGCCATACAAGAACCACTTTTGATTCCATAAAGAATCATTATTACTAATAAGTTTTTACAGGTAAAGAACATTAAGACTGAGAGATGGATTTTTAACCCTTTCAAATGGTTCTTCACACATTTTTTAACCATCAGTTATTTATGGAATCAAAGGTGTTTTTTCTATCGTATAAGACCAAAGACCCTTTTGTAGCACCTTTATTTTTAAGAGTGTATACCAAGTTAATGGTTCAGTAACTCTTACATTTTTGTATTGGTTCACTGCTCTAAAAATATTTTTCCTAGGAGTATCAAGAGAACTGTGTGCTCAGGGGCTGATAGTGCGCAGCAGTGTCCAAACTCTTATTTTATTCATGTGAGGTGAGATCAGCCTGTTAACACAAAGAAATTTGTATCTGGACAGTATTAGTATTAGTATAATAGTATTAATATCAGACGGTCACTGCCTTTAGTGAAAACAGTAGCTAATTTAGCCTGTAATTTTCTCAGAGGATGTCATGGTCAGACATGGTCGATTTGGATGGAAATAAAATTATAGAGGACCACCCAGTAAAGGAAATAATTACCCCAGAACCCCATGGAAATACAATCCTTTCCGTATAGGGCTTTAGTGGTTCCAAAATAACACATCTTGAGTACATTAGCACAATTTAAGTATACTTTCAGTTTTTCACAAGGGATGCTAACTACTCATTGTTATACATCAGCTAACACATGCCTATTGCTTTGGACAGTACTGAGCATTGGAGGTCCTACCCAGAGCGAGAGAGAGAGCAGTTATGCTATCTTAAACTCCCGGTTACGGATGGCTGTTGAGTTTGATCATGAGTATCAAGCTTGTGATCTCCCTATGGTTATGCCACTTGGGGGCCTTAGTGTCTGAAGTTATATTAAAATAGATAGAAGTATTAAAATAAGTATAAAAATAGATGAATTAATTTCCACTATAAACAGTGGAGGGTGGCAGGTTGAAACCTGAAACTGATCTGTTCTTGGGCTTGGTAAAAATTGCTATCTTTTCAATACCCACTTCAATACCCGCACCGACCTTCACTAAGATGCTACCTCAGCTCTTAGGCCACAGGGTACCATCTCAGAAACATGAGGTCCTTACCGCAGTGGTTGTGTCTGGGCACTTGGAAGCCCTTCTTCCAGAGAGCCTTTATCCTCTCCCCCTTCGCCCCCTCCACCTCCTCCTCCTCCTCCAGTCGTACTTGCGGTGCGGAGGTGCCGTAGCTCCTCGGGTTGTACAGCACTATACCAGTTCTGCTGACCTCCATCTGGTGTGAGCACAGGGCTGCGTGCCTCCTCCTGCCCCTGAGCCACCCCTTGCACCGTCTTCACTATGTTCACAGCATTCACAGGCAGCTGCAGCAGCTTCTGCATGGTGGTCATGCTCAAAACCCAAAAAAGCAAAAGCGCACACCTGTCTGAGTCCTCAGCTGACAAGTCCTCACTCCTCCAGGCCTGCCTAGAGGTTCACATTCAACTCGCCTTAAAAGCAAAAAAGTCAAAAATGAAGACTCCAGCTGATAAGCCCTCACCCCTGAAGGCTTGCCGTGTCACTGACAAAATGTTGTATCTTAAAAATAGTAACTACACAGCAGAAAGTAAACAAATCTCTCACTTTAACATGTATTGATTTAAGAAATAATTGGCTGTTCAAATTAGCAGCTGGTCCATTTTGTCAGGAGATTTCACACTATACATAAGCTGCTACTGTGTAAAGAAAGTGTAAAAGACAGCAAGAAAATGCAACTCTAAGAGGCATTTATGACTGTACCCAGAACTGAAATGTTGCTCCACAGTCGCAAACACACACCTGTAGGTTCAACCCCAGCTGTTTCAGCACTAACACACAGAACAGCTCCAAGACTTCTGGCACAGCCTGAAAGATCCTCAGTCTTTTCTCTCCAACAAAACTCGAGGTTTAGGATTCCTCAGAAGCTTCAAGATTCTCCACATGGTTGCTAAAGTGAAATATTCCTATTCGTGGATCCAACCCTCCAGAGCGAGAGGCGGTGGGAAGGCGCTGCTTAGCCCGGCAGAAGCTCCTCCTCCACTGGGAGCACAAATAAAGGATAGAACTGAACGATGTGGCAAGTGGACGACAGTGAGGGCAGGGTTTTTCAGGTCTCTCCAGGGAGAAAGCTGTTCTCCGTCTGCTCAGAGGTAACACGGCGTGTGCGCTCAGCTCAGAGATGTCTCAGCTTCACTGTGCCTCACAGCCACGTTAGCACACCCCTCCCTTCCACTCTCCTCTTACAACACCATCACACCATGTCTCTCTCCCTCTCTCTGCTCTCTTCAACACATTTATCTCCCTCCTCCCCTGCTCTTTTTTTCATTCACGCTGCCACTCCTTCCTTCCTTTCGTTCTCCCTCTCCTATCTTTCTCAGTCCATGCAGGCTTTTTATTCCCAGGATTAATCCTAATTCTCGTTCCTTTTCCTTTTCCAAACTAAGCACCATTCTATATATGAAACTGCCACTATTTTAATCTCCTCTTCTTTTTACTGTATAATTCTTAATATACACTTCCCTTTCTCCCTATCTCTCTCTCTCTCTCTCTCTGTTAGAGTGCAGGTTGGAGTGACTCAGCTTTAGCAGCTCTTTTAGAGCAGCTTTCTGCCTTGCATTTTCTACTTTATTAAAAACACAAAAAGAAAGGGCAGACTGAAGGAAAACCCCCTTTTGAATGAAAGGAAACTCATGGAAATGTGATACTAAATATATAAGTCAGCACACACACACACAAACGCTCAGACCTCACTACATACAATCTGATCGAAATGGCTGTACTGTGTAATGATCTGCAGGTGGCAGCATATCAGCTATTTTATGAGCACACAATGTGTGTGTGTGTGTGTGTGTGTGTGTGTGTGTGTGTATGTGTTTTAGTGTGCAGAGCTGAGAGGATCCCTCAGCTAGATGTGGAATTCACACTGTCATGAGAGTAAAAGGGCAGACAGAATGGTGGAGGAGAGAGCAGCAAGGCTGTTATTCATAAGCTGAATATAGTGTTCTCTGTCACCAAACTGTGTAACCTGACTAACAAATTAAGCAATTCAAAACAAAAAAAAAAACACGTTTAATTAGTCAGGAATATGAATCTCATTTGTCGATTGGAGATACAGTACAGTAAGCCAAGGTTTCGAAGGGAATGTTGCCAAGGCAACAACATTGGAGGATCCCTCCTACTTCATGTTTGCTGTGGAACCAGTACAACTGTCAGCAGAACACACACGCACACACACACTGCAGCACAGCTATAGACAGATATAAGAAAGGTAAATTGATTTCTACATTAGGACATTTTCTTTTATGTTCCTCAAAGTAATTTATTTAAAAACATGACAAAGATAATTTAGAGATCCTTTAGATCATTCATTCATTGTCTGTAGGCACTTATCCAGTTCAGGGTCATGGTGGGTCCGGAGCCTACCCAGAATCACTGGGCGCAAGGCAGGAACAGGTCCCCCGGAGGGGGCGCCAGTCCTTCAGAGGGATCTGTTAGATCTTGGGATTTAATCTAAATTATATTAATGTTAAATCCAATTAGAGCTGCACGGTGGAGCAAGCTCCAGGGTCCCGGGGTTGTGGGTCTGTGAGGAGTTTGGTGTGTTCTCCCTGTGTCCATAGATGCTTTATCATTTTCCATAAACAGATCATTTCACTTGTTTTAAGAGCTAATCTTCAATGCAAAATTATCTTAAAGGTACACTATCCAAGCTTTTGTCAGCAAGTGTGGCACTAGTTTCTCAGAGCCAAACATAAACAGTAATGCTGCAACACCCTTCCTTTTAGCCTCGCCCTCTTTTCCCGCCTCAACCACATCTTAACTTCTAATTGTTGAGAGCAAAATCTGAAAAATTCACAGTGACTCACAAGTAACTTATAATATCCGTAACTGCTCACGCTATCAAGAAAACAGACTTGGAATATTATAATAATAAAAAATCTTATTTACTTTGTGCTTTTACATCACCCAAAGGTCCACAAAGGATACAAACCAACATGGAATATAGAAATCCAGGGAGAACAGGAGTAGTTCATTTGTTCAGGGGAATCACTGTGTGGATGCAGAGTGCAGTCATACGCTGCGCACCCCTCACCAGCGCATAGGCGATAAAAACAGACCCTCCCTCTGCTCGGGAGGGTAGAAAACCCAGCCTTCTACAGGTCCAAAGCACGAGGAAAAAACCATACCGAATGAGCCATGGCAAGCTGAGTGGCAGTGAATTCAGGCTCGCCTTCTTTGCATTAGTCAGCGCCTCATTCAATTTCCACTCCACCTTAAAATGAGCCGATGAACACTGTGTTTTAACACTGATAAATTTAAGCAACACAAATAAGTAAATAAAGCACCTTGAATGTAAGTAAGTAAATGACCTGAATGTAAACAACACAGCACTCCAGTAATTTTAGAAGTTTATTATACAGGAGCTTTAAAGGTGGAATTTCCCTGACGAAGAGTGTAGGTCATCACTCAACATCATTGGGGAAAGGAGTCACTGACCTGTGAGAGCGCTTCTAGGAGTATAACCGGGAGTTCTGAGTCCTGTTGGACTAACTCTTTCAGCAGAACTTAGTGTCAGTCTCATCATGGAGGGCAAAAGAAATGTGGGGAAGGCTAAACTTTCCACAGAGTGGAGCAATCTGTGGTCCTGAGGGTGAAAACGAGGCCTTAAGAACAGCAAAACAGAGCAGTGTGTGGCTTCTTTTTCTGCTCACGACGCCATAACCGCACTGCACCTTTCATTGAAATGAGTCATGGAAGCTGTTTTAATGTGTAAGATCTTGGACAGTGCACCTTTAACACAAGCAACACTCTGCCAATGAAATTAGATCATTTCAGTAGATAGAATTATTTACAGTGGCTAGAAATAAGTTGGATAATCAAACAATATTCTTGAAACA
This sequence comes from Hoplias malabaricus, assembly GCF_029633855.1. Classification (NCBI taxonomy): domain Eukaryota; kingdom Metazoa; phylum Chordata; class Actinopteri; order Characiformes; family Erythrinidae; genus Hoplias; species Hoplias malabaricus. The sequence continues at coordinate 38,757,616 of NC_089803.1, forward strand.
GCAAATACATGATATAATACTAATGTTAATGGTAAAATGTTGTTCCTTAAGCTATTTGTTACAGCATCAGCCTGCAATTGAATTTTTGCTCATATAGTTTTCTATTACAAATATTCTTCAAACGTGAACATGTCGCTGTCAGCTCTTACGTTATATTCACAGTGGAACTAAACTCAGTGGAAGCAGGATTGGGCTTTGCATATCCGAGTCTGTCACCTGCAGGACTAACTTGATGTTTGGCGCCCTCTTCTGGTTCAGATTGGAACAAGCAGTTCTGTTTCTGTTCATTTTTGTCCCACTGTAGCAAACACGTACACACACCTTGTTCCAATAGATCCAATACACGACTCTTAAATAAATGAAAACGTAAATGAAGTATATTCACAGTACTTTCACGATCGCATCTCAGCACAACCAAGTACAAACACACTACATGTGCAAAGGTCTGTAGTGACCTGCTCCTGTAATGTCTCTAATTAAAAGGGCAGTAATATGGATCTTGTCCCTTCTGCAGTAACAGCATCTACTCTGCAGGGAGGGCTGTTTTTTTTTACCTTATTCTGCAGATTTGCAATAAACATAGTCAAACAGATTCGTGTAATCTGGACAGTAGCTATTGATACCGATTAGAAGCCGTCTTTGAAGTGTTTATCAGTGAGTGTGGAGCAATATTTGGACTCCTCACACAGGCTGATTCATAAAAGAAATGTTATCTCTTATGTGTATACTTTTCCAAAGGAGCCCTGCTCACCTCACTCATGCTCAACATAACAATTATACATCACATTATAACCCCTTTATAACTGCTCTAACAGGACACACTTTGGCCTTAGGTGCACTTACGCTCACGAGCCATTGCTCCGGAGGATCCCAGTCTATTGCTAGAGTTGTTCTGTGGAAATTATACAAAGCTATGTCTAAATAGCAATAGGTTCCATTTTTAAAATACTGGAAATCACTTATTAGACAAACTGCATGCTGTCTTGTGTAGCACATTAGCACAGCAGAGCAAGAGCAAACCTTGCAGAAATAGATGAGCTTATCTCTAACAATTTGGACATGTATGGTAAAAGACAAGTGTACATTCAGTGTAAAGAATTTTCTCTATGATATGTCCACTCATAATAAACACTGACATTTAAAGGACTTTCCCCCCAATTGTGTACTAAATTAGGAGCCCAACTGACATTTCAACAAAAGTGTATTCTTCTTCTGTGCCTATATATCATTCTCATGCCTCTACTCAATGGAAACTACAAATTCATGCATTCATTCATTGTCTGTAACCGCTCATACAGTTCAGGGTCCAGAGTCTACCTGAATTCACTGGGCGCAAGGCAGGAATACACCCTGGAGGGGGCGCCAGTCCTTCACAGGTCGACCGACACACACACACACACACACACACTTTTGAGTCGCAAATCCACTTACCAACGTATGTTTTTGGACTGTGGGAGGAAACTGGAGCACACGGAGGAAACCCACGCGGACACGAGGAGAACACACCAAACTCCTCACAGTCACCCAGAGCATTACTCGAACCCACAACCTCCAGGTCCCTGGGGCTGTGTGACTGTGACACTACCTGCTGCACCACCGTGCCGCCCAGTTTAAAAATTATGAACCCAAAATTCTACTTATCCTTTGTAACAATCTTGATATTGTTACTGAAACAGGAGCACTACTGTATTGAAATGGAAAACACCTTTTTATTTCACTAATATAAGTGATATTGGTCATAATATACAGTACTGTGCATATGTTTTAGGCACCAGAGATTATGAGATTTAAAAAGCTGTAAGAGTTTACTGCAAAAAAACAAACAACAAATAGCACCCAACATTAGAATAAAACCAAATAACATTATGCCAGTATTCTGTGATATTCTGTGTTTGAATGTGTTGGTTTAACTTTTTCTAAATCTCTCCTCGTGGAGTCCGTATTATTTGAGGTTATCATCCAACACCTAGTTTCACCAGTTAATAAATAATAATTTTAAATAATGTGTGCTGTTGATTTAACAAATTCATTCAATTAAGGAGAATCTGAGCAAAACATTGTTCTTCAAACTCACTCACACCTACGACTTTATAGAGAAAAAAATATATTTCTTATTGGTTTTATATTATTATTTTTTGTATCTACTGTGATTATATTTAACTTTATATAAGCACCACACTCACTTAGAGCGCTCACCTTTAAGCATTAGTTTAAATAAATATAATAGTCTAAGACTTCTGCACAGTGCTGTAGAACATATATTTTCTGTGTTTAAATAAAACCCAATATCAACAATGTTTATCATGTGGAAAAAATGGCTCCTAAATCTTCAATTCAACATTTTGCTATGTGTTTAATTTCTCTAAACGTTCATGTTATAAAGTTACTGCTTATGATTTAAGAAATAGCTGAATGGTTTTTAAGGAGAGATTTTTGGTCGAACTTCACATTTATTCATTCATTATCTGTAACCGCTTATCCAGTTCAGGGTCGCGGTGGGTCCAGAGCCTTCCTGGAATCATTGGGCGCAAGGCGGGAATACACCCTGGAGGGGGCGCCAGTCCTTCACAGGGCAACACAGACACACACACACACATTCACTCACACCTACGGACACTTTTGAGTCGCCAATCCACCTACCAACGTGTGTTTTTGGACCGTGGGAGGAAACCTGGAGCACCCGGAGGAAACCCACGCGGACACAGGGAGAACACACCAACTCCTCACAGACAGTCACCCGGAGCGGGAATTGAACCCACAACCTCCAGGTTCCTGGAGCTGTGTGACTGTGACACTACCTGCTGCACCACAATGACGCCCCAAACTTCACATATTACTCTATAATATTGAAAAACACTGGTACATTTTCAGAAAAACTGTAATCGTGGGGGTACCTTTTGCTGTCAGTGTGGTGAGCATATTCAGTATATGTTCAGTACCTTTGATCAGGGAACATAACTGTGCCATATTCTATAATAATTGTAGCTTTTAAAGTTGATTTCATACGCCCCATTATATCTCCAGGGCCTATATTATTTATTTATTTATTTATTTAAATCTTACAATGTTCTATAATGAATGTTGTAATGATGTGCAAATATCCACCTCTCCTTCTGGAGAAGAGAATAGAACAAAACTGGACTTTAACGCCACTGTTCTACCTTTATAGGTACATTTACACAGTGTGTACCTTTAGTGATAATAACGTACCTCTACTGTGCCTTTTTCTGAGAGTGTATGTTATGGAAGACATAAGCCAAATTAGTGCTTTACCATTCTCACCATTAAATAAACATAAATATATAAACTTCAGTGGCACTGATCATTAACTAACATGGTTATACTTACACTGTTGACATTGTGACCTCTGCCACCTCATTTATGCAACGTTAATAACCAAAGATTTGATATTAAAGGAAGGATAAGTGAAAATACGTGTTTACGTGGTGAATTATACAATGTGAATCTGATGTAAAGATCTGTGTAAATTAAAGGATTTCTGAAAGATAAATGGCAGCATTGGTTTTCTGTTGTCATTACAGTGGAAAATCCATCAACACTGGGTTTGGCTTTAAATGAATGGCTTTGTTTCCTACACCCTGTGTTTCAGTGACTGATTTGTGCAGAAATGATGCTCAGATTATACACTTTCTGAAGTTAAATCTCGGGCTGTGTGTGTTTTCCTGCACTGCTAAGCTAATAGTTAGTGGAGGAGCGCTGTCCAGCGCTCGGTTCTGAATCACGGACACAGCTCTCTGCTCATCTCTTCTCTCGTGTCTGTTCCTCTATACGCCCCAGAAACGTCCAGAAAAGGCGATCTCCTATCATTTCCTTCATCGGTTTGAGGCTCTAGTGTCGTCTCGTCTCGTTAAGGCTAAATCACGGACATGCTAACGGAGGAGACCAGGCCCCGGTGAGGGATACACACACACACACACGAAGAGAGGCATCTCACAGCGATGCACAATGTCTATAAACCCCTGTTCTTCCAAAATAAGTCATACTGCTCTCTGTTTGGTCTCGGAACACGAAAGACAACGTCGTTATCATCCTATAAGGACATAAAAATACAGCATCCCCTCGCGTACACACAGACACACAGAGGACGTTCAACATAATGCCGGTCCCCCTCCTCTCTCTCTCTCTCTCTCTCTCTCTCTCTCTCTGTACCTCTTGTAGTCTGAGGAGAAGATGCCCCCGCTGGCCGGGTCGTGGCCGTACTCCGGTTCTCCGGTGCTGGACGAGCCACCTTTCTCATCGTTAAACGCCGAGCCCGTAGACATCTCCGCCGTCGCTCCTCCTCAACACACACACACACACAGATACAGAGAGATATACGGAGATTTAAAGCCGAGCTCGAGCCACCGAAGCTACAGCAGTGACTACACACACACACACACACACACAGGGAGGGGGCAGGAATCAAGCACGCACACGTCACGTGACGTGAACAGACCGCCCTACCCCCGGCAGAGTGAGAGGTTTATTCGGTGGTGCTGAAATATACACACTAGTCAGTCGTCCGTGACATTAAAGCTGTCTCACTGATTCACTCACCGACCAATTTATCAGCTCCACTTAGTCTACTGGGGCACCATGGTGTAGTTCTGCAATTACAGACTATAGTCCACCTGTTGCTCTGGATACACCTTGTTCTTCAGTGGACATAACCTCCACAGGGCAACCACAGAGCAGGTATGATTTGGATAGTAGATAATTCTCAGTGACACTGACGTGGTGGTGGTGTGTCATTGTGTTGTGCTGGTGGGGGTGGATCAGACACAGCAGTTCTACTGGAGTTTTTAAAGCCCTCAATGTCACTGCTGGACTGAAAATAGTCCACCAACCAAAACCATCCAGTCTGCAGCATAATGTGACCACAAATGAAGGACTAGAGTATGACCAACACAAACTGTGCAGCAACAGATGAATATGTAGAGCGACCGAATTACAACCCCAGTTCCAATAAAGTTGGTATGTTGTGTGAATCTTAAATAAAAACTAATATGATGAATTGCCAATTCTTTTCAAACTATAGTCAATTGAATACACTACAAAGACAAGATATTTAACGTTCAAACAGATACATTTTATTGTTTTTGTTTTTTTTTTTTGTAAATATTCACTCATTTTGAATTTGAGGCCTGCAACACGTTCCAAAAGAGTTGGGAAGGGGGCAACAAAAGACGGGAAAAATTGAGGAATGCTCAAAAAAACACCTGTTTGGAACATTCCACAGGTGAACAGGTGAATTGGAAACAGGTGAGTGTCATGATTGGGTAAAAAGGGAGCATCCCTGAAGGGCTCAGTCACCCAAAGATTGGGTGAGGTTCACCACTTTGTGAACATCTGCATGAGCAAATCGTCCAACAGTTTAAGAACAATACAACAAAACAATGTTTCTCAACATACAATTGCAAAGAATTTAGGGATTTGATCATCTACAGTCCATAATATCATCAAAAGATATTGAGAATCTGGAGAAATCTCTGCAAGTAAGCGGCAAGTCCGAAAACCAACATTGGATGCCTGTGACCTTCTAGCCCTCAGACGGCACTGCATTAAAAAACAACATCACTCTGTAACGGATATTACCACAAGGGCTCAGGTACACTTCAGAAAACTATTGTCAGTGAACACAGTTCATTTCTTCATCTACAAGTGCAAGTTAAAACACTACCATGCAAATAGAAAACCATATATCAACAATAACAACCAGAAATGCTGTAGGCTTCTCTGGGCCCAAGCTCATCTGAGATGGACTAACGCAAAGTGGAAAAGTGTCCTGTGGTCTGATGAGTCCACATTTCAAATTGTTTCTGGAAACATGGACGCCGTGTCCTCCAGGCCAAAGAGGAAAACTGTCCGGATTGTTATCAGCACAAAGTTCAAAAGCCAACATCTCTGATGTTATGGAGGTGTGTTAATGCCCATGGCATGGGTAACTTGCACATCTGTGAAGGCACCATTAATGCTGAAAGGTACATACAGGTTGTGGAGCAGTTTTTTTTTACCTGCTCTCCCATTGAATATGTGTGGCGCATTATGAAGTGCAAAATACAACAACTGAGACTATTAAGCAACTGAAGCTGTAAATCAAGCAAGAATGGGAAAGAATTCCACCTACAAAGCTTCAACAATTAGTGTCCTCAGTTCCCAAAAGCTTACTGAGTGTTGCTAAAAGGGAAGGTGATGTAACACAGTGGTAATGCCCCTGTCCCAATGCGTTTGGAATGTGTTGTAGGCCTCAAATTCAAAATAAGTGAATATTTGCAAAAAAACAATACAGTTTATCCATTTGAACATTAAATATCTTGCCTTTGTAGTGTATTTTATTGAATGTAGGTTGAAAAGGATTTGCAAATCATCGTATTCTGTTTTTATTTGTTTTAAACAATGTCCCAACTTCATTGGAATTGGGGTTGTACAAAGTATTATAATAATAATAGCAATTAATCATTCATTCATTGTCTGTACTTGCTTATCTACTTTAGGGTCACGGTAGGTCCGAAGCCTATCCAGAATCACTGGGCGCAAGGCAGGAACATACTCTGGAGGGGGCGCCAGTCCTTCCCAGGGCGACACACACTCACACATTCACTCACACACTCACACCTATGGACACATTTGAGTCGCCAAGCCACCTACCAGCGTGTGTTTTTGGACCGTGGAAGGAAACCCTTGCATCCGGAGGAAACCCACGCGGACACAGGGAGAACACATAATAATAACAGTTATAATAAATTATTAATACACTTTGTTTATATATCAATTTTCGTACATTAGATGCAGTTCTAAGTGGTTCACTTAACAAAGAAAACAGAGCATAAAATAACATTAAACATTCAGTAATCATGTGCATTTACACAAACAAATTAAACCACCACTGCACTGTAAGCTATTTAAGATTAAAGTTATGACATGGTTGTGAGGACGGACTATAAAACTAAACGTATATATGCAAAATGAGGATGTTACTATTTCAATACTGTACCAAAAACTTTAAAAATCGTCCAAAAGCTGGAACTACTTCATGGTGGATATTGATGCATATATTGGATCATTATCCTGCTCTAGCTTCTCTTCAGCTTCAGATTTGAAAGAAATCTGTCACAATTTCCTGCATTTCATCAACATATTCCATCAACATTTGCAATTTCACCTATAAGAGCGGCACACAAACCCAAAGAATAGTACATGCATCCATGATGGCTTAAATGTTGACAAGGTGTTCTAGTCATCACATGCTGCTTTTTTGTGTGGTTTTGTTATACGCATTTTACTGTATCACTCTACACTTCATATACTGACTTTTTTATTAGGTTGCAGGTGAGACTTATATTTGAACACTCTTCCACAAAGATCATGTTTGTGCAAGGTTGGTATAGCAAATGATATTTAAAAGAACATTCCGTATTTTCAAAATCAGAAATAATCTGTGAAACAAATCTGCAAAAGGCAGTCTATCAGGAGTACACATGTCCAGGGAATATACTCTACTGGGTAAAGCAGTAAGTCACATAAAAAGCAATGACTACTGTTTTGTTAATTAGTTAGAATTAGTCACATTACCCTGAAATATACAACAAGCTACTGCCTGCCTATTTTCACATCATATAATATCCTAGCATACAGCCATGCCCAAAAGTATAGCCACCCCTGCACTTCTTTTAGAAAATTTCTCCCAAGAAAACCGATGTTATTTCAAATTTATTACAAAACTGTATTGATATTCATGATTGTATGTATTTTGTTTGCACTGGAAAAACACAAAAAGGCTGGGTAAAAAAGTCAAATCTGTTAACCTTCCACACAGAACTCCAGTACCTGACTGGACAAAATTGTTGGCAAAATTTTTCTTGCTTCCTTTAACCATTAATCTGTGTTTTACACCACTCTACTGGAACTACTGCTCCAGTTCTTCCAGGTTTAAAAGTTGCCCTCTCTGGTCTCTTGTCACCTCTGGAGATGTCACTGCCATCACTTAGATCTGTTCTCATTTCTGAGCATTTCTAGTGCATTGTCTTAAATAATTGGTAGCTTTTTGTAGTATTCTTTGGGTTATTTGCCTACTGGAAGACCCATGAACTTTCTGAAAATGGACCCTATATTGCACTCCAACATTCTTTGCTAGTACATTATGATATGCACACAGTCAAGGCATACAGTGCTGGAAGCAGCAAAGCAACAACAAAAATTCAGTATACCTCCAACGTGTTTGACAATAGGGAATTTGATCTTCTATTCCCTCACATTGTTGTACAATTGTATGCTTTAAGCTCTGGTCTCCTCTGTCCACAGCATGATGATGAGGAAGGCTTGTTCAGGTTCTGGCAAAATCCAGTCTGATATGTTTATGCCTCTGTGTCAGCAATGAGATCCTTATGGATCTCTTACCATAGCATTCCATTTCATTTAAATAATGACAAATAGTTTCAGGGGACACTCTTGTACCCTGTGTCTGATGGTCAGCTAAATCTGGAAATTGATTTGAGCACCTGATGCCACGATAGAAAACAATCCTGCATTGCAGTCTTACATAAATTCTCCTCTGCCCACGTCCAGGGATGTGGACACACATTAAGATCACTGTAGGTTGACTTGTAACTTTAAGAGTGTCCTTTCTTTTCTGCAATTTTGGCTCTCACATCCTATCTTTATTCTTTTCACCATGCTCAGTATGGCACACATACACTTAAAGATTTTCCATTTAAACTGGTTGCGTGTATGATTTTTGTATTGCCAGCACCATTTTGTAAGGTTTGAAAGAATTTTAATCAATTCTTTAAAGTGTCAGTTATATTGTCCAACAGATTTAAGGAGCTCTCTGATAGGCCTATTTAAAGATTTCAGTTCTGTGTAGTTCAAATGCAAGCGAGTAAACATGTTAAGACTAGCACATTTGTAATAGCAGTAATTTTCTGGGAGAAATTGTACATTTTCTGAAATGTCAAAATTGTCGTCTATTCGTTAAAGTTCGAATAACGTAAACAACTTCACTAACGTATATGAATTGTACTGCTTCATCAACCAACTATGCTGCGAACCCCTAAAGAAGATATAACCGTGTTAAACGTGTTAAACGTAGTTACCTTGGCTGTCTTTCCATGTCTTTGATTATTTTTAACTCTACCTGGATTGAACAAAAATGATAATACACCACTTGAAAACTGTTAACAATAATGAATTGGCTCATAGAAATATATAATAGTGGAAGAGTCGGAGAGAACTATTGTTTCAATCAAAAGGAGTCGAGATTAAGAGCCGACTCCAGGAAACAATGAGCGGTGCATCAGTTCAGACTCGCGCAAATCCGTTGGGTTTTGAATTTAAACGGTGCTGCTAAACAGCTGCCCCCTCCAGGGTGTATTCCCGCCTTGCGCCCAATGATTCCAGGTAGGCTCTGGACCCCCCGCGACCCTAAATTGGATAAGAGGTTACAGATAATGAATGAATGAATGACTGAATGAATGAATGCTAAACAGCTGAGACGGTTACGTTTAATTACATAACTGGCAATTTCATGACATGTCTACTGAAACAACAAAACACTTGGTGAAACCAGGAAAGAGTAAAATAGTTGTTGGGTTGCACTTGGTAAGTGGAATGAACTCATTTTATTTTCCTAAAACCTTACATTACGTACATGTTCGTTCTTGTGATGTTTAGCCAGACATACAGTATGTTTCTTATCACTATCTGGTGACATCTGCAGTTGACCAGTTAAGACCAGCTGAGGCCTATGCATATCTCCCCACACTGGTTCTCTGGACCCTTCTTCATCAGACAACACATTCAACTGCAGACAGCACTCAAAATTAAATAATAATAATAATAATAAGATATTTATTTTATTTTACATTTTTATAAACGTATTGGATAAGCGGTTACAGATAATGAATGAATGAATGAATTAATTACTTATACATAAAATTATCACTTCTACAACAAAGCAGCAGTGTTGCTTTTCGGCACCAGATGGCGCATCACATCAATGCTGAGGTCTTCAGGAAGTAAATAGTTACGAATATCCGCCAGGTCCTTCGTCCTCCTGTGCCAAGTGCAGGGTAACTTCACTTTAGGTTCATGCAAAACCCTCTATTATAGGTTTGAATAAATTATATATTATCATCCAGACGTATCCCCTCATCAGCTCTATTGGAGCTCATTTACCGACTATATCATAAACTCAAATCGGAACAGAAGTATTTTTGTCAAACAATGTAGTTGTTGCAAAAGCTTAGCGTTGTTTTGGATCTCTCCCCTCTCCTCATTACGACAGTTTCTGTGGAGTTAATTTTTTGCCAATACCAATTGTCTACACCTAACAATAAAATCTAAATATTATGCATTCACTTAAAATGCATAATATAAATACAAATAAGACACAATCAAATATTTTTTTCTCCACATTTTGGCATAAAACTGACCTCCAATAACATTCAGGAAATATCGTAGTAGTGGAGAAAACAAGAACCAGAGCGATTAGTTTTGTCAGTGAGTAAATCACTAGGGCACATATTTTAAATCACTTAAATATTAATTAATAGTGCCATCTAAATAGATCACACGTTAAAAAATTAATCTAAGGATATTTCATTTTTTATTGGTGAATGAGTTTATACTGGTATATAATATACTGTTTGATATTGTTTCGACTGAGAGATTAAACAAAGTGTCTGTTCAATTTGAATTGCATGTTGTTTTATATTTATTCTTTTTATAGTTTATCATATTGTTGGACTGAGTTTTTCTGTATTGTGTATGATTTCCTTTGGTGTAATTTGAGCTAATATATTATTTTCATATTGAACTGTAGCACTTTTTTTCAGCATTGGCAGGATTACTTTGCTCAAGTAATAAGTTTATTTCTTACACCGTCTAAAGCCTAGAAAGAGTATTCCAGCTTTCAATGGAGGCTGGCTCTCATGTTTGGAGACTTGATATATTATCAGTGATAGAGCTTAAAGCTCATGATAAATGTGTTATCTTTAGTTAAGATAAACTGTAGATGTGCATCTGGGTGGGGGTGGCTGTAATTAAAAGTCATGTGGTGGAGGACAGGCTCATGTTTACATTGGACAGTGTAAACACTGGGTTAAATAAAAGAGACAGTGACCACTCTCTCCATACTCAAGCATAAACATGTATAGAGGAGTTGCTTTTACACTACATTAAGACTCTTAGTAGACACAGCCTAGCATTAATGTGTCAATATATCCTTACACATTAAAATACATGAAACGGTAAGGAATAAACTCTAGCAAATTAATTATTATGGCATGTTTTTGCCTAAAGACTAGAGTGTACAAAAATCATTTAGAAATACTAATGGAATTCAAAATTCATGAATGAAAGCAAGTGAGAGTCAATTAGCACAATGATAATACAAAAAATACTTTATGTTGTGATTTACCATGAGGTAATTTTATATTAGTAATCGCTATACTTATTTCACACGGGTGCAATATGTATCTCAGCTCAACTGCAAATATACACAAAAAACTGTGCGCTTTTGGGGGGGTTGTTAATTAGAACAATTATGATGTCAATTTTATACGGCCTGACAGTCAGCAGAGGGGCCCCCTACATCCTAAACCACCCAGCTGCTCCATTCAAATAGTCGGAGCCCTATTAACCCTTCCCTCCTCCACGCAAATACACACACACCATATGATCACATACGAATCTACTCGATAGGGGTCTTTTGTTCGACTGGAAGGTTGTACTGTTAGGCCACTACAATAAGTGAACCAGTACAGACCTCTGAAGTCTTTTTCTTGTCATCATTCTTTAATGAGTGTAATGCCCATTTGAGGAACACAGACTATAAGTAGTTTCACTCTCTGTGAAAAATGAATGGTGTTTTACAAAGTGTTCCAGACTTGTCCTGGGTGTATTGTTTTTCTGAATATTTTTAGGTTCTCTGAATTACAAGCTACAAACAAGCTACCATTGCTGAACTTTGGGGCGGCACGGTGGTGCAGCATGCAGTGTCAATTTTACACAGCTTCAGGGACTTGGGGTTGTGGGTTTGAGCCCCACCTTGGGTGACCCTGTGTGAGTTATATGTGTTCTTCCTGCATGGGTTTCCTCTGGGTGTTGAATTGGCTTTGCAAAAAGGTCCATATGTGTGTGTGTATGTTGTCCTGTGATTGACAAGCTCCCCATGCAGAATGTGACCCTGCCATTTTACTGTTACTAAGTAAGGGGCCCTCTGCTGGATACAGGCAGTCATCAAATCTACCAGCCAAACATTCATAAACAAATGTGCTGCTATTAAGACTTTATAGTTTATCGTTAAACTTATATAGCGCCTTTCTAGATACCCAAGGACGCTTTACAATAAACACTGCTTAGACGCCATTCCATGCAACACTCAATCCACACACACTGGCAAGAAGCAGCAGCCAAACACACACAGTGTACTATGAACAAGGACAACTGTCCACCTGGAGGACTGTAGCAAGCACTAGGGATTTACCCAGGATAGAGCACCAATCCATATCTGGGCATATACACGTTCACTCCCACACATACAGGCATTCATTCACATACACACTTATTTACACCAGGACACTTATTAGAGAAGCCAATTCACCTACCTTCCATGTTTTTGAAATTTTGTATACATTTATTTTAGTTATTTGCAGTCTTTTCCTTCTCACTCTCTCGTGCACACACACACACACACACACAACTCACCGGTGAGTGGGAGAGTCAGGGATTATGCATGAATTCAGGAAATTCCTTAGAGAAGGGAGTCTGAGAACAGCTTCCATATTTCTGCTCAGTGTCAACAAAAACTATCCCGATGCTTCAAACAGGGAGATGGGTTTCCCGTTTCACACCAGGAAATTACACAATGCAGGCACTAATTAAGACATATGACATAAACGGGAATAAATCTGGCAGTAAAAACTTTAAAGCTAATATTACAGCTTTCACCAGGAAAATGACTTGGGCTTAAGGGTACGCAAAGTATCTGGGGTGTCTGACGTGTATTAGTCTGTATGCAAGTATTGAGCCAGGGCTCTAGAGCACCAGGAATGATCAACCCAGCTGGTTTGAGGTAGAGGGATTTCCCCTCTCAGCTCTAATCGTGACGCTATCAATCCTCTTACATTCTTGCACATGACACTTTCCTGCTGGGGCTGCTAAACAGACCACAAATATCAACTCTATTGACTGGAGTGCACATTGATGCTTCTGAATCATGACTTCACAACTATACATGGTCTTGTACCGTTGTGCATAGAGGTTTCAAGAAAGTAAAGAATTTATGAAAAAGAAGGTTTATGAACCAGAAAGTGTGCTAGGCAGAAAATAATTCTTAAAAAGGGCGTCTAGGGAATGCCCGTGAACAAAGAATTATAGATATGCCTAAGATAAAAATGTCTCAAGTTACACAGTGACCATAAATGGAGAACGAGTGTTTGAACTTAAAAGGGATGCCTACGATTGTGAGCAAATGCTGTTCTCTCTGGTTGTTTACATTCAAAAGCTCTGTGTCTTTTAAAGGTAGAACAGTATGTTGTTTGTACATGGCTGATGTTTAACTTGTCATTTTTCTTCACTGTTTGAATTACGACAGAATCTCATCTGGTAATCGAGTTGTTTAGTTTTATATTACCCACCAATGGAGCAGGAATAGAGCAATATCCTCATTCCAGTTTGTAATTTTAACATGTACGGAGGTCTATTTCTTATTAAAAAAAAGCCCCAGAAGCGTTTCTGGGCCAAGAGTAGAGAGGGAGGAAAGCCTAACATTCCAGACCAAGACGCCATTATTTTTACACATTTACTGGTTTCCAGCACCCAACCAGACTGGAGAGCTAGCAAATTGCACACAGTAACACATGAGCTTAAAGAAACCCAAACAGACTTCTCAGATCAATCTGTTTATTATCCAGTTTCACATTCTGGAGAAAAAAACATTTTCCACTGTTTTTAATTTTATTTTACAGCAATCTCATGTTAGCAGTCCATTTCAACTAGCAGTTCTGCCACAGTCTGTAGTTCAGTATTCAACAAGTTTAAAAAAAAAAAAAAAAAAAAAAAAAAAAAAAAAAATTGCACTTCTCTACTATAAGAAAAGGACAGAATAAACATCCATCAAAATAATACCATAATAACAAGGGAAGACTTAACATCTTATACAGATATACTTATTTAATTGCACAAAATGCATAAATATTAATTATTTCACAAATGTACAAAAATACTTGTACTTTTTTGTTCAAATATACTCTAAACAAAACACAGATACCGGTATTTTGGCAGATCAGATTTTTCAAGGGCATTGAATCCGAGGTCTGGAGGAGAAGGCTCTCAGAATGACTTGCCCACCACTGAACAAGAATACAGTCAAGATCATAAGGACAGAAAAACCCAGTGCATGTGGAAATTCATTCTGAATACACGAAAAACAAGACTCCATAGTAACAAGTTGTAGGCCTCTACTTAGCAAGTAACATCATACATGTAAAAAGCAAGTCAAGCGCAAATGTCTTCACTAAAGACTCAAAAGGGGGAAGAAAAAAAAAAAAAAAAAAAGATTCTTCTCACTATGGCGACAAGATAGAAAGAGAAACTAAAAGAGACATAGAATTTGCATTCTAAATTTCATGCCATATACTATACTTCAACATGCATAAGGATTATCCCCTCCCTCCACACACAACCAATAAGACAGCAGCTAGAAAGTTTAAACTTGCACATGATTGGCTTGTCACATGTTTGGTTTAAAAAAAAAAAAAAAAAAAAAAACGCAGTGTGTACCGTTAGCCCATGAGGCCCCAGGTGTAGATAACCATCCTGCCTTGTCCTGTTCAGGGAGTCCTTTAGAGAAGAATGTTCTCAGAAAAGTAAAGTCCTTAATGCTCCTTGCATCTGTTAAATAAACCTGATTAAATTAAAATGTTGAGCCCAGTATGTCTTGCTCCACATGGAGAGAAACAGAGGGAAAAGAAAGACAAACCTGCAGGTAGCGGCATCTGCAGAATGAAGGCACATTTAAATGGAGTCAATAACAAATCCCCCGATTCCAGTTATACAATGTAGATTGAGGATAGCCAAATTCAAAATACTTACTAAATACTTAACAGAACTGGCGGGATTTCCATCCAGGCTGTGAGGTGTCAGATGGTGAGGGGTACCAGCGCATCTATGGTGCAGAACAACCAGTTAATGTTACAAGTTGGTACAGGGTTGCAACACATTTTTTGAAGCTCTATTGTAGTATGTTGGGGTCTGAGGGGAGGACTAGGTTAAGGGTCATTGCTCTAACACACACCAACTACAATTATTTAGCTTATTAGTTACACCAAGGTTATGGTTATTTCACTGTGAGAAGGCAACACTGAAACGTTCAAGAAGATACTGCTGAGAAAAATATGCAACTCTGACCTTAACGTTAAAAAATGTCTGATTACTGGGATTATGAGAAGGGAAAAAAAAGGGAAACAGTTTCTCTGCACATTTCTGTAAAAGAAAATGCAGGCACATCTTTTAATAGATATGAAGTGTGGCTATATATAATGCTGAAAAAAAAAATCATCATCATAAATAGGCATTCAGCCTTGCACCCAGTCATTCTGCATAGGCTCTGGACCCACTGACACTGAAATGAAAAAGTGGATACAGAAAACGTATTAATATATATATAGTTTGAGGTTTGTGTACTCTATATTCAAAGACTGAAACATGACTTTCTGTCAAAGTTGCTTTTGAACACAAGTAAAGGGTTGTACCATAATGTAGCCATTACATTTTGAAGCTCTACTGCATTAGACTGAAACCACCTTGTTTGTGATTTCAGAGCAAGTAATTTTCATAGTGGTCTCTCAGAGTAAAGCTGCCAGACAGGAAAGTCAAAATCAACTCGTCTACAGAAATCTTTCACCAGGTTACCATTAGTTCTTTTTTCCGAGCTGGCCCTATCTGTGGACTGTGGGGTTGGGGGGGCAAGGACAAGAGAACTCTGAACAATGAGCCTGGCATGGTTTTTGTGTCCCTCCACTGTGGCACAGCTACCTCATCACCGGCCACTAAATTGACCCATATTTCCTCTGCTCATTTTGAGAAACAGACAAACAGTTTCAGAAAATGCCCTGTTTCTGAGGTAGAGGCATTGGCCAGCCTGCACTGACATTTCAAATTGCAGCAGTGCTGCAAACAGGAGACTACAGAATGTACTGATGAGATGAAGTACTAAAAGCAATGTGCTAAAGTTGTCTTAATGCTAAGATAAGTCATTATTACATTAACATTCAGACGCTTCGTTATATACCCATACTGTATTTCCGCACATAGGTCTTTACTATATTAAAGTTGCAATCAGCAATTATTTCCAAACAACGGTTGAATGGTTGTATAAAAACAATTACCAACACCTCTTTGGTCTCATTTTCAACTAAAAGATGTGCAGTTTTTGAGGTTTAATTTATAGCACATCTATAGTATATGGCTGTCAGTTTACTGCAGTCATGTGTGCAGGTGACCTTGGACAGGGAGAACATTTTAAATGGACATGCCACTGTCCTCTCTTTTCCCATTTCCTTCTCTAGCCTTAGAGCCTCAATAAACAGTGCCTATCTGCACCCAGAGGACAAGGCCTTTGATAGGTGTTAACCCAGAGAGACCACAGCACTGCACTCGCACTCCAAAAGCCACTCAATTCATCCAAAGCAGCCCTTTTGAAACAGATAAGCCTCCATTATATCCTTATGTGTGTGTTTCCCTAGCAGGCCGGAAATGCTGTAACATAAACGAAGACTGAGGGTGCACAGACTTATTGAAGATATGGACAAAGCAGGCTTCATCAACAGCTCCATGAAGGTACAAGCTGCACGTATGCCATGGGCAAGTGATGATAGCAGGTAAAAGATTAGTTGAATCTTTCATCTCTGACCTTTAGCTCACGCTACATCATCGTCATGACAACAGAAAGCACAGTTCAGGTGCTCAAATCAACAAGACTGCTCTGTCAAGACTGAATTTCTTCTCAGTCAGTCACTTTCGATCAAGTGAGAATGTGAATGACATTAAATATTAAAAAGATTCTAACAGACAGTTACAACAATAGCTTAGGCCAGGCACAAATTAAAACATCTGACAGGTTCACAAGCTGTTCAAAATACTGAGTTGATGTCAGAGGAAAATGTCTTAAAAATAGTGTGTAACAAACATACAGTTAAACAGCATTAAAGGCATACAGCTTTAACTTATAAATAATAAATAATTTTCCACTGAAAGTAGAAATATAACAAACAAATAAAAGTTTTAATATATGTGCAGAACACTGCCCAGAGCACATCTGCACAGATTTATAAATTCATGAAAATCCAAGTATAAGCATTTTGGTTAAAGTTTAACTGGCCTTTACCACTAAATAACCAATGCATAATCCAAGCTGAGATGCAATTAAAAAGAGATTTTCTCTGTTATGATCTCTTAGCAACGCTGACAAAATGAAAGAATGTTTTGCGAGATTTAGGGTCAGCAGGTTGGTCAGTTGCTGCAGACACTACTCTGTGGCCAAAAACCGAAAAAGGTAACATGTGAACTCAAGCATAGTTAACAATGACAAGTAGACTCGTGGGGCTAAATATGATGACATAGGTGGGGAATATGCTGGAGCAATAATAACCAAACCACAAGGCAGAGATCAACATTAGGGTTGGCGTGATGAAATTTATCAGTGTTGTTTGCTAGACAATAAGCCTGCCTAACCCATACATGGGACTTAAATTCTGCTAAAAACTCCCATTCTGTGTGTGAATTTGCACAGAAAACACGTTGCACGCCACACACTAAAACAGGTTTTAGAAATGAAGTTGCCTTAATATTAGAAGTTTCACTGCAGTCCAGCATCAAAATTATAACTAGCTGTCTCCCCAAATTAGAACTCCACTGACACAAAGACTGATGTATTGGGCCAAATATTATGACTTTAAGACGGATGACTGGTCCATAGTGAAAGGTTAAACAAAACTAGCTTTCAGTTTGAACTTTTTTCAAACTAGGTATTTTTACAAGTACACAAACAACCAAACATGCCAAGTACATGACAAAAAAAAAATGTTACAGAAGTTTTTCAGTCACTGCACTGTATAGTATGAGCAGTTTTGAATGTGTGTGCAGTGTGTAAGTTAAAGAGAGGGAACACACCGGTTGGTCCCTCACCTGGGCGTGCAGGGCGGCGGCAGCGGCAGCAGCTGCAGGGTAGGTGAAGGCTGCGTGGGGCAGGCCAGGGGTCAGCTCAGTGGTATAGAGAGGGTATGGGGCCCATGCTTCTGGGGATGCTGGGATCAGCGCTGCTCCTGTCAGATCATCTAGATACATCATGCAGCTGAATCAGACACTCTGCTCATTACGAACAAACATATGACTACTACTGCAAACATACTATGGAATACATTTGGGAATAATATGTATAATTTAGAAATTATTAATTACATAATTAAATAAAACCAAGATAAACAGAAATTTACCATAACATCCAGTCCTCCATTTTGTTTCTAAAATCACAGTCCATGTTCAGAGGATGAAATTGAGAAATAGTTTTTTGAAAAAATATTTGCTAATTTTAATGTCAATTCATTCCAAAAAATTGGGACATTGCAACAAAAACTGGCAGTTGTGTAGCACTATCCAAAAAGTTAATTGACAACAGGTCAGTGACATGACTGTTTAATAAGAGCTTCTCAGAGAGAAGCAAGGGACAAGGACCAAAACAAAATATTAAAACAATATAAAATATTGTTTTATTGTATTATAAAATATTGTTTTATTTTATTTATTGTATTTTATTGTAAATATTGTATAAAATATAAAACAAATATTAGCTGGCTGTGGGCTTTGGGCCTTCAGGTGGCACTGCTCTAAAAACACTCTGTAGTGGAAATCACTGCATGGGGCTCAAACACCGTCATTGAACACATTTCATCACTGTATCTACAAACGCAAGTAAAACTCACAAAGCAAAAAGTATATAAACTGGATCCACTGCCGCCAAGTCTCTGGGCCTGAGCTCATTAAAGATAGAATGAGGCAAAGTGGAAAAGAGTCCTGTAGTCCGATGCTGTTTGGGCTGGACTTAAGAGGAGAGAAACCATCCAGGTTGTTACAAGTGCACACTTTCATAGCAAGGGTTCATGAGGGTATGGACTGTGTTAAGGCACACCGCATGGGTGACTTGTACACTTGTGAAGGCACTGTTAATGCTGAAAGATATATAAAGGCTTCAACAGCATGGCTCCTCAATAATAATAATAAAAAAAAAAAAGAGTACGGGTACAAAACTAATCCAGACCTGTCACACATTGAATCAATCATTATATACGAAATGATAAACAGTGAGACCCTGAAATGTTAAGCAGCTGAAGTCCTATAACATGCAAGAATGTGAAAACATTTCACTTTCCGAAACTCTCCTCAGTTGCAAAATACATTTTAAATTGAAAACTTTCATATGTTTAAAAAGTTCAAATGTTTCAAATGTTTAAAAAGTTGTCTTTGTACTATTTTCAGCTAAATATAGGGTTTAAATATCATTGACATAATTATATCATGTTCTTATTTACATTTTGCACAGCATCCCAACTTTTTTGGAAAAGGGGTGTTGGATCATAAGCAGTGTTACAGTGACCCTATAGTGGTGGTGTTGTGTTAGTGTGTGTTGCACCCCCCCCACCGTTCATGAAAGCTTTTGCACCCTGTCTGGATGGTCCCTTTCAACATTAGCACAGAAAAGTCTATTCCTAACCTGCAATATGAACATACAGAAATATGAGGTCTTACATGGGTCCCGTGCTATGAAGTGAGCCCCTAGAGCTGGGTGCAGGCTTGAAGGATTCGGTGTGGCCAACAACTTGCTCTTCGCCATTTTGGTGTTGGCCTTCGCAAACTCCAGACGCAGCGTCTGAGGGTTCTCTGGGTCAAATCGAATTCCCTTCAGACAAACAGGAATTTCACTCATTAGTAAATGTAATCTCAATTAGTATTTATGCTTCCCATGCTAATGAACATGCCTAGGTGCATGGGAGATGATCCTAGATATGAACTGGGCTGATCAGCAGAGATCCACATATCTACCCACCTGTAGTTTACCTGACACTGAAAAGGTAGAGCATTAACAAAACCAGCATCCACAACATCAGGTTTTATTAAATATTTTAGATTCATCTTAATCTCTTGGTGTTAATACATACATTAATACATGCATGCATGCGCAACAAGAACTGATTTCAATTAAATTTCAATTCTGATATATAGTGTGCATGAAATAATTACACAACATAAGAGTAGCAGGCATTTTCAAAACATTTGGTTTAATAAGTTAGAAAGGTATTTTCATGGTCAGTGGACCCATTCTGAACCTGAAGTGGAGAAAATACAGCCGATAACTTGTGTTGAATTGTCAGAATGAAGGGCTTTTAAAAACTGAGCCAACTGTAGTGACGTCATGGAAATTTCCACTTTTAGGGCCTGCGAGTGAGTCAAACTTATTTAGACCCAAGAGCCTGAGATGCAGTCAAACTCTTAGACATGAGAGCTGTGGCGCACTGGGTGGAGGTGTGATCAATAATTCAGAGCCGCTTACACCAGGATGAACATTTACTTACAGACGGGCGAATGATTACTTACATTTAATGCGTTTTTCGCTGCTTCAGCTCCAGACCTGCTGTCAAAGGTTACAAAGCCAACAGGCTGAAAGAGAGCAAGAGAGAGATGAATACTACAAGCAATCGATGCGTGTATTTAATAGTTATATTATGGGAAGAAAAGCAATTTAAGAATTAAAAACAATTACATTCAGAAGTTACCTGTTTTGAGGTTAGCTTTATGAGTGACCCTTCATATCCCTGTATTTAAAAAAGTATCCACACATATCCTAAATTGTTTTATAATGTACAGTCATTTAAATGAGGTATTATAAAAACATACAAAGTGTAACACATCTGAAAGGCGGAAAAACAAAATTTCACATGGGTGGTGATTTATTCTAGAGAATTCTGCATACCTTGAATGGCCTGAACAGAAGATACAGCTCCCGTGGCTTGATGTCTACAGGCAGGCCACTGACAAAAAGTGTTCGTACCTAGAAAACGAAAGGGCCTCAGTAACTAAAGAACAGGGTTTAAAATTACTCCAAACATTTGCAGTACAATTACAGTAATGTGAATAAATCTAATGAGCTAATAAATTTAAAACTGTGGGGGCCCCATGTGATATGGGGTTTAACTGAATTTGTATTCTGTGGAAAAGTGATGTATACCTGGGGGGAAAAAAAAAATGCTGTGTATATGAAATTTCAAACTACCTTCAGTGCTGCCCGCTTGCAACTTTTCCCTTCCTATTGTCACAGAAACTCTCTCCATTTTCTGCGGCTTTTGTTCAGTACTTAAGATTGACTGTACACAAAAATCATGAGAAACTGCGTTAGTTAAGTGAAGACATTAAGTGTGTGCACGGCTACCGAGGTGAGTGAGCGGACTGAGCGTGGAAAAGTGTTTGTGAATGCAAAGATCTCTCTATGGGGAATGACAAGGATCTCTTCACCAATGCAGTGAAAGGCAGAACATTTCATTTAAAACTATACAAATTAATCAGATGAAGCAACCGAAGTGCTGAAGTACTAAAGTGGTGGGTACAGAGAGAGAGAGAGAAACAGTGGTAGGAAAGGCCAAAAAAAATAAATAAAATCTGGCAATTTTACCAGGGAAAGAATTTTAATCTAAGATGGTGACTTATTTACTGTAAACAGCAATCAAAGCCACACATGTCAAGGACAACAGATCATTCATTTGTCAAAAAACAAATCAATCAAATGCTTACAGTCCACATTTGCTGTTAACTTCACCCATGTAAAGCAGAGAGAAATTAAGCATGATGCAATGCCAAAAGTCAAAAGTAAATCATTACAACAGGGAAATAATAAAATGTCAGAAAAATACAATATATATATATTTTTTAATTACACATATGCCATTTTAAAAAGTTATAAATTTTTTTTTAAATAAGAATGTATCTGCACATTCAGTTTAAGAAAATGGCTCTGCTGATCAACACATTTTTAATGCAATTATCAAAGCTTATTTTTCCTACCACACAAGGATTAATATGGACAACAGCACCCACTTCAACAAGGGTTTCATATTTCTCTACGCGTCATTTCCACCAATACAGGGTCCACTGGAAATTAGTCATCATTTCCTTCGTTTCAGAGTGTAGCTATGCTGCTAGGGGCTGGACTAAGCCAAGGATAAACTTCTCACAAAACTCTTCTGCACATCGGGTCACAACAAATGACCCCACAAACACCTGACACAAACTTAAAAATCGGATCTGGTACTTGACCTTGACTTTTTCAGCAGAATTCAGCAACAATAAAAAACCAAAAACAACCACTGTGCTCTTGTAAATGTCTTAGGAAACAGAAAAGAATAGAGTTAGATTTAAATTTGACAAAACGCTCTTAACTAAACCTGAGCAGAAAACAGTCTAAAAGAAGAGGTCAACAGCTTAATGACAAAGACACCACTACCATTAACTTACCATGACATTAACCACATTTTGAAGCAGATCATGAGCCAAGCCACCAGCTATTCTGGCAGTTCGTACATGGGCAGCTTTCTAATATTCGCACAACATCCAAAAAACACACTCATGCACAGAAGAGCCCAAAGAGAAGAGTGTGTGCAGCTCCGGGCCTGTTTTTGCTGTAATTTCAGGCCCCAACACAATGAGCCATCTACACACGGTGATCCAGATTCACTGACCTAGCACTGAAATCCACCATCAACACAATGGACCCCACAACATGCCACACAAGGAGAGACACCCCATCCTCACAAATCACCCTCACCCCACAGTACAAAAACACTGAGAAACATTTTCACACCCACACAGGCATGTAAGCAGACCATCCAAGCAGAGCTGAATTTTTGAAACCAGATATGACTTTGTTCATCTAGGACAGAGTCCAACAAGTGACGTTCATCATAGCTCAGCTCACAAGAAACCATAAGAGTACTACGAACCTCAAAACTGAATTTGTGCTTTTGCACCAAATATATACTACATTTCTCCAAACACACTGATGGGAAAGGCTTGCTGGCTTGCTGCATACTTCCATCAATACCTTTAAATAAGTAGGCAGGAGTCCTGGAGAGTGTCTAGTGGGTTCAGATCTCCCAAAAGTTAATTGAAAAGCTAAACAGAGAAGACATGCAGCAGGAAATCCCTCCACATCGCGCTCTGGAACAAGTCCAGGGGGCAGAGGTGACCGCCACACTGAACAACACTCCTTGAAGACAAGAGGAATTTATCTACCTGAACACTTCGTGAAAATTAAGACTTCAGTCTTAAAAGGCACTTTACAAACAGGTTCAAACATTTGGGAACATTAACTAAACCAGTTCAAGGGTTAATAAAAACTCAGCAATGACTGAGAAAGCTTTATTCAGATTTGTTCTTACTTCATTAAATCTGGACCACAAGATAACAGCAGCCAGTCAGCAAAGGCCAGGACTTTATCCTAAAAGGACTTTTAAACGCTACTTACACAGAACTGCAAACTTAACAATACACTTTCCTGCTCTAAAGCACAGAAGATAAGAAGTGTCGTTAAATGTGAAGAGAGCACATGAGCTAGGGGTAAATATTAAGTTTCACAGACTGAATACAGGCTACAAAAGGCGAAGTCTTCAGGTGTGAGGGTTCAGACTGCCACACTGAAGTTTAATAATCAACCAGACTTCACAGTGAACAATAAACTCTTTTCACATCACATTCCTCAAAACTTTTGAAGAAAAAAAGCAGGAAATCCACCACAGAAAACTCGCCCAAAGCCCGAAGAAAAAAAAAAACGTTTTCATGCATTATTAAAAAAAATAGCGGGCGTAAAAAAACTTCCCTCGGTGTCGAGAGAAAAGACGTGTTACAAGTTTAGCATTTCGTTTGTCGACTTTTCTCAAAGCTACGTGGCAAAAGGAGAGAAAAGCAAAGACAGTTCACACAACAAAAAGCCCCGCCGTCCGGAGAGACAAGACAAACTTTAACTTCACTAAGTAAAGAGTAGCAGTGTCCCCTTACCTCCTCCTCTAATGAAACATTGTTGTTCGGCTCAGAATCTGATTTGAGACTCATTGTGTAACTTTAACGCTTCTTTGTGCGAGCGAAAAAAAAAGAAGTAGAAGAAAAAAACCACAGTTTTCTTTTTGGGTTTGTTGGTGGATATTTGTTCCCTGGTGTGCGGTAAAGTTGCAGAAGAAATCTTGGTGCCGTTTGTTTTGGTGAGACTTCAGAAAAGATGTGCCCAGGTGAAGCCGTGCTTTAAGCCAAGTATCCAAGGAGGTACCAATAAAATGAAAACCAAAAAAGATAAAGCAAAAAAAGCGAAAAACAAAACTAAAGGTGATGTAGTGGAGAGGTGCACTGTGAGGGTGAGAGAAGGGAAAAAAGAAGTGATGTTGTTTAATTGGGTTTGTTCCTCACATGAAGCTCGTTTCTGAGTTAAGTTCAGTTTGAGAGAGGTTATAAAGAGGGACCGGGGCAGGTTTAAAGGTGGAGATGCGCGCGACTCCTCTGGCTCCTCATTCGCTGATCGCTCCTATTAAAGCGCACGGCGCACAGGAGAGCCGCCGCAGATGGACCTCAGCTGCGGAGCCCCAGGCCCCGCCCACCGTTCCCTTAGCAGCGCCGTCGCTAGGGAAGCGCGCTTTCTCGCTTGTCCTTCTTTCCCACCCGTTCTCCGACATGCGCTCGCTCCGATTGGCTGCTGGGTGTTCACATTCACAACGCTCCACCAACCACAGAGCACCTAGAGCGGGAGGGCGGGGCATGTCAGAGAAAGGGTGTTCTGTAAAAGAGAGGCCCGAGGAAGGCGTTATCCAATCAGGAGCGCAGTTCAAAACTTTAAACGTGATGTTTTTGCAGAATTAAACGCCGTTTTTGTTCTTGTGAGTTGTCTGTTTAGGGTACAAATGTTTGAATATATATATATATATATATATATATATATATATATATATATATATATATATATATATATATATATATATATATATTATTAAATTTAAGTAGCTATGTTTAATATTAATATTCAGAGACAAAATGCAGGGTGAATGTACCAGAGAATCCAGAGAAAGAGTGAGATAAAACGATGTGATTGATATATGGAACATTTGACAAGGGCAACTTTTCTTATGTGGATCTATCTTCCTGTTGTTAATTTCTGTCAGGACATGATTCTTTATCATATTTTAAATCCGCCTCTTTAAGGGCCTCGTGCTCTGTGCACATGACTCAGTGCTGACTGCACCTTGACTTCATTGCTGCAGTTCACTGGGCTGCAGCCTATGTACTCTGGTGTGAGTGCTGATTATTTATTTGTTTGTTTTACACAGGAGCAATAAAGGATGTCCTAAATTCACATGCTGGTCATTGGTTTAATAGTGTCGACATTTAAAAGCAATTTAAAGAGAAACAAAATGAGCATTGTTGGAAAAGCTATAATATTTTTTCTGTCCTTAAATTCCAGTCTAACACACACAGACACCACACCACAGACACACACACACACACACACACACACACACACACACACACACATATTATTAAGTATTGCATAGAAATATATTACAATTAATGCAATACATCATTCAGGAAAACAGTAAAATCAGCTGTTTTATTGTGATCAGGATGAGGTTTTTTTTTGTTTATTTTTTGTTATCCATAATAACCACATTAATTATAATATAATATTGGTGATGTGCACATCATTATAAGCATTATATAAATTTTAACATCAATTCTATTTTATAATTATAGACATAGGTAATATTTTTTACAATATTGTTTGTGGTTAATATTTTAAGAAAAGCATTTAGATTGTATTATTAAAACAGAATATGGCATTTTTATTAAAATGGAGTTTAAAATGTATTCAATATAATTAAGAAAATGTAGAGGGCCATGTTTTTGATCCCTCAGCCACTGTCCTCTTGAATTAGGGGGATTAGATGAAGGCTCTCAGGAATCTCAGAGGGGTGAGGCTTTCACGGTGCCTTCAGTACAGCTAAGGATGGGGGAGGAAACCCCCTGACCCTCCCAGAGAATCATTGCATTTCCTGCCATTACACTGTTTTTCCTTTTCCGCTGATCATAAACCAGTCGTGGTTTTATAATTCTCTTATAATCTGAGGAAGATCTGAGCAAGAAAAGCTGGTCCTAGGTCAGCAGGAGTATTCCCCAGCCATGCTGTTGCTGCTGCTAAGCCCTTCCCTCAGGTGCTGCTGCTCCCTACACTCTTGTCATCTACATCTGTGACGCACTCCAGACTGACCACTGTAAACAGCTTCAGTTCCGCAAATTAAACAAAAATGCCCTGAAATGGTAATGAAATGCCCAGGGGAAAGCACGATGTGGCGTAACTGTTATGAAAAGCATAGCTATGTCTCTTGCCTGATCAGGCTGAGACACAGAGGTGAATGTACAAAAAAAGTGTTGAAGAACCTGTTGAAAACAGCAGCTGTTCTTTGAAAAATAATTAGAAATGTAAAGAACATACAAATGCAAATTTTTGATATTTCTTTTCTCCATAGAAATGTAAATTAATAATATGTTACATGTTGCATAAAAGCAAGAGTCTTTGATGTTTTTTTCTCTCATAAAATATCACACTATATGAATGGATTATAGCAAATCGAGGTACCTGGTGGCAGAATCTGAGCTCCACTGTAATTTGCATATTTGCCATGTGGTGAGATAAAGCTGTTTGGGTGAATGAAGCCTACGAAAGAGCTACGGCACATAGCATACAGCATGTTTCAGACAGAAGTTGTAACCATTCGTTAAGTTGGGCAGAAGCAGTAGAAAAAGCTGTTATGTGATTGTAAGGGCATTTATGGCAATCTCCATGGAACATCTCAAATGTGAATAATCTAGGCAGCATTGTTAGTGAGGTTGAGTACTATAGCATGAGGTCAGGTTCCACATTAGGTGGTGTGTACTCCTCTGCAAGTAGCCTGAAGTTAACTTGCTTATGTTTGAAGCAGCCAGAGCAGCCGGCTTCCTGACTTTGTCTGAGAACACAATCAGGGAAAGGCAGGGCACTCCAGAGGGTGGCTCTGGAAATATTTGGCTCTTTTGTAATCATTGACCTGCTGCTGTTTCTTTCTGCTCTGCTAAAAATAGACTAAAGCTTACACAAATTTACTCCTAGTTGTTCCTCAACATCTTTCCATCTTAATTAAACAAGCGGCAATTAAATTTCATTTAAAGGATTAGAAACCAGACAGATTCACTGATATGGGAACAGAAATCAAGGATCAGATATTCGTGACTTGATCTCAGCTGTTCATTCATCTGTTACTATCCATATTTGGCCAAATATATGTCTGTTATATAATGCAATTTTCCTCAATCAGAATCCTACAGTTTCATCACAAGAACAACAATCTGGGGGTTTTGTAAGCTTGAACTTAAGCTTTTGAATGATAGAGGCTTTCTCATTCATAGCTTTGCAACGTGTAATTATTCATAGGCAGGCCTTGCTGTAAGGGTTTTGGGTCACTGGTTAACCTTTCTTGGATGTTAAATGCGAGCACATGTTTTAGGGTTAATTTTCAGTCTTCAGGAGTGAGAGGGAAACAAATGTTTGCTGTGATGTTGGACAGGATGGTGAATACACCAGAGAACAATGAGAGAGGTTTTCCAGTGTTGCGTGATTCAGGAGAGCAACAACCTTTTTTTGCCTTCATCTCAAATACCCTGTTTCTAATTTCAGGCTAATCTTGCCTCAAGTTCACGGTCTGGCCTATTTTTCTTTCACCTGTACTTGAGTGAAAGTATATCACATTTGTAGACTATCACTGAAGTAAGTGAAAGGGTTTGTAATATTTCCTTGAGTTAAAGTAAACAAAGTTCTTGATATTAAACATACTTAAATCTTAAAAATAATAGTACTGTGTGATATATTGAATATTAAGTTTGCAATCATTTTGCAGGGTAAATTAGTTACAGAAAATGAATGAAAGATACATGTTTTTGTAATTTTAAAAAAGTGCCTAAGAATAGTTACAGTTAATAAGCTAGGATTGACAGGTCGGTATTTAGGGGTGGAAATTCATGAAAGCACTTTTGAAAATTGTTTTGCTTTATTTGTAAAAATACCTCAAACCTTTCCATATATTATGGAAAAAAATTCACAGTGCCTTGCAGCAGTTAGTGAAGTATAAAGTGAGTTGTTGCAGAAACAAAAACAACTTAAAATACAAAAGAAAAAAAAGATAAAATACAAAAACACTTGAGACCTACAAATTCAATTTCCAGAAAAGCTGGGACATTTTGATTCATTAATTCCCTTGAAGGTTTAAGAAGTTGAAACTGACAAATACAAAATATTGAAAAAAATTAAAAGAATTCAAATATTTTCTCTGAAATCTTGATTTTACGTCATAAATATGAACAATATAAAATTGATGCGTGCAACACAATCCAAAAGAAATGGGACAGAGATTTGTTTAGCACTGTGTTACAACACCCTTCCCTCAGATTACACTGTTTAATCATTTAGGAACTGAGGACACTAATTGTTTAAATTTGGCAAGTGGAATTTGTGAGCATTCTTTCTTGATTAAAGAAAGCTACTGAATTAGTTTGCTCTCACCTATTTACCTGATTTTCCTATTCATGATGCACCATAGGAGACACTTTGTGTCTATGATGCCATGTTGTTGTAACATAAATAGAAAGAGGCCTGTTTTGATGGCACTATATATTTTTCTAAAAACCCACTGTTTGCCTCCACTTCAGTGTAAATTCTCACATATGCAAGTCCCCCATGCTGTGGTCTGTAATGCACCTCCCATATCATGTGAGATATTGGCTTGTGCACCTATCACCTATAACAGTCTGGATGGTCAATTTCATCATTAGCACAGAAAATGTGATGTCCATTCTTCCTAATAAAACAAGCTAAAATATGGACTCCTCTGAATACAGCACATAATTCTACTTTCTTTTGGACCATCTGAAATTAGCTTGTTAGTGGTTCCTTGTGTAAAACAATTTCAGGTCAAGTTTCTTGATGTCGTGGCAGACTGTGTTGTTTGACAAGGGTTTTCCAAATTGTTCCCAAGCCCATTGGCTATATTTATCATCGAAGTATGACAGTTCCTAATGTCATGTGGTCTGAAGGCTCAGAAGTCATGAAAACGTTTAAACTGTTGCCCTGCACAGACATTTCTATGAATTAATTTTTTACAATAATATGTAAATACAATATTATGAAATATATTGAAAACATGCATTAAACCATTCAAATGTTGGTTTTGACCTGTTATTTGACCTCAAATTATGAGCCTTTCTTGGCACCCAATAATGGTGCCCTCGCCTGTTACCAATTCATCTTATTATAGAATGTTTTCAGATACAAATGTGTCTTGAAAATAATATTTCACGCTTATTTTGCATATGTCCCAAATTTATTTTGAAGTGTTGTAGGTATCAAATTCTAAATTTGTTTATATTTAAAAATTATAATTCAGTTCTACAAAAATGAGTTCTATCTTTGTGCTTTTCCAGTTAAAACACTATTAGTTACTTGTTTTTCAAGAACAACACACCACAGATTCTAGATTTTATTTTATTGCAATAAATAAATAAATAAATAAATTTGCAAATGGGTCATATTAACAAAGTACATCTACTTCATTTGTACTTTAACTACAGCACTGTTCAGTATACGGTACCATGTATGCAATGTAACTTTTGTCAGAGTGATGTTTTATGCTCACAATTGGGTGGTTCATTGATAAGCAAGGAGACGTGAGAAGGCTGATACAGGGTTGAGAGTTAAGTTGTGATGGTCCCAGAATAGGGAACACACACAGCCCCCATCTCCCTTCTACCCAGTATGTAAACGGAGCTGATGAAGATAAAGATGTCTCCCCTGCTGGCACTTCTCTATCTGCCTCTCAGGGGTATAAATAACAACAATAACATTCTCACTTTCCCAGCGCCCACACAGATAAGACAGAACCCCTGGGTGAGAGCTTTCACACTGAAACACAGCTAAACCTGGCCCAGTCGTATCTGTCCTACTAGAACTGGACTTAATCCAACTGTGGTGGTTACAGGGTTATTTTACAAAGTTTCAACAAGAAAAGTCCCTAAAATAATTTACCTTTTCATATGAAGTAACTGTAAGAAAGAATATTTGTAGAGAGGAGCATAGGCCAAAAAATTGTTTAAGTATGTTCAGATTGTTGTATTATTTCACTGTGCACCCGGTTGTCAACCCACCTTCCTGACCAAACTTACACAAACCAACCACACCTATTATTGAGAAAACTCAAGGCTAATTTATTGGCGATCCATATTTCCATTCTTCAATCTGTCGGTGTGTGAAATAGGCACACCATGCAGAATTTAATGCAGCAAGTTTGCATACTTTCTAAGTTAAAACATCCATTTTACAGTGTACATGTTTTGCATGTTTTTTTCCCTTTTTTTACTTGTTCCCTGCATATTCTTCAATGCTTTTTTCGAATGTGAAAATATTTGAAAAATTTAAACATTAAATAAGTGATCTGTGCGTCCATAATTAAATAGCATTTTAAAAGCTTATAAATGAACCTTGAAAATTCCAAAAATAAATACATAAATAAATAAAAATGAATGCTCTCAAAGCACAGTACCACAAAGCTTAAAAAATTGGAAATGCTATTGGTGATGTCAGTATTAAGCAAAACCAAAATGAGCCAAAGATTTTAAGATACATGCCTGCTGTAGGCACTGTGTACACAATGTTCACATATAAATCACATCTGTATACAGCATGGCCGCTCAAGCTGCTTTAGCATGACAACACACAGATCACAAGTATAGGAAAATCACAGTAAATAAGGGTACAGTTGTTTGACAGCAGAAATAGAATCATTCACACTCAATACTACTGACCCAGCCAAAGGATTAGAGAGACGATCCTTCCAAACACAGAGCATAGCAGGGATGTTCTAGGTCTAACATAAGTAAAGTATAGATCTAACAGAAATAAAATATACTGGATTCAGTACACTGGACTTTCAGTCCTTTTGAGCAAGCAAGAATAAAGGTGTTGGTTTTAAAAATAAAAAAGCTTTAGATGTTATTTCCACAGAAGTAGGCCAGAAAAAGTGGATTGTTACATACAAAATACTTACACTTACATCCCAAAATTAGAAAAGCTGGAACAGTATGTAGAACACAATAAAAAGCAGTGCAATGATTTCAGATTTCTTTATTGTGGTGCAGCAGCTAGTGTCGCAGTCACACGGCTCCAGGGACCTGGAGGTTGTGGGTTCGATTCCCGCTCCAGGTGACTGTCTGTGAGGAGTTGGTGTGTTCTCCCTGTGTCTGCGTGGGTTTCCTCCGGGTGCTCCAGTTTCCTCCCACAGTCCAAAAACACACGTTAGTAGGTGGATTGGCAACTCAAAAGTGTGTGTGTGTGAGTGAATGTGTGTGTGTGTGTCTGTGTTGCCCTGTGAAGGACTGGCGCCCCCTCCAGGGTGTATTCCCGCCTTGCGCCCAATGATTCCAGGTAGGCTCTGGACCCACCGCGACCCCGAACTGGATAAGCAGTTACAGACAATGAATGAATGAATGAATGAATGTTTCATGGTTTGTGTGGTCAGCTATATTTTAATAAATATTTTCTTTCTGCCTAGCACTTGAAAAATAAGTTGGGTCAGGGGCAATATAGGATTTGTAATGAGATTAAATAATTAAAGGCTAAGCACCACTTAATGGACCTCCATGAATATTTCACATTATTGTAGTTACTGACATATATAAGTATGAATTAAAATGAAAATAGCATACTTAATTTGCTTTAAAACTGACAATATTATTAAATTAACGGAAAAACCCGAGCTCGCTACGGAAATTCTTGAACGCAACCGTGACGTCACTGGTGGACAACAGCTGAACAACGTTGCGGCAAAACACTGTTATGACTGACTGTTATGACAGTATCTAGCTAGCTAAATAACAAACATTATTCATGACAATAGCCTAGCAATAAGCTAAACTCAAATTTAGAGGTACCATTATTCTTGTAAATGTGATCGAAGTCGAATTCATCCGACACTATAAACCTCCGTAATGCAACTATGTAGCCTAGTATAATCTGAGCCACCAAGTTTACCAAGTCAAGCTAACATTAACTAACACCAACTAAAACAGGCGAAGTAAGTGTACTTACCCTGTCTACCTCCATGTATACAGAGGCTCTTGAATATCACACTCTGAGTGTAAAGCAGCCTCCTGGAAAGGCCTAGTCCTTTAGGAGCAAAAAGGATCTGAAGTAGCTAAGGACAACTTAAGGTGGCGCTACTACACCGTCTGTTGCAGCCATATTTCCCATTCCAGTTCGTAAACTAAATTTGAACAATTAGTTCCTGGCTGGAACCAAAGAACAGTAGGTTCTTCAGTGAGAACCATAGCTGAATAATAGGAAATAAAACAGGAACATTCTCCATTTCTGTGTGTTTCTGGGGCTGTGTTTGGTTTGCTGAATTTGTTTTATTTCACGTGAGTGTGTGTATTTGTGGTGGGGAGTCATTTTGTGGCGTTAGTATGTTTATAAAACTCGATATAGCTGCACACATCCACATTAAACTTCACATGCTTTAACCTGTTACATTGTATAAATAAGTAATTGTAATTCTTATAATCAACAAAATGTTTTTGGTCTTTGTTTTTGGTGGTAGATCATCTAGTATTTATCTTTAAAACACTGATGTCTGTGTTATATATTATGAACAAAATTTGGCCTCCTTTTTTCATTTCTGCATTTATTTGTCCTGCCCTTTGTATTTTCTGCAAAACACAATCCAAACATAATGAACACCACATGTAAATAAAGACATTCATATGAAGCACCAAAGCTTCTCCAGACCTTCCGATGACAAGGGTATGTATGTTGGGCATTCCTGTTTCTGAAATGCCAGAAACACCTCTGTGACAATATATGGCTAATGGCAGTCTGGCATTCTCTCTATTCTCTCTAAGTCTCTATGTTCTTGTTTTTTACAGTCAATATTAAAGGTAAATTCACAATACGTTTGGTTGTACTGCAATTGAATTTTGCATATTGTCTTATTTGGTAATGTTAATAGAATATGTATGTATGCTGGGACCCATTATTATTAACAAACCCAGAAGCAAACAGGATATCGACAAGCAAATTAACTTTTTGTTCCCCTTGGGTTTAAAAGCCATCTTTTTATTGTGGTTGTAGTACATGATTTTATGTTTGTTTATTTTGGTAGAAAATCCATTATTGCTTATTAGCAGCTCAACACAGAGTCACAATATTTCCCACAAAGGGAGACAGCAGCTTCCTCGATGATGAACATTCATTCATTATCTGTAACCGCTTATCCAATTCAGGGTCATGGTGGGTCGCGAGCCTACCTGGAATCATTGGGCGCAAGGCAGGGAATACACCCTGGAGGGGGCGCCAGTCCTTCACAGGGCAACACAGACACACATTCACTCAAACATACGGACACTTTGGAGTCACCAATCCACCTACCAACGTGTATTTTTGGACCATGGGAGGAAACCGGAGCACCCGGAGGAAACCCACGCGGACCCGGGGAGAACACACTAACTCCTCACAGACAGTCACCCGGAGAGGGAATCGAACCCACAACCTCCAGGCCCCCTTCGATGATGAACAGTTATGGGAAAATATATTTCATTCATTTACACTGATACAATGTCAGTGTTCATTCTTCTTTCTGCAGCCCCCTTCAAATGTTTTTCTTCATGTAAAATATGTCAAAAATAATTCCTTAAATTGTCTTCAAAATTCAGCTCAACGTTTTAACTGAATAATAATTCAAAATTTGAAGTAGTGTTAAAAGCACGTTATTGAAATTATTTTGGTCTTTTAATGATGAGTAATGACATGTCACGATTAAATGTGTGGGATTTGCAATATTGCAATAAGGTACCACAGTAGCAAATATATAGTTGTGCAATTCTGGTGTCCTTTTGAATACTCTGTGTTTATGTTACTTTGTAGTAAATGTTATTGCTCATTTGCATTTAAATAATGTTTGGTGTTTCTGAACTTTTAACAGTCATTGTAAGTCAAAACTCACCAAAACTCGAGTCAGAGGGTCAGAGACCTTCTCAAACTTCTAACAGCATCTAACGTAGTGTGGACACATCCGGCTAGAAGCCGCCTCGCCTCTCTTTCTACCCTATTACATGTTTCTGATATACTTCAGGCTGTGAATAAAATATTTAAATGCTCTTATTGCAGTTTCATGTCTGTCTGAGGATGGCTGGGCTGTAAATATTTTAAAGTCCTATATTTGTTCACTGTACAGCCTATAGTGACTCATCCATCAAACCAAAACACCTCACAAAATGGATGCACTACCCTTTCAAGTATAGCTGCAGTGAAAGCCTTACTTTTGTGGAAGCAGGCAACAACTAATATACTGCAAATACAAAGTTAAATGGAAATATCATAGTCTATAGCTACAGTAATGTGATAATATGTGGATAACATTTCTTGTCTCTATAATTGATTCAAACTCAACATATTTATGTGGTGTTATTTTTGGTGTTGGAATTATACGACTGGAGTAAAACTAACCTGAAAAAATGATTCTGTGTCTCAGAATGTATGGCCCATGGATAAACTGTTTGTGACAACTGTCTATATTACAATCCATACTGGCATTAACATTTTTCATTTATATTTTAATGACATGATAATGAACTAATTTTTTTTTATTACGTTGACCCAGTCCTCCAAACAAAGCCTGAAAATAAAGTATACAGCGATGGTGGTGTTCGGGTTAGGAGAATCTGGAAGATGGCAATTGGTAACACTACCCATTCACACCTAACTTGACCTTATAGCGTCAAGCATGTGTCAGCATAATGTCACCCCCCCCCACCCGCCACCACCACAACCACAAGCTCTCCATCTCAGATCTGAGCCAGTCGAACATGAGAAAAGTGGCCATTTGCAAAGCAGCAGTGCGTCTATAAACTCTGGGCCGGAGAGTGCACACACAGGCATGCACACAAAGTCACACACACATACACCCACACACTCAGAGCAAGCTTTCTGGTTTATAGAGACACTCTGGCTCCTTTTAAGGTGATTTCTCCATTTTCCTCCAGCTCTCTGTTCAGCCGACTCACTGCCAAAGCCACTGGGACATTTATAGTGACTCCCCCCACCCTCACCCCCATCACCACGATGTTCCCCAGCCCACCCTCACTACAGCCATTTTGCCATCCTTCTATCTCTCACCATTGCTCACTCCACTCTGCTCTTTCTCGCTTTCTCTCTCGCTCTCTCTCTTTATTTGACATTAACTATTTACTTACCCTCACAGCAAAATTCCCATACATTCAATTTGTGTTAACAAGATTAAGCAAACTGCACAACAACGTCATCAGTCTGATGTTTATTCTTCAGATTTAAGTCAAATATTTATTAATTCCTGAGAGACAATGAAAACCTGTCTCAGGTCAGGGAGGTCAGAAAAGGACCACTCTTTGTAGAACACTAGGATCTGTTTTAATTTTAGATCAAGGATGTTTGTATGGTTAAAAATGTAAAACAAGGTAGTTTTTTACATGATATAGTACATATCTAACAGTTATAAATATAGTATACATTTATACACTCCAATAATGGGCATACAAGATGTAAAATATTTTGATTAATGGAAAATTTGTTCTATTCAAGGAAATAAATCACTCTCCCAGAACAACAATGTAAACAGTGTGAGGTAGAGGGAATTAGGGCCTTGTATGGAGTGGGAGGCTGCTGAGATGAGCCTGCTCTGTTTATTTTCTAGTCCATCAGAAGACAAGGAGGCCTCAATCACAACACAATAGCAGTTACCCTCTAGCTAGACTTAAGCAGGGTTGTTGGAAATGGAGCAAAATAAACAGTAGGTGCAGGAACAAGAAGTGAAAATAAGAAGGGGATGCCAGCTGAAATGGACTTATCAGCGTGGAAGATCAGGCTCAATAGGCTGCGTAGCCAGCAGAGCCTGTGAGTGGTTTATTAGTCTGATGATTTAAAAAGGTCTTTTTCAGTTGTGTTCAGAAAGAGGCTCATGCTCTGAAGCCTTTTAGGGAAGAGAGTCAGTCATGAACATCAAAGCATGAAGGATGGAGACAGATCCGTTTTCCAGCTATCATTACACTCTCACACTATGTGTACAAGCAGTCTATTAGACTGGAACGCAGTATGTTCACTCTCTTTGCAAGTCCTCATTAAATCTCTCAAATCTTCAGGTGTGGTCATACACTAGTAGTGTATTTTGTCATTTGTGATTACATCAGACTGCAGGTTATATAAATACATGAAAACATTCCTTATGCTGCACTGAGCCACCAAATAATATGTGTTTTTCAAATCTAACTTTGAGAAGAGAGACATATATTTAAGATACACCTTTTTTTATAATGTTTGTTAATGACGTAATGTGTAAAAGGACTGTATTGACTGATTATTTAATGTGTATGAAATGACAATAGTGTTTTTGTTGTTGTTGCTGTTGTTGTTTACACACAAGTAGCATAATGTAGAAAGCATTAGTTGACCTCTTTTTGTTTGTACTACAATTTATACAGCCAATACAGAGATGGGTGACATTAATTAGATTTAAATCTGTATGATTTATCAGTAAAATATGTGAACAGGATTATTGCCAAAAGTAACAAAAGACAAAACTGGGTTACATTAACAATCTAAATGAATTGCTCATATGTTTGTTATCTTATTGGATTATATAGTGAGTTGAGGATGAATCAGCCATGCACTATAGTTTGTGGATAGCAGTGAAGAATGATCATTTTCTATTTATTATTATGGGGGAAAAAAGACTTTAGAAAAGTATTAGAAAGGAGCTTGATATTGTCTTCTGGGGTACTATAAATTAAGAAACAAAACACTGCCAGAGAGAATTCATCCATTCATTCTTTTTCTGTAACCGCTTATGCAATTCACGGTTGCAGTGGGTCCGGAGCATACCCGGAATCACTGGGCGCAAGACAGAAACACACCCTGCAGGGGGTGCCAGTCCTTCACAGGGCAACACACCCACACATATGGAAACTTTTGAGTCACCAATCCACCTACCAATGTGTTTTTGGACCGTGGGAGGAAACCCACGCGGACACAGGGGGAACATACTAAACTCCTCACAGACTGTCCCTCGGAGCGGGACTCGAACCCACAACCACCAGGTCCTTGCTGCACCACTGTGCCTCCCAGAGAGAATTCTCGATTGACAAGTACATGATATCCAGGTTGAAAGTTACATTCTGCCTCAAGTGGAGGAGTTCAAGTATCTCAGGCTCTTGATTACATGTTACGAAAAGATGGAGCAGGAAGTTGGCACACTGTTGGTCTGTTTTTGTGAAGAGAGCTGAGCCAAAAGGCAAAGCTCTTGATTTACTCTTCAATCTACGTCCCAACCCTCACCTGCCATGATCTT
Organism: Hoplias malabaricus; assembly: GCF_029633855.1. Lineage (NCBI taxonomy): Eukaryota > Metazoa > Chordata > Actinopteri > Characiformes > Erythrinidae > Hoplias > Hoplias malabaricus. The sequence goes on from NC_089803.1 coordinate 38,795,151, forward strand.
TGGGTAATGACGGAATAAATGAGACAGCGGGTGTTTCTGGCATCTGATACGGATGCTTTCAAGACCAGACTCCCTGGAATACCTCCCTGGTGAGGTGTTTTGGGCATTTCCAACAGGGAGTAAAACCCAGAGATTATGTCTCTACTGGCCTGGGAACTGTATACTCTGGGTAGGGGAAAGGGAGGTCTGGGTTTCTTTGGTGGAACTCCTGCCTCCACCACCTGGACCTGATATGTGGTAGATAATGGATGGATTTATGTCAAAAATAGAACTGCAGAACAACACTTAATAGTTCTTCTCTGTACTTTTTATTTAAATTGCTTTGAGAAATCGCTTCCCACATTCTTCAAAGTTGTCCACAGAAAATCCATAGTGGTTGGATTCTTTTCCAGCAGTGTACCACTGCAAAATCTCTGTGCAGCAATATGTATTATCTCCATGTATAATCTTCATCACTTTTTTCAATATCTCCCTCAGTAAACCCAATATGACACACTCTATATGACATTATTATGTAATTGGAGAAACAGTGGATTCATTCTTTCATGTCACTGCCTAACTGACCCTTATCACTTCTCTCTCCCCATAGGATGCAGCATGAACCCATTGTGTGTATACTGTAGAGGGTAAGTACCCCGGAATAACTCTGAGAGTGAGAGTGGAGGGCCAAAGAGAGAGAGAGCTGGCCGGCTTGAGCAGGCCCAAGGCATGGGTGAGAGACAGATAAGCATGACTTTCTTTTCCTTCCTTAAAAGGGCCAGTCTGTCAGTTGTGTTTTCAGCGAGGCCTAGCAGGTGACCAGGGTCTGTTAGTCAGTGTGTGTGTGTGTGTGCTGTTATGAACCTCAGCAGAGGTTGACTGATAAGAGCACATAGCTCCCACTGCAACAGACACACTGTCTGCACCAGGGTCAGAACACACAGTAATAGCACTGATCCACAGCTGATTTACCAACCCACATATGTAGGACTGAACTTCAAGCAGCACTAACTTCACCTTGCTTTTGCTCTCTCGAGATGACATCACAGTTCTATGTAACTTTTCGCTTCAGAGTTATCACTAAAACTTTAAGACATTGCATTATTTACATTACATTACAGTTTGATTAAAGTTAACAGTGTCTGTTCTGGGTGACAAGGAGATACTGCAGGTAGGGTTGCTGCCTCTAGACTTAGTTGCACTTGATTACAGATCATGTGCCATTGTGGGATTAGGAGTCTAGCCCAAGGGTTAGTGAGTGTAGTGTGGTTTGCTTGATTCTCCTACCTTACCCACAACCAATTCACTGAAGCAGTTACGTACATTTTGTGAGTTTATTTTAGATTACCAAATAGACGTCAGAATACCACAGCACTGACTCCACTGTTTGTTGTAGGCTCTGCAGCAAAGTTAAAAAAAAAAAAGGCAGGCTCCTCCAGTTGTTTTTAGGCTGAAAGAAGGCTGTAGGTGTAATGGGTATTTTCCTGTAGATGCCATACAGGGCATAGAGAGCCATAGAGGCTGTGTCTGCAGGTTTGGTGTGCAAGTAGGCTTTTAGCAGTCCTCCGAGGCTCCATCTTCCAACTCACTGCGTCGCCTTCCACACAGTCGATTCTTCTGCTTCATTACCCTCCACAAGTTCAGAACCGCAGCACTCTTGCTATCGCCTGCTTTTAGGGGGAGCCAGCCAAATAAAATGGAATGCAAATGAAAAATAAATGCCCGTATGGGGGTGAAGGAGTGGAGGTAACGGCTCCAAAGACCTGTAAGTATGAGTTCTTAATTAATCCATGATAATTAGCTGCAGTAGCAACTGGTATGCTCTTGAAATGAGAAAAGACTGATAGAAGGTCTAGGTATACTCTCTAAAGGATTAGTGGAGGGCCCTGTTTAGTCAGAGATCTAGGTTGGGAAGTCTCAGTGTGATTTTTTGCCACTGAATCTGTAAATGGTAAATTAAAAATGCTCTGAGAAGATAGTGTTATTTGATGTACAATTATTTCTTATGACACAGTGATTTGCCTTTAACATTGGAGAGATCTTTTGATATATGTACAGTGCAAAAAAAGCAAGTGAAAACAAGTCAATATATATAAGATAATTCAAGTTATTAATTGTTAATTAATTATTAAAAAAAACAAACAAGCAAAATCATTTAACCAGAAAAAACATCAATTAAAACAAACAATTTCTATCTATCTATCTGGATTAATAATGACCACTCACTGGGTCCATCATTGGGACTCTTGGATACCAATTGGCCTGAGGTAATGGTCTTGGCTGATCTCTGATCTACTGATGCTTTTCTCATGCTGCTGTTCTCATGCTTTTCTCATGCTGCTTCTGTCAGAGTGAATAAAGCTCACTGCTCTCAGTCACAACATGCCTACTGTCTAGCCTTCTGTCTGTCGGCATGTTTTGTCTGGCTCCATGTATGTTCTCCTGGGTCCCTGTATGTTCTCTTTGCATTAGCCTCCAGCTAACACCCCCGCAGGCTAATGCTGTTTGACTGGGCCCTCTCTGTAAGCGCTCAGGGTGCAACTCCCTGGACTCCATCACCTTCGTCACAGCCCTCCTCCTCAGGTCGAGTTAGTGAAGCACCAGAGGCGGACCATGCCTTATTCATACTGCCCAGCTCTGAGTGCTTGTCACTGGGGAGGAGAAGCTGTGGTGAGTCCGCTTCCACTGGAGCTCCATAAATCATGAGCCCAGGAGCCATCGCATTTCTCCGCCTCACAGCAGCAACACCGCAGGGACAGTAAATCATTCACAGGGCCGTGAAGAGAATTACACAGGCAAAGCAAAGTTTCTTCTTCAGTTCTTTTCATTAATACATGGAAATAGTAGCATGCCCAGCTTTGAGCTGGAGCCTAACTCCTGAAGCTGCAAACATATTCATTTATTGACCTTAAAGGGGAATTTCCTATGCATATGTAAATGCATATACGGAAATTTCTAGGCACATTGTGTAGTTATTATATGAACTGTAGTTTTTTTTTAATTGATTAAAATAAAGCTATCAAGGACCAACAGCAAAATCCATACTATATTTATTTTACACACACCACAGCCAGACCTCATGATGCCTCATAATGATTTTGTCGCCCTTCTGATTCATGTAAATACATTCAAAGTGGCTAAACACTACGGTTGTCTTAACTGAATGAATTCATTCACTGTGTCATGTTATAATCAAATTAGTGTATTACAGCTCAACATATCTAAATCCTGAAGCCAATAAAAAGTGATAGTATGAGAACTGTAAGTTGTAAAAGCTAACACAAATGTGACAAAAAAACTGTAAATGCTAATATGTCTACACAGTAAAGCTTTGGGGATATATTTACATTTTACATAATTAGATTTTTATCAAACCTTTTCATTAAAATGTATTTAGTAGTTACTCTAAGTTTATTGGTAACTGTTATGACAGTGAGGAACTGACTTTTGGGTCACATATAGAGTTTAAAGTGTTAATCTATGTTACAGAACAGAGTAGACAGGACACTGCTGCTAATGTTCCATAAGGTTACTTGCTTTATATATAGACCTACGTGAGGTGAAAGACCCACTTGTCAAACACAATGACAAGAAAAAGGAAATACCATAAGGAAGTGACATCACTCTACTGAACGAACACCTGAAGATACAGAAGCTGGGATCAAAAGAGCAACCCATTGTTTCAGCAAGAGTGCAGATGTTTCATGAATCTGGGCCTCAGTTGACTCCTGTCAAAGCAAGCGCAGGCCGATCTGATGTTCTGAATGTTTAATGCTGCAGTAAACACAGTGGGGATCATGGGGTTCCTAAGTCCTAGCAGCAAAACTGACATGATCTTTGGCATGTTTACTTCAAGTGGTCTGTATTTATCCATTTTACGCCAGATTTTATTGATGGTTTCAGACTGAGTAGGTACCATGCCGTTAGATCTTGCAGGTTTAAGCAAACAACTGTCAGTAGCTGTGGTCTGCAGAGGTCTACTTCCAGACAATCCCATCCAGTCAGACTCCCATGAGGAGGGCAAGCTTTTACCTTGCTTTCTGCTGTCTGGAGATGACATCACAGCTTGACACACTTTCTCACTGCAGCCTAAAAATCATTAGCAGCTCTGATGTCTCTATGGTGATAAGTGTTGATGTCTGAATTTATAGTGACTCCTCGCTTTCTTCATTAAGGAAATAAACTGGATGAGTGAAAGGATGCTCAATGTCTGTGGCTTGTTTCATCTTCAGTCCCTATGTCCCAGTGGCTGCATCAAACCTTCTTCATCTACCATTTCCAACTCCCTCCATCATATTTCTCTTTCCCTCTCTCTCTCTCTCTCTCTCTCTCTCTCTCTCTCTCACCTCACTGCAGCTGTCCCATCAGATTAACCTCATCCTGCTGCTAAAACACTCTCTCCTTCACTCTGTCACTCTCCATCCTCTATCCTGCATCTATTTCCACCTCACAGGCACAATTTGAAGCTTTTGTAGTATCAGAGAACAGGAAGGATCCCACCCATTTTTCTTGTGAAAAGCTCATGCTGGATGAGACCAGATGCTGTCTTTTAACTGTCTTTGAAAACAATTATTTGTGGAGAAAAATGTCTTAAAACTGGAAGTATATAAAAACCACAACAACCACAAAAAATAGGTGCTTAAATTGCCCTATACATGGTAAGGATCAGTGTGGAAAAAAGGAATTGATTTACCCTTTAAAAGAACGGTCTACGCATGCGCACTGTGGCTACACAGCTAGTGTAGTACAAAATACCCCTAACTTTCTTGTAAATAAAGCCTCACAATTTTTCTCTTGATTAAGGTTGTCTAGACATGTCAGTGTGGTTTTGTGTAGGCAAGGCAAGGTAAGGAAAATTTACTTATAGAGCATTTTTCACACACAGAGGCAAAAAAAGTGCTTTGCAGAATCAAAAGGAACAGTAAAAAGCAGTTATGGTGCCTTTCCACCACATGGGTCTGGCTCTACACGACTCAACTCATTCATTCATTCTCTGTAAGCGCTTATCCAGTTCAGGGTCGCGGTAGGTCCAGAGCCCACCTGGAATCATTGGGTGCAAAGCAGGAATACACCCTGGAGTGGGCGCCAGTCCTTCACAGGGCCACGACTCCACTCGACACGTTTAAAGCTTGCCGCTTTTCCACTGGTTGTGCTCTCCCGCGAAATGAAGCCAGTGATGTAGAAAACCCGTCTCTTACTTCGCTTACTTACATCACTTGTCTTTGAAAACCACAACAACGGTGGCGGTAAACTTAGGCGCTGTTTACTAAACACGGCTCCGAGCCCCAGTTCTCACAGATCAAGTTCGGCTTTTACTAGTTCGGCTTTCACTGGACATTTTTGTCGGCCATCGGCTGAAAGAGCATATACACCTCTTCAAAACACCTCAAGGTAAAATCACGAGCTGCCGTTGTGAGTCCGACAAAAATGAACGTGAAAGCTGCTGTTACTTAAGAGATTTTACAGTTTGTGCTGGATTTGAATGAGCTCTGCATTCTGTGGTAATTGACATGGCTCTGACCAGTCAACTCTCTGCAGGGTTTACACACCATTTCAGCATGGTTGGAAGCCTGAGCGAGCTGGGACTGAAAACCTACCTGGTTCCAGGGACCAGATTTGGACAGTGGTAAAGTATAAGAGCTGTGTAGGTTCCAGGCAGTGGAAAAGCGTCATTCATTAAGAACAAGAATTCAAACATAATAGACAAAAAATAATTAAATAGTGCCCGTGAGGAGTTGGTGTGTTCCCCGTGTCCGCGTGGGTTTCCTCCGGGTGCTCCGGTTTCCTCCCACAGTCCAAAAATACGTTTGTAGGTGGATAGGCGACTCAAAAGTGTCCGTAGGTGTGAGTGAATGTGTGTGTGTCTGTGTTGCCCTGTGAAGGACTGGCGCCCCCTCCAGGGTGTATTCCCGCCTTGCGCCCAATGATTCCAGGTAGGCTCTGGACCCCCCGCGACCCTGAATTGGATAAGAGGTTACAGATAATGGATGGAATTAAATAGTGCTAGAAAAATAAGTTATTAAAATAATTGAAATATTTAAATAATACAATAGAAAACAGTATATTAGAAATAAATATAGAAGCTGTGCCAGGACTACAGGGGCATTACAGAATAAAAAGTGAAGGGTGACATTATGAGAAACTGTCAGTTGTAAAAACGAAAAACAATTTGACAAAACACTTGCAAATGCTAATATGTTTACACAGTGCAGCTTTGTGCATGTATTTGCAGAAAAGGTTTGGGTGAGCATCAAGCTTTAGAGTTTATTAGTAAGGTTTGCCTCCTTGCTTCAGTGCCATACTAAAGAATATATGTTGAAAACTAGATATTAGATATGTAAAGTAACCCAGATAATTGTGTACCTTTTTATAAAAAATATGGATAAGGCCATATGTTGTCTTATTAACCCATAATACTAGTAACAACACCACATTTCCACTTGGGTTAATATTTAACATATTTGAGCTGTAATCTCTGGGCCCTCAAGAATCAAACAACACAGCACTGTTCTCCCCCTGTCTAAACAGTCCTATTCAGTTTCGCCGCATGTTCCTTTAAATGAGAATGTGTCCGTTCAGTTCAGCACAACAGCCCAGGAGTAAGGAGCCAGGAGCAGAACCTCTGGTTTTTAGCCATGTTCGCCTGGTTCTCATTTTCACCATGTTTAACCTGTACTCTTATTTCTCCACATTATTTGAGTTTGTTTCACTCTGTTTAACCTCATCATTGTGCTCTCCCATTATTTTGGGTCCAGTGCTGTGATTGGAGAAGCTCAGATAAGGATGTGGCACAAACCTAAAGTCACTTCACTCTGTGTAGGATGCAACACAAAGTCAGAATGACTCATTTTATCCCATGTTTTCTGGTTTAGACAGTCCTCAAAACATTGACTGATTTGTTTTATTGCTCAGTTTGTGGGTTTGTACATCCAGATCCCCAAATTAATGTGGTAATGCACTGGAAAATATATTTCTTTCACATATTATATCCCATATAAAATGTGAATGAAACTACCTGTATTATAAATGTTCATTATCACATTTTCCCCTCAAACCATTTAAGAAACATTTAGGAGTGTTTATTTTTAATGTATAACTATGGTTGAAGAGATAAACTGAAGGATTTTTTTTCTGATCTCCCTACTGACATACAGGCACTGCCCCTCTGGCTTCGTTTCCAGGGTAACATTACCCTTATCATTTTGGCATTAGTCAGCCAGTCTTAATGAATCTGAGTGCATCCAATCAGATATAGACTCTTGGGAGAGGCACTTTATTTAGAAGAAAACTCTGAAGGAACAGCTAGCTGCTAATTTGCAGACACAAAGAAATCTTGTTCTAAATCATATGCACTTTAAAGTAGGTAAAGCTGTGAAACCTCTCTACCATGAAAGAGTAACCCAGCAGAGGAACCATGCAGTACTCTGGGTATTCTCATCCCTTCTCTGTAAGCTCCATAAATCTCTGAAGCACTAACCATCAGAACAGCTTGTCCTAAAGCCTAAGTGTTTACATTTTGTAAAACAGGTCTATATACTCAGCGCTCTCTCTCTCTCTCTCTCTCTCTCTCTCTCTCTCTCTCTGTGGAGGAGGACAATCCCCTGGCACGGTGGAGAAACTCAGAGTGTGGCCAAGAGTGTAGTGAGAGGGAGAGATGGTGAAGTAAGAAGTGTGTGTGTGTGTGTATGAGAATATAGAGTTTTCTTTCACCCTCTTCTGACCTTACACTGAACTGCAGGCAAGAATTAATGATATCATTCACATCAGCCCTGAGAGACAAGCATTCATGAGTCATGTCTTTAGTAATTAAAGAATAGCTAGCTAACTAGCTAACAATTTAAACTAGCTAAACTAGCTAACAATTTACTACTACCCCCCGACACACACACACACACACACACACTCACACACACCCACTTGTAGGCATAATCACATGGCACACACACAAGGAAAATAGGAAATTCCACAAGGGCTTGTATGAAGAGCAGCTCCCACATGACGTCAGAGAGAGAGAGAGAGCAATGAATTTAAGATTTAAGAAAGTAAGAGAACAAGATGGTGAGAGAGAATGGGGAGAGATATTTTGGCCTACTCACTTCTGTCCTCCTGTGTTGGCTCTGACTTCTAAAATTCTTTCAACTTCTCATGGGTAAAACATACTGACAAATAATAACAAACAGACTCGCTTGTACTATGTACTATGACAATATTATGGTGTCATTTCAAATGGACAAAAGTACTAACATTTTAGTTCCTCATGAAAGTCACCCCAGTCGACGTTTCTTCTTTGGCTGCAACAGGTTTGCTGATGTGCTCCTCAACATGATGAGGCTGGTTTCACGACTCAGAAAGGGCAGAAGGTTCCCAGCACACACATGGAGGGAAACATGTGAACTGCTTCTACTGTTACTGCTGCTAAGGCCTGGGAACCCACAGAGGGGGTGACTCTGAAGAACCCTAAAGGGGGAAAACCAGTGTTTCCTCAGTGTGTCAGCTGTGTAGTCCATGAGGGATCTGACCCTAAGAAGTTAAACATCTCTCTTCCCAGTTTGAGATTGGAAACTGAAACAGAACTAATTGAAGAGTCACCAAATTTAGCTCTCTGAGAATCCAGAGAGGACACATGTGGAGTTTAAATCTCTTTCTCTCTCTCTCTCTCTCTCTCTCTCTCTCTCTCTCTCTCTCTCTCTCACGTTATAACGATGTGAGCCCCTCCTGTGAGTTACACATATAGATCAGATTTTCCCTGTGGCCTGAGGGTGGCCCTCCTACATCCTCATGGTTCTCATAATAAACCCCCTGCTGTACAAACACTGATCAATGATCAGCTTCCTTTATTAAACACACTGATCTTAAATCACAATGCATAGCCACTTAAACTGATCCAGGAACAGCTCTTCCCTTACTCCATATTTCCCTGGACACCTGACCCCAAACAGCACTGCTTAAAAGCCTGACCTTATGGCCCTCATGTGTCACTTTCAGGGGAACACGAACAGAAGATCCTGAGATTACAGATGAACAGCACTGCTGCTTTTCCCACTCCTCTTTTCCAGTGTACCACACTTCCTCTCTGTAGTGTCTGGAGAACTGTATACTGTGGGAACCAACCAACCCTGGTATGGAAAACATAGCCAGCAGTCACAGAGCCTGTGATTTTTCAACTTAACAACTAGCATACCACAGAAAGTTTTACAGTTTTTATCTTTGTATAAACTCCATCAAGTTTGAAAGGGTGCGACAGACAACTGTTAGTCTAGAGCAGGTGTAGGGTTTTTTTCTAATGGTAGCATGGTGGCAAATTAGTGATTTCTAGCCTTTTTCTTTGTTTTGACTCAATACTGCCCTCTAACATTTTTAGATTTTAGAATATGTCAACTAGTTAACAGAGTGAAATCCACATGTTGCTCCGCACACTTTTGAGCTTTTTTAGCCCCCTTTCTGACAGTTCTTCAGTGATCCGGATGGTGGTGAACACCTGCTATGTGTTGGTCCTGTGCGAGTCCTGACCATTGAACAACAGAGTGATAGTAGGCAAACATACTAACCTAGCATACCTTAACGTACTTTGCAAGAAGTAGACAACAGTCTGCAGTTATCTATTAGAGCCAATCAAATGGGCAGTGAGTGTAAAAACAAGGTCATTTTAATAGTATGGGTTATGGCTCTCTCACGTCTGGATTCAATTCTGATTTTCTTTGTGTCTTTGGTGTGATGTCTCTCAAATCCAAATTAAGACTTGAATTCACCTTTCAACTACATCTGATTACTCTGAGCACCAGAGGCCAGACCTCAGAAACACTGAATGTAAATGCATTTACAGTTATCTGAATCATGTGAAGAAATAAAGAACATAAAAAACATTTTTTAGAAACTTTGGAGAAAAAAAGAAATTGAAAAAATGATCTATGCAGATTATGTAAATAGAATGGAAGCTGTAATAAAACAAAGTGTGGACACTAAATGTACAATTTGACCACATATTGATAAAATATGTTTCCAGTTATTCCTTCTGAATCAGAAAAATAAATAACTTGTACTTGATAGCCATTTGTGACAGGAAATTAAATAAATGAAGTGTGTGGTCTCAGATTGCACGGTACTGTGCATTATTATGACAAACAATGGCACTGAGACATTGTCTTATGCAGCAATAAAATGTAAGCCCTGGCTTTGTTTTTGCAATTTTCTAGATGTTATTCCACATGATGGAAAATAGGAAATCAGCCATCATGTGTTATGTTTGTGTGACCTCAGCCTCAGCCCTCTGAGCTAGGAAGACTGGCCAGGCACTTTTCTCCCAGCAAGCAGTTCTGAGGAAATCATTTAAATATGTACTGATATAAACTGTTCTTAGTCTATATGAGCACTTCCAGCTGCCTTCTTTTAACTCCACAAAAAATACATCAAATTTAAAAGGATATTAAAGGTCAGCACTTTATTTCCATACACAACACAGATTCAACATTGTTAGTTTTGCATCCCCTCATTCTTACAAGTTGCTTGTGGCCCTGCTTTCTGCTGATCATCACTTGTTTTCAGAGTTGCTTGAGTGTGGATTTTGAAAATTTTAAGTCTTTCCTAATCTTTCCTAAAATACATCAGCACCTGGAGGGGCTATGTGTCTGTCACATCTACTCAGGGTAAAAAAAATAGACTTCTCACTATCAGAGAGGATCATAGCACTATCAATCAGAGCACTGAAATCCAAACAATCCAAACACACACCACTTGTGTTTAGATCCCTCTCTCTCTTCCCCTCCACCCTCTCTATCTCCACAACCTGGAGGAACTTCTCACCCCTGCTGTCGTCTGGATCACATCTATGAGCTGCGAGTGAGAGACACCAGGCCTACCTACACATCTCTACTCTAAACACCCGCTCAGCTCATCCCCTGCACGCTTCAAACTCAAAATCTGGATATTTAGCGTCAGGTTCCATCCATGATAGGTTTGCGAGATTTATATGCATCTTACATGAAGTAACACAGAATGCAGAGAGCCTATGCTTAAAAATAAAGGTGCAAAAAGTTTTTTTTCCTAATTATACCACACTACACTGTTAGTTCCGACACTGCAGTGTGATTGGCTGAGAGACACTCCATGGCACAGAAGCTCCTTGGGGTATCACTCGGCAAAATACATGTAACATGTAATGTCTATGTGACGTGTGATTTTGTTTAACTCGAGTCGAGGCGCGTCTTTTTTTCTCTGCTGCTCTCGTTGGCGTTTCTCCAAAATACTCACTTTTAACATAAACAGACAGAATACAACCCCTGGCAAAAATTATGGAATCAGCAGTCTCTGAGGATGTTCCTTCAGTTATTTAATTTTGTAGAAATAAAGCAGATCATAGACACGACAAAAAACTAAAGGCATTTCAAATGTCAACTTTATGGCTTTAAGAAACACTAAAAGAAATCAAGAAAAATAATTGTGGCAGCAAGTAACTGTTAGATTTTTAGAACAATCACAGAAAATAAATGATGGAATCACTCAATTCTGAGGAAAAAATTATGGAATCATGACAAACAAAATAACACTCCAACACATCACTAGTACTTTGTTGCACCACCTCTTGCTTTTATAACTGCTTGCAGTCTCTGAGGCATTGACAAACAGTACTCTTCATCAATCTGGCTCCAGCTTTCTCTGATTGCTGTTGCCAGATCAGCTTTGCAGGTTGGAGCCTTGTCATGGATCATTTTAACTTCCACCACAGATTTTCAATTGGATTGAGATCCAGACTGTTTGCAGGCCATGACATTGACCTTATGTGTCTTTCTTCAAGGAATGTTTTCACAGATTACATTATCATCTTGAAAAATGATTTCATCATCCCCAAACATCCTGGGATAAGAAAAGTGTCCAAAATGTCAATGTAAACCTGTGCATTTATTGAAGATGTAATGACAGCCATCTCCCCAGTGCCTTTACCTGACATGCAGCCCCATATCATCAACGACTGGAAATTTGCATGTTTTCTTCAGACAGTCATCTGCATAAATCTCATTGGAACGGCACCAAACAAAAGTTCCAGCATCATCACCTTGCCCAATGCAGATTCGAGATTTATCACTAAATATGACTTTCATCCAGTCATCCACAATCCACGATTGCCTTTCCTTAGCCCATTGTAAACTTGTTTTTTTCTGTTTAGTTGTTAGTGGTGGCTTTCTTTTAGATTTTCTGTATGTAAATCCCATTTCCTTTAGGCAGTTTCTTACAGTTCGGTCACAGACGTTGACTCCAGGTTCCTCCCATTTGTTCCTCATTTGTTTTGTTGTACACTTTCCGTTTTCAAGACATATTGCTTTAAGTTTTCTGTCTTGACGCTTTGATGTCTTCCTTGGTCCACCAGTACGCTTGCCTTTAACCATCTTCCCATGTTGTTTGTACTTGGTCCAGGTTTTAGACACAGCTGACTGTGAACAACCAACATCTTGTGCAACACTGCGTGATGATTTACCCTCTTTAAGGACCTTGATAATCCTCTCCTTTATTTCAATTGACATCTCTGGTGTTGAAGCCATGATTCATGTCAGTCCACTTGTTGCAACAGCTCTCCAAGGTGTGATCACTCCTTTTTACCTGCATACTAACGAGCAGCTTTAATCTGATGCAGGTGTTAGTGATTTTAATGAAAATTTGCAGGTGATTCCATAATTTTTTCCTCAGAATTGAGTGATTCCATAATTTATTCCCTGTGCTTGTTCTAAAAATCTAACTGTGACTGGCTACCACAATTATTTTTCTTGATTTCTTTTAGTGTTTCTTAAAGCCAGGGTGTTGCCATTTGAAATGCCTTTAGTTTTTTGTCATGTCTGTGATCTGCTTTATTTCTACAAAATTAAACAACTGAAGGAACATCATCAGAGACTGGTGATTCCATCATTTTTGCCAGGGGTTGTACATGGCATCGTTTAGTGTATGATATCACAACGGCCTGAATCCACTGAAAACAATGGTTAAACCATGACATTTTAATTAAATTGATATGTTTATCTCTGCTTCTGTCCTGATTTAGACAGAGAGCAGCTCTAAATAATGTAGTTTTATTCCCAACAAATTTGGTGTGAACACGGACCGACTCACTGGAGAGATCCAAAGTTCAAAATCCTGGAGGACTCCAACATCACACAAGTTAAACATCTAGAGTTTATTGAAAAGAGTAAAAAGGAATGTTCGACGGAATCGAACTATTCTTCTAATAAACACATTTTTCACGGTTTTCCTTGTATTAAAACCTAATAATAAATGGTGATAACGAACTGTGGTATAATTGCAATAATACACTTGAGATTCGTTCTATAACGTGAGTTTGGCGCTGGTGTACTGATCCTCGGCACTCGGCCGTGCCAATATCTTATAGTACGAACTTCGAGTGTATTATTGCTTAAAGGAGCAATCTGTAAGCTATTTACTGTACTTGTAAAATTGTGATACGACCCTCTGTCCAAAGACATTATAGTCCAAGCCCACAGCTGCCAGGTTTACAAACATAGTGGCTGTCTTGCAGACATGAAATGACCAAGTGAACATAGTTATTAATGTTATATTTTACCAGACCCAAAATTTTGGTTTAGACAGTAAATTCTTGTAAATGCAGGGAATAGATGAGTAAGAATAGATAAATACAGGGAGCAGATAAATGTTTAGTGACATTTCAATTGGTTTGTGTGATTTAAATGGATAAAGTGGAATAACAGTTGTTTCCAAAAGTTTCAAAAGCTATATCGATAGCTTCGACTCTTAAGGTGAAACAAATTACTGGCAAATTACGTCAATAAGACTCGTAAACAGACATATGTATAATGGAGTGAAATATCTGACTATGAAAATTGTAAATAAGAAGTTCTGCTTCCTAAACCACATTTATGACGGAAGGGAAAATTGATAAGTATCACCAGCCTTGTCTAGTCGAAATATTTAAAGTGGATTTGGACAGTAAAGGCTTGTAAATGCAGGGAAAGGGCGGCCACGCGTTCATTTTTTGGATTTTTTATTTGCTTTCTTTTGCATATGTAGATGTTTTAGTGAAACGATGAACGTTTTTCTGTGTAAATATGTTGATTGTGGTACATTCTTCTTAGCTATTATGGTCATCTTTTGCTTGTTTGTTTATTTATCCTCAAACTGGCAACCTGGTTGAGTTTCACGTCTGGGGATGAAGGAGAGGAGGCAGAGGGCTCTCTCCACTGTTTTGAAATTGTACTGTAGTTCCAATTTGAGATGCTTTGTGTCAATATTACAAATTGCTCCTTTAAATATACAATCACAAACATTCTCAACATCCAACATCTAAACATGCAACATTAATCTCAACATTCAAAAGAGTAAACAACAATAATTCAAGAGGATAATGGCTGTGGAGAAAACCATCTCTTAACAGTTTTCAGCATCCTGCAGCTCCAACAAAAAGGTAGCAGCCCAAACATCCTTGTTAAGAGAATGGTTTGGTTCAAAATCTATAAGAGGTTTTCACAGCTAGTGTCCTGTGAACCCATGATTTGGCCTTCCATGAAACTACATCTTCTAAGCTAATGAGACTACACATAATTTGCATTCATTAGAATGTTCTTCCTTCATACCTTAATAACCAAACCAATAAATAATTGTAGGCTTGTTAAAGATTTCCACTGACAGTTTTCTGCAATTGAAAAAGCAATTAAAGCTTCTTACTCAAAAACTCTTCTATTCTTTGCTTGTAAATATTGTATGTTCTGAATAAAACCTGGCTTATCGACTCAGTTTTATTAGGGTGTTCCTGTGAAGATTATGGACCAATGAATGAATCTAGCAAAAATCTGCTTTGGCACATGAGATGTGCATGTGTGTGTGTGTGTGTGTAAATAATAAATTCAAGCTAAGAGCTTTTCAGAACCTTTATCTTAGAGTGTATCACACCAGATTAAGTTTTATTCCCATAGGTCAGCAAGCTCTTTCCTAAAACAAGTCTATTTAAGACATACCCATCAACCAACCGTGAAACACACGCATACATTACCATCTATGGCATGGCAGGGCAAAATAAAGAGGAATGCTGATCTAGGATCAAATGGGTTTGTACTTTGGCCCATGCTGTTATAGGTTACTGCAGAAAGCAGCCTATCTCACATCTATCTACGCTGAGCCCAGAAGCGGAATTCAGAGTGAAGCAAGTTTAATGAGTGCAGTTGATATTTAAAGCACAAACAGTACGTCAATATAAAACCCCTCTGTTCCTTTGTGTGATTCTTCAGCTGCTCCACTTAGGCCTCAGTGCAGCAGCCACTCAGAGAGGACTCAGCAAGCAGAACTAATCTCATTAAATATGAAAGAGAGAGACAGAGCAAGAGAGAGAGAGGTAAAGTCTTTACGAATGTACAGATTAGCCGCAGACAGGCAACTCACTAACTGTCTGAATACATTTAGCTAGAACAGGTATGACTAATGTAACTATATGCAAAAATTTCCCTTGGACACCTATATTAAATGTGGCTGTTATTTGTGCATTTATGTTTTGCACCTTCCAAAACTCCATGGAAAGGAATTTCCTGTTTGGACAGATAGAAGAGGTGTGATTTAGCTGACAGACGTCCCTGGTGTCAAATGAGAAGAATGAGCAATCTGATTTATCCTTTAGGACAACAGGAAATGTCCACTGTACCACTTCTTCACTTCTTTTTTTATCCTCCTCTGCTCATGGATAGTCCTTGGAGAGAGAGAGAAAGAGACAGAACACCAGTGAATAGAAACAAAAGTCTCTCTCTCTCTCTCTCTCTCTCTCTCTCTCTCTCTCTTACTCATCCGCCTTATCCCACTCTTTTAAAAATATCAGAAATCCCATGACCTGGTAAGCCAATTAACATTTTAGAGAAATGGGAGTTGAGTGCTCAGGGGAGCTCAGAGAAACAATGAACGTGACACAGGCGTCAAAATAAACATTTCCGTTCAGCATGTGCAGTGGCAAACGACTCTTCTATGTCTTATTCTTAATAATCTAGATGATTATATGAACGTAATTAAGAAATGCAAACTGCAGAGCAAGATAATGGTAACTAATTAAGAGGATGTACTTTCATTCCGACACCACTAACAAACTCAAAGTCTGTTTACACCAAATGTGAACACTCAGGGAAGGTAAGGAAAGAACAACAAAAAGAATGGCTCTTTATTCATTCATTGTCTGTAAATGCTTATCCAGTTCAGGTTTTGCTGTAAGAATGGCTGTTTTGAACAAAATTAGTCATTACTGCTAGATTGCTGCCATTTTTGTTTTTGGTATTTTTTGGCCTATAATCATAACAAGCTGATTGTTCAGTCTGATTTAAATGTGCACATTTGCCACTGTCACCTCGGACTTGCTCACCTCTGGGTTTTACGATTCATGTTAAAACTTAGGTCTTTAATGGAATTCTGGGAAGCTGGTTTATGACGACCTCAGTTGTGAAAAGCGCTATATAAATTTGATGTTATTTGATTCATTTTGGTACCTGGAGTTCCTACATACCCAGCAAAAACTTACTGAATGGACATTTAAAAGACAATATCACTATTTATGGTAATTATTTACACTTGAGTGTGTAATGATAAGGTCATACTATATATACCAACAGTATTGCTCTATTTCTGCTGTACACTTTTGAACCCACGCAACATACGTTCAGTAGTGGTTTGAACAATGGTAACAAAAGCTTTGTTCTTCAGGATTTCAGGAGGCTTTATAATTGCCTGCAGACCTGTGTTCTTATTTCAGTATAAAAGAGCCAGATATTCATATATTCCTCTACACAATGTTTTGTGTTAAACTTGTTGTTGCAAACATCTAATAGGTTTATGGGCGACACGGTGGCGCAGCAGGTAGTGTTGCAGTCACACAGCTCCAGGGGCCTGGAGGTTGTGGGTTCGATTCCCGCTCCGGGTGACTGTCTGTGAGGAGTTGGTGTGTTCTCCCTGTGTCCACGTGGGTTTCCTCCGGGTGCTCCGGTTTCCTCCCACAGTCCAAAAACACATGTTGGTAGGTGGATTGGCGACTCAAAAGTGTCCGTAGGTGTGAGTGAATGTGTCTGTGTTGCCCTGTGAAGGACTGGCGCCCCCTCCAGGGTGTATTCCCGCCTTGCGCCCAATGATTCCAGGTAGGCTCTGGACCCACATCTTGGTTTTTAGAAAACAGGCGAATGAGTAAAATAACCTGATTTGCAAACCAAACTTAAAAACAAACATATTAAGGCAGGTATCATATCTAACATATATCTCACTTCATAGCTGTAAAGTGAGTCAGCAACTGGTTCCTTGGCCATTGCACAAAATGTTTATTTTCCTGCTTCCAGTTGCTTGTTATGACATAGTTAAATGTTTTTCACATTAACCACACATTTAAGTTACTCTCAAGGACTTTTAATAAGAGGGGTGTATATTTGTGGACCCATAACAATGACTGAAATATTATTACATTTTGTAAAAACATTATTATTATTATATTCTGAAAACATTACTTTCAATAATACTCAAATACAAATATTTAGGGAAGATTTCTATTTTTTATTATTATTATATATATATATATATATATATATATATATATATATATATATATATATAATTGTGTTCAGGTTGTCATCAGAAGGTTGTGTATGATGCTTAAAGTGATCCACAAACACTGCAAAATATCAAATAAAATGAGTTAACATTAGTCATGTAAGTGTTGTAGTGTGTTAACAAAACTGTATTTAAAAATACCTATATTTTCAAGTGAAAGAAATTGTAGCTAATTTCCCTATTTTGCTTATTTGATATGTTGTTACAAAATCTAAATTGTGACCAGATATAACTGAAGTGAATTGCATTAATTAATGGATGATGAATTGAGTCTTAGGCAACAGACAACACTGTTATATTCAGTCATCAGAGTGCCTAGTAGCAGATATGACAGATGAAAATCTTCAGATGAGGATGGAAACATACCCCTGCTCCACATTACTCAAACTATGACATTTTAGGGGTAGCGTGTCCCTCCAAAGCTGGATTTTAACAAAGTATACAGGGCACACCGGAGAATTCCTTACCCTTTAAAAATGAACACAATTATTTATCTATGTGATAGGCATCATAAGCTACTTCACAACAATGACAACAATAGTCTGCTGGTTTAATCAGGTAAGTGGAAATTAGCCTAATATGGGCGCTGTGATTAGAAGGGGCCTGCAGAGGAGCGGAAGTGTGTATACTTTGCTTGGCAAACACAGGCTGAGTTATCTAACATTAGAAAAATGCAAACCAAACACAGCCGAAGAAAGAGAGTGAGCCAGCAGGATTAGAGACTTCACACACACAATTTGGCTTCCATGTACTGTGGAGACATTATATTTACTTTGATTTCATTTGTAAAAACTTTCAACCGTAACCATAACTACAAGCCTAACCCTAATCATAATATTGAAACTTGTCTTCACCTTAAAATGTAATGTTAATATTGCAGCAATCGCCACAAGGGACACATATGGAGTGAATTTTTTGTCAAAAGATTTACAAAAGCAAAAATAAATCTGCAAGCAAAATTCCTAGAAGGAAGTATATATTTGAATGCAAAACACATAAAATATTTCAAAAGTGTACTTAAAAATATACTTTGTTACCTTTTGACTCTGCAGTTATTGGATACAGATTTTTGTATTAACTTTTTATGTGTATTACTTGATACTGATATTTCTTTATATTTCGCCAGCCTTTGCTTTCTTTTTTTTTTTTTTTTTCGGTCGGGTCTTTTCCTTCTGGAACCTCTCTTTGCTTCTGATTCATTTTTTTGCTTCTGAGTTCTGAAACAAAATGTCACATGTGGGAGGTTTTTTGTTCCAATGGATTTGATATATTCCCCACTTCTTAATAGCTAATGCTGAGTGAGTCTCCACAAAGAGCCCCTGTACATAAAGCCATGTATTTTTGGGGCAGATGTTGGCAGATGGGTGTGTTCTTTGTAGAGTGTATACTGAGTGCATGTGGCCTGTTAGTGCAGGTGTGTGTGTGTGTGTAAAAGTGAGAGAAAGAGAGAGAGAGAGCGGATATGCCCTCCGTCCCAAAGCCAGTTCCTCTCCCAGCGGGCTCTCCATGTTACAGCCACACTTCACATCACATCATTGCGCCTGGGCTCCGGCGTACTTAACAGGATAAATATTTCAGAGGCACCTTCCCCCTCATGTTGGCCTGTCGCTTTCTGTTTGGAGCTACAGCTGGGCGCCGTGCAGTCACAGCCTCTCCAAACTCCACAGAGCCTGCATTATTCAGCAGCACCCAACTCACCGCTCCCCTTATTTCAACGCGCCATCCCTCCTCCCACCCCCCAAAGAAATTTCACCGCTGTTTGTCTCTCTGCAGCTTTCCATTTTCCTGCTCATTTCTGCAGCGCCTACTGTCCTTGCTCCACACGTTTACTTTATAGCCCTGACAAGGCTTTAAAGTAATTGGTTAGTGAGAAATCACATTAACACAATTTCCTTCTTTCTATAATTTGAGTTGATCAACCATGATACTTTGGAAATTTGCCTCTTTTTATATAATATTAAATGTATCATTAAGTTATTAATGCCATAATATGATATTAATACCATGTAAAAATAATAAAATGCCAAAATAAATATTAATACAGTGAAAAAAGACATTAGTCTACAACTTTTTCTGCGCACATTGTACCTTGCAATATATAAACAAAAACTATATTTCGCAGAATATATATTTAATCTACCCTCAGATAAACTCCAGATGGAGTTTGTCAGCAGGATCATATAAAAACCTATTCAAATACAATTGGCAGATGACTGTGGCTACACAGTGTAGGAGTAGCTAGTGTTTTGGTTTAACTTACTGGTTTATAGTTTGATACTTAGCATTGGCCATGATGAAAAAAGCCTTATTCTAATAGATAACAAATCGTCTGAAACCGCTAACCAGTGTTAAATCAGCACAGTTAGGGTTAAATTAATACTGACAGTGTTGTTGTGTGTTAAATCTATATTAATAATACTGTTGAAATTTAATTTTTACTAATAGTGTTGATATAACACAGGTGAATTTCATTCATTCCTTGTCTGTAATCGCTTATCCATTTCAGGATCGCGGTGGGTCCCAAGCCTACCTGGAATCACACCCTGGAGGGGGTGCCAGTCCTTTGCAGGGTGACACACACACACATATATTCACACCTATGAGTTGCCAACCCACCTACCAATGTGTGTTTTTTGACCGTGAGAGGAATCAGGAGCACCTGGAGGAAACTCACACGGACACGGAGAGGACATATCAATCACCTCACAGACAGTTACTCGGAGCGGGGATCCTGTAGCTGTGTGACTGCGACACTACCTGCTGCACCACCGTGCCGCCCACTGGTGAGTTTTCTGTGTAAAACTAAAAATTCACTGTATTTTGAATACTACTTTTAAAATATAATTCTGGACTTTATTTCTCTGTTCTGATTATCTATTCACTCCATTCCAGTCATGGTGAAAGTTGACAAGTGTTTTGAGGCAAACGTTATGATACTGTGTGCATGATATGGCTACTTAGCAACATTTGATTAACAAATCCGGTTGATTTTTGTACATTCAGGGTAAGAGGAAAACATGAACTTTGTGCACTATTCCTGGGCATTCTGAGAGAGCAATCTAGAAATTCACCCTGATTTTACTATTATTCCTGTGTAATCAATGCTTAGTAAATGAATGTAGTAGTAAATGTAGGTGTCCTTCATTCAAAAAACATAAGAATTTTGTGTTACAACAAGGCATGACAGATGTAACAGAAGCAGCTTGTTTTGCTAGGCCTGGGCCAACTTCAACAGTTCCTTTGACCTTGAGTCAGTGTAGAAATCAATGCCAGCAACTTTTGTGGCTGTGCACCGGAGCTCTGCAGTACAGAGAGGAGCAGAAGGGGAGTAGTGTCAGGAGTGATCAGGCTCACATGCTTACATTATGAGGCAATCCAAAATGGCCTCCAACACTCAGATACGGGCTCATACTCTCACCGGCCAAATTCCAGAGCACATGCCACGCCCCAGAGCCGTGACGTCATCCGCCTGTGATGCTGAGAGACTCCCACAGAAAAAGAAAAGAAAATAGCACTTACACAGTCCACAGCTAGTCACTATGAGAATATTGCATTCATGCTTGCCTAGTCTAATATTCAAATGAGTGCAGACAGATGACAACACGAGTGGTTATCACATCTAAACTTAGGACCTAGGAGTTTCAGCAATTCATGCAAGAAGCATGATATTTTAAATAATCTGACTTGATTAAAAAGTAAAATATTATAACATTTAGTAGATAGATAATATATTTTGCAACAGACAACTATTTTCAAAGATTGCTTTGAAAAATCACTGATGGTTAGATTTATTTTCTATACATCTTGACAACATATATGAGGAAAAACATGTCATGCTTTTACTGACATGCTGCTTGCTAGGCAATGTAATTGTTAAATAATAATTCATCATGTTTTTTTACTGATTTAAATTTTTTATATTAGTTTTAATACTAATTATTTTAATATGTTCTAAAAGTATTCATCAAAATGAAAAGACGCTGTATTTTGAACGCCACTCTTAAAATATATTTGTGGGCTGGGGAAACTTTATTTCTCTGTTCTGATTGTCTATTCACTTCTACAAACATGGTGAAATGTCACAGTCCCCACTTTAACAGATGTAATATGGCATCTTATGGGTACCTCTTGTCTACTGGTTGATAAATGCAGTGGCTCCAGGCACTAATCTGACTGGAGTGCTGTTTTATTATTTAGAGTATGCAAGAGATGTGTGATATCAGACATACATTTCATCACTGGCAAAGCAGTCAGATTTGGATGCAGATTAGATTTCCATGCTACATTGTTTTAATACATTACATCCTGTTTAATGCTTTACATCCTGTGTTGACAAAGATTAAGTTTAAGCAGTCAAGGATAGTCCACCCTTGTCCAGCTTTCTCCACATTGAAAAGGAGAAGATCCCAAAGGCATGTGGAATGTGTCAAATTAAATGCTAAAAGTAGAACAGAAAAACAGTGAGAATTAACTGTATTTGGCAAATGTGCTGAAACTCAGTGTTGACAACAGTTAAGCCAAGAATTGTTTCATTGGGTGTCTGCTGCTGGGTGGGATAACGTTTGGCTCCACACCACTGAAGCATAAGCACAACTGCTGTTTGTGTGGACTTCCACCTAGTGGGCAAATTGACTGCTTACTACACCACCACCAGTTAAATCCAGCTGACACCAACCTACACTTACATTTGTAAGCTGTAATTGGATTTAAGTGAGATTGGTGGGAAAAAGTATTTTCAGTCTGGGTTTAGCAAGGTTAGTGTCTACTAGCACATGTCCTGGGTGATGACCTTGAAAGCAACATAAGGATTCTCCAGAAAAGTGCATTTGAAATATTAACTGTATATTAACTCTCTTCTCTTCTTTAATCTTTTCACATAAAACAACAGTTTTTCTCTGTTTAATAATTCAGCTGTAACTATACAAAATTATTATTGTGTACATGCATTCAATTTAGTAGAAAATGACATGTATGCGCATAGACAAAGTTTTATGGATGTCCACTTCATTGTGAGGAGCTAACACCTTCTCTTTTGTGACTCTGTCAAGACTTTAGAGGCTAACATGATTATTTTTAGATATTTTGTAAAAAGTCATAAACACAAGTCTTCTGCAACACTTAAGCATTTTTTTAAATAAATGGATACAAATGGATGTTTACAGACTTCAGGGATCGGGCACTAATGCTAAGGGATTACCAAAGGATCTCAATCTTGCCTTGTCTGGACTAAACTGCATTTCTGCAGAGTTTATTTCCAACATATTTCTGCTAAACATGGCCAAACTAATGCTTTCATTTAGAAGACCTTGATATGCTGAACCACTTAGATCTCCCAGATAAGGGTGGGGTAGGTAGATCTCCAGGAAATGTGGTACTAAACACTGCTATAAACAAAGCACTGCAACTAGTGCTGAAGGCAGAAGAGAAAGGAAATAAGACATTATTATATGTTTACAAACATATTTGGAAAAAATAAATTCCGTACACTGGACATGAAGTCTGGCTTCTGATCTTCACTGTATCCTAAACAAGCCTAAGATTCCCTATCTAGTTAGGCCAACAAGTCTGAATTCACCACACTCAATGTTAAGTGTGGGCTAGGGGGTATAAAGTCCCCCAGCACTGGACTGTAATGCAATGGGACTGCAACCTATTTGCAGCCTACATTTGGGGTGAGTTGGAGTGGCTTTTTTATTCAAAATGCTACTGGCCTATATGCTACTGGAAATGTCACTGAAATTTAATTAACTGTTGAGAATTAAGGACTGAATCAGAACTGGTGTCATGCAGCAAACAGTTGCCTGTTTCTGAGTTGGAGAATAAGATGCTTATGTAATGATTTAAGCTGTGTGAGTCCTGCACAAAGTCGATGGATATGAGGGATGAGGGATATAAAAGATCCACAAGCTGGCAAAGAAACACATTCTGGGTCCTGGACACTTCATAAGAGGATCACTGTTTGTAGCTTATCTTAATTTTGAGAGCTGTTTTGGGACTGAAACCTGCTGGCCAACATTTGGACAATCAGATAAAGGACATGAGTCATGCTAATACATGGACAGCAGACATTGAATGAAGGTCTGGTACAGTGGTTTCTAAACAAATAGTCAGTAGATTTGCAAGTGTAGTCATGGGGGTAATTAAAAATAATTGACAGGATTCTTTCTTTAGGTTTATGTTGTAAGAAAGCCTGGCTGTCTGATTTGTAACATTGTTACACTGCAGTTTCAAAGCAGAAACGTTCAGCCATTGGGTTGAATGCTTACTTTACATGATCTTAAGGCGGCACGGAGGTGTCACTTTCTGTGAGGAGTTTAGTATGTTCCACCTGTGTCTGCGTGAGTTTCCTCCTGATGCTCCAGTTTCTTCACACAGTCCAAAAATACATGGTGGTAGGTGGATTGTCTGTGCAAATTTAAACATAGGTGTGAGTGTGTGGTAGCCTGGATGGACTGACGCCCCCTCCAGGGTGTGTTCCTGCATTGCACACAGTGATTCCCTGTAGGCACTGGACCATTTGTAGACAATGAATGAATAAAATCTTCTAGCATAAGAAAAACCACACAGGCATGTCAAGGAAAAGGATATGATCCATTTGTTTTTTACTTAATCACATTTTTTTCTCTCTTTCTCTGAGGGAAAGTACATTGTACAAGCCCTATTGTTTTTTTTTTCCCCTGCACATTATTTTCTTTCTTTCTTGGCATTCTTATGCCTAAGCCGTCAATTTAAATATATAAATATTAATTAAAATATTTAAACTATCAAAACGTATTGTTAGGATCTAAATCCCAAGTTGCAATTATGTTTTTTTTTTTTAAGTTAGTCCACTGAAGAGATTTTAAGAAGTTAATGTAAATTAAAGGAAAAATTAAATCCAAAATTTACTTAAGATATTTTAATTAAGTGCTCTTTGGATGTGGCTGAACACTCATAAAATCTAGCTGGGGAAATTTGTCCAGAAAGTCAGGACAATTCTGGTCTAACAAGCTTCACATACACTATACTGCCAAAAGTATTCACTCATCCATCCATATTATTGAATTCAGGTGTTTCCAATCAATTCCGTGGCCACAGGTTTATAAAACCAAGCACCTAAGCATGCAGACTGCTTCTACAAATATTTATGAATTAATGGGTTGCTCTCAGGCCCTGTGAAGGACTGGCGTCCCCTCCAGGGTGTATTCCCGCCTTGCGCCCAATGATTCCAGGTAGGCTCTGGACCCCCCGCGACCCTAATTTGGATAAGCGGTTACAGATAATGGATGGATGGATGGGTTGCTCTCAGCAGCTCATTGAATTCCAGTGTGTGCAACAAGTCCAGTCATGATATTTCCTTGCTACTAAATATTCCACAGTCAACTGTCAGTGGTATTATAACAAAAGAGAAGTGAATGACAGCAACTCAGCCAAGAAGTGGTAGGCCACCTAAAATGACAGTTGGATCAGCGAATGCTGAGGTGCATAGTGCACAGAGGTCACCAACTTTCTGCAGAGTTAATTGCCAAAGACCTCCAAACTTCATGTGGCCTTCAGATTAGCTCAAGAACAGTGCTTCATGGAAAGGGTTTCCATGGCCAAGCAGCTAATTCTAAGCCTTATATCACCAGGGAAATGCAAAGCGTCAGATGCAGAGGTGTAAAGAACTGGTTAGTTATTTATCAAACAAAAACAATATGTTTACTGGCAGATTGCTTGTTCCAGTCTAAAGGACATTGATTGTAGAGTTTACCAAGGCTCAATACTGGGACCCATTTTGTTTTTAATATGTCAGTGATCTGTATTTGGTAGCATGGTAGAATGTTTATATTATTTTGTTTGCTGATGACACTAATATTTTTTATCTGATAAAGATTGTCAGAAATGTATATCAACTATTAATTTTGAATGAATAAACACTGATTATTGGTTCAAAGCTCACAAATTATCCCTTAACAAATTTCATATATGCTTTTTTGTCCCAAAAAGAATAATGTAATTAATAACTTTACACCAGTCTATATGTCTAGCCACATATTAAGTCTGGTTTACTATACTAAATTTCTTGGTATACTAATTGATGACAAATTGTGCTGGAAAGAACACATTTCCTTAAATTCTAATAAGATAGCAAAAACATCTGTGTCATCAGAAGTATAAATATATTATACCACAAAAAAAAAATACTTTAGCTTATCTCTACATCTCTTATTGTAATACCATTTGGGCTAGTACTTACAAAGGTAGCATTAGTTGTTTACATATTCTTCAGAAGAGTTTTGTTAGAATGGTCACTTCAGCTAATTATTGTGCAAACTCTCATCCACATTTCCAAAACTTTCAGATACTCAGTGTATATGATATTTACCATTACCAAATATGTCCATTTATTTTCTCTTTTTCTCATAATCTTCTTCATGACAAAATCAACTTTGAGTACAGTTGTCAAGTACATAATTTACAGATAAAACACATAACTATGTAATTAAGTTTGTGTGATATGATCTGTTTGTTTTTTACTTAATAACATTTTTTCTCTCTTTCTCTGAGGGAAAGTACTTTGTACAAGCCCTATTGTTTTTTTTCCCTGCACATTAATTTCTTTCTTTCTTGGCATTCTTTTTTTCTGTTGTTTTTATAATGTTAAAGTATAATTACTTTACCTTAGTGTAAAATATTTTATATATAACTGATGGATGAATGACTGTAGAGCTCCTGCTTCACTCTTCAGACCAGCTACCCATGCTCCAGCCACCACTACTTGCCTTGGAGCTGCCCACCCTACATTGAGGTTTTCATGGACTCCTAACTATTATTACCGGTAGATTGACCAGAGGAGGATAGGTCCCCTTTTGTGAGCCTTGGTTCCTCCCAAGGTTTCTTCCTCATCTCTGAGGGAGTTTTACCTTGCCACTGTCGCCCTTTGTCTTTACTGGAATTCTGTGAAGCTGCTTTGTGACAACATTAGTTGTAAAAATAAATTTGATTTGATTTGATATAAGTGTAGTCTTTTATATATAACTAACAGCCTCCCTGAGCTGCTGTATCAGAGCTGTGTTGATGGCAGTTTTAGAGTAAAGCTAGCAGATAAGGAGCTCTTATTTAGTCTTTTGGAGTATTTCCCGTCAGTAAGAAAAAGAAAGCGGGAAAAAAAATCTATAGCTAATTTCAGATATTGGCCATAAAATATGTATTTAACCCGTAGAACCCTCACTATGCTGGACTTAGTTATTCCGTTTTGTTTGTTTGTTTGTTTGTTTGTTTGTTTGTTTTTTCCCACAGTGCCTCTTTCAGTTTAACAGTTACAGAGGGGATTTAGTTGAAAATCACTTAGTGTGAAGAACAGCAGCACTTAATCACCATCATCTTCTACCTTGCTGCTTAAGCAGCACATAAATGATGTAGTAAACTAAAACTAAGATTTTTTTTAATTGGACAGCAACAATATGTTGGTAGTATGAGGAGATATTTATGACTGAATGAGGGCAAATAACTTTGAAACATATAGGCAGGAGTTTCAGTTGCCCTTTGTTTTATTCCAATGGACCAGAGCATCCTCTGATGAACAGAATAAACTGAGAAAACTGAATAAGGGGCCAGGTGTTGTTTGGAGGTTGGACAGAAAGTGCAGTTGGAAATATTTAGAAAGGAGCTGGTAATTAATGGTCCTAATCCTATAGCTGTGTCTACAGTACAGTGCAAAGTAAAGTTAATGAATGCACAAATTATAAGATATGTCAACAGACATTTGGGCATAGAGTGTTTAATTCTACTGTAATTTTTAATTTACTTAAACATTCAGAACCACAAAGTGGAGAGAAAATGCCTGTCTAGTTGTAGAACTGCTACGTGCAAATAACAGACAGCAGGTGGCCTCCTTTACTGCCAAATCCACAAAGAGCGCCACTGAACGCAGTGATGCAGTAAACCCACTCCAGGGATGATAAGTACAGTTCATCACTACCAACCGGTTGTTTCGAACTAAGTCTGATTCATGTTGCTGTGAAGTGAACTGACACAACGTGAGCCAATTCACTTTACTCCCAAATAACATTCCGATATATGTGTGTAGTGTATGATACGGTACCTAACCCCCTCACTGCAAAGATGACCACAGAAAATGAAAAAAGGCTTTTTTTTCATTGAGATTTTTGTTCCATTGATATAAACTCTCAGGTTTTTAATGTATACATAGTAGTAGAAAGACATAAATAAATTAATAATAAAATAAAAATTAATAAATAAATGTATCTTCGCGCACATTCTACATGTTTTCAGAACGAGGAGGATCTGGAAAGTTCATTTAACTGTGGCTTTGTGCTGACATTGTGTTGTTTAGGCAGTATGCCTTTAAAAGAATGTACATCATTTATCAGTGTTAATTAATTATGCCTCAAGGTGTGAGAGAATAGTGATGCTTGTTTGGTACAAAATTATGAAATGTTTTTGTGCATTTTATGAAATTTTGAAATTTTAATGTATTTTTATTGTATTTTATTTTTATTCTGAAAAATAAACTTCCAGTTGCCATGGGGATGAGCTCGCTAGGGCTCGACGTAGCTTAGCTCACTGTTATGAATAATTAGCTAAGATCAAACGTAGGGGCTACGTTCACAGAGGTTCCGTTGTCAGCTACAATGTGTGATGCAAGTCCTATTATGAATATATAAGTATGCCCCGATTTAAAGCCTCCTATTGGTGAATACCGTAAGAAGCATGTAATTGTGTCCTTTTTGGTCACGTTATCACGACTAAAGTTTACATGTTTAACGCGCAAAATTTTAATTACCGCTTAACATGCATTTGTCGACATGGTTTGTACCCAACGGTCTCCCATACATTAAAGAAAATGGAAAATGTTTCTATTGCAGTTGTTTATGTATATTGATTTTCTTACTTGTGACATCTAATCAAATACCCACCATTTGCAAAGTCTGAATGGATTTTACATTGGTTTATTTTTCATTTGCTCATACACTCACACAAACACTTTTACATCCTCTATATAATTTTTTTTCTTATAAATTTCTCAGCTAGACACAGAATTACAAACAACAGTGGAGGGTCATATCATTCTGTTAATAAATACACACTCATCTGTCACACTTTGTATCCTGGTGTTGCATTTGTGTCTAAGCTCTCATCAGTGAACAAAGTTTAGTAATGATATTAGAAATATTCCCAGTCTTAAGGTAGAGGTATTCTGCTTAATTTTAACCTATTCTGAACGCATTTGTCGGCCACATATGAATTCTTGGAAATGGGACAGCATAATCACACTGCAATGATGTAATCAACCTATAAATGTGTCCTTCAAAGTATGAATCCCTGCTCAAATCAAACCCAGAATACAGTTCTAGCTTTCTAAATGAAAATACTAACACAACCAGAAAAATATATATGGATTAAATTTGGTTTGGAAAAAAACTGAAGAAAAAGAACCAAGCGAAAATGACTGAAGCAACAGAAATTCTGCTCCTCACTCCTGGCTTCTTGCACTGAACTTAGCTGTGGCTCATTTCAATTTAAAGAAACGGATGCTGAAACCAGTCATTCTGAACAGGGCTGTTTAGACAGGGAGAAATGTGCTGTGTTGTTGATCATTGTGTCATTTTGACCAAAGCATATAACAAGTATTTAATTACATACGTGCTTTTGCATAATATGACTATTACATTTACTGTCAATTTACATGTCTCAACAGTGTTATGATAAACAAGTCTCCTTATTAGCTCAATCATTTCAATACACTTCCAAGTTCTTGAATCTACGTGATAAAAACATACAGAAAACAAGGATGTTATTCATGACATCACGTATTACACTGGTTCCCAGGAGCAGGATCAAGAAATATAGTTGAATGGTAATGTTTCTCAGTCAAATGCAGAATGAGGTTCTTAACTTTCTATCCTTTGACCCCTGGGGCACTCTGCGAAACATGTTCAAGGAATATAAAAGCAACAAAAGAAACAGCACAAAATTGTAGTAAATCTACACCATAGACACAACCTGTTGAGATTTTCATTTTTTTGCTGGACTGCCTACCGGGCCGGCCTAGAAGAAGCATTTTCGCTGACATTTTGACTGACTGACTGACACCTGATATTGAAATGCATATGCGCAAGTAGGAACTGTTAGTTCAGCCATAGAGCCACAGAGAGAACTTAAGGTGGCGCTACTACACCACTACACCGTCTGTTGTTAGTTCATGAACAAAATTTTCAATAAGCCATACATTTTCGTAGTGTATATTTATTATATTTAAGTACAAAACAGCTATTGTAAATTTCAAATCTTTATAGCTTATATATATTCATTTCATTAGCTCCACTGACCATACAGAAGCACTTTGTTGATGTACAATTAGACTGTAGTCCACCTCTTTCTTTGCAAACTTTCTCATGTCCATTTCACCATATTCTTCAAAGGTCAGAACCTCCACTGGACCACCACAGAGCAGGTTTGATTTGTGTAATGGATTATTCTAGGCGCTACAGTGACGTGTTGGTAGTGTGTTGAGCTGGAACAATTGGATCAGATACAGCTTTGCAGCTTGAGTTTTTAAACACTGCCCACTCACTATCTACTGTAATACACCTACTACGTTGGTCCACCTTGTAAATGTAAAGTCAGAGACAGTAGCTCATCTGTTAGTTGGTCGTCCTTTAGTCCTTCATCAGTGGCTATATTTTATGTTTAGCTGATTGTAAAAGAAGTGAATTGTCTAGCTATGCTACATTAGTTAGATTGGATCAAATGACACTGTAGTGGAGCAGAGCTTTAGAAAAGCATTTCTGTATAGCTGTAAATGGATTTTTTCGTTTTCCTACTCCTCATTTGTTTCTTTCAACAACAACATCACAAGTATCACATGCAAAGCTAAACCATCTGAAGCTAATACAAGGAGCCTGCTTGCTGATTTTTATGTGAGAAGTCTTTGGATTTGCTGGTAGAGCTGTAGCAGAGAGCCCTGTAAAGTCAGGCATGCACTGTGTGATCAGAAAATTTGTTCACTGAGTAGTAAACAGTAGTCAAACTCAACAGACTTTTGTGTATGAACAAAGCCAGTGATCAATAACTCACCCTCTACAAACATATCCTGTCCATGCTACATGAAACACAGCCTTTTCAGAAAGCAGTCTATGAACAGTATAAAGAATAATAATTTATATTCAAAATAAAGTGCTGTCCCATCCAGGGTGTGTTTCTGTCTTGTGCCCACCGCGACCCTGAACTGGATAAGCGGTTATAGTGAATGAAGGAATAATGTGCTGCACACTGAGTCAATACAGCAGCTCAGCCAACCATACTATGAATCAAAATGTACACGGCAAGTCAATATGGTCTCTCTCTCAGTAGTCTATTTCACAAAATGGTTCATACCTCACTCTTTTATTCAGTTAAATTGGCAGTACTGCATCATACGCATCCAATACCACTATTATTTGTTTATCCTAATACATTACACATTTAATACCGCCTTGTGTAAACAATGCTCAATGTCCCCTGAATGCTTGCTCTAAGAACTTCTTTCTCAAAATTGTCATGTCTGCAACGTCACAATAATACCAGCAAAAGACCATACATGTATATTGCTTAGACAGGTTTTAACCAATGTAAGGTTTTAACCAACACAGGACCATGTATGTATGTGTATGTTGCTTAAGGTGTCCTGAATGTCTTTTATGCAACATTGTGTAGTAACCAGTAGAGGGCCAGTTATTAACATTATGAATGTCCCCTGAATGTCCTGTCTTTCAAAAACCTCAAGCGGACGTCCTAGCATCTTGCATGTAACGTTAGGCAAACATTAAAGGGATGTCATATGTTAGGTTGGACTGCAGTTTGCAGCAGGCCTTAATGAATCTGTAATACCAGCAGTGTTCCTGTGTAAACCATCATTGAGATAGACAGGCGGACATCACAGTTTCTGTGATATTTGTTTTCTTTTCCTCTCTCTGCTGTTGGACCTGCACCAATACAGCACTGTGTTACCACGCTTGCCTTCAGCTTCAATCAATTCAGACATCAATGTGTCTCTCCACATTTGTGTGTCTTTGTGTCTCTCTCTGTCTGTGTTTTTTTGCTTCATTCAATTATTTTTTTTTTTTTTTTGCTTTTTTAAATTATTGCACAAAAAAACTAAGCCATTGTTTCCAGTGTTGTTCATTAATAGCACAACAGTGTAAGTTCATTGGATAAACAAATGTAATGATATATAAAGCATTTTCAGAGAGAAAGTCTTACTGCTGTAAGACAAGATATAAAAACTAACCTGTGTGTGTGTGTGTGTTTTGCAGAGTTTTGCTGCAGGAATCAGAGCGATGATCCTCAGCACACCATTACATCACCCACAATCTTGCTGATCTGGCTTTGTCCAGATGCTTGTGTACAGAACAGACTGTGCGTTCTCCTGCAGCTGCTGCACACAGGATACTTTCACCTTTTTAACCTTTACAACCTGAAGCAAAATGCCTGAAACCAGCAGAGCTGATTCGAGGCCGGGATTTTCTCCCTCACACACATGGCGTTTAATCCGTCAGCACAGATATTTAGAGCACAAAGGCCTAACGCAATCCTCTCTTAGGCTGTGAGTGGAGAATGGCTGGCCTGAAGCCAGGCTCAGTCACCATTTCCCCCCTGTCCATTCATACCCTCACACACAGCACACGTGTGGCCTTCTGCGCCTTCCACTGAGACCTGCCTCTGTTCTGGTGGGCCGTGAGAATTTCCCATATAGATGTGGACTGGTATCAAAAATAGCCCAGGTAGTGGTCACTTTATTTAAACTACAATATCTCATTCTTGTTGGCTGCCTTATATATACAAGTTGACCTTAATTGTGTTTTCTCTTATAATGAAAATTATTTAGACGGCACGGTGGTGCAGCAGGTAGTGTCACAGTCACACAGCTCCAGGGACCTGGAGGTTGTGGGCTCTAGTCCCACTCCGGGTGACTGTCTGTGTGTTCTCCCGTGTCTGAGTGGGTTTCCTCCGGGTGCTCCGGTTTCCACCAACAGTCCAAAAACATTGGTAGGTGGATTGGCAACTCAAAAAGTGTCCGTGAGTGTGTGTGTTGCCCTGTGAAGGACTGGCGCCCCCTCCAGGGTGTGTTCTTGCCTTGCGCCCAGTGATTTCAGATAGGCACTGGACCCACTGCGACCCTGAAATGGATAAGCGCTTACAGATAATGCATGAAAATTATTTGCCTTTATGTTTTTAAGTGTATAAAGAAATATTGCCTGCATATTTCCAGACATTTTGTTTTGTGAATTCAGCTACATTTAAAAAGGTCCAATAACTTTAATCCTGATGTTAAAATGCACACACACATTGTATAATCTCCATAGAAAAACATGAAACAAAATTGGACATGGACCGTAACACATGAGCTTAAACTCACTAAGTCCAATAATATATAATATATATATATAAATGTGTGTGTGTGTGTGTGTATCTGGACAAGTGTATCTAGACAAGTGAGAGACATTCCAACTGGACAAATCAGCTTACTGGTGAAACACACCCCTCTCCAGGAATTCAAATGCTCAGTAAAAAAAACAAACCTCTGGATTGTTCTTCATTTATATCATTTCCAGTGAAAGAAGCAATGATTCAGGGAAAAGCAAATTAAACATACTTCATTTTCCATAGATAAAAACTGGCACAGAGGCCCAAACACAAATAGTAATCTTCTCAGGAGACTTCTTTTCAGTATATCAAATCATTTTCATTGTCCTGAGAAGAGTAGCATCATCTTTGTTTAAAAGTTGCCTGGTCATTAACTGTTATTTTGGACAGGTGCACTGAGGATGCAGCATATGGATCTCTCTCTCTCTCTCTCTCTCTCTCTCTCTCTCTCGCTCTCTCTCTCTCTCTCTCTTGCTCTCTCTCTCTCTCTCTCTCTCTCTCTCTCTCTCGCTCTCTCTCTCTCTCTCTCTTGCTCTCTCTCTATTGCATGCTGGGAGGTGGGCTGCAGGAGAGTGTGTCTGAGAGAGCTGTGTTGTTTGGTGCGTTTACACTTTTTCTTTTTCTGGTTTCTTTTTCCCCTCACTTATCATCTTTGTGGTTGCAACTGAGAATTAGCAGCTGTGTGAGGTCAGCGGGGCCATGATGCCCAATCCTGCGGTGGAGACGTCGTCCCTGTCTTTAGTAAATGGTTTTAGATGTGCTCCCACATCAGAAGTGACTGTTGAAGTGACTGTTGAAGAGGTTTACTCTGCCTTGCGAGTGAAAAAAGCTGTGGTGGTGTTTTTGAAAGACGTGCGGTTTGTAAATCACCTGGTAGAAAGCAGCACTAGAGTGTTGGACGCTTTTGTGCAGGTGTCACCACTTTTAACTCCAGCCACTAAAGTCACTATCTCCAGTGTCCCGCTGTTTATCTTGAACGAGCTGATCGCTTGGGAACTGAGTCGTTTCGGTAAACTGGCAAGTGCTATTTCCCTGATCCCGTTGGGCTGTAAGAACACTGCGCTGAAGCACGTCCTGTCTTTTAGGAGACGGGTGTTTCTGTTCCTCAATAGTACCGATAAAACACTTGAGGCCTCTTTTCGCGTGCCTCACGGACACAGCTCATTCATGTCTAAGCCAGCACCAAAAGTCTGATGTGTTTCGAATGCAGTGACATCGGAAATAAATGTTATGCTTGTCCTTCACAAAGACAAAGCAGCTTGGTGGAGGGTAAAGTTCAGAAAGTCAGGCAACATGAGTGTGAGGCTGGTGCTGAGGTCAGTGAGGAAGGTCAGGGTGTGTGTGATGGGGGTGAGAAGGTCGGGTCAGGGGATGTGAGTCACAGTCAGACTCGGTGTCTGTGCCTGCGGTGGATGGCGTGGACGAGGAGGACAGGATGTCTGAAGTCTCTGATGTTGGAGGGAGTCAGTTCTGTGCTGAGGCTCTGTACACTGTGGAGGATATTAACTCCTTTCTGGATGAAACCAAGGGCAGAACTATAGATGTGAGTGATTTTTTTCCAGAGCTATGTGTGCTCAGTGATGAAAGTGCAGAAAAGTGTTGGATATGAAGCCCTCTCGTGATCCAGAAAGCTAAATCTGCAAAGTCTGGTATCAGGGCCGTTTCTGACAGAACAAAGAAGTTAAATGTGTGTTTCTTACAGGAGACTCATAAGGACACAGAAATGCAACTGAAGGGAAACTGGTAGAAACTGAAAACTGATGGAAGGGGGAGTTTTCTCTTAGTCATGGCTCTAATGTGAGTGCTGGTGTGGCAATTCACTTTTCCCAGTCCTTGAAGGTTCTTTTAAAGAGTGAAATTGTAGCTGGGCACTTACTTTTGATAAGAGCTAGAGTTTCTGGTTAAATTTATGCTTTTATTAATATGTATGCTCCAAACAGAGGCCCTGAGAGAGTGGACCTCTTCACTAAGTTGTATCACACTTTGCAGGCTCTTTCTTCAAGAGAGATTATATTAATGGGCAGGGACTGGAATTGCACATTAGATTTTGTCATGGACAGGAATGGGGAGGAGCCACACCATTAGTCTGCATCTATGTTGAGCAGAGTTGTGTCTGCGTTTGATTTGACTGATGTATGGCGAGAAAAACTTCCACATGTAAAACAGTACACTTGGGTAAAATGTACCTCTGCTGCTCACCTGGATAGATTGCTACAAATGGTGCAAGAAACACAGTCAGTTGTAGTGGCAATTTTCCAACCTCTTTTTTTCGGAACAGCATTTGTGCACAGTGGACTTTGATCTTGTTGCTCATTTTCCTAAAGTTTGCCAATGTTTTTTTTTAATAAGAAGCTCTTACAAGATAAACAGTTCTTTGACCGTCTTTACAGTTGTTTTGGGCAGAATGGGTAACTAGAAAGGATGGGTTTGAGAGTATCATGCAGTGGTGGGAAGGCCAGTGCTCTGAGACTCTACTCACAGGCCTTCCTCGCCTCAGTGAGTGGCAGAGTCAGGATCTAGGGGTTGAGCTGACTTTTGAAGAGGTCACCGAGGCTGTGAAACAACTCACTCCAGGAAGAGCACCTGGTATTAATCGACTGCCTGTGGATTTCTTCAAGGCCTTTTGGGGAGTCATCAGGAAGGTCTTATACAGCGTTCTGCAGGCCAGCTTTGCTGCAGAGGCTCTTCCAAAGAGTTGTCGCCATGCTGTACTCTCCCTCCTACCATAGAAGGGGGACCTCGGTCTACGCCGGAACTGGAGACCCATGTCTCTTTTGTGCGCAGACTATAAAATCTTGTCCTGCTGCATTGGAACTGGCTAAAGTGTGTTGAACACTATTGTAAATGAAGATCAGTCATGTTGTGTCCCCAAAAGGTCTATATATGACAGTTTATTTCTGATCAGGGACATGATTGACTTTGCCAGAATCTCAGGCAGAGTTTGGTCTGCTGTCCCTCGATCAGGAAAAAGCTTTCGATCACGTGGACCATGACTACTTGCTCTGTGTTTTAAAAGCCTTTGGTTTTGGGGAGGGGTTTCTATCTTGGGTCAGACTTCTGTATGCAGTGGCAGAATGCCTTGTTAAGGTGGGAGGGGTTCTTAGTGCTCCAGTCACTGTTGGCAGAGGAATCAGGCAAGGATGCTCATTGTCAGGGCAGCTGTACTCCATCGCTGTTGAGCCTCTCTGTTTGTTGAGAGGAAAGCTTCTGGGCCTGCAGGTTGGGGCCAGCCAAATTAAGCTGTCTTCATACGCCGATGTTATCACTGTAGTGATATCTAAAGAGCAAGATGTTGCTTCTCTGAAGGACTCTCTATGTATTTATGAGCGTGCTTTTTCCGCAAAGTTAAACTGGTGTAAAATGGACTCTTTTAACAGTTTTAACGGCATGGGCGGATTGATGCCACATCTTCCAGGGGTTGCAGTGAATCCGGACAGGGCTGAACTTTCTAGCAGTTTGGTTAGGAACTGAGGAAATAAAGGCTAAGAACTGGGAAGTGTTGGGGGAGAAAGTCCATACCCGCTTGTCTCTAAATGGTCATGGTTGCTCCCCCAGCTATCCTATAGGGGTCGAGTCCTGATCGCCAACCATCTCATAGCATCAGTGCTATGGCACAAGTTCACCGTGCTCAATCCACCAGGAGGACTTATTGAAGAGATTCAGAGAGCACTGGGGGGTTCCTTTTGGAATGGAAAACACTGGCTGAGGGCTGCTGTCCTTTACCTTACCCTGCAGGAAGTTGGACAATGCCTGATTAACATTCGTGCTAGAGTGGCAGTCTTGCCTTTACAGGCTTTGCAATGCCTATTGTATCACAGAAGACACGGCTGAGTAGAAGTAGGCTGCGCTTTCCTGTAGACTGTAAGATGCTCGGGACTGGACAGGCACCTGTTTTCTCTTTCTCTGAGGTCACTGGACCTGAGAGGTCTGACTCCATTTTACTCTGCGACGCTGGAGGCCTGGAAGCTCTTCTCTTTCCTAAGGGAGGATGGTGAATGCCAGATGATGTGTGTGTTTGAAGAACCTGTTTTTTAATCCCAACTTTCCAAGGATGTCCCTAGTCTCCAGGAGCCTGAGGGCTCGTATGCTGGAGGTCGGTATTATAAAAATGTGGCAAGACAAAGTGGAGGGGTTTGGATCTTAGAGGAGCAGTTGGCCAACACCTTGGGACTGATGTCAGTACACTTGGCCTCACAGATGCTGGACAGTTTGAGGTCAGACCTGCCGGCTTGCATCTCAGATTATCTGACTGTAACACTGGTTGAAGAATGCCAGAGTAAGGGTATCCTCGTTCCGAAGCTGGTCATCAGGGTGGAGCAGGAAGACTGGATGGTAGATCAGGAGAAACTCCTCACACTAGTCACTCCATGCCTTGGGAAGTTCAGCAGACTAAGCAAGAGAGCCTTGTACTTTGCCTGCCCCAAGTTTCTGAACTTTCGATACCTGAGAGACTTTCGAGAAACCAAATGATTTTGGGGACAGGCTCATCCCCAAAAGGTAGTTAGAGGTCCCTGTACAAACGCTCCAATGAGGAAAGAGAGGGATATCTCCAATGGAGAATTGTACACAGGTTTTTTGCCACAAACAGACACAAGGCATGGCTTAAATCCCTCAGGGTCTGTCTGTGAATCAGACGATAGGGGAGGATTTATAGTGAATGTGTACAGATAAGGAGAAGGGGAGGGTTGTTATGGGGGGTTTTACTTAAAGGGGGCTGTTTTTCCTTTTCTATATTTGTTTTTTGTGTCTGTGATTGTTGTTTAGTGTAAATTAAAGTACTTGAAAAGTAAAAAAAAAGTCTCTCTCACGCTCATATGGGTCTGTAACACAGAATATCACAGGAGTATTAGTGTTGGCCTATCAGTTTAAAATTAAAACAGTCATGTTCAAATCTGACAGAAAACAATCCTAATCACAGCCTCTCTCTCAGGAATGCTCTGAGAGAAGAGTAAAAGCTTGCGGCTTGTTTGTGGAATCCTCAAGACATTGTTTGAATAGTTGAACCCCTTCTTGAGCCAAGCATCTGTTTA
The DNA here is from genome assembly GCF_029633855.1 of Hoplias malabaricus. Classification (NCBI taxonomy): domain Eukaryota; kingdom Metazoa; phylum Chordata; class Actinopteri; order Characiformes; family Erythrinidae; genus Hoplias; species Hoplias malabaricus. The sequence continues at coordinate 38,833,130 of NC_089803.1, forward strand.
TGTGTATTCTGTTTCCCAAAATGACCCCATGTTTTTTATTCTCACTCTCTTGCTCTTGTGCTACCACCATAGTTTCTGCTCATTCACTCTCCTGTTTCCTTCTTGTGCAGGAGTTTCCGGTGTACATGCTTGACAGCACACACTGCTGCATACTCCAGCCTAATCAGTCCTATGGTCATCTTCCATTATAAAGATAAGGCACACACACCCACTGCTTGCAAACTTATTGAGCAGCCATACACTACACAAACTCTTCATCACTCCAGATCTCACCATTTACATTAATGGTAGCATATATTAAAAAATATTAGTATAGTCCTTAGCAGTTTTCTTCAAGAACTTCAGATTGTCTGGGCTATATGTGTGTTCCAGTGATGACATTTAAAAGCTATATCCATGCACATACTATATATATATATATATATATATATATATATATATATATATATATATATATATATATAGTTGTCTTCTCACAGTGGAAAAATGGAAAGAAATTCAGTTATTCAGCTAATTTAATACTTTTAGTATTAAATAGTTTTGAATGATTTTATATACCATGTAATAATCATATAGTGTTTACGATATTTTATCATACACTATATGATATTCTCAGACTTTTTCCCACTCCTGGACATGGGAAATATCCAACCAAATTAATATATCAGTTAACTAGGACTCAAACCCCACCAGCTCCACAGCATATAAAACATATTTTTATCTAGTCATGCTTATGGTAGACAGCAGCTGAGTTCCAAGACGACCACTAAACATTATCTGTGCCAGATCAAATAGCTGTTGCCTTGTAGAGCATTGCAGGCATTCCTTCCAGTGGTCCACTCCAGCCACCAGACTAGCTGTGCTGGATGAGGCCTGCTGAGGTGGAGCTCCTTGTTTTGCCCAGACTCAGTCACGCATGCACTGCATCACCAGGGCAAGTATGGCAAGAATTCCCTCAGCTCTGCACAAATCTGCTGCACTCTAAACCCCCTGTTGTGTGGCTTGGCCTAGTTCAGGTTTGGAGGATTGTGCTGGTCCGGAGTGTTGAAACTGTGTTATTCTACAGTTGTTCGCTCACGGAGAAGAGCACAACACTCCGGACATATCTGGAATAGCTGACCCTCAAGGCTTTGTTTCAGACACATAGAGATTAGGCCCACTCAGGGCAATAACAACTGAAACGCTGAAAGGCCTCAGCACTGCTTTGGTTCTGTACATACTCTAGGCCCTGTTTCCCGGACCTTCCACTGACTGTAAAAGCAAAACAGTATCATGCTGAACTGGTTTGTCCACAAATATAAGTTCGTAGACACCTGCTTACTCAGTGTTTCTTTTGAAATCAAGGGTATTCCTAGGACATTTGTCCTGCCTATGCTGCAGTAATAGTCTCTACCATTCTAGAAGGACACTGCTGTAAGAACAGGATTGCATTCAGCCACATAAACATTAAGGTGTTCAGGTACTGTGTCGGGTGATAAGCCATCACAATCACCACTCTGACTCATTGATGGTGTTCCTTCAATCCAGAGATTGCAGTTACATTTCTGCTGCAGCCAGAACAGGGGGCTTTATCCCCCTCTAGCCTAAGATTTTAGCTGTGCTTGTATCTTAATATAGTGATCACTACAGAGTAGAAAAATAGCACATACAGGTCATTTTAAAATAGTTTCATGTTTGCATGATATTTTAACCTAATATTTGATCATATAAGAATGTTGAAATACTGGTAATGCTATGAGTATATTTTTTATAACACTATGCTACATTACATGTTAAATTATATTTATTTATTTGTAATTACAAATTAAACATTGACTTTAAATGATTAAATATTGACTTTGGAAGG